>NC_138979.1:70624239-71824239 GCF_964341445.2 Mesoplodon mirus
AAGTAATTATTGATAGTTATGTACTTATTGCCACTTTGTTAATTGTTTCCTGGTTGTTTTGTGGGGAGGTTTTTTCCTATGGTTTCTATATGCACACATATATTCTGTGGCTAGGGGATATAGATCTATTGGATAGAAGGAGTATCACATTGTATACTTTGCATACTTTAATAATCTTTTAAGTGATATTACCCAAGTTCACAGTTAACTACTCTTTCTTTGTTTCTATCATACTGGATAAATATATCAGCATTGAAAATTGCCCCAGTGCAATATCACTTCATGTATTATTCTAGACAGAAGAATACTGGGAATCTTCCCTAGTTGCCATTATAACCAGTGTTACTAAAATCAAGTCAAATGTCTACCTGTGCCATTTTCCACTATAAGTTGGATGAAAGTGATAAATTGTCAAAAGCATTAGTGTGTGTAAGGAATGCTTATTTGTTGGTAGTTTTCCTGTCTGGATCAAGGATGAGCAGAAGTATCAGGGTTACTGAGATCCCACTCAGTGGCCTTCTAATAAGACAACACTCTCAGAACTGGCTTAATTTTTAACCTCCTCGATAATTGCACAATACCCTTACCATGTGTCTTGCATTTTTAAATCAGAGGTACTTTTACATCATAAGGTATTTATAAAGTCTTTATTGGATGGAATACAACTTTAGAATTTTCCATTTGAGATAACTGCTGTGTCACTTATTTGCATAGTTCAGTACAGAGGATTATTTGCAATTTGCAATTTGCAAAAAGTAAAAAACTCAGAGAGGAAACAATTTGCAAAAAGTAAAAAACTCAGAGAGGAAACAAGTGGACAAATGAAATGGCAAGGGTGACAATGGATGAATGTTATGTTTGTGACAAGGAAAGCCTATATGATTAATTAAAATGGAACCAATGTTATGCTTTATTTTTAATTAATTTAATACATTGTATGATCTGATCTATTTTCCTTGTGATGTTTTGCTGCAGGTCAAAAACTAGAGCAAGTTACTGTTCTTTCAAGTGAACAAGTTATTTTCATGGAAGAAAACTGAGCAGCTACTCTGGTACATTCGAAATTCTTATGTGTTTTATGACTAGTGATGTCAGTAGTCAATGTGAGATCGTTTAGAGACTCAAGGAAGAATATTTTTATGATAGATATATTTTTTCTCTTGAATGTCTCTACATGGTTCAGGGAATTCTCATCATTGTTTCCTCCCTTTTTAAAACGTTTTTTAAAAGTAACCTGAATAATATTGGAGAGTCATTGCCGTAATTCCTTTTTCCACTATTTTGTATTGAATGACAAAAATCTTGTAGTTAAATGCAAGTGTGCTAAATATTGATATTTTTAATCTATATCTGGAACATTCAGAACATAGATGTTTCTACTTCTATTTGTACTGTAATTATACTACATATAATTTTGCTACACTAATTACTCTTCAAATTTTTAGTCGATTAAGTCTCTTCTGTGTTTTCCCAATAGATTTCATCTAATTTTATTAGAACAATCCAAGGTCACTTTTTTCCATGTTATATATATATATAAGAATTCCATTATTCAGGTACTAAATAGAATGTCTACTCTACCATGTACTGTTCTTTATTCATAGTGTAGTAGATAAGCCTGAAGGAAATAAGCCTGGCTGTGGAAATGCTTATTTGTTGGGAGGGTGCTTGTCTGGATCGATGATGAGCACAAATGTCTGAGGATGCTGAGGGACTCATTCCAGATGTCAATCTGAGGTCCATATGAATGCCCCTCTAATAGGACAAATAAGACTCTCAGAGCCTGGCTCTATTTGGTGACCCCTCAGTAACAATATAATGCTACTGTTAGCATGCTTTTTTCTTTCTCACAGAAAAGGCCATTAGTGTCCTATCTTGTAAGGCAGTATGCACCTTTATGATCAGTGATCCATTTTGCTCACTTTGAACAGAGTCAAAAATATGACTATATATACATGTATATGGGAAATATGTTCTTGAGTAATGAATGAGAAAATGAAAAGGATTGAATTAAGAAGGGGACAAGCAACTGTGATGGGTACTGAAAGTCTCAGTAATGTTGAACTAAAAAAGGGAACACTGCATGTGTACAGTAAATAATGGTAATGGAACCAAATTTTTAGTTCTTTGTTATTTTTACTACTGAATATTTTCTAAGACTCTGCTTTTCTTTTTGTCATGTTTTGCCGAAATAGAAGGACTGGAATCAGGTCTTCCAATTCAGAGAACAATGGTGAGTAGCTATTTGAAATTCATATTTCATATGCTCTGTGTCAGGTCCTAAAGTCTCTCTGTTTATCTTTTTAGAGGCTTATTTGAGAATATTTTGATGATGTGTCATTTTTCTCTTTGAGACCCTCACTAAGGTCACTTACATTATTGAATCTTTATAATTTCTTCTTTCATTTTAACTCTTTTCTGCTTTAATGGAAAAATGTAGAATTTTAGAAAATTTTTGGTAATTTCATAGCAGATCCAAAAGTTATTGTAGTAAAATCGAAATCTTCCAAAATATTATCAGATTTTCCTCATCTGTTTTATTGTTGGGATTTCAGGATGCAGACTCAATTATTCATAGGCATTTGTGGTCACACTGCATTACATTTGTGTTTCTACTTTAATCTTTGTGGATTGGCATAAATTAGTTGTTTCTCGTTTTTGCAACACGGAAAGTTGTATGTGAAATTTTGTTAGATCTCTTTAAGACCATGAAGTTTTTATACAATAAATGTTGCCATATTCTTTTGAAATCCAAAATAGTTCAGTTTTCAATACTGTGTTGGGCTAAAAAGAAAAGGTATTATGTTAGAGATATCAAATAGAGAAATATGAAATATCATATATGGCATCATTATTTCTGAAACTTGAAATATGCATCACTAAAAAGAGTGGTCTATATATTTCCTGGCAAGCTATGTTGAAGATTATTTGTTACCTGGTACTTTGAGATTAATGCCCTAAGGATAGGTAAACATTTTTCTTGACAAAGTTCAGTCACAGATTCTATCAAGAATTACTTTTGTTTATATTTATTATGTATTGTTTATTTATATTTATTCTATAGAACCATAGAAGATAATTCTAAAGAGTTGATAATAACTAAAAAAATAGTCATAGATCAAAAAAGGAAATTGGTGTAGCCAGATATTGAAATGAACTCTAGAACCTTGATCATTAACAAACTTTTGAGCAGGCATATGAATAGCAGGGGAAAATGGGACATGTTTTTACTTTTAAAAATGTCTTCTCGCAAACCCTTATTTGCATATTTGTTACTATTAGTAGATTCACAGAGGCATGAAGTCAGGGATACTGTCTCAATCCAAAGACTATAACACTACATTGATGCATAATATATATTCAGTAAATTGCCCATATTATTACTCTACAATAGTACAGGATTCAGACACAGAAGCAGAATAGGACTGGCATAATAGAACCCTTCCTTATGACGAGCTCCAACCTCTTCTCCCCAAATGCTTCTCCTTCTGAAAAATGTACTTTATTTTTATGTTTTTTTAAGTTTATAAAAATGGACTGTATAATTTTGTTCTCTTTGTGACTACATCATTTGCACAAGATTCTTACTAATCAGATGAACATTTTATTTGAAACATCAAATTCATTGTTGTAAGTGTGTTAATATGCTCTTCTTATTTTGTATGTCTTTATTTTTTAGGTATTTTATTTTAAAAATAGCAGTATGTCTTTTAGATTTAGCATTTTGTGTTATCTCTAATTCTTGATTAATCTTGCCAAGAGGGTTTCAATCATACTAACTATTTCAAATTACTAATATTTGTTAATATTTCCTATTGCCTGTCTGCTTTCTATTTTGGTGTTTTTCTGCCCTTAATCTCATTAATTTTTCTTTACTCTTCTGGAGTTTGATTCAGTCTCCTTAGCTCTTGTGATATATAATCTATTGATTTTCAGCCTTCTTCAATTCTCATATATTGCTTTTTACTCTAAACTTCCCTATAAGTCACAAGAGCACAAGTTTGACATTCTTCATCCTTCTTATTACTCATATAAATATATTTTCTAATTTCCATATTGATTTATTTTTGAATTATGGATTATTTAGAAGGACATTGCTTAATTTCCAAGCAGCTGGACTTTTTCTATCAATTTTTATTACTGATTTCTAACTTGATTCCATATGATAAAAAATACTTTGAATAGATTTTATTACTTTGGAATAATTTTGTATCTCTGTAATGGCCCGGGGGGGGCAGAATTTAGTGAATATTCCATTTTCACGGATTATTACATTAGCATGTAATTATATCATTGTGGATGCAGTATTCTATACTTGCCAGTTATTTCCATTTTGAAATTGCCACATCCATATCTGATGTGTATTTACTAACCTATGACCTGAAAATGAGTTAGTCATTGAAAGTCATGTAGGAGATTGTCATGGAAATAAGGCACCTGGGTTGTTTTTGGAATGCTTGTAATATTTGTATTACAACCTGTGTGTGTTGATTAGTTGCTGTGTTTGGATGGCAAATTACTTAATGCAATTATACTGCATGCTCTTTTCTACACATATATTTTAGTAGAAAGTTTAAAATATCCCATCAAAATAGACAAAATATTAGCTAATACATTTCCTAGGAATATTGTCTACCAAATAATGTGTTATTTGGGGACTAACAATTAATGTCTTTAGGATAAGTCAAGAAGTTCTCTTTTAAACACAGATATTTCAGTAAATCAAACATTGCAGTAATGTTAAATACTCACAGCCATGCCATGATAGCCTTTCAATTCCAATCACTTGAATATTATTATTAATTTCAAAACAAAATTTGTATATTAAGGTTCAGATGTTCTGAAAAAGCTATTTTTTAGATAAATCATACAAGGTTTTATTTATAATAATAAATTCTGATAATTAATTTAAGATGACAATGAGAGGGCAAAATTGATTACACTGTATTTAAAAGAGTGTTAACATGAAGAAATTACTCAGGATAGCTTCCTAGTAGGAATTTTTAAGATTCTGGAACTACGTGTGTTCCTTTCCAGATAACTTGAGAAGATTTATATTTGGTATATGGATTTTTCTTTTCATTTCTTTGTCCTTTGTGCTGTCAATTCATGCTTGAGAATGAACAAATCAGAAAATAAATATAAAGCTATAAGTTATGGAGTCATGTTAAAATAGTAGATTAATGACACAGAATACAAAGAATTTTAATCTGGTGGTAAATCTTGAAAATTATTATCATTTCATTGAAAGGTCAAATAGCTACTGATACACTCTTATTTTGCACCAACCACCCTATAAACATTGTGTGGTTTAGTCAGATGGGAGCCTAGATATGTGTTTATGTATGTATGAGTGTGGTTGTGAACTTGACACAGAGAAACAAGAACATGTGGTTGCCAGTGTGTTTTGTATATATAAGGTTAGGGTCATGTCGACTCAAACCTACATATCAAACATGGCCTATCCAACTCTGGGGTGTGTCCACAAGTCAAGCATTTCCAATAAACATAGGTTAAAGTCTCCTTGCCCTCAATATTCGCAAGTTATCTTGTCAGTATTTTCTAAGTATACTATTTGTGTGAAGATAAATCCAAGGTCATTTCTCCAGACAAGCTTTAGTTATGTGGTAAACTCATTATTTACTTACAAAAAAATGGTAATTAGATTGAGAGACTGTGGCAAAGTTGGCCTGATGGAATAGAGATTGGAGTGTAAGTTAGTGATGCTCTTAGTTTGGCTAAGCAGGTCTAAGAAAAATGGAAAAGCACATATGGCAGGCAAGCATTAATATGATTCCATCTAGAGTGTTTGACTAAATTTTTACAGATTAGAAATATGGGTGTTGCCCCAAAATAGAAAAAGTAAAAGTTTTTTTAAAAAATATTACTGGAGAGAGAAAATTAATAAAAAATATTGTAAGTGTAGATCGAGTAAAAATATAGTTAGATCTATTGATACAATCAGTAGATCAGCACTTGGCAATAATAGTATTGTTCCAATGTGAACAAATATTGCTTAGGAGAGTGAGAGAAGATAAAGTTGCTAACAGCAAGCTTATATGGGTGTTGACAACAACAACAGCAAGTTGTTGTGGTGTTGATTGCTTTTTGCTCCAATAATCTAAGTGATAAATATTGAAAATTGATTTCTGCCACATTATTATTCTGTTCTAATTTTTGCATGTGTCAACATTACCGTATTCCAAACTGTGCCATCCCCATAGAGAGAAGTGGTTCTGCAGAAGTTTATGCAGTTGCCAAATTGCTAGTTTCAATAAACTAAAGCTGAAACATTTACTAAAGCTGAAGCATTTACTGTCTTGTTAATACAAATAATAACTCTGAAGGAATGTAACCCAGTAACTAAGTTGTCAAGAGCTACCTTACCAAGATCAATGGTAAGCATACTTGTCTGGGGATTCTAGATTATTTCCAGACATTAATCAGAGGTTCCAGCTGGATGTCTATTCATAGGAGGAGAACACTTTAAAAATTGGGCCAATATGGTGACCTCCTCAGTAATTTTACAATGCCTCTATGCACATGCTTTTCCATTCTCTTATCAAATTGCACTGTCATAATACCTTCATTAGGCAGACTTCATGCTTAGAGTTTCACATTAAAGAGAGGTCTGGTGCTTCATATATTTTAAACTATTTGTTGTTAACTGTGAACAAATATTGAAATAAAAGTTTAAATATAGAAACATATAAATAACTTAAAAAGTGGTTGTGACTATAGATTATTAGTGTTATCAGTAATATTGGGAAATTATAAGGGAATATAGAACATTTAGATGTTACATAACAACAATGAGACCAAATTGTATTTTATTATGATTATCATTTATGCATTTTCTTAATTAATATTTACTTTTTCTGACAATTTTTTTTTGCATAGAATTGCTACAACTAGTATCAGCACATAAGAGAATAGAAATAAGCACTTCCATCCATGTGACTTTTGGAATTCTACATATGCTGGGAGGACCATAAATTGTGTCTTAATAAATTTAAAAAATTAAATTAATATAAACCATGTTAATTTAATTCCACAATGTGATGGAATTAGAAATAATAAAGAATATCTCTTGAAAATCCTCCAAATAATTAGAAATTGAAATTAGCATTTTTAACATATTCATTTGTCAAAGAAAATTATATAGCATTTTGAAATGGAAAAGATTAAAACATAGCATGTCAAAATGTATGGGATGCACCTAAAGCTGTATTTAGGGGGAAATTTATAGCACTAAAATGCCTATATTAGAAAAGAAGAAAGATCTCAAACCAATGACTTTATTTTCCACCTTAAGACATTTTGAAAAGAGCAAACTAAACCCAGAGTAAGAGAAAGAAAGGCAACCATACAGATAAGAGCAAAATCAATAAAATAGAAAATAAATATATATATAAAGAAAAATAAATGTAATTAAAAACTGGTCAATTTAGAAGATGAATAATATTGACAAAATTATAGCCAGATTAAGGTGGTGGTGGTGGGGGGAAGACGCAAATACCATTATCTGGAAATGTGAGAAAGGGGCATCATTAGAGATTCTATGGATATTAAAATGTTAATAAGTGGAATTTATGAAAAACGTATGCCAATAAATTTGACAAACCTAAGTTCATGTACCCAATGCACAGTGAGGACAAACAAATCAAAATATCAGAGCTTGGAGCAGAGAAAATTTTATTGCAAGGGCCATGCAAGGAGAAAGAAGTGGCTCATGCTCAAAAGACCCCAATTCTCAGATGGGTTTTAGGGAGGGATTTTTAAAAGCAAGGTGAGGGAGAGGAGTCACAGTGTGTGTGATCAGCTTGTGCACAATCCTCCGATTGGTTGATGAAGAGGTAACAGGGTGTTGTCACAAGGGTTAACATTATCAATCCTCAGACTTTAGTAAGTCTGGGGGCTACATGCTCATGGTCATCAAGTTGTTAATTTCTTCCACTTGTGGAGGTTTTAGCATCAGTAAAACAACTCAGTAAATGTGCATCACATACGGTTTAGGTACTTCAGAGAGGAACTAAAGATTCTGAGACTGCCATATGGCTGATTTACTGTTTAAATTGTTACCAGTTCTCCCAGCCCAACTGCTACTTTTGTCACTACATGTTCACATCCTTTCAATCATTAATTCTTGAGCCAGACCTTTGTGACTCATGGGAGGCCTTGGGAGACTACAACTTTTCTACAAACAACAGGCAGTCAGAGGACATGGGGGGAGGGCCCTGTCCTGGGAAGGCCCCATAGAGTCCTGCTTAGTTAAAAAATGAAATGGAAAAATTTATTGAAGGATACAAACTACCAAAATTCAATCATGAAAAATAGATAATCTGAATAACCCTCCTTCAGTGAAATAATAACTTGTAATTAAAATATTTTCCACAAAGAAAACTCCAGGCCCATATAGCTTCAAATGAAATAAAAAATAATTCTACACAATTGTCTATAAAATTTAAAAGAAGGGAACACTTTTCTACTCATTCTATATGAACAACTTTACCTTGATTTAAACAAAAAAAACCCATGCAATTTTAAAAATACACAAAAATATTCCTCATGAGCATAAATGCAAAAAGTCTAATCAAAACTGTAGTAAATGAAATCCAACAATATATAGAAATATTGCATGACCAAGTAGGGCTTATCTAAGGACTGCAAGGATGTTTTAACATTTAAAAATCAATCAGTGTAGGAAAACCACTTCTGGAAAATCAGAGTAAAAAAAACTTCAAAAAATCTGCTTCTCTATAAAATTAACAAGAACCATGACCAAAAATGGTCAGAATTAATTTTGCAGAACTTTGGAAATTAACCAAAGGCTTATAGAATGTCAAAGAACATTTATTCAAGAAAACTGGCTGACTTTCACTAAGAACAGCAAGTTTTATAGCATTTTAATGTTCCAACTTCCAATACCTCTCTCCCTAGCACTGTGGCAGGCTTGAAAATAGTAGGCTAACAGCCATCAGGGGAGGAAGAACAGGTTTGGAGATCCCCAAAAAGTCCCATCCTCAGAGAATTGTTACCAGGTGACCTCTCTGGAAGGTCCCTGAAAAAGCCCCATTTACAGGACTTGCATTTTTTTTTGGACTAAGAGCTCACTCAGTGGGGTAAACCCAATTCCAGAACATTAGTCAAAAGGAATCCATGGAAATTTCTGAGTATGACATGTCTCTGAAGTGTTGATATGATCTGGATCAAAGAGTCTGGCCAAAAAACTAAAAAAGGAAATCTTGGGAATGAGATATTCAAAGTATGTTTTGAAAAGCTCTGAATATTCTTTTTTGATCTAGAAAGCTACATACATGTGCAGAGATGCATGCCAGGAAACACCTGAAAAGGACCTAATCAATTGCCTCTGGCTTTCTTTGAGGCTCTGTGTAATTAAAAGGTGAAGGCTAAGGAAGAGGTGTAAACTACCTGAGCACTAAATGTAAGCCCCAACACACACACACACACACACACACACACACACACACACACACAGCCTCTTAACAAAGGGCAAGAGACATATTGATTAGAGGCATTGTAAGTAATCTTGGTCTAATTATTAGCTGACCACTAAGATAACCAAGCAGAAACTTCAGTGTCCACATATTGCTGGGAATACAGACTTTACAGAATTAGTCCAGGAAAATAATTTTTAAGACAAACAGCAATAACAACAAACAACTGCAACAATAAACTTTTGGAATTGAGGATATCTGGTTTCCAGAGTTGCCACATTATGTATAAAATGTCCAGTTTTTAATGACAAAAATAACTACAAGGCATGCAAAGAAACAAGAAAGCATGGCACATACACAGGAAAGAAGTCAATAAAAAGTATCCTTGAGGAAGGCCAAATGTTGGACTTAATGGACACAGACATTAAATTAGCTATTAAAAATCTATTCAAAGAACTAAAGTAAAGCATGTCTAAAGAATTAAAGGGAAGTATAAGAATTATATCTTACCAAATACAGAATACCAATAAAGAGATAGAAATTATAAGAAAGGACCACTTGAAAATTCTGGACTTAAAAAACTAAAATAACTAAAATTGAAATTACACAAGAAAGGTTTCAACAGCAGATCTGAGTGAACAAAAGAAAGAGTGAATGAACCTGGAGATAGCTTAGTTGAGATTATACAGTATGAGGAACATAAGGAAAAATAATAAAATGAACTGAGCTACAGAAAACTGTGAGACATCATCAAATTTACCAATGTACTTATAAATTGAAGCCCTAGAAGGAGAAGACAGAAAGAGAAATATTTGAAAACATAATAGCTAAAAACTTTCCAAAATTGATGAAAACATTAATCTACACAACCAAGAAGATCAACAAATTTCAAGTAAGATAAATTCAAAGAGATCAAGACCCAGATGCATCATAGTCATACTGTTGAAAGATAAACACAGAGAAAAATGACTCAACATGTACATGTGATCCTCAGTAAGCTTAAAAACTAACATCTAATAAGCCATGTTGACCAGAAGGCAATGTGATGACATACTCAAAGTGATAGAAGAAAAAATTCTCAACTAAGAATTCTATAGCCACAAAATCCATCATTTAAAAGGGAGAAATTAAGCCAATCCCAGATTAAAAACAGAGAGACAGAATTTCTTGCTATGAGATCTGTTCTACAGGAAATGTTAAAGGGATTCCTTCCATCTGAAATAGAAAGACACAGGAGAGTAACCCAAATCCCCATGAAGAAATAAAGATCACTTTAACTAGTTACCTTAGCTGAAACTACATATGTAAATATAAAAATAAAAAATAAATGTGTTTTGTTTGTAACCTTTTTCTTCTCCTATTTGATTAAAAAAATAATTTCAATTATAAATTTGTGCTGATGGTCTTGTAATTTATATATTTGTAACTTATATGATAATAATAACACAAAATAAGGGGAGGAAATGAATATATATTGATGTTAAAAATATCTATTTAACCAAAAAAAAAGAATACAGGAGAAATTTGGGGGGGGAACACATAAGACATATAGAAAATTAATAGCAAATCAGCTGTCATAAATCCTACCTTATAAGTAATTATATTAAATGTAAAATGAATAAACATTCCAATCAAAAGGCAGAGATTTCCAAATTGCGGGGGAAACCATGATTAACTATATTCTGTGTACAAGAGATATACTTTAGAGTCAAAGCACAAATAGATTGAAAGTAAAAGGATTTTTAAAAAATGATATATCATGTAAACTGTATCTAAAATAAAGCTGGAGCAGCTCAGACAAAATATTCTTTAACAAAAGTTATTGTTAAAAACAAAGAGCAAGATAAACAAATGGGACCTAATGAAACTTCAAAGCTTTTGCACAGCAAAGGAAACCATAAACAAGACCAAAAGACAACCCTCAGAATGGGAGAAAATATTTGCAAATGAAGCAACTGACAAAGGATTAATCTCCAAAATTTATAAACAGCTCATGCAGCTCAATAGCAAAAAAACAAACAACCCAATCCAAAAATGGGCAGAAGACTTAAATAGGCATTTCTCCAAAGAAGATATACAGACTGCCAACAAACACATGAAAGAATGCTCCACAACAGTAATCATTAGAGAAATGCAAATCAAAACTACAATGAGATATCATCTCACACCAGTCAGAATGGCCATCAGCAAGAAATCTAGAAACAATAAATGCTGGAGAGGGTGTGGAGAAAAGGGAACACTCTTGCACTGCTGGTGGGAATGTGAATTGGTACAGCCACTATGGAGAACAGTATGGAGGTTCCTTAAAAAACTAAAAATAGAACTACCATATGACCCAGCAATCCCACTACTGGGCATATACCCTGACAAAACCATAATTCAAAAAGAGACATGTACCAAAATGTTCATTGCAGCTCTATTCACAATAGCCCAGAGCTGGAAACAACCTAAGCGTCCATCATCGGATGAATGGATAAAGAAGATGTGGCACATATATACAATGGAATATTACTCAGCCATAAAAAGAAACGAAACTGAGCTATTTGTAATGAGGTGGATAGACGTAGAGTCTGTCATACAGAGTGAAGTAAGTCAGAAAGAGAAAGACAAATACCGTATGCTAACACATATATATATATGGAATTTAAGGGGAAAAAATAAAATGAAGAACCTCGGGGTAAGATAGGAATAAAGACACAGACCTACTTGAGAATGGACTTGAGGATATGGGGAGGGGGAAGGGTAAGCTGTGACAAAGCGAAAGAGAGGCATGGACATATATACACTACCAAACGTAAGGTAGATAGATAGTGGGAAGCAGCCGCATAGCATAGGGAGATCAGCTCGGTGCTTTGTGACCGCCTGGAGGGGTGGGATGGGGAGGGTGGGAGGGAGGGAGATGCATGAGGGAAGGGATGTGGGAACAGATGTATATGTATGACTGATTCACTTTGTTATAAAGCAGAAACTAATAAAAAAAATAAAAAATAAAAATAAAAAAATAAATAAAGCAGAAACTAATAATAAAAAAAGAGCATTTTAAAAGAATCAATCCATAAGACATAACAGTTATTAACATATATACTGAACAACAAAGCACAAAATCACAAAGAAAAAACTGCTAGAATTAAAAGGAAAAACAGATGATTCAACTATTAAAGTTAGAGACCCCAAAACCCAATTTTCAATAATAGAACAGAGTAATGCCAGCAAGATGGCAGAATAGGAAGTCCCCTGCTTGTATCCTCACTCAGGAACAGTAACTTGGCAGCCATTCACAGACAAAAGTGCCTTTGTGGGAGCTTTGGGACTGAGATTGGAAATTGTGAAACACCACTGGGGTTCAGGATCAAGGAGGGTCATGTTGAGAAAGCAAGCCAATGCCCAGGAGGCTGACTTGCCAACTATCGAACCAACTGCAGAACCCAAAACATCTCCATGCCTCAATGGGGTCAGCTACAGCCCCATATGGTTTTGGTCCTGCCACCATAACCATATATCATGGTAAACAGGAAATGGCACACATGACTTTGCCTCAGGCAATAAACCCACAGACCTTGGTCCTGCCTGTGGACCCTGAAATGACCCATGACACAGCTCTAGCTCTGTCAGCCAATGTCTTCAAGCAGTACTGCCAACCTAGGGGTCGGCAGGGGACACACCAATTATTGTCCCCACACATACTGAAATACTCCAATAATTCAGCTCCAGTCCCTTCTAGCTGCAGTCTGTGAGAAGTCTTGCCATTCCAGGGAATAAGTTGGAAAAATACCCATCTGTACTTTTGGAGATAGGGAAACATCCCTGTAACTCAACTCCAGCTCACCCCCACCCAGCCAGCCACTGCCCATGAGCAGTCCTACCTGCCCAGGGACCCACTGGAAAATTCATCTGTCAGTGTCCTGGGAGGGAGGCCAGTGAACTTTAGTCAGACAGTAGACCCTGAAGCAGCCTTGTGGCTCAGATCCAGGTCCTTCTAGCCACATTCTCCAAGCAGTCCAGTTAGCCCAGTGACCTACCAGAGGACATGCCAGTTAGTGTCCCTTGGTGGCAGGCCAACCAAACTTAATCCACAACAGATCTTGAAACAACTTTGTGAATCAGCTCAAGCCCCTCCCTGCCATAGTACACAAGCAATCCTGTCCACCCAGAGATCCACCAGAAGACTCATCCATGCCCTCAAAAGTAAGCCCACCATGGTCTGAAATGGCCCTGTAACTTGACTCCCATTCTTATCAGATATGGTCAGGGAGTAGCCCTACCTGCCCAGGGACCTGGTAAGAGACACCTCACCAGGCCTCCAGAATCAGGCATACAAATTCAATCCCAGCTGTGGATCATGATGCAGCCCTTGGACTCAGTTCCAACTGCTCTCAGTCATGGTCCAATGCCAGTCCTGCCTACCCAGGGACTAACCCAGTTACATGACTGAAGCTCTCCAAAGAACCTCTTGGGAACCATCCCTGTTCATACAACTTGGTAACAGATCCACCATCTGCGGATCCACTGTGTACCCTTTTCCCAGTTCCAGACCTTATGAAAAAGGTCCTGGAGACAGTCCCGTCTTCCAGGGACAAGATAGGATCTATGCCTGCCAGAGCACCTTGTAACAGGTCCACCAGCTACAAACACCACTGCAAACCCAGCAATACATGACCTGGCTCTAACCCAATTTACCTCCAATTCCCTGGGTAATCCCATAAGTACAAGGAATCTACAGAATTTATTTCCCTGCCAAAAACACTCTGGAAAAACTGAAAAAGTGTTTTCTCCTTCAAATGAACACCCCAATGCAGGCTACACAAACCATGAAGACTCAAAAAAGGGAAACAAATAAAGCTCCAGTAACAGATTCCAAAGAAGTGGATATTTATAAATTGCTTGACAAAGAATTCAAAATAATCATCTTAAAAAGCTCAGTGAGTTACATCACAGTAGAAAACTCAAAAAATCAAGAAAGTAATGTATGAACAAAACAATAAGTTTAATAAAGAAACAAAAATCACACATTCATATGCACACACACAATTTTGGTGTAAAGAATACAATGATAGAACTGAAAAATTCAACAGAGAGCTTCAACAGGAGCCTTGATTATGTAAAACCAGAACAAAACAAATCAGCAAACTCAAAGGCAGATCATTTGGAATTAGACAATGACAAGAACAATAACAAAAGAACAAAAAAGAATGAAGAAAGACTATGTGAATTATGAGACATCAACAAATAAATATTTACCTCATCAGAGTCCCTGAAGAGGAAGAAAGAGAGAAAGAAGCAGAAAATTTTCTTAAAGAAATAATATCTGAATAGTTACAAAATCTGGAATAGATATGGACATGAAGGTATGTGAAATTCAAAGGAACTCAAGCAAAATGAAGATGAGCCTGAGATATATTAAAATCAAATAGTTAAAAGTCAGAAACAGGGACTGCCCTGATGGTGCAGTGGTTAAGAATCTGCCTGCCAATGCAGGAGACATGGGTTCAATCCCTAGTCTGGGAAGATCCCACATACTGCAGAGCAACCAAGCCCGTGCACAACAACTACTGAGCCTGCACTCTAGAGCCCACGAGTCACAACTACTGAGCCCAAGTGCCACAACTACTGAAGCCTGCATGACTAGAGCCCGTGCTCTTCAATAAGAGAAGCCATCACAATGAGAAGCATGCGCACCACAACAAAGAGTAGCACCCACTCACTACAACTCACTGAGAGAAAGCCCACATGCAGCAATGAAGACCCAATGCATCCAAAAATAAATAAATTTATTTTTTGTAAAGTCAAAGACAAAGGGAAAATTTTGAAAGCAACAAGACTAAAGTGACTTATTACATATAAAGGAACCCCCATAAGGTGATCAGCTAATTTCTCAGCAGAAACCCCAGGAGACAGTGGGGTGATATATTCAGAGTGCTTAAAGAAAAAAACTGACAAACAAAAATACTACACTCAGCAAAACTTTTTTTCAGAAATGAAAAAGAGGTAAAGACAATCCCTAATCAAAAAAAAAAAAAAAAGCTGAGTTTATCACCTCTAGGCGTGGCTTAGAAGAAAAGCTAGAAGAGAGTTCTTCCAACTGAAAGGAACAGACACTAAGAAACAACATAAAAACATATGAAAGTATAAAACTGACTGGTAAATGTAAATACACAGTCAAATTCAGAATACTCCAATACTGTAATGTTGGTGCATAAACAAATTTTAACTCCAGTATAAAAGTAAAAGACAAGAGGATTAAAAATAACTATAGCTATAATAATGTGTTAATGGATGTACAATGTAAAAAGATGCAAAGTATGACTTCAAAAACAAAAAATGAGGGGGAGGGGACTAAAAGTATAGAGTATTTTGCACACATAATTTATATGCAATTGAAGGTCAGATGTTATCAGCTTAAAATAGATTTTTACAATTATGAGATGTTTTATGTAAGCCTCATGGTAACTACAAGGAAAAACTTCTAATAGTTACACAAAAATAAAGAGGAAGAAATAGAAGCACACCATTACAAAAACAAAACAAAACCAAAATAAAACAAACAAAAACACACCAAATCACGAAGGAAGACAGAATGAGAAGAAGAAAGGAGCAAGGGAACTATAAGACAGAAAGCAACAAAATGGCAAGAGTAAGTTCTCACCTATCAATAATTACTTTAAATGCAAATAGTCTGAATTTTCCAATCAAAAGACAGTGGTTAAATTAATTTTTTTAATCCAACAATATGTTGTCTGTAAAAAAACTCACCTTAGCTTTAAGGACACACATAGGCTAAAAGTGAAGGGATGGAAAAAGAAATTCCATGCAAATTGTAACCAAAAGAGAGGAGGAGTGGCTATACTTATATCAGATAAAATAGACCTTCAGTCAATATTGGTCAGAGACAAAGGTCACTATATAATAATAAAGGGACAATCCATCAAGAGAATATAATAATTGTAAATATATATGCACCCAACTTTGGAACACCTATATATTTAAACAAATATTAACAGAAAAATAGACAGCAATACAATAATAGTAAGGGGACTTTAATATCTCACCTTCAACAGTGAATGTACCATGTGTACAGAAAATCAATAAGGAAACGGAACATGAACATACTATAGGCCAAACATACAGCGTAATTTCATCCAACAGCATCAAAATTCTTCTCAAGTGCACATGGAACATTCTCCAGAATAGATCATAAGTTGTGCAATAAAGGAAGTCTTAAAAAATTTAAGAAGATTGAGATCATATCAACTTTCTTTTCCACCCACAATGGCATGAAATTAGAAGTGAATAACTGGAGAAAATTTTTTAAATTCACAAATATGTGGAAATTAAATAACAAACTGCTGAACAACCAAATGATTAAAGAAAAAATCAAAAGGGAAATTTAAAACATCTTGAGACAAAAAAAAAAGGAAACTCAACAAATTAAAATTTATGGGATGAAGCAAAACCAGTTCTAAGAGAGAAGTTTATAGCAAAAAAACACTTATATTACTTAGAAATCTAAATAAAAAACCTAAATTTACTCCTCATATAAATAGAAAATGAAGAACATCTAAGCCCAAAGTCAACAGAAGAAAGGAAGTAATAAAGATTAGAGCATAAATAAATAAATAAATAAATAAAATCGATATTAGAAGGACAATAGAAAAAAATCTACAAAATTAGTAGCTTTTTGAAAAGATAAAATATTTGAGAAAACTTTAGCTAAACTAATCAAGAAGAAAAAAGAGGACTCAAATAAATAAAATCATAAATGAGAAAGGAGATATTACAACTGATACCACAGAAATATAAAGTAATATGAGGCCAATATGAACAGTTATATGTCACATTTTGAATAACATGGAAGAAATGGATAAATTCCTAGGGACATACAACCTATCAAGACAGAATCATGAAAAAATAGAAAATTTTAACTGAACAATAATGAGTAAGGATATTGAATCTGTAATCAAAAATCTTCCAAAAAAGAAAAGCCCACAACCAGGTGATTTCACGAATGAATCTCATCAAACATTTAGAGAAGAATTAATTCCAATTCTTCTCAAACTCTACTAAAAAATAAAGAGGAGAGAAGATTTCCACACTCATCTTATGAAGTCAGCATTACCCTCATGAGAAAGCCAGATAAGGACACTACAAGAAAAAAAAATATTGACCAGTATCCCTGATGAATATAGATACAAAAATCCTCAGAAAAAGCTAGCAAATTAAATTCAACAGCACATTAAAATTATTATACACAATGATCAAGTGAGATTTATACCTAGGCTGCAAGGATGGTTCAACATACACAAACCAATAAATGTAGTATATCACATCAACAAAATGAAACATAAAAATTATATGATCATCTCAATAGATGCATAAAATGCATTTGACAAAATTCAACATCTATTCATGATAGTAACTGTAAAGAAATTAGGTATAGAAAATATGTACCTCAACATAATATTCAGTCATGTGTGACAATATTACAGCTAACATCATACTTGATGGTAAAAAGCTGAAAAATGTCCCTCTTAGATTAGGAACAAGACAAGGATGCCAACTCTCACCACTTCTAGTCAACATAGTACTGAAAGTTCTAGCCAGAGCAAATAGGCAAGAAAAGGGAATAAGATTTATCCAAATTAGAAAGAAAGAAATTAAATTGTCTCTCTTTGCAGATGAGATGATCTTATATAGAAAATCTTAAAGACTCCACCAAGAAATTGTTAGAACTAATAAATAAGTTCAATAAAGTTGAAGAATACAATATTAATGTACAAAAATCAGTTGCATTTCTACACACTACCAATGAATTATTTGAAAAATAAATTAAGAAAGTAATGTTTACAATAGCATCAACAACAATAAAATATTCAGAAAAAATTTATCCAAGAAGGTGAAAGATCTGTACAATAAAAACTGTAAAATATGGTGAAAGAAATTGAATAAGATGCAAATAAATGGAAAGATATCCATGTTAACAGATTGGAAGAATTAATATTGTTCTAATGTCTATTACTATTCAAGGCAATCTACAGATTCAATGCAATTCTTATCAAAATTTCAATGGCATTTTCCACAGAAATAGAAAAAACAATCATAAAATTTGCATAGAACTACAAAAGACCACAAATAACAAAAGTGAACTTGAGAAAGAGCAACAAAGCTGAAGACATCACACTTCCTGATGTGACATTATATTACAAAGCTGTAGTAATCAAAATAGTATGTCACTGGCATAGAAACAGACACATAGACTAGTGGATCAGAACAGATGGCGCAGAAATAAACTCACACATATATGATCAACTAACCTATGACTAGGGCACCAAGAATAGACAATGAAGAAAGGACTGTCACTTTAATAAATGGTGTTGCAAAAATTAGATATCTACATGCAAAACAATAAAATTTCTTATAACATATTTTTAAAAACCTCAAAATGAACTAAAGACTGAAACATAAGGCTTGAAACCATTGGTATTTGTGGGAATGTGAATTGGTATAGCCATTATGAAAATAGTGTGGAGGTTCCTTAAAAATTAGAAATAGAACTATCATAAAATTCAGAATCCCACTACTGGATATATATCCAAAAGAACTGAAATCAGGGTCTCAAAGAGATATCTGCACTCCCATGTTCATTGTGCATATTAACAATATCCAAGATATGGAAACAACCAACTAGAGTTGGTTCATCAGATAAACTGTTCATGAATAAAGAAAAAGTATATATATATATATATATATATATATATATATATATATACACACACACATACATACATATATATGAATAGTATTCAGCCATAAAAGGAAAGAATACCCTGTCATTTGTGGCAACATGAATAAACCTGGAGGACATTATGCTACATGAAATAGGCCAGAAAGTGAAAGACAAATACTGTATAATCTTACTTATATGTGGAATCTAAAACATCAAATTCATAGAACCAGGGAATGGCATTGGTGGTTACCAGTGCTAGTGGGTAGAAAGTGGGCAGATGTTGTTCAAAGGGTACTAGCTTTAGTTATAAGATGACTAAGTTCTGTGAATCTAAGTCACAACATGGTGACTTAGTTTTTACTGTCTTAGTTTTTACTGTATTTTGTACTTGAAACTTGCTAGGAGAGTTGATCTTAAGTGTACTTACCACACACACAAAAAGTAACAATATGTAGTGATGGATGCATTAATTAACTTAATTGTGGTAATCATTTCACAGTGTATACTTATATCAAACCATCCTGTTGTAAACCTTAAATATATAAAAATTTTGTCAATTATGCTTCCACAAATCCTGAAAAAAAAATGATAGATCAACTAGGCAAATGAAGAAAAAAATAGAAAACATAACAACATCTACCAGACATCTGTAGACTACACCACTCCAAAACAGTACAACACACATTCTTCTCAAGTGCACATAGAACATTCTCCATGATAAGCATATGTTAGGCCATATAACCCACCTCAATAAATTTTTTTAAAATTGAAATCATACAACTCATATTCTATGACCACAAAGATATATTATATTATAAACCAATAACAGAAGAAAACTTGGGAAAAATCACAATGATGTGAAAATTAAACAATACACTCCTAAAAACCCAATGAGGTAAAGAACAAATCAGAGGACAAATTAGAAATATCTTGAGATGAATAAAATTGAAGAAACAACATAATAAAATTTTGTGGATGTACTAAAGCAGTACTTAAAGGGAAATTTATAACAATAAATGCTTATATTTTAAAAAAGGAAATAAATCAATAAGCTAACTTTCCACCATAAGAAAAAATAAAAGAGCAAATTTAACCCAAAATAAGTAGAAGGAAGGAATAATAAAAATTAGCATGTTAATAAAGAAATAGTGAAAAGAAAACAAGAGAAAATTAATGAAACTAAAGTTGGTCCTTCATAAATATCAATCAAATTATCATACCATTAGCTAGACTGAACAAGAAAGAAAGAGGGAAGATTCAAGTTACTGAAATCAGAAATAAAAGTCCATTAGCTAGACTGAACAAGAAAGAAAGAGGGAAGATTCAAGTTACTGAAATCAGAAATAAAAGTAAGGACATAACTACTCACCTTACAGAAATAAAATTTATATAGGGAGGAGGGAGTCAAGATGGCAGAAGAGTAGAAGCATATGGGGTTCATCTCTCGCTACAAATGCATCAAGAATACGTCTACAAATGGAACAGTTCTCAAAGAGTGCCTGCTGAACACTACCATAGGACCTCAGACACCTAAAAGGACAAGAAAGATCCCCATGTAACCACGTATGATGAAAGAAAGAAGAAGGGAAAAGGAAGAGGAGAGGAAGCAGGACGAGACTTGCACCCTTGGGGTGGGGGACCCTGAAGGAGAGGAAAGGTTCCTGTATCTGGGGAAGCCCCCTCACTAGTGGGGAGATTATCTGCGACAGAAGGGGAGCATTGTGGCCTCAGAGGAGAGGGCAGAAACTGGTCTGTGGCAGGCAGGACAGAGTGAGAATTACACAGATGGTCCATGGAACAGCCCTGCATTCCCCAGCCTGAGACGTGTGTCTGCTGATGTACACGGGGGCTGGGTGTTGGAACATGGGGTTTGGAGAGCAGACCCAGGAAGAAGATTGCTGTTGGCTGTGAGGAGACAGCCTAAGGGGATGTGAGTGAGGAACTCCACAACTGGGAAGGCTCATGGAGGAAGACCAGACTGAATAGAATTGAAGGGCCATTGTTGAGTGATGTGCAAAGGTCAGGGCCGCCATTGCAGCCTCTCTCCTCAAGCGCCAGCCCTGCCTCCCCAGGCACTAGGGAGGGCTGCTGCCAGAGTGGGCTAATGTGCCCCTGACTGCTGCCTCCTTTGTCCTCACTCTGACTGGGTGGCCTGCTCTCCCCAGTCGCCACCTCAGCCCCCTCCCACCTGATGGGCCTGCAGTCTTGATCACCACCCCAGCACTCTCCCACCTGGGTGGGCTCGTGTGCCCCAATTGCCACTCTGGCCCCCTCCTGCCTGAGAGGGCTTCTGTACCCTGATCGCCACTCCATCCATGGGTGGGTGTATGTGCTCTGGCAATCTCAAGAACAGATGCAGGTGGATGACCCACACACAGAGGTGGGGCTGAAACCACAGCTGAGCCCCAGGGGCTGTGTGACTAAGGAAGAAGAGCTGAAATCTCTCCTCATGGCTGCATGAACTGTGGATTTACACTTCCACTGGTGGCTTTGTAAATTCAGTGCCCATGGAACATTCAAATGGACAAGTGCTCCTGAAGCTGAGATGGGTCTGGCTTTAGCAGCTGTGGGATTTGTGGGCACATACCCGTGGGTGTTGGGCCAGGCCAGAGTCTGAGCTGCCTCTATAGCTCCCACTGTGGGTACAGGTGCACAACTAATGCAGTCCTAGTTGTGACCTCAGTGGATCTGTGCTAGTGGCCTGGTGAAAACAACACTTTAGAGTCATCAGGGCCAATTGCCAGCATACTCACAATTAAGGTGGGACTGAGAGCAGTGCCAACAACAGTCTATTTTGTGAGCCCGCACAACAGGCCAAAGAGGACACAACAGAGCACTTTCACAGGCGAACAGCTCCAGAAGAGGAATACTCAGTGGCTTCTCTCCCAGTGAGAGTGCTCCAATCCCACCTAACTCACACCACAGACCAGAAACACAGCTAAGAAACACATTTGAGGGCTTCTACTCCAACAACTAAGGAGCAGACCCTGCCCATGATAGGGCAGCGAGGGACAACCACAGAGCAAAGGGGAGGCCCAACTTTATATCCAGGGCAGGCTGTGGTCACCAGAACACCAGTCAAATGCACTATCAAGGGGATACTGGTCAACATACACTGAGGAAAGAGGTGATAGTGATCCACACTAAAAACAGCTCTCATACTAAAAACAACAAAACAACAACAACAAATTACATGCATATATATATATATATATATATATATATATATATATATATATATATATATATATATATATATATATCCCACTCAGGCTAAACAGTGATGTTCCCACATAAAAATAGCTCTCCAAGACAGCCTGAGAGTCTAGCTTCAGGAGAAAGAACTCCCAGCACATATAACTTGAAGGCCAGTGGGGCTTTAGTGCAGGAGCCCCACAGGGCTGGGAGAAATGGAGACTCCACTCTTGGAGGGTTCACACAGGTCTAACATGCACTGGGACCCAGCACAAAGCAGTACATCCATAGAAACCTGGGCTAGATCTACCTAGGTGTGTTAGAGGGCCCCCTGGGGAGGTGGGGGTTGGCTGTAGCTCACTGTGAGGACAAGGACACTGGTAGCAGAGAATATTCCCCAGGGAATATTAATCAGAGTGAGCTCTCTTGGAGGTCCTCATTTAAGCACCAAGAGCCGGTTCCACCCCACAGCCTGCAGGCTCCATTGCTGGAACGTCTCAGGCCAACAACCAGCAAGACAGGAACACAGCCCCACCTATCAGCAGGCAGGCTGCCTAAAATGGTACTAAGTTCACAGCCAGCTCAAAACATATCCCTTGACACAGACCTGCCCACCAGAGGGCGGCAGGAAGACCCACTGGAGGGCAGGCAGGAAGCCTGCACAAGCCCCTGGACCGACCTAACCCACCAGAGGACAGACACCAGAAGCAAGAGAAACTATGATCCTGCAGCCTGTGGAAAGGAGACCACAAACACAGTAAGTTAAACAAAATGAGATGAGAGAGAAATATTGCAGATGAAGGAGCAAGGTAAAAACCTACAAGAACAACTAAATGGAGAAGAGATAGGCAATCTAGCATAGTAATGATAGTAAAAATAATCCAAAATCCCGGAAAAAGAATAGAGGCACAGACCAAGAAGATACAATAAATGTTTAATATAGAAATAGAAGATTTAAAGAACAAACAGAGATGAACAACACAACAACTGCAATGAAAAATACACTATAAGGAATCAATAGCAGAATAAGAGGCAGAAGACTGAATAAGTGACCTGAAAGAGAGTGGTGAAATCACTGCCACATAACAGAATAAAGAAAAAAGAATGAAAAGATATGTGGACAGTCTCAGAGACCTCTGGGACACCATTAAACACACCAACATTCACAGTACAGGGGTCCCCAAAGAAGAAGAGGAAGCAAAAGGGCCTGAGAAAATACTTGAAGAGACTATAGTCAAAAACTTCCCTAACATGAGAATGGAAATAGTTACCCAAGTCCAGGAAGTGCAGAAAGACCCATACAGGATAAACCCAAGGAGGAGCATGCAGAGACACATATTAATCAAACTAACAAAAATTAAATACAAAGAAAAAAACATTAAAATCAACAAGGGAAAAACAACAAATAACATACAAGGGAATCCCCATAAGGATATCAGCTGATATTTTACCAGAAACTCTGCAGGTCAGAAGGGAGTGGCACAATATATTTAGAGTAATGAAAGGGAAAAACCTACAACAAAGAATATGCTACCCAGTGAGGCTTTCATTTAGATTTGACAGAGAAATCAAGAGCTTTACAGAAAAGCAAAAAATAAGAGAATTCAACACCAAACCAGATTTGAATCAAATGCTAAATTTCTCTATGGGGGGTGGGGGGAGGAAGAGGCCACAACTATAAATGAGAAAATTACCAATGCGAAAGCTCACTGGTAAAGGCAAACATACACAGTACCAGTAGGAAATCATCACACACAAATATGATATTAAAACCAGCAATTGTGAGAAGAGGAGAGTACAAGTATAGGAAATGGGAATCACACTTGAAATTAAGAGAACAGCACCTTAAAACAACTTTGCATATATAGACTCCTATGTTAAAACCTCATGGTAAATGCAAACCAAAAAACTACAATAGATACACACTCACAAAAGAAAAAGCAACCCAAACACAACACTAAAGATGGTCATCACACCACAAGAGAAGAGAACAAAAGAGAAAGGGAAGAAAAAAGACCTACAAAAAGAAACCCAAAACAATTGAATGACAATAGGAACATACATATCGATAACTACCTTAAATGTAAATGGACAAAATGATCCAATCAAAAGACAGAGAGTGGCTGAATGGATACAAAAACAAGACCTTTACATATGCTGTCTACAAGAGACCCACTTCAGACCTAAGGACACATACAGACTAAGTGAGGGGATAGAAAAACATATCCGTGCAAATGGAAATCAAAAGAAAGCTGGAGAAGCAATATTCATATCAGACAAAATAGACTTTAAAACAAAGACTGTTACAAGAGACAAGGAAGGACACTACATAATGATCAAGGGATCAATCCAAGAATATACAACAATTGTAAATATATATTCACCCAACATAGGAGCACCTCAATATATAACACAAATGCTAACAACCATAAAAGGAGAAATAAACAGTAACACAGTAATAGTGAGGGATTTTAATACCCCATTTACACCAATGGGCAGATCATCCAGAAAGAAAATAAATAAGCAAACACAAGCCTTAAATGACACATTAGACCAGATAGACTTAACCGATATTTCTAGGACATTCCATCCAAAAGCAGAAGAATACACTTTCTTCTCAAGTGCACATGGACCATACTCCAGGGTAGATCACATCTTGGACCAAAAATTGAGCCTCGGTAAATTTAAGAAAATTGAAATCATATCAAGCATCTTTTCTAATCACAGTGCTGAGATTAGAAATTAATTACAGGAAAAAATGTGAAAAACACAAACACATGGAGGCTAAACAATATGTTACTAAACCACCAACAGATCACTGAAGAAATCAAAGAGGAAATTAAAAAATACCTAGAGAAAAATGACAATGAAAACACAATGATCCAAAACCTATGGGACTCAGCAAAACCTGTTCTAAGAAGGAAATTTATAGCAATACAACCTTACCTCTGGAAACAAGAAAAATCACAAATAAACAACTTAACCTGACACCTAAAGCAACTAGAGAAAAAAGAACAAACAAAACCCAAAGTGAGTAGAAGGAAAGAAATAATAAAGATCAGAACAGAAATAAATGATATAGAGACAAAGAGAACAATAGCAAAGATCAATGACACTAAAAGCTGATTCTTTGAGAATATAAACAAAATTGATAAACCTTTAGCCAGACTCATTAAGAAAAAGGGGGAGGGCTTCCCTGGTGGTACAGTGGTTAAGAATCTGCCTGCCAATGCAGGGGACACGGGTTTGAGCCCTGGTCCGGGAAGATCCCACATGCCACAGAGCAACTAGGCCCATGCTCCACAACTACTGAGCCTGTGCTCTAGAGTCTGCAAGCCACAACTACTGAGCCCGTGTGCCTAGAGCCTGTGCTCGCAACAAGAGAAGCCACTGCAATGAGAAGCTCGCACAGCACAATGAAGAGTAGCCCCCACTCACTGCAGCTAAAAGAAAGCCCATGCACAGCAATGAAGACCCAACGCAGCCAAAAATCAATAAATAAATATTTTTTAAAAACAGCAGAAAAGGATTCAAATCAATAAAATTAGGAAGGAGAAAGGAGAAGTTACAACTGACACCACAGAAATACAGAGGATCATAAGAGACTACTACAAGCAAATATGTATCAATAAAATGGGCAACCTAGAAGAAATAGACAAATTCTTAGAAAGGTACAACCTTCCAAGACTGAATCAGGAAGAAATAGAAAATATAAACAGACCAATCACAAGTACTGAAATTGAAACTGTGATTTTAAAACTCCCAACAAACAAAAGTCCAGGACCACATAGCTTCACAGGCAAATTCTATCAAACTTTTAGAGAAGAGTTAACACCTATCTTTTTGAAACTCTTCCCAAAAATTGCAGAGGAAGGAACACTCCCAAGCCCATCCTATGAGGCCACCATCATCCTGATATGAAAACCAGACAAAAGTACCACAAAAAAGAAAATTACAGGCCAATATCACTGAGGAACATAGATGCAAAAATCCTCAACAAAATACTAGCAAATCGAATCCAACAACACATTAAAAGGATCATACACCATGATTAAGTGGGATGTATGCCACAGATGCAAGGATTCTTCAGTATACACACGTCAATCACTATGATGCACCACATTAACAAATTGAAGAATAAAAACTATATGATCATCTCAATAAATGCAGAAAAGAATTTGACAAAATTCAGCACCCATTTATGATAATAACTCTCCAGAAAGTGGACATAGAGGGAACCTACCTCAATATAATAAAGGCCATATATGACAAACCCATAGCAAACATCATTCTCAACAGTAAAAAACTGAAAGCATTTCCTGTAAGATCAGGAACAAGACAAGGATGTCCACTCTCACCAATTTTATTCAACATAATTTTGGAAGTCCTAGCCATGGCAATCAGAGATGAAAAAGAAATAAAAGGAATCCAAATTGGAAAAGAAGAAGTAAAACTTCATATGACATACTATACATGGAAAATCCTAAAGATGCTACCAGAAGACTACTAGAGCTCATCAATGAATTTGGTAAAGTTGCAGGATACAAAATTAATGCACAGGAATCTCTTGCATTCCTATACACTAACAATGTAAGATCAGAAAGAGAAATTAAGGAAACAGCTCTATTTACCACCACATCAAAAAGAATAAAATACCTAGGAATAAACCTACCTAAGGAGGCAAAAGACCTGTACTCAGAAAACTATAAGATACTGATGAAAGAAATCAAAGATGACACAAACAGATGGAGAGATACACCATGTTCTTGGATTGGAAGAAACAGTATTGTCAAAATGACTATACTACCCAAGGTAATTTATAGATTCAATGAAATCCCTATCAAATTACCAATAGCATTTTTCACAGAATTAGAACCAAAAAATTTACAATTTGTATGGAAACACAAAGGACCCCAAATAGCCAAAGCAATCTTGAGAAAGAAAAACAGAGCTGGAAGAATAAGCCTCCCTGACTTCAGACTATACTGCAAATCTAAGTTAATCGAAACAGTATGGTACTGACACAAAAACAGAAATATAGATCAGTGGAACAGGATAGAAAGCCCAGATACAAACCCATACACCTATGGTCAATTAATCTATGACAAAGGAGGCAAGAATATACAATGGAGAAAAGACAGTCTCTTCAATAAGTTCTGTTGGGAAAACTGGACAGCTACATGTAAAACAATGAAATTAGAACGCTGCCTAACACCATACACAAAAGTAAACTCAAAATGGATTAAAGACCTAACTGTAAGCCTGGATACTATAAAAGTAGGCAAAAAACATAGGCAGAACACGCTCTGACATAAATTGCAGCAATTGATCCACTTCCTAGAGTAATGAAAATAAAAGCAAAAATAAACAAGTGGGACCTAATTAAACTTGAAGGCTTTTACACATCAAAGGAAACCATAAACAAAATGAAAAGACAACCCTCAGAATGGGAGAAAATATTTGTAAATGAAGCAACCAACAAGGGATTAATCTCCAAAATATACAAACAACTTATGCAGTTTGATATCAAAAAAATAAATAACCCAATCAAAAAATGGGCAAAAGATCTAAATAGACATTTTTCCAAAGAAGACATACAGATGGCCGAAAAGTACATAAAAGATGATCAACATCATTAATTATTAGAGAAATGCACATCAAAACTACAATAAGGTATCACATCACACCAGTCAGAATGGTCATCATCAAAAAATCTACAAAAAATAAATGCCAAGGAGGGTGTGGAGGAAAGAGAATTCTCCTACACTGTTGGTAGGAATGTAAATTGATACAGCCACTATGGAGAACAATATGGAGGTTCCTTAAAAAACTAAAAATAGAGCTATCATATGATCCAGCAATCCTACTCCTGGGCATATATCTGGGGAAAACCATAATTTGAAAGGATTATGCACCCCAATGATTATTGCAGCACTATTTATAATAGCCAGGACATGAAGGCAACCTAAATGTCCATTGAGCAATGAATGGATAAAGAAGATGTGGTATATATATACAATGGAATATTACTCAGTCATAAAAAAGAATGAAATTATGTTATTTGCAGCAACATGGATGGGCCTAGAGATTGCCATACTGAGTAAAGTAAGTCAGAGTAAGACAAATGTCATATGATATCTCTTATATGTGGAACTTGAAAAATGGTACAAATGAACTTATTTACAAAACAGAAATAGAGTCACAGATGTAGAAAACAAACTTAGGGTTACCTGGAGGAAAGGTGGGGGTGGGGATAAATTGGGAGATTGCGATTAACACACACTACTATATATAAAATAGGTAACTAATAAGAACCTACTGTATAGCACAGGGAACTCTTCAATATTTTGTAATGACCTATATAGGAAAATAATCTAAAAAAGAGTGGATATATGTATATGTATAACTGATTCACTTTGCTGTATACCCGAAACTAAAACAACATTGTAAATCAACTATACTCCAATATTTTTTTAAGTATATAAGGATATTGTGAACAATGTTAAAAAATTAGATAATTTATGAGAGGGACAAATTTCTTGAGAGGCACACACTGCCAAAACTCAAGCAGTAGAAAAATCAGAATAGATAATTTACAATTCAAGAGATTGAATCCTAACAAACATTTAAAGAAATAATACTAATCCTTTACACACTCTTTCAAGTGAAATAGGGGAGGAAGAAACAATTCCCAGCTATGTGGCCCATTCAATGAGGCTCATAACACCCTGATACCAGAACCAGACAAAGACATCACAAGGAAAGAAAACTACAGACTATGGTTTCTGCTCCGATGTATAATGAGATTAGAAGTCATTACTGCCACCTTCATGGGAAAAAGTATGAACAAACTAAAGTGAATAACTGTTTTAAACTAATCAGAGAATTGAGGTCAGAAGGCAAACCACCATGCAAAAGCTCACGAGATAGGCAAATACAGAGAATCAGCTTGCTGGGAGTAGAAACTGCTGAAGACAGCAACTGATAGAAACATTTAAAGGATAATTGATGAATTGCTGGAGTATGGACTCGGTAGAGACTTAAAAACTACTGAAAGCCCAGTCTTAGAAGAGCTCCACATTTCTGTGAGCTTTTCCTAGAGAAGCCTAAAGAGATTCTCACATTTAAGATGCAGAAAAATGCCCTCATGCTGCAGTCATGTTTAAGGAAAAGCAACCATTTAAAAATGTGCCTACGCGGAAAGCAGCCATTTTGAAAAAGTCTCAGAGCATTCTGTTCCCCATGGCAGTGGTCTGCCCTCTGGGGAAACTACTTCACCTGAGCCTTGTCTGAACTAGGGGAAATGCAACTGGATGACATGAGCCCCCTCTGGCCTCCACTTATCACATAAGGGAAGAAAAATATAGTCTAAGTCACCCTTCTGAAAGTCATAGCCCAGAGGGATTTAATCATAAGGTTATAGAACACTCATCCCTAATACCATACTACGACATCAACAGGTCTTTAGTTTAATAGCAGTGGATTACTACTGAGAGAGATGCAAGACACAGGCTCTACTCAAGAAGAAATTTCTAGAAAAAACCCAAAACAATGTGGGAACAAAAATAGTAGAGGAGATTGAAGCTTCTTACACCTATAGCTACAGAAAACATTAAACATAGCATAACCCCTAATCAGATAAATAGGAGACCTCACACAAAGGCCTATTATCTCAGATCCTATTATTCAATATATCTTGTTTTGTGTCAACAAAAATTACAAGGCATGCTAAAGACAGGAAAAAACGCAGTCTGAACAGACAAAGCAAGCATCAGAATGATACTCAGATATAGCAGAAATTAGAAATTATCAGATCATGAATTTTAAATGGACTATGATTAATATAACAAGTCTTCGAACATAAAAATTAGGCATACTATTGAATCATGTTTTTTAATCCTCTCTGCTAATCTCTTTCTCTTATACTGAGGTGAAATTTACATAACATAAAAATAACATACAATTCAGTGACATTTAGTAATATACAATGTCATGCAACATTAACTCTTCCGAGTTTCTAAAAATTTTCATCACTCCAAAAAGAAAACCTCATACCCATTAAACAGTTTATTCCAATTGCTCCTTCCTCCAGCCTCTGACAACCATAAATCTGCTTTCTGTCTCTATGGATTCGCCTATTCTGAATATTTTATGTAAATGGAATCACAATAAGTGACCTTTGTGTCTGACTTGACTAACTTAGCATTATGTTTTTGATGTTCATTTATGTAGTAGCATCTATTAGTACTTTATTTCTTTGTATGACTCAAAAATATGCCATTCAATGGCTACATGACATTTTGTTTATCCATTTACCATTTGATGGGCTTTGGGGCTGCATCCACCTATTGGGTATTGTGAATACTGCTGTTAGAAAAATTGTGTACAAGTTATGTTTGAATCTCTCTCTCTCGGTCTATATCTATTAGTGTAATTGCTGTGTTATATGGTAATTCTATGCTTAGCTTATTGAAGAATTGCAAAACTGTTTTCCACAGTGGCTGTATCATTTTACATTCCCACCAGTAATGGACAAGTGTTCCAGCACTTGTTACTTTCCAGTTTCATATAAATTATAGCCATCTAGTGGGTGTGAAGTGGTATCTCATTGTGATTTTGATTTGCATCTTACTAATAATGACAAATGATGCTGAGCATCTTTTAATGTACTTGTTGGTCATTTGTATATCTTATTTGCAGAAATGTCTATTCAAGTCCTTTGCCCATATAAAAAGTTAGGTTGGTTGTCTTTTTGTGTTGAATTTTAAAAGTTTTTTTAAATATATTCTGAAAACTAAACCTTTATTAGATCTATGATATGCAAATGTTTTCTCCCATTCTATGGAATGTCTTTTCACTTTTGTTATAGTGTCCTTTGATGCACAATTTTTAATTTTGATGAGTCAATTTCTTTTTTCTTTTGTTGCTTGTGCTTCTGCACAATTCAATGCATGAAGAATTTTCCCTCTTTTCTTCTGAGAGTTTTACAGTTTTAGCTCATACATTTAGGTTGATGATCCATTTTGAGTTAATTGCTGTGTATACTGTAAAGAAGGGAGTTCAACCTTATCTTTTATATGTGGCATCATTTCCTGAAGAGACTATTTACAGTACTGAATGGTCTGGCACTCTTGTCAAAAATCAATTGACAGGGCTTCCCTGGTGGTGCAGTGGTTGAGAGTCCGCCTGCCGATGCAGGGGACACGGGTTTGTGCCCCAGTCCAGGAAGATCCCACATGCTGTGGAGCGTCTGGGCCCGTGGGCCATGGCCGCTGAGCCTGCACTTCCAGAGCCTGTGCTCCGCAACGGGAGAGGCCACAACAGTGAGAGGCCCGCGTACCACAAAAAATAAAAAAATAAATAAATAAAAAATCAATTGACAATAGGTATATTGGATTATCTCAGACTCTAAATTCTATTCCATTGATAACATGTCTATTTTTATGCCAGTACCACACTATTTTAATTACTGTAGCTTTATTGTAAGTTTTGAAAATGGGAAATGTGTATCCTACACCTTTGTTTTTCATTTTCTAGGGTTTTTTTTCCTATTTGGGGTCTGTTGTGATTCCATATGAATTCCAAGATTGGCATTCCAATTTATGCAAAAAAATTGTAGTTGGGATTTTCATAGCAATTACATCAAATCTGTAAATCACTTTGGATAGTATTGCCATTTAAAAAATATTAACTCTTCCAATGCATGAACATGGATATCTTTGTCTTTATGTAGGTCTTATTTACTTTCTTTCAGCAATATTTAGTAATATTCAGCATACAAGTCTTGTACCTCCTGGAATAAATTTATTCCTAGGTATTTTATCCTGTTTGATACTATTTAAATCAAATTGTTCCATTAATTTTACTTTCAGATTATTTATTGCAGGTGTACAAATACAACAAATACAACTGATACATTGTGTGTTGATCTACTTATTTGCAACTTTGCTGAATTCATTTATTATCTCTAAAGGTTTTTTAAGATTATTTAGGGTTTTCTATATATATTTATGTCATCTGTGAATAGAGGTACTTTTCCTTCTTAATTTTCAATGTGGATATTTAATTTCTTTTCCTTGCCTAAAAATTCCAGTATAAAATAGAAGTGGTAAAAGCAGCCATACTTGTCTTGTTTCTAATGTTAAGGGAGTCCATTTCAGTCTTTCACCATTGAATATAATGTTGGCTGTGGGTTTTTGTTAAATATCCTTTAATACATTAAGTAAGTTTCTTTTTCTCCCTAGTTTATTGAGTGTTTTTACAAGAAAAGGGGTTTGATACTGTGAGATTATTTTCTGTATAAATTGAGATTATCATGTATTTTTCCTTTATTTTATTAATGTGCTATGTTACATGATTGATTTTCATATGTTGATCCACCTTCACAAACCTGGGATAAATTCCACTTAGTTATGATATACACAAGTCTCAGACTCTGTTCATTTTATTCACCCTTTTCTTTTTCTGCCTCTCAAACTGGATAATGTCAATTGATCTATTTTTTCAAGTTTACTTGTTCTTTCTTCTGGTGTTCAGATCTGCTTGAATCCCTCTAGTGAGTTTTTTATTTCATTTATTGTACATTTCATCTCCAGAATTCCTATTTAGTTCCTTTTCATAATATTCATGGCTTTACTGATATTCTCAATTTGGAGAGACATAATTTTCCTGGTTTCCTTTCATTATTTGTGTGTAATTTTCTTTAGATCTTTGAGCATATTTAAGGCAATTGATTAAAAGTATTTTTTCTACTAAGTCTAATGGCTGGGCTTTTTCAAAGATAATTTATATTATTTTCTTCTGTGAATGGCCCATGTAATATTTTTTTTTGAAAACTGGACATTTCTAGTATTTAATATGTTCATTCTGGAAATCAGATGATTTTTGTGTGTTGTTTGCTTGTTTAGTGATTTTTCTAAACCATTTTTGAAAAACCATATTATTTGTCATTTGTGGCTACTGAATTCTGTGTTCTGTTAACCTCATGCGAAGCTAGTGTTTTTTTAATTTTCTTAAATTCTTGGAGCAAAGAAGAAATTAAATTAAAATTTAAAAGAAAATAAGAAAAAAAAGGAGAAAAAAAAAGAGCTTTACAAAAACTCTCCCAGTTTTTGCTCTGTGTGTGGAATTTTCTCCAAAATATAGCCAGGCCATTTACAACTCTGCCTTAGCCTTCACTTCCTATTTGTGTGGTACCTGAAGGGGTAAAAGCTTAGCATCTTCTCAGGTCTTTTCTGAACATGATCCTTCCCTTGGGTACGTGCATGGCCTTTTCAATTTTTTGGTATATGCAGGAGATTTTAAAAGGCCTCATTTTCCATATATCTCTTTTCCTAATATCTTCCTTTCCACCATATTCAGTCTGCTTATTGTTTGTCCCAACTGTTGTTTCTTGCCCCCAGGTTGCTGCAGCAAATACTGTGTCTTTAAATGTTTTCAGCACAAACCATCTGGAAGCTTCCCCAGCCATGGTCTGCTCTGAGTTGGGTAAAACAAAGGCAAGTCCATGCACTGTACTTTCAGGGAGGCACAAGACAAACCGAAGCTCACAACCACAATTCTTTTAAAATAAGGTCTGAATTGGTTTCTGTGGCCCTAATAACCTGCATTAGGAGATTGGGGCTGCCCTCCTCATGGTTGCTTGTACTAGTTTGCTAGGGCTACATAATAAAATGCTACAGATTGGGTGGCTTAAATAGCAGGAATTTATATTTTCTCAGAGTTCTGGAGGCTAGGAGTCAAAGATCAAGATATCAGCCTCTTTGGTTTATTCTAAGGCCTCTCCCTTTGGCTTCCAGATAGCCATCTTCTTTCTTTGTCCTCAAACTTCTTTTTCTTTGTGCAGGCACATCCCTCATGTGCCCAAATTTTATCTTCTTATAAAGATACCAGTCAGATTAGATTATGCTCAACTCATATGACCTCATTTAACCTAATTGCATCTTTAAAGACCTTATTTACAAATACAGTCACATTCTGAAATAATGGGGGTTAGAACTTCAACACATTAATTTTGAGGGTACACAATTCACTCTATAATATTACACTCTCTGGATCCCCTAAATTCCTCTCCTTCTAACATGTAAATACATTCATTCCATCCCAAAGAGACTCGAAAGTTTTAACTCATTTCAGAATCAACTCTAATTTCCAACTCTCATCTAAATATCATCTAAATCATGTATGGGTGAGACTTTATGTATAATTCATCCTGAGGCAAAATTTCTCTTCAGCTGTGAACCTGTGAAACCAGGCAAGTTACCTGCATACAAAATACAAACAGGGATAGAATAGACATTCCTTTTCCAAATGGGAGATATCAGAAAGAAGGAATCATGAGTCCCAAGAAGTCCATGACCTATCAGGGAAAATTCCATTATATTTTAAGACTCAAGAATAGTCCTCCTTAGCTCAGTGTTCTGACTTCCTGGACTATCAGGGTGATGGTTCTGGGCCCTCAGTGGCCCTCGATGTGTTGATCACTGAATTACCTTTTGGGTCATTTTCCCGTTTTCTTGAAGGAAAAATCATATTCACAGGTGGATAAGTCTATTGTCGTGTCCTGTAGAATCCCAGAAGTCCAAAAACTTTCCCTCATTTTGCTCCATCTCTACCTCCTTTAGTCCAACCGTCCAATCTGGAAGTGTTTTTGCTGTTAAAACCCATCTCAATTCTTGGCTTCAGCTGAGATGGCTTGTTAGTGAGTCATACCTGTAAGTCTCTTTATGGAGTTTTTTTCCAGCCACACTTTGGTGTTCTCTTCAGAGCATGCTTTCTTGTATTTTGAAATATGGATAGGCTGATAATTTTCCAAATTTTCAAGTTCTGGTTCCTTTTTGCTTAGCAGTTTCTTCATTTTTTCCCTCTCTTCTCACATTTTCCTATAAACAGCAAAGAGAAACCGAAGTATAGCTTCAACAATTTGTTTAGAAATCTCCTCAGTTATGTGATGATCCAAGATCATCACATACATTTTCTACTTTCGACAAGACACTAGAACACAATTCAGTTAACCACTTTGCCATTTTGTAGCAAACATCAACTTTCCTCTAGTCACTAATAACATGTTATTCATTTCTATTTGAGACGTTACCAGAATCACATTTAACGTCCACATTCCTACCAACAGTCTCTTCAAGACAGTCTAGGCTTTTTCTAACATGTACCTCAAAATTCTTCCAGCCTCTACCCATAATCCAGTTTAAAAGCCACTTACACATTTTTGAGTTTTGTTACATTTGTTACATTTCATGGCACCAAAATTTGTATTATTATGTTAGAACTGCCATAACAAAATGCCACAAACTGGGTAGCTTAACAAGAATTTATTTTCTCACAATTATGGAGGCTTGAAGTTCAAGCTCAAGGTGTTAGTAGGTTTGGTTTCTTCTGAGAACTCTCTCTTTGGCTTGCAGATTGTCCCTTTACTGCATTGTCATATGGCCATTTCTCTGTGCATGCACTTCCCTGGTGTCTCTTTTATGTGTCCAAATTTCCTCTTCTTATATGGATACCAGTCAGACTGGATTAGGTGCTACCCATATTACTTTATTTAACCTTAATTACCTCTTTGAGGGCTATATGCAAATAGAGTTACATTCTGAGGAACTGAACTGAACTTCAACATATTTGGGAGGGACACAATTCAGTCCATAATTCTACTACAGATCTGGCATGTGGTGGGATGGTAGGTAGGCAGTTAAAAATGCCATAATACTCTTACCCCAAAGCATCTGCTCCTTTCTTCAACAAGCCTTCCGTTGGCTTTTGTGAGTTTTTAAACTAAAATCCAGAATTATAGTCAAGTTGATTTTGACAATTTTTAATTTAAAATTTTTATTTTATTTTATTTTTTTGTGGTATACGGGTCTCTCATTGTTGTGGGCTCTCCCATTGCAGAGCACAGGCTCCGGATGCGCAGGCTCAGTGGCCATGGCTCACAGGCCCAGCCGCTCCACGGCATGTGGGATCTTCCCGGACTGGGGCATGAACCCGTGTCCCCTGCATCGGCACCACAGTTTATAAATTCACCTACTGAAGCACATATTGGTTGTTCCAAATTTGGCAGTTATGAATAAAGCTTCTATAAACATCTGTGTAGACAAAAGTTTTCAATTTATTTGGTTAAATACCAAAGATCACAATACCTGGACTGTATGTTAAGCATATGTTTAGTGTTATAAGAAACTGCCAAACTGTCTTCCAAACTGACTGTAGCATTTTGCATTTCCTCCAGCAATGAATGAGTTTCCTATTGCTCCATATAATCACCAATACCAATCTCATCTGGTATTGTCTATGTTCTGGATTTTGGCCATTCTAGTGGGTTTGTAGTGGTATCTCGTTGTTTTAATTTGCATTTCCCTGATGACAATAATGTGGAGCATCTTTTCATATGCTTATTTGCCATGTGTATGTCTTCTTTGGTGAGATGTTTGTTAAGGTCTTTGGCCCATTTTTTTTTAAACATCTTTATTGGAGTATAATTGCTTTACAATATTGTGTTAGTTTCTGCTGTATAACAAAGTGAATCAGCTATATGTATAGCTGGTGGTCACAAAGCACTGAGCTGGCCCATTTTTAAAATCAGTTGTTTATTTTCTTATTGTTGAGTTTTAAGAGTTCTTTGTATAGTTGGGATAAGAGTTCTTTACCAGAGGTGTCTTTTGGAATACCATCTCCCAGTCTGTGGACTGTTTCCTCATTCTCTTGACATTTTCTTTCTGAGAACAGAAGTTTTTAATTTTAATGAAGCCCAGTTTATCAATTGTCTTTTTCATGAATTATATCCCTACTGTCTTAAAAGTCTGCCATATTCAAGGTCATCTAGGTTTTCTCCTATGTTACCTCCTATTCTGGGCTTTTTTCCTTTACATATAAATTACAGAATTATTTTTTAATATCCTCAAAATAACGTTAATATTCAGATTAAAATTACATTGAATCTATAGATTAAGTTGGGAAGAACTGATGTATTGAAAATATTGAGTCTTCCTATCAATGAACATGAAATCTCTCTCCATTTATTTAGTTCTTCTTTGATATCTTTCATCAGAGCTTCATAGTTTTCTTCATATAGATTTTCTACACATTTTATTAGATTTATACCTAAGTATATAATATGGGGGAATGTTAACATAAATGTAATGCATTCTTTTTTTAACATCTTTATTGGAGTATAATTGCTTTACAATGGTGTGTTAGTTTCTGATTTATAACAAAGTGAATCAGTTATACATATACATATGTTCCCATATCTCTTCCCTCTTGCATCTCCCTCCCTCCCACCCTCCCTATTCCACCCCTCTAGGTGGTTACAAAGCACCGAGCTGATCTCCCCGTGCTATGCGTCTGCTTCCCACTAGCTATCTATTTTACGTTTGGTAGTGTATATAAGGCCATGCCACTCTCTCACTTTGTCACAGCTTACCCTTTCCCGTCCCCATATCCTCAAGTCCATTCTCTAGTAGGTCTGTGTCTTTATTCAAATTCTACATGTCTATTGCTGGTATGTTGGAAAAAATCGACTTTTTATATTAATCTTGTATTCAGCAACCTTTCTATAAACCAGGAAAAAAATTTTTTTTCAATTCTTTCAGATTTTCTACAAAGACAATTATGTCACCTGTGAACAAAGGCAGTTTTATTTCTTCCCTCACAACCTGTATAACTTTTATTTCCTTTTTTATGTTGTTGCATTATGTAGAACAACCTGTATGATGTTGAAGAGCAGTGGTGAGAGATCACATCCTTGTTTGTACCTGACGTTAGTGAGAAAGCTTTGAGTTTATCATCATTAAGTATGATGCTAGTTGTAAGGTTTTTTGTAGATATTTTTTATAAAGTTGAGAGAGTTCCCCTCTATCCCTAGTTTTTTGAGAGCTTTTATCATGAATGAGCATTGGATTTTTGTCAAATGCATTTTATGCATCAATGCATCTGTTGATATGATCATGAGACTTTTCTTTTCTCTCTTGATTTGATGGATTACATTAATTTTTGAAAGTTGAACTAGCCTTGCATATGTGGGATAAATCCCACTTGGTTGTGATGTATAACTTCTTTTTTAAAATTAATTAATTAATGGCTTCATTGGGTCTTCGTTACTGCACACAGGCTTTGTCTAGTCACAGCGAGCAGGGGCTACTCTTTGATACAGTGTGCAGACTTCTCATTGTGGTGGCTTCTCTTTGTTGTGGAGCATGGTCTCTAGGCTCGTGGATTCATTAGTTGTGGCTCGTGGGCTTAGTTGCTCCGTGGCATGTGGGATCTTCCCGGACCAGGGGTCGAACCCATGTCCCCTGAATTGGCAGGTGGATTCTTAACCACTGTACCACCAAGGAAGTCCCTGTGATGTATAATTTATTTTACACATTTTTGGATTTAACTTGTGAATATTTTGTTGAGGATTTTTATATGTATCTTCATGAGAGTCATTCTTCTGTAATTTCCTTCTTTACAATGCCTTTCTCTGGTTTTGGTACTAGGATAATGCTAGCCACACACAGTAAATTAGGAACTATTTCTTCTGCTTGTATCTTCTGAACAAAATTGTAGAGAACCTGGTGAATTCTACCAACCATTTAAGAAAGTGTTTATTTCTCTTTCACTTTTGAAGGATAATTTCACAGGGTACAGAATTCTAGTTTGGGATTTTTTTCCTCAATGTTTTAAATATTTCACTCCACTCTTTTCTTGCTTACAAGGTTTCTGAGGAAAAGTAGGTATGATTTTTATTTTTGCTCCTCTATAGGTAAGCTATTTTTCCCCTCTGGCTTCCTTCAGGACTTTTTTTTAATCTTCAATTTTTTTTTGTAGTTTGAAAATGATATGCCTACCTGTGTTGTTGTTGTTGTTATTATTTACCATTTGGTGTTCTCTAAGCTTCCCAGATCTGTGGTTTTGTGCATGGCATTAATTTGGGGATATCCTCAGTCATTATTGTTTCAAATATGTTTCTGTCCCTTTTCTCTCCTTCTTATTCCTACTAAGTGTATGTTACACATTTTATAGTTGTCCCATAGTCCTTGAATATTGTTATGTTTTTTAAATCTTTTTTCTCTTTGTCTTTCACTGTGGAAAGTTTTTCATATGCTCAAAATTGGAGATTATTTCCTCAGCCATGTCCTGCCTACTAATGAGGTGTTCTTCATTTCTGTTAGTGTTTATCTCTAATATTTCCTTTTAAAACTTTCTTAGAATTTCCATCTCTTATTTACATTATCTATCTGTTTTCTCATGTTATCTTCTTTTTCTATTAAAGTCTTTAGAATGCTAATCACAGGTTTTTAAAAATTCCTCATCTGATAATTCCAACATTTCTGTCACAGCTGACTCTGGTTCTGATGCCTAGTCTCTTCAGATTGTGTTGATGCCTTTTAGTGTGGTTTGTAATTTATTCTTGAAAGGTGAACCTGATACACTGGTAAAAGGAATTGCACTAAACAGGCCTGTAGTAATGTGGTGGTGTGGTGTGTTAGGAGGAAAAGTATTCTGTACTTCTCTGATTAGGTCTCAGTCATTTGGTGAGCCTGTGCCCCTGGACTGTCAACTTCACAGGTGCTTCTCAGTTTTTTTCTCCCTTAAGTGGAACAGGAGAGCTAGGAAAGGCTGGAGTTGGATATTTCCCTTTCCCAATGTAGGTAAAATAGTTTCTCCTATTGGTAGGCCTTACTAAGAAGAGCAGAATGCTCTGGCCAATTTCATAATGGTTTCTTTTTCCCTTCCTCTGCTGAAAAATATGAGGGGATTTTTTGCTGATATATACTGAGATTGAGGCTGAGCTCCTGGAGAGAAAACTGACAAAAGTATGGGGAACCTCCCCCCATGACTTGGTTCCACTGGAGTTTTGAACTCTCAAAATTGTCCACTCTGGGGCTTCCCTGGTGGTGCAGTGGTTGAGAGTCCGCCTGCCGGTGCAGGGGAACACGGGTTCGTGCCCCGGTCCAGGAAGATCCCACATGCCGCGGAGCGGTTGGGCCCGTGAGCCATGGCCGCTGAGCCTGAGCGTCCAGAGCCTGTGCTCTGCAACGGGAGAGGCCACGACAGTGAGAGGCCCGCGTACCGCAAAAAAAAAAAAAAATTGTCCACTCTGAACCTCCTTCAGTTCATCAATTACAGTTCAGGTTTTCCTAACTCAGCATTGGTTCCCACAGAGGTTTCTGCTCATGGATTTCTGCTGTAGTAAATTGTGATTTTCTGTATCTGCCTATATATCTTTCCAATTTTTCAGTCAGTGGTCTGCCTTGTGGTTTCTCTTCTCTGATGGATCTAAGAATAGTTGTTCATTTTTCAGTTTGTTCAGCTTTTTACTTGTTGTTAGGAATGGTGGTTTATAATTCCTTACAGGCAAGTTTTTGTTAGCTTGTTAGTTTCTTCTTTGAAGGGTTGTTAGCTTGTTAGTTTCTTCTTTGAAGGGCCGGAGACCGCTATTTTTTTACTTTGCAATTTTTGGTGATGTTGCTCCTTTGTCTTTTAATTGGTATTTGAGACCATTTACATTTGAGGAAATTGTTATTTTATGGCTTACATGTGTCACTTTATTTGTTTCCTATTTATTTTCTGTTTGTCTTTTCTGGCCTTCCTATGGATCACTTGAACATATTTTTTAAGGAACAATCTGATTTATGTATGAGTGTCTTTGAGATTTTATAGTTGTTTTTTGTAGTTTTACCCCTCCTTGGGCATAACAATATAAACATATACCATGTCATAATCTTCTGATATTGGCATTTGCCACTTCAAGTGATAACCTTACTTCCATTTAGGTTCCTTTACCATCCATACTTTTAAAATACACATATCTGAAGTATTTCCTCTACTTATTTTAAGAACCAAATCAGATAGTATTATAATTTTTATTTCCACCATCAAACATGTTTAAATATCTCATGAAAAGGATAATCTATTATATTTTTACTCTTGTATTCACCCACTCCAATGTTCTCCTTTTCTTTCTTAAGTTCTAAGATATCTTTTATTCTTTCCTTTATGTTTAGAGAACTTCCTTTAAACTTTCTCTAATGATAGGTTTGTTAAAGAGATTCTCTTTGTTTTCCTTCATCTGAGAATGTGTTTATTTTCTCTTTTTTTTCCCTGAAAGATTGTTTTGTTGGGTTAAAAAAAAAAAAGTAGTTGATGGTTATTGTCTTTTAGTACCTGAAAAATTAACATTTTTCTACATTAACATTTGCTACTTCCTTTGGCCTTTATGTTTTCAAGTGAGAACTGCACTGTCATTTGAATCTATTTTCTTTCCTTAACACACTTAAATGTGTCATTTCTCTCTAGCTTCTTTCAAGATTTTTTTCTTTTTCTTTAACTTTCAGAGTTTGATTATGATGTGTTTTGGCATGGATTTTATTTGGGTTTGTTTAGCTTCCTAAATCTATAGGTTAATGTGTTTTTCTAATTTGGGAGAATTCTAAGCCATTATTTTTAAAAATATTTTTCAGTTCCACTCTCTTCTCTCTTCTGATACTCCAATGTTTTGAATGCTAGTTCTTTTGTTATTGTCCACAGGTCCGCAAGACTACTTTTTTAAGTCTTTTTGTTTGTTTATTGTTCAGATTAGATTGGGCAAATTCTTTTTGTCTGCCCTCAAGCTCATTAAATCTTTCCTCTGTCATCACCACTCTATTATTTGATCCCATCTATCAGTTTTTTAATTTGGTTATGTATTATTCCTTTCTAAAGTTTGCATTTGGTTCTCTTTTATAAATCCTATTGTTTTGCTGAGATTTTCTATTTTTTATTTGTTTTAAAAGAATTCATGATTGCTTGTTGTAACATTTTCATGACAGCTGCTTTAAAATTGTCAAATAATTTCAACATCTCATCCATGGTGGTGTTAACACTTGTAGACTCTTTTCTCATTCAAGTTGGGGTTTTCCTAGTTCTTTGTATGACTAGTGACTTTCAACTTTATCCTGAACAGTTTAGATATTATATTTTGTGACTCTGGATCCTATTTAATCTTTTTTTATTAGGCAGTTCCTTTATTTAGGTGTAGCTCAAGGTCTTGGTGAGGGTGTATGGTAGGCTTTCTATTGCCCATTCCTCCTACACATACACCTTTTCAGAAAAAGTTGAGTGATGACTCACACTGTTATGGTGTGTGAGAAGTTCAGCTTCCCTCTTAGCACTGTTGACACCTTCTCAGCAAAAGTAAGGTGCCAACTCACACCACTTTGTTGTCTCCAAGTGGGGGTGAAAGGTCACTTCCCCACTGGACCCTGCTGACATCCCACTGAGGAAAAACTAGCCCAATCACACCTTGCCCTGTTCATTCTCACTTGATGTCAGGTGATAGTAGAATCTCAGATGTCCAATGGGCCCATTGTTATCAAGCTGCACTTTATATGGGGTAGAGTGAAGATGGTGACTAGCCTTGCCTCACACTATCTTATTAAGTCTCATTGCTACATGGTGGCTCAGCTTGCTACTGAACTCCATTGACACTACCATGTGTGGGGGGTGGGGACTTGGGAATATGGCATCACTGTTTCCTCCTGGTAAGTAATGGAAGTTCAGCTCTCTGTTCAGTCTTGCTTACACTACTCTAGCTGGGGAACTGATGTACACTGCATGCTTCCACCAGATAGAGGATGGAAGATCAGCACAGTAATACCACACTGCCAGGTAATCAAAGTCTTATCACCTATTCCATGGTGCAGGGAAATGTAATGGAATAACAATTCCCCATACAGAGAAGGGGCCTACAGTTGTTCCATTGGTATGTGGCTGAAGTAAGATGGATACTACCAAAGAGTCTATTATTAGGTTCATTGTCTAATAGGAATAGATTTTTTTTTCCTTATGTCTGTGCCTATTGGCAGTTCAAGTTGGAGGCTTGAAGCAGTGCCCTGCTTAGAATATATGGGAAGTATTAAAGAAACACGGGGACCTCACTACAACATTCCTCAAGTCTCAAGTTTCCTAGGTAGTCCACCTTCTTCCTTCCACACAGTAGGAATGTTGGAGTCCTCCTATGCTTGTTTGTTATGTTATGTCTAGGGAGTTTTGATTGAAAGGGGGAGAATAAGGGGGATACTCTCTTTTGGCCTTAATCAGAAATCTCTTACTACCTTATTGGCTTAAAATTTTATCTCCCTTCCATATGTCAATTGCCTGAACTCAGGAAGTTGTGATCACATTCTACTGAAATGATTCATTGTGATTTAGCAAAAAGTTTTGAGGTTTTATGTAAAAGCCAATTGGACATCATTTTGGCCTTTCTGGTATGACTTCCTTCACTGCTGTGTCTCATTGACTTTTGACTCAACTTTGTAATAAAGCTCATGGATGTTTTACAATCTTCTAAGAAATTCAGACATCACCTCCATTCAGAGGTGTCCATCAAAACAGGGAACAACACAGTATGTTCAAACATCATGCTGTAGGCCTCCCAGAGCTCCCAAAGTCCCCACAGACACATTCAGTAGCATACCATATTGCATAGATAGAGAAATTCACAGCTCCAGAATTTTTCCTTGGCAAATCTAAGCATTATTTTTAAATCTTGGTCTCCTTCCTCCAGTTGTTCTAGACACTCTATGTATTTCACTCCAGAAGAGCACCACACTTGCTTGGAGAAATTTCTCCAGCCTGTGATGGTCTTTTTACTTCAAGTCAAGGTGAACTAATGATCAGTGTCTCTGGCATAAAACTATCCATCAGGACAGTACTTTATGCCTTCAGTAAATCCATTCCTCTAGAAACTATGGCACAGTTTAGAGGATTGTGGCTTCAGATAAATTCAGTATGCCAGTTGAAAGAAAATCATGGTCCTAAATAATTCTGCAAGGAAGAAAACACTTTAAGATTAGTTCTGATCATAGGTAAAGAGAACAAAATTTTCTTTTACAGATAAATTGTTTCTTGAGTAATGAAGAAACTTTATTAAAAAATTCATACCAAATCCCTCCATCTCTTTGATGGTATACAGTTTTTCCAAAGTTGTGCGCATATTCTCTTCCCAATTTTCTCTTTTTAGTTCATCATATGATTGGATAACGTATGGAAATATGTAGAATTTTCACCTTATATAGATAGTGAATGTTCCACTATTTTGAAATCTGTCATAGAGTAACTCTTCATATAGATATTGAGATTTTCCCCCTCATACTATTATGATTAATGTAGGTATAAAATATTGATTAATATTATGCTCTTTTTCTACAGTGGCATGGTTGAGCCTGAGGACAATTCTATAGTTTCTGGCCAATGGACACAATTTTCTTGAGTTTTCACACTAAGGCTACAGTCCAGTCAGAGATGCTCAGTACAAGGATGTATGTACATATATTTCTCATTGAAGTCTTCCTTGGCTCCCACTACATAAATTTGGAAGCTCAGCATTTCCTCTCCCTTATCCTGGCTTATTTTCCCTCAGAGCTTTTGTCACAATCTGATATGCCATTTGATAACTATCTTGCCAGATTATAAGCATATAAGTTTATAAGGTTATCACCTTATAAACACATAAGCTTCATGAGTAAAGGTTTTGTTCGGGTTTTTTTTTTTATAAATCTGCTCTTTCAATGGTGTGTTTTTGGCCATCTTTATTCATGTTCACCTCTATTCTAAGAAGCAAAAAGAAGTTACTTTTGAGATGTCTGAGATGTGACTTCTTTGCTCTAATACTGCCTATTTTCACAAACACGGCATTTGCTGTAAATGGTAGTAAGAAGCACCTTTGTATTGAGCACAACATAAGAATTGAGATGATGTTCAAACACACTGCTAGATTCATCTCAACCTGCTCTAACAAGAAAGTTCATTTGATACAAATGTGTGTTTCTGAGCTATTTTGCTCACGTAAAACTTAGAGTCATGTCATTTTTTTTTCTAATGGCTAAAGAGACCTTTCTCTCTTTAGCAAGAAACGTCTGATTCTGAGCTTCATTTCATCTTGGGTTTGTTGTTGTTGTTATTTGGGGGTTTTCGTGGATTTTTTGTTCATTTATTTTTGGTGCACACACACTTCTTGTTTTATCCAAATTTCTTCTATTAGCAATAAAAAGATACTTGTCAGAAAAACATATGATATTTATATCATTTACAATTATGTTCATTTAAATATAACTTTGACTCATTTTTCTCTAGCTCAAAATAAGGATGAACTTATGAGGACAATGTATGATTCTGAGTTCATTTTCATAAATACTGCTTAGATTCATCTTGATTTCTTCTTACAGTAAGAAAGCAAATGTGAATTATTGTTAATTTAATTGCCAATATAAAACTTAAAAAATATTTATAATTGGCAAGTATTAGAAGGAAGGGGAACAAAGGGGAAAAGGAACAAGAAAATCTTGGAGAATAGGCAAATAGCAGAAGCAGAAAATAAAAGGAGAGGGAAGAAATTCTGCAGAGTCACCATTTATTAGATGAGGTAAAAGAAGGGAGTAAAATCTTGGGGAATCAACTGGTGTCATAATGGGAAGATGAGGGAGAAAAGGAAGGAAAATCTTAAAGTATCAGAAGATTTCATTATTTCAAAAGGGAGAAAATAGTGAAGATTGGCAGTGATTAGAAGACAAGTGAAGGGTGACAAAGAGGGAAAAAATCATGGAGAATTTTCCAGAGTGAGAATGAGAAAAAAGGGATGATAAAATCTTATAAAAGTGGCATGGACAAGTAGGGGTAGAAAAGGGAAGAAGTAGGAAGGGAAATTTGGAGACGACATTGGGAAAATGTAGGAAGAAATTCTTGGAGAATTGGCTTGATCTAGAAAAAGGAGATGGGTAGACAATACTAGAGATAATCATGTAAAATTGGCAGGTACCAAATACAGAAGTAGAGTAGAGGGAAAGAAGGTAGTGAAAATTTGGGAGAATCACAGATGTAAGAAGGGGAAAGAAGTGGTGAGGATGTGAGAGAAAATGTTGATACATTGGCAGATGTCAGAATGGGGAATTGGGGATGGAAAAGAAGAGAATATCCAAGGTACAGATCCAAAATTCAGGTTGAATGTCGAAAGTCAAGATCCAAGAACAAGTATAGGTCCAAGGTCCAGGTCCCTGTCTGAAGTCCAGATCAATGGTCCAATTCAAATCCATGTGAAAGTTCTAGATCCAACATCCAAATTCAGGTACAATGTCCAGGTCCAAGGACAGGACCAGGGCCAAGGTTAAGAACCATAATGCAAATATAAGGACCAGGTCCAGGTCTGAGGTCTAGTTCCAACATCATTATCTAGATCTGAAGTCCAAGAACAATGTCCAAGGTAAGGTCAGGTTCAAGTTCTGCTCTTTCATCTACTCTCTTTTATCCAATTATTTCATTAGGATGAATTCATGTATGCTGAATTGCTGGTTCACTCCCTAAAGCTTTACTTACATACTGCCAAAGTGCACATTTCTTAGGGCAAACCAACAAGATGACTCCAGAGCACAGTCATCGTGACACTTCTATGAAGGACTGAACAAAAACTCTCTAGTGATAGTTTCATCTAAGGGTAAACTTAGGATACTAGTGGAGCAGCCAGACTATGTGTTCTCCAAAAAAAATCCTCCTTAACTATCATTTTCCAAAATCAAGATTTAGAAATGCAAGCAATAAATAATGTAATGTAATGCTGCTGGCAAAAGTAGTAGTAGTAGTAGTAGTAGTAGTAGCAGCAGCAGCAGCATTAGAAGCAAGAGAGGGAGAGGGAGGAGGAGGAGAACGAGAAGAAGGAGGAGGGGTGGGAGAGGAAAAACAGCTCTTCTTTGTTGCTAATCAAGGATGAAGTTTTTTGCTTTCCTGTTCACTGGGGCAGAAAGTAGATTCAAGCAAATAGTTTCTTATAAAAAATTAAAGGGTTTAAATCGATGGCCACCCGACAGAGGTGGAGGAATTATAGTTTTCATTTTGCATTTGCAGAGAATTAAATTTGCCTTTCCCTCAACTAGTCTGAATGAATGAGATTGGTCAGTTGTGACAGCATCTAACACTTATAGAATGCTCTTCAGTTCACAGAGCACATTCCCACCCCAGTGACACTGCCTTGGTCCTCAGCTTCATCATCTCTCACTGGGATTATTACATCAGCATTCTCTCTGGTCTCCTGTGTCTAGTCCCATGGAGATTAACTGACAGGATCTGATGGAGTCTCTGGACAATCCCTCAGAAAACAGTGTTTATGCACATTCACAGGAAACTTACCTTAGAATTTCAAGATTTTTTTCCCCATTCCTCTGCATCCCTGATTCTATTCCTGCATTTCTGCTGCAGTCTTACATGCTCTTGCCAGGGTGACCAGTGAAACCCTCTGTGATTCTTAATTGCTTCCAAATAAAATCTGAATCCTGCAGAATATGTGAACTCATCATCTGCTTCTGCCTACCTATCAAATACCGTACCTCCTGACATACACCAACCTCTCCAGGCCCTTTAACCCACTGACATTCCAAGATCGTCTATGAGCATCTCTGCCTAGAGTAACTTCTCTCCAGCTCCTCCCTACTCTCTCAAAATTAGGGCAGACTTTGCTTCCCCTGGACATCCACTATTGGAGGCAGATTTGAACACCCCTTTTATGTTTTCATTGCCTCATATAAACACACTTGATGGGTCACTTTGCCACATTCAAGTGTGCAATTATAAACTGGCACATTTTCCCTCAACTTCAATTGAGGCTCCTTGAAAGAAAATATAATATTTATGTCCCCAGTGCCTAGTACAATGTGGCTGTAGTAAGAGATCAATGAATACTTGCTAAAAATTTATTTGCTGAATAAAATGGATTTTATGGATGATATATGTTAAGTTAAAGTAACTTTATAGAAGCCATGCCAATCTGAAGGGTAGATCTGGAATTAAAATCTAAGTACGATTCTTAATCCACTGCCCATGCCCATATGATGTTCATGTGCCATTATCTTGCAAGTGTTCCTCAAAGCCATACTGAGGATATAATCCTCAGGGCTAAGGGCTCTGGTTACACTGCGGTGAGAGAGAGCTGAGAAAAAGGCATATCATTTCCAAGGAGAGCTACCAGTCCTCTTTCCCTGCTTTCATGCTTCCCACTGCCAAGAGAGAGATGTCACTGAAGGCCCTAGGCAGGAGGATTGACAATGTTCTCATACACTTGCAGACACTTGCCCCCAAAAGTGATTTAATCAACCAGGTTCTGGGAGAATGGAATTCAGAGACGGAAATCAAGCTGAGCTCTGTAAATACTGATGGATTGTTAATGCCACTCACCTCTTTTGCTAGTGTCTAAGCAAAAGATTAACCATCTACTGCAAGAACTTCTAAATTGAGCAGACCTTTGTATTTGCCTATTTACAGGCAAAACAGCTCTCAGTTAAGATGCAGACCTCATTGTGCTAAGTACATAAACATAAAATTGCTAGGTGGGGTCAGTATTCAAACAACTTCCCTAATGGAAATACAGATAATCTTTAATGGTGGCTTAATCAAAATCACCTATAATTGACTATAGCATGAGTTTCTGGTGCTTTTGGCTCAAGGATTATCTCAGTCTAGCACACCTATAGGACTCAGTACTGTAGCATGGTCCCTTTGTGGGGAACAAATACAGTCTAGAAAGAACCCACTCTTGATGCCATGTGGCAGCAGGTCCACAGCTTCTGGATGAAATGAGTGTGAGGAGGAGAGACTGTTGCCTCTGCTATGGTCTGTGCCTCTTCATGATCCTTAAACATACTTACTTTGTTGGATATAGGTGTGTGCCAGGAGAAAAGCAGACAATCCACTTTCATAGCCTTAGCCAGGGGAACGGGGTAGGCTATTTAGGTCTGCTCACTGCCCTGGACATAGTGATTGGTCTAGGGATAGGCACATGACACAAGGTAGAGCATTCAGTGTCTTCGCTGGGGTTTTTTTCCACCCAAAAAAACCATCAGGGAAGAAACTCTCTTTCTCCTGGGGTAAATCTTGAGCTGCTGGCCGCCTTACTCACCACGTGGGAAAAAACACAGAGGGATAAACTTCTGAAGACCTCATGAAAGCCCTGCATGCAGCTGTGCCAAAGGCCAAGATACCTCAACATTTTTCTTTAAATTGAGGCATAATTGACATATCATAAACTACACATATTTAATACTGAACACATCCATCACTCCACTATTTTCACAACTTCTTTTCTTCCACAACTTCTTTTCTTCCACTAAGTTTCCTCTTTCTTCCCCTCCCCAGGAAACCACTGCCACTTTCTGTCACTATATATTAGTGAAGAATTTTATATAATTGGAATCTCCCAGTATGTACTTTTTGGTTTGGCTTTTTTCACTCAACATATTTATTTTGAGATTCATCCATGTTGTTATGAGAATCAGCAGTTCATTCCTTTTTATATATAGATATACCACAATTTATTTATTCATTCACCTGTTAATGGACATTTGGATTTTTTCAGTTTGGAGCTATACAAGTTGCTATGTACATTCATGTACAAGTCTTTGTAAGGACATCTGATTTCATTTGTCTTAGGTAAAAACCTAGGAGTGGGAATGGCTGGATTATGTATATGGTAGGTGTATGTGTAAATTTTTAAGAATCTGGCAAACTGTTTTCTGAAATTATATTTTACATTTCCGTCAGCAGTGTATGAGAGAACTAGTTTCTCTACAACCTTGCCAATACTTGATAAGGTCAGTCATTTTATTTTTAGTATTCCAGTAAGGGTGCAGTGGTATTCAATTGTGCGTTAATGTGCTTTTCCTGAATGATTAATAATTTTGAGTATTTTAAATGTGCTTATTTGTCATTCATATATCTTCTTTGGTGAAATGTTTTTTCATCTTTTGCCAATTTTTTAATTGGGTTGTTTGTTTCCTTACGGTGGAGATTTAATAGTTTTTAAATATGTTCTTGATAGAAGTCCTTTTTTGATATGTGATACACAAATATTTTCTTCTAGTGTACTAGAAGAAACTAGTGTCTTTTCACTCTCTTGCTGTCTCCAAAGGGAAGTTCTTAATTTTTATTAATTCCAATTTATCAAACATTTTTCTTTTGTGCAATGGAGTTTTGTGTCGTGTTTAAGTCTTTGCTTAGCCCCAGGTCATAAATATTTCTTCTAGGAATTTTATGTTTTATATTTAGATCAGTGATCCATTTTTTTTCTTAATTTTTGTATATAGTACAATGTACAGATAAAAGTTCTTCTTTCTCCTTCTCCTTCTCCTTCTCCTCTTCTTCTTTTTTGGCATGTAGATATCCAATAGTTCCAGTACAATTTGTTGAAAAGATTAACCTTTCTTCACTGAAGTATACCTTTGATTCCTTGTTTAAAATCAACTGTCCATATTTGTTTATGTCTATATCTAGATTATCTATTCCATTTTGTTATATTTATGTCAAAAGCACATTCTTGATTACTGTAGCTTTATAAGTAGTCTCAAAGCCAGTTTTAGTCCACTCACTTTTTTCTTATTTTTAGTTATTTTGGCTCTTCTGAGTCCATTGCATTTCCATACGAATTTTAGAATCACCTAATTGATATCTATGAAAAACTTCTTGCAATTTTGTTTGGGATTTCATTGAATCTCTAGATCAGTTTGGGGAGAATTGAAACTAAAAATATTGAGTCTTCCAACCCATAAACAAGGCATATTTCCCCATGTATTTAGCTGTTCTTAAATTTCTTTCAGTGATGATTTTAGTTTTTATTATACATGTTTTTTCACACCTTTTGTTCAGATTTATCACTAAGTATTCCAGATTTTTGACGGTATTGTAAATGGTAGCTTGTATTTCAACTTGTGATTGTTCACTGCTGGTATATAAAATATACTTTTTTATTATATTGATCTTGTATCCTGAAACCTTGCTGAACTCATTTATTAGTCCTAATAGCAGTTTTGTAGATTCCGTCAGATTACCTACAGAGATGATCATATCATCTGTGAATAATGACATTGTTATTTCTTCCTTTCTTACCTAAATGACTTGTTTTGATTTCTTTATTTGACTGTCCAGAACCTCTAGTACAAATGCTAAATCAAAATTGAGAGACTGGACTTATTTGCTTTATTCTCAGTCTCAGGGGGAAATAATTCAATCTTTCACTAGTAAGTATGATGTTAGCCATGGATTTTTATAGATAATCTTTTTCAGGTTGAGGAAGTTCCATTCTATTCCTAGCTTACTGAGGATTGAAAGTGGATTTTGTTAAAATGCTTTCTCTGTGCTTATTGAAATGAATATGTGGGTTCCTTTTTCGTATATTAATATGGTGAATAACATTGATTGACATTCAAATGGTAAACTAAACTTGCTTTCCTGGGATAAACTTCACTTGGTCTTGATACATTACCTTTTTAATATATTATTGCTTACGAGTTGATGGACTTTTGCTAAGAATTTTTGTATCTATATTCATGAGGGTTATGGTTCTATAATTTTCTCTCTTTTAAAAACTATCTGTCTGGATTTTCTATAAGGGTAACCCTGGACTCAATAATTTGAAAAATATTCTACCATCTTCAATTTTCTGGAAGATTTTGTGTAGAATCTGTATTATTTCTTCCTTAAATGTTGAGTAGAATTCAGGCAGGAAGACATCTGGGTCTGAAGTTTTCTTCATGGATAAGTTTCCAACTACATATTCAATTACTTTAATAGACATAGGGCTCTTCACGTTTATCTGTTTCTTCTTGGGTGAGTTTCATCATTTCATCTAAGTTGTCAAATTCATTGACAAAATGCTCACAATATTCACTTGTTCTCCTTTCAGCATCAGTAGAATCTGAAGTGAGGTCAACACTTTCAGTCTTTAAAATGGCCATTCTGTGTCTTCTCCATTTTTTTTTTTGACCTGATCAATCTGGCTTGAAGTTTGTCAATTTTATCGATTTTACTCTATTATTTTGTTTTACATTTCACTGATTTATGGTTTGCTCTTTATTATTTCCTTTCTTCTGCTTATTTTGGGTTTAACTTGTTTGTTGAGTTGGAAGCTGATGTCATTCATTTGAGATCTTTCTCTTCTAATATAGATGCTAGTGCTATAAATTTTGCCCTAATTATTACTTTGGTGAAATTCAACAATTTTTTTTATTGGAGTATAATTGCTTTAAAATGTTGTGTTAGTTTCTGCTGTAGAACAAAGTGAATCAGCTGTATGTATACATATGTCCCCTCCCTCTTGGACCTCCCTCCTGCCCCCTACCCCATCGCACTCATCTAGGTCATCATAGAGTGCCAAACTGAGTTCTCTGCACTATACAGCAGGTTCTCACTAGCTATCTGTTTTACACATGGTAGTGTATATATATCAATCCTAATCTCCCAATTCATCCCACCATCCCCTTCCTCCCCTGTGTCCACATGTCTTTTCTCTACATCTGCATCTCTATTCCTGCCCTGGAAATAGGTTCATCTGTACTATTTTCCTATATTGCACATATATGTGCTAATATACTATATTTGTTTTCCTCTTTCCAACATACTTCACTCTGTATGACAGACTCTAGGTCCATCCACATCTCTACAAATGACGCAGTTTCATTCCTTTTTATGGCTGAGTAATATTCCATTGTATATATGTACCACATCTTCTTTATCCATTCATCTGTCAATGGACATTTAGGTTGTTTCCATGTCCTGGCTATTGTAAATAGTGTTTCAATGAATATTGGGGTACATGTGTCTTTTTGAATTATGGTTTTCTCAAGGTATATGCCCAGTAGTGGGGTTGCTGGGTCATATGGTAGTTCTGTTTTTAGTTTTTTGAGGAACTTCCATAATGTTCTCCACAGTGGCTGTATCAATTGACATTCCCAACAACAGTGTAAGAGGGTTCCCTTTTCACCACACCCTCTTCAGCATTTATCATTTGTACATTTTTTGACAATGGTCATTCTGACTGGTGTGAGGTGATACCTCACTGTAGTTCTGATTTGCATTTCTCTAATAATTAGTGATGCTGACCATTGTTTCATGTGCCTCTTGGCCATCTCTATGTCTTCTTAGGAGAAATGTTTATTTAGGTCTTCTGCTCATTTTTTGATTGGGTTGTTCTTTTTTTTGATATTGAGTTTTGTGAGGTCTGTATATTTTGGATATTAACCCATTGTCAGCCACATCATTTGCAAAGCATGGAGCTGAGCTCCCTGTTCTATATAGCAGCTTTCCACTAGCTATTTTACACATGGTAGTGTATATATTTCAATGCACTCCTTGTCCACACCTCGTTGTGGTTTTGATTTGCATTTCTCTAGTAATTAGTGATGTTGAGCATCTTTTCATGTGTTTGTTGGCCATCTGTATGTCTTCTTTGGAGAAATGTCTATTTAGGTTTTCCATCCATTTTGATAGAAAGCCCAGAGTTAAACCCACACACCTACAGTCACCTTATCTTTGACAAAGGAGGTAAGAATATACAGTGGAGAAGAGACAGCCTCTTCAATAAGTGGTGCTGGGAAAACTGGACAGCTACATGTAAAAGAATGAAATTAGAACACTTCCTAACACCATACACCAAAATAAACTCAAAATGGATTAAAGATCTAAATGTAAGGCCAGGCACTATAAAACTCTTAGAAGAAACATAGTTAGAACACTCTTTGACATAAATCGCAGCAAGATCTTTCTTGACTCACCTCCTAGAGTAATGAAAATAAAAACAAAAATAAATAAATGGGACCTAATTAAACTTAAAAGCTTTTGCACAGCAAAGGAAACCATAAGCAAGATAAAAAGACAATGCTCAGAATGGGAGAAAATATTGCAAACAAAAGATTAATCTCCAAAATATACAAGCAGCTCAATATTTAAAAAAACAGATATATTTTTATATGTTGTGTTTTCATTTTTCTTTAGTTCAAAATTTTTCTTAATTTCACTTTGGATTTTTGTGTATGTGTGTATTTGGTAACTAATTTCAAATATCCATGATTTTCCAGAGATTTTTCTGTTATTGATTTCTAATTTAATTCCACTGTGGTCTGGAAACATGCTTTGTATGCCTTCAGAATTAATTTTTATTACTGTGGTACAAAGTCACATACATAAAATGAACTTAAAAAAATTTTTTGGCCACACTGCGTGGCTTGTGGGATCTTAGCTCCCTGAACAGGGATTGAACCCGCACCCTTGGCAGTGAGAGCGCAGAGTCTTATCCACTGGACTGCCAGGGAATTACCAAAATGGACCATTTTAAAGTGTACAATTCACAATTCAGTGGCATTTAGTACATTCACAACTTTTTACAACTATTACTTTTATCTAGTTCCCAAAAAATTTTATTAATGTAAAAGTAAACCCTATACCCATTAAGCAATCTTCATTCCTCTTTCTCACAGCCCCTGACAACCAGTAATCTGCTTTCTGTCTCCATAGATTTACCAATTCATATAAATGGAATCATATAAAATGTGGCCTTTTGCATATGGCTTCTTTCAGTTAGTATGTTTCTGAGGTTCTTCCATGTTGTAGCACATATCAGTACTTCATTCCTTTTTATGATTGAATACTATTACATTGTATGGATATACCACATATTGTTTAACCATTCATTAATTGATAAACATTTGGGTTTTTCCCACATTTTGACTATTGTGAATAGTGCTGCTATGAAAATTAGTGTACAAGTTTTTATTTAAAACTTCAATTCGTTTGGGCATATATCTATTAGACGAATTGTTGGGTCATATGGTAATTCTATATTTAGTTTATTTTGGAACTACCGAACTGTTTTCCACAGTGGTTGCATCATTCTATATTACAACTTGCAATGGATGAGTGTTGCAATTTCTCCACATTCTCACGAACATTTGTTAATTTTTTTTTTATTATAACCATCTTGTGGGTGTGAAGTGTTATCTCATGGTTTTGATTTGTATTCCCCTAATGAATAATGATGGTGAGCATCTATTCAGGCATTTGGTGGCCACTGTACTCATTAACTGGAGAAATGTCTATTTATGTACTTTTCCCATTATTTAACTGTTATCATTATTATAGAATTGTTAAGAGTTCTTTAGATATTCTGAATAGACATTTTTATATTTGTCCATGTATCTACTCTTACCAGAGATTTTTATATCTTTATATGGCTTTGAATTATTTGCATCCTTTCATTTCAACCTGATGGACTGTCTTTAGCCATTTCTTATAGAGCAGGTCTCATGATAATTAACTCTTTCAGCTTTTATTTGCAAATGTCTTAATTTGCCCCTCAGCTTTTTGATGGACAGTTTTGCTGGATATAGAAATCTTGGTTGACAGGTTTTTGTTTTTTGTTTTCCCCTTCAGCTTTTTTTTTTTTTTTTTTTTTTTTGTGGTACATGGGCCTCTCACTGCTCTGGCCTCTCCCATTATGGAGCACAGGCTCTGGACGTGCAGGCTCAGCAGCCATGGCTCATGGGCCCAGCCACTCCGTGGCATGTGGGATCCTCCGGGACTGGGGCACGAACCTGTGTCCCCTGCATCGGCAGGCGGACCCTCAACCACTGTGCCACCAGGGAAGCCCCACCCCTTCAGCCTCTTAAATATATAATTCCACTGCTTTCTGGCCACCAAAATTTCTGTTGAAATAATTCAACTGATAATTTTATTGAAGCTCCCTTGTCTTTGTTTTTTGACAGTTAGATTATAATGTGTCTTGCCATAAGTCTCTTTCAACTTATCCTAGAGTTTGTTAGGAGTCTTAGATTTATAGTCATGTTGTTCAACAAATTTGGATAGTTTTCAGCCTTCTTTAAATCTTCCTCTCTTTTCCATAGGGGACTCCCACAATGCCTATATTGGTTTATTTGATGATGGCTCACTAGTATTTAAGCCTCTGTTCACTTTTCTTTAATATTTCTTCTTTCTGCCTGACAGACTTGACTCATTTCAATTGTCCTGCCTTCAAGTTTGCCAATTTTTCTTTTGCCTTATTAAATCTGCTGTTGAACCCCTCTGGTAAATTTTTCAATTCAGATATTGTATTTTTCAGATCCAGAATTTCTTTTTGGTCCCTCTTTATAATTCTATCTCTTTGTAGGTATTCTCACTTTGTTCATATATAATTTCCTGATTTCCTTTAGTTTGTGTGTGTTTTCCTTTAGCTATTTGAGCATATTTAAGACAGGTCCTTTAAAGTCTTTACCTAGTAAGTCCAATGTCTGTGCTTCTTCAGAGGTGGTTTCGGCCAATTTCTTTTCTTTTTTTTAATTGGCCATGTTTCTTTGTATGCCTTGTAAGTTCTCTTTGTTGAAAATTTGCATTTGTAAAAAAAGCCAGCTTTCCCAGTCTTTGTAGACTGTTTCTGTGCCAGAGCAGTCCTTCACTGATTAGGTGGGCATGTTCTGAACCTAGGGATCAGCTGAGATAAAAGCTTAAGGTCATCTTAGAGCATGCACCTTGCTCATGCCTGTTTATGACTTTCTCAATTCTCACGTCTTAATATCTCAAAGAGTCTCACCTTGGCTTCTCCCCAGGACTTTAAATGATCTGTTGTATGTCTCCATCTATAATCTCTTGCTCTGGATGTCTGCACAGCTGTAGTATCATTGCAACTTTCACGACCAGTGGCTGCCACTTTTCCCCATCTGAGATTTCAGTTAGTTGAGACAGACAGCAGTCCTTCAGGAAGCCCCCAGGCAGGTTAGAAAGCTGCAAAGAAGTCTGTTCTGCTCCCTCTGGTTTAAAGGAGGGAATTAGGAACTGAACTTTCACCTTATCAAAGCAAGACCACACCACACGAGGGAGTCAGTGGTGCATGTGGGAGTAAAACAGCAATAAAACTTTCTACCGTTTTGAATGTGATTTTTTTCCTTGATTGAGCATTTGCATGTTTGCTATAGACTTTTGTCTGCTTTCCAGAGTTCGTACAAAGTTATTTTAGCCAGTTTCTGGTTCTTTTCTTACATCTCCACGGGAGAACAACAGTTTAGAGCTTCCTTGTTCACCATTTTGCTGAAATCACTATTCTGTATTCAACTTTAAATATATTGATACTTATTTTATGGCCCAGAATATGATCTATCTTGGTGAACATCCCATTCACTTGAAAGTTATGTGTATTCCGCTGCTATTATGTGGAGTGCTCTAGAAATGTCACTTAAGTCAAGGTGATTAATAGTAGTGTTCAGGTCTTCTATAACCTTGCTGATTTTCTGTCTATTTATTATATCAATAATAGAAAGAGATGTATTAAAATTTCTGACTTTAATTGTGGATTTATCCATTGATTTTTTAACATCTTTATTGGAGCATAATTGCTTTACAGTGGTGTGTTAGTTTCTGCTGTGTATCAATCAAAGTGAATCAGCTATATGTACACATATATCCCCATATCCCCTCCCTCTTGTGTCTCCCTCCCACCCTCCTTATCCCACCCCTCTAGGTGGTCACAAAGCACGGAGCTGATCTGTTTTTATTTGCATTTCTATCAATTTTTACTTCAAGCATTTTGAAGGCCTGTTAGGTACATAAATACTTCAGATTGTTATATCTTCTTATTAAATTGACTCCTTTATGATTATGAAGTAAAACTTTATTATCCTTTCATATATATATATATATATATATATATATATATATATATATGGATCTTTTTAAAAAATCCAATCTGGTATTCTCTACCTTTTTACTGCAGTTTTTATATGATTTACACTCAATATCATTATTGTTATGGCTAATATTAAGTCTATCATCTTGTTATCTGGTTTGTATTTGTCTCATCAGTTCTTTTTTTTTTTTTTCTTTCCCTTTCTGCCTTCTTTTGGGTTGAGTATTGTATTCATTTCCTAGAGCTACTGTAAAAAAGTAGTACAAGCCAGGTTACTTAAAATAATAGAAATTTTTTGTCTCACAGTTTTGGAGGCTAGTCATCTGAAATCAAGGTGTCAGCAGGGTCATGTTCTCGCTGAAACCTGTAGGAGAGAATCCTTCTTGCCTCTTCTACCTTCTGATATCTTTCAGCAATCCTTGGTATTCTTTAGGTTTTAGATTCATTTCTTCAATCTCTGCCTCCATCACCACATGGCCATCTTCTCCCTGTGTGTGCTGTTCTCATCCTCTAATAACGACACCAGTCATATTGAATTAGGTCTCATCCTAATGATCTCACCTTCAGTTGATTACATCTGCAAAGATCTTATTTCCTAATAAGGTCACATTCACAGATATCATGGGTTAGGACTTCAACATACCTTTTTGGGGGACACAATTCAACCCATAACAAGTGTTTTATATGACTCTATTTTATCTCCTTTGTTGGCTTACTAATTACAATTTTGTTTTATTAATTTAGTGGTTGCCTTAGGGTTTATTATATACGTCTTTATTACAGTCTACCTACAAGTGATATTATACCTATCACAGTGTGTAGTTTAAAAGCCTTATAATACTTGATAATACTTTTTAAATTAAAAGTTATATACTTTTATAAAACATGTATAATTAAAGGCAGTAGTGTTTCAGGTACAGAAGTGTTCTCAGCTTCAATGGTTGTTTACAGCTGCCATCTGTTCTAATTGGTTGGTGCCACATTGTTAAATATTTGAAGATTATCCCTGGATGGGCTCTGTTGACTATAAAACAAACTAGCACTTCTAATTTGTAGGGGCCCAAAGTAGGGGAAACAACTCTGATGGAGAAGGGAAAGACAGTCAATAAACGAGTAACTGGGTTAATTCAGCTCCTTCACCAGTTGCAATAACACAACCAAACCACCAAAACCATTGTGATGGTTGTCCTGCTATTTAAAGTCAGTGAAGTGAAAGAGGGACCTTCCTGTACAGTGTGCAATGGGTCAACATCATTCTCCCACAGCCACTTACCTCTACAAAGGGGTTCTGATACTTTGCTAAGAAGTAAAATTTTCTTATGTCAGTTAAAATATCGTTAGCTGAAGACTTCCAGGATGATTTGATGAAATGGCTCAGCCATGTGATTTAAAATCTGGGTTTTGTCCCACCACACAACCATCCAGGGGTCAGCATCATCTCAAGGCTGGGTGTGCATGTTGGTAGGAAGGCATGACAGCACCTGGCGTTAATAGCAACTGGAACAATATGCTTCCTTGTTCAGGCAGCTTGTTGCTTCTTAAAACCCACGTAAGAGAAGCATGCTCTTTTCCTCAAGCCATAGTAAACATTCTGTCACAGTGGTTTTGGTCGGACCCAATCCAAGACAATCACTGTGGTAAGGCAGGTGGCATTATTCTGATTGGCTTAGATGGATCTATCTACCCCTGTGGCTGCACCTGCCCTCCAAACTGCATGATAGCCATTCAGTTGGAGAAACATGGCCTGGATATTTGGGAGGCAACCTGAATTCATGAAAACTCATTTAGATTTACATAATATTTTCTAATTTAGAAATCACTTTTATAGAATTTAATTTTACTAATAAAAATACCACTTTTACCCTAAATATAAGTAAAGGATAAGGTCCAGGTAGGTGTGGGAGCTATCAAAGCTTTGTGATTTTACACGGCAGGGTTTGGCAAAGAGTAACTCTTAAGGGGAACAAACACAGAGGAAGTCTAAGATTTAGAGAAGGTTTGGTATGCTGAAGGAAGGCTCAGCACTGTTTCAGGAATACAATGTTTACATAAAAGAGGTTGGGGTCTGCTGCTCTTGAGGAGAGTTGAGGATAGACTGGGAAACAGGAGTAAAAGGGATAGGAGGAAGAGGAAGAGGACAGATGAGTTACATACTACATGGGCAACAATCAATGGACCCCTAAGGAGAGGAAGATAATAGTTGATAAAAGGTCAGTTGTTAAAAAAAAGAAACCATAACAAGTAACATTCTGAGTTGCAAAGTGGCTGGGTCACTAACGCACTAAATTCCTGGTACAACAAACGCAGCAGTTTATTTGAAGGTGCTTAGCAGAAGCACCTTCTAGCAGGCTCTGTGAGCCACCCTGTTGTCGCCCTCTCTGAGTCTATCTAGAGAAGGTCTACAATTAGGGCCACATTTCTTGAGCTTAGGATCCAGGGACAGTCTGTCAACAGCTGATGCACCCTCAGCAAAGGTATCCTCATTTATTATCTTCTCTTCTTCCTCCTCCTCTACCTCCCTCCTCCCCACCGCCCCCCTTTTCAACTTTTCGGAGGTCTCATCTTTGAATAAAATTCTTATATAACACAATTAAAGAAAGGGCCCAACTTTAACCAATTGACCAACTCTATCCTTGAGATATTCATACAATAAAACTATGAAAAGTATCTTTTTCAACCACCTACATAAAAGTTCTCCTATTAGATTATACTTCTAAATCTCACATCTCTGCTGTTAATCTTATTAAATACTTCCCCATTACCAACTGCCAAGGAGATATTGCCAATTCAGGTCCTATCACTCAGAGATGGCAGATGGCGTTTAAGTCTCCTTCCCCTTGGAATGGGGACAGTTCTCAGGTAGAAGCTGGGCCTGTGCTAAACAGGTCAATGAAGAAGCCTCCCAGGACCTCTGTCCTTGGGAGAAGAACTTGCCCTTGATGATCCAGAGTTCTTAACAACAAACACTGGAGCCTGGAATAGCACCCTCTGGTCATAGTGCCCACACGTCACTAAGCTCCTTCACAGGTCTGCTGACAGAACACTGGCTGCCAGGTCTCCAAGTGGGCAGAGAAATGTCAGATCCCCAGACCCAACAGGGCATCTCCTGGAAAAGCCACCAACAGAGTGACCATCAGAGCTTGCTAGCACCAAAAATCAAGGACGTAGGTGCTATTCCATATTAGGAGAGAACATAAAGCTTATGGAAACAGAGAAGTCCTACTCATTTCTGTCCTTCAACTGGAAAGAAGAGAATCTCCTGAAAAAGAAACTCAGTTTTCTGGACTCCATGAAGAAATACGAAGCTAATGCCTGGCTAATGGAGCAGAAAGCCTTTTATAAACGATGCCACTCGAAGCTCTGAAAGTCAGAGCTGGTGCATGCTTGGTTGCTAGGCTACAAGGACCTGGTCAAACAGCTCACCTCCAAGAATATGTTGTGTAACTACACCATCACCTTGGTGGACGAGAGTGAGGCAGCAGTGAAGGCAATAATCCAGAACAGGAGAGAGGGGGAGAAGAACTAGATGCTCTTCAGACTTAGCCTGGACAAGGACAGACTCTACCCACCCACAGCTTCCAGAGCAACCCTAAAGGCAGACTCTAAAGATAAGAATGGGAGGGCAACTGTAAAAATAAGGGGGTCTCTCTCCAGAGGGGAGGGCAAACCAGCTCTGGTTTTATCTTTAGAGTCTTTGGATAGTCCAGAGCAGGGAGAAAAACAGAGAAAGCTTCCTGTGGACAGCAGGCCACCATTCAGGGGAGAAGTGATCCTTAGAGACTCCCCTAGCAGGCCCTTGAGCACTGTGCAGAGTCATTTCCAAGATCCAGCCATTGGCAGGAAATTGAAAGGCAAGCTTCTTAAATACATAGTCTATAGCAACAGAAGTGGGGATCACCCCAAGAAGAAAAGGTCAAGACCCCAGAACAGCCCACATGGCCCAGAGGATGTGCAAATGGACTGGGCACTGCTAACCCAGATCCAAGTCAGCCTAAGGCAGGAGTTTCTCATGAGTGAAAGAGCCAAGTATCTGGAGGACAGAATCCAAAGTCTACCACAGCCCACATGTTTTCTCTTTCAAGGTTACTCTTCTAACAGCCCCTGGGAGAAAGGAAGTGAAGGAGTACTACATGCTCCAGCAATCAGAACACAGGGTGCAGGAAGAGGGCAGAAAATCATTCCTGAAGAGATTGGAAAACAAACTGGAAGCAATCCCATCACCGAGAACACCTTTTTCCTAAGGCACCCTTCCCCTTTCCACCCCTTTATCATTCAGCAACTACTTAATACTTACCAAGAAAAATCTTACCCCTGACCTCAAGACTGCTCCGGAACTCAGGGAGAAAATGCTTTTCCTCTTCTATAAAAACATGACAACCAAGGCAGGATTTAACAGTAAGAAAGTGGACCTGGGTCACGACTCGCCCTGCAGCCCTTCAAATGGAGACACGGAGACAAGCAGCGAGCACGAGCAGCAGAGGCAGAGCAGGCTGGGCTGGGCCCGCATCTGGAGCTTCCCACGCAAGCCTTCATATCCACAGCAAGGAGGAATATCTAAGAGGAACATGATTCTGGGAAACATTTTGCCAGTAATGCTCTTACTGTAAAAAGAGAGAGTAAAAGACAATAATTTGGGGAATGTTAGCAAATTTGTTTCTTCAGTGGCTTGGGGAGGGAACAGGAATAGGAACCTGGCTCTAATTTTTGATCTTTTTCAATAAAATCAAACCAATGAAAACTAGTCGACTTGAAAACTAGGAGAGCTCTTTTACTCTCCCTCTGCACCCCATCCTCAGCAGGCAAGCCCTATGGGGAGCCTCCTTACATTTAGTTAAGCAAAGAAATGATGACTTAAGCAAGCAAGTGGCCTGATGATGTGATAAGAGCACCAAACGGGAGGCAGAGGTTCTACTTTCTAGCTTCATATAAATTCATATAACTGTAATGACCAGAGTAATCCTGGGCAAAGTGCTTCACAGCTTGAGACCTAAGTTTCCTCATCTATAAAACGAGGGTTGAAGAAGATGATTTTTTAGAAGGTCATTTTTACCCTTACACCTCTACAATTACTTTAACTTGTCACTGCCCTTGAGCAAAATAAAACATCTTCAGTCTTTTTTCCTTCCAGTGGTCAGTCCAGTGGTTGGTTAACATGTCAGACACTTTTCTGAGGTAATATAAGGAAGTTAAAGTCTTCATTATCAATTAGATGGTCATGAAGTAAACATATAGAGAAGTGGCAATTTTACATTAAAATGAATAATGGTAGGGCTCTCTTTAAATGTTATTTCTCTGTATTTCCTAAATACTTAAGTCCCATGATGACAGCAACCTAAGTGGAATTCATGTTATAAAGCACATGGCTAAATAATTGCAGGCTAATGTCACCTGAAATCAGATCTGCAGTCAGAGGCTACTCCTGTCCACTGCAGTGGTCTGCACTGTCCCAAATGACTGCATCCACTTCATGTGGATTCAGTGGGAATTTTACTAATTTCCTTTATGGGTTACTTGCATAGATGTATTGAAAGCACACAGGTGGTTGTGATGAGAAACAAAAAGCCACCCTTATATAAATAATGGGATTACAAGCATGATTTTAGAGTGGGGAGTGGGGTGGAGACCTGCAGTAGAGAAAAAGAAGCTCATAAAACTTAAAAAAAAGTTAAAACTTAAAAAACATAAAAAAGTTACTTAGGAAAACATGATTGTTTACTCACCATCTTCTTAGGAATATATGGAAAACTGGTTTCCCTTTTATTGCTTTCCAAAACCACTACATATATAGAAGCAGTATAAGGTTGTCCTATCCCTGAACAGTGGAACGTGTGAGGAGCACCTGAATGCCAGAAAAGCTCCATCCAGGACCCCCTCTTCACATGCAGGGACAGCTCTTACACTACTTTTACTGGTAGCTTCTGTGGAGATCTGGAAGTCCAGTTGACAAATAAGGCCCTTTGGTTTTACAAGCATAATTTAATTCATACAAGCATAATTTCATTCACTCAACAAATACATTCTGAACACTGGGGTGAAAAAAACAGACACATTCCTACTTTCATGGAGTAAAATTTAAGGAAAGAGTTAGGCAATAATGAAGTAAGCAAAATAATACACTGTGAAAGGCATTTTGGAATTATGAATATTTTACGGACTATAGTTCAAATCTGAAAAATATTTCAGTCCTTTTAACAATACATATTGAAAGCAAATGGCATTTTCTTTGGGTCTGGGTACAGGATGCAAGCACATGGGGGCAATTCTGAAATGCATTTTTAGGTAATAGGCTAACTTCCATTTGACAGGCCCAAGTATACACTGTAGTTGTGGTGAGCTGGGATTCTCCGGCTCAATCTCAGCTTGAAGCATTGGAGGTTATTTTCCTGCCCTTGGTAATTATCTCCAGAGCAAGGCTGCCTTCTTAGTTGCCTCAAGAAACTGACTTGATCTCACTACTGTGAACTTTTTGACCCACTGTTAAGTGGGCCGAACCCAGCAGTGTTAGGCAATGATCAGTCCTGAAAGCTGGACGTTTGCTGTAATTGATGATTTTCAAGTTTATATCACATTTCAAAAGTTTTGAAATATTTTCACAGAGCTGATATATTTCCTGGGATGACCTTCTTAAAAACTGTGGTAAGAATTGAGGTGGGGGAGGGTATCAGCCAGAAGTGTGCGAGGGACAGAAGGGAAGAGGATGGGAAGGGGTTTCTGAGGCAACCTGGTTGCTCTGTAGTTCTACAAAGCTTGTTTACATTCTGCTCTAGGCACTGGGGGCACAGCCATGATTAAGACAAGGTCCCTGGGCTTCCCTGGTGGCGCAGTGGTTGAGAGTCCGCCTGCTGATGCAGGGGACGTGGGTTCATGCCCCGGTCCGGGAAGATCCCACATGCCGCGGAGCGGCTGGGCCCGTGAGCCATGGCCGCTGAGCGTGCGCGTCCGGAGCCTGTGCTCCGCAACAGGAGAGGCCACAACAGTGAGAGGCCCGCGTACAGCAAAAAAAAAAAAAAGACAAGGTCCCTGCCCTCATCAGGCTTGGTTTGTAGTGGAGCACAGATAAAAATGAGCAGATAAGTGAACTGCTTTTTATTTTCCTTTCCTTGTGTAACCCTAAAATGCTAGCATTTTCCAGGGATTCTGTCCATGTTCTTTCTTCCTCCCTTTATTCCCTTTCCCTGGTGATTACCTAAGGGTTCATCTATACTGAAGAACCATACATTTTAATCTTGTGTAGGCTTTTCTTTAAACCCTTATTTTTTAACTGCCTCTGAACAGCTCTACTTGTGTATCTCTCAGACACTTCAATTGAAACATGACCCAAGAGTATTAATGTTCCCTCCAAAACCTGCTTCTCTTCCCTGTAGACCCCACACCACCACTACCAACCCATTAACCCAAACCAGAAATGTGGGAGTTATCTTTGACTACTCTCTCCCAGGAATATCTAATCAGTCACCCAGTCCCAGTTCCTAATATATCTTAGACTGTACCCTCCCTTCTATCCTCAGTCTCTTATATACCATTCTAGAATTACGGCAATGGTCTCCTAACTACAAAGACCATGTGGCACTTATGCTCCTCCAGTCCATGTTATAATACATATAAAATGCAAAATGAATTATCTTTGTATTACAGTATCTGCAAAATAAAAGTCCAAAATCCTTGGTACAGTCTACAAGGTCTTTCATGATCTGACCTTCCTTTCCAATCCTGTCTTGATCCCTTTGAGCCCTACACTCAGGCATACTGAACACCCTCCACTTGTCTGCCTAGTATACACCTACCCATCCGTTAAGATTCAGCTAATCCTTCACCTCCTAATTGAAATTTTTTTGGATCTGAATCCTCTGTCCAAACTGTATTTCTACATACTTCCATTAGGCTTAGTGGTTTATATGTATGTCTGGCCCACTGGATTGTCTCCCCATAAAAGATTCCTTGATTGAACAAAGCAGCTCTGAAATCAATCTGAAACCTCAGCAAACCTGTAACATGATTAGCATTCAACTGGTATTTGCCATGTAAATGTTAGTGAACAGAAAAAACTTCACACTTCATTTGGAATAGGACTAGAGGTAGGTTTGAAATCTCCCTTGGACATCTTTCCTTAGCACCAACCTAAGTGTGCCTAAGTCCTTTCTATAGGTCTGATTTACTACATAATGAGGAATGTGTGTGTCAGGAAGGAAGAAAGTAAAGGGGATGGTGCAGCAGAACACAACTTTTTTCTTTTTGCAAGTCTGCTCTCTGGCTCTGGATTTGTTTTTCTAGGAATGAAATCTCAGGTCATGTAGTTTTTCTGGTCACTTTCAGGTAATAAACAAAGCATCTATTTTTCTGGGTATGAAGTCCACACTAGTTAAACATCAAAAGGCCACTCTCTCTCCTAACTGAAAACATAACTCTTGCTCAGGCCTTCTTCTGGGTGGGAAGCCTGAAGATAGGCTCTTCCTCACTTTACCTTCTCACTCAAAAGCTATTTCTGGCCCTTCTGGAAGGGAGGGAATGAGAAAAGAATCCTGCCTTATCCAGTTGGTGCAATTATAATAGGATACTGAGCCTTCAGGCAGAGGTGGGGGTTGATGTCTTTCTTTCATGAAGTAGACTCTACAGGGAACCCCAAATGAGAACCTCTGGCTTAGCTGGTAGCTTCCAATTTCTTCTCCTCGCACAGCTTCTACATTTGATGGTACTCAGATGTTGGATGCCTTGCTCCAGAGCAGGAAGCCCACTTGTGCAGGGTAATTTTCAAGACGGCTCGTGACCAGTCTCCTACAACGACCCCATGTGGCCTATAGGAAACATACACTTCAGCCTCATCATTGGTAAATGTGCCCTTTATTCGGCAATATTCTAAACAAAATACAAACAAACCAAACCCAGCAGCATATTAGAAGGTTTGTGTACCATGGACCTATAGGATAACCCCATGAATGCAGGGTTGGTACAACATACCAAAATCCATCAATGTGATAAAGGACAAAACCCACATGACCATCTTAACAGAAGCAGAAGAAGCATCTGACAAAATCTAATATCCTTTCTTGAGAAAAAACACTCCACAAACTAGAAAAGGAAGGAAAATTTCCTCAACCTGAAGCAGCTATGAAAAACCTATTGTTAGCATCACACTCAATGGTGAAAGATTAAATGCCTTCCTCATAAAATCAGGACTAAGATAAAGATATCTGTTCTTGCCACTTCTATTCAATATTGTACTAGAGGTGCTGGCCAGGGCACTTAGAAAAGAAAAAGAAATAAAAAGAACCCAGAGTGAAAGGGAAGAAGTCAAACTATTTCTATTTGGCAGATGCATGATCTTGTATATAGAAAATCCAAAAGAACAAAAAGAATAAAATACTTAGGAAAATATTTAACCAAAGAAACCAAGACTTGTACACTGAAATCTATGAAACATCAATGAAAAAATTAAAGACCTAAAGAAATGCAAAGACATCCATGTTCATGAATTGAATACCTTTATATTGTCAAATTAGCAATATTCCCCATATTTATTTACAGATTAAACACAATCCCTATCAAAATCCTAGCTGCCTGTTTTGTAGAAACTGGTAAGCTGACCCTAAAATTCACATGGAACTGCAAGGCACCCAGAATAGCGAAAATGACCTTGAAAAAGAACAAAGTTAGAAGATTCACACATCCCAAATTCAAAATTTACTACAAAGCTACAGTAATCAAGACAATGTAGTACTGGCATAAGGACTGACATATAGGTCAATGGAATGAAATTGAGAGTCCAGAAATAAAGTCTTATATTTACAGTTAATTATTTCTCCATAAGGGTGCCAACACTATTCACAGGGAAGTAAGTCTTTCAACAACTGGTGCTTGGACAACAGATATCCATATGCCAAAAAATGAAGCTGGACTCCTACAAGACACCATATGCAAAAATGTATTAAAGATCTAAATATAGGAGCTAAAACTACAAGACACATATGATTTTTTAAGATATGACACCAAAAGCACAAGCAACAAAAGAAAAAATAGATAAACTGGACATCACCAAAATTGAAGTCTTTTGTACTTCAAAGAACACAATCAATAAAGTGAAAATACTATCCAAAGGATGGGATAAAATATTTGCAAATAACTTATCTGGTAAGGGACTTGCATCAGAATTAAACAACTCAATAATAAAAAGACAACTCAATCAAAAAATGGGGAAATGTTCTGAATAAACATGTCTCTAAAGATGATAAAAATGGCCAAAAGCACATGAAAAGATGCTCAACATCATTAGTCATTAGGAAAATGCAAAGCAAAACTGAGATACCGCTTCACTCCCACTAGGACGGCTGGAATCAAAGTCAGATAATAAGTGTTGGCGAGGATGTGGAGGAATAAGAACTCACAAGTTGATCGTGGGAATGTAAAATAGTGCAGCCACGTTGGAAAACAGTTGGCAGTTCCTTGAAAGGATTGGGCATATGACCCAGGAATTCACTCCTGTGTACATAGCCAAAATAAATGAAAGCTTATGTCCACATAAAAACTTGTACACAATGTTCATGGTTTTGGTACTTATAATAGCCAAACAGTGAAAATTACACAAATATCTACGAAATGAACAAAAATATGGTATAGCAATACAATATTATTCAGCTATAAAAAGAAACGAAGTACTGATACATGCTGCAACATAGATGCACCTTGAAAACATTGTTCTAAGTGAAAAAAGCTAGACACAAAAGGCCACATGTTGTATGATTCTATTGATATGGAATGTCCAAAACTGGCAAATCTATAGACAAAAAGTAGATAAGTAGAGTAGTGGTTAGCACTTGGGAGAGCAGGGAGAGTCACTTTTAATGGGTACAAGTTTTTCTTTTTTTGCAGTGATGAAGATGCTCTGGAATTATGTGATGATTGCACAATTTTGTGAATATTCTAAGAGCCACTAATTATATACCTTAAAGGGGTGAATTTTATTATGTGAATTATCTTAATTAAAAAAAGATGAGGGAAAACACCCCTCCTCCATTTTGAGGTAGATGAGGAAGGGTCAAGTCCTGCAAAAGAAATCACTGAAAGTATCTCCAACCTCTCAATGGATTCCCTCTTCTGTCTTGCAACAGGTTGCCTAGCATCTGTATCTCAACTTCACTGAGTCTTGGATGATAATCCAAGCTGAAGGAAGGGCAGGGCCAGGACTGAGACCCAGTCATTCAACTCTGAAGGTTGTGCCCTCAATCTGTGCACTATTTACTAGACACATGCCCATCACATTTTCTATGGTTTCCTGGAGACTGGAAGATAGGATAATTATTCCAGATCCTGTTCAGCTGAACGTGGGAATCCTGATTTAAGGGTCAATTTGTATCAATGGTTAAAAGGTTCTGGCAAAACAGGTATTCATCATGGTGAGTGCTTCATTTAGTATAAAAAACACAGTATTTAGCAAAGATAGCTCCTTGATGTGAGGGTTTGGCAACAGCAGGATGGTGTAAGACACCCGCTCCCATCTCCACTGGGATAGGAGTGTAGCCACAGAGGCTGGCTGCACAGAGGCTCCTGGTTGCCAGAGCACATCCATAAAGCAGGAAAATCTTGCCTTCAAGGACTTTGTTCTTTTCATCCTTCTCCTCTCAGTAATCTACAGTTTCACAGGCTGAAATGACAGAGCCGGTTATTCTGGGGAGCCACTTCCTCCAAAAGCAAGTTCTTTAGCCACTAAATATTCAAATATTTAAAAATAAAAACCTTTTTGGGGGAGGAGGGAGAGGAGATAGGAGACTGAGGCCATCTTTAGTGGAAAAAAGAGAAGCTTCGTTGAACATTCTAGGGCACGCTGAGTCATTTTCAACCATTCATCAGGTAGTGATTGACAAGCTAGTGGAAAAATAGAGCTAATCCTTTAACAGTTATTATGCAACTACTACATGGCAGAGGCACAAAGATAAACAATCTTCCCCATGAATCTGCCCACATCAGGTAATGATTATGGGAAAAAAAGAAAAATCCCAGTGATTCCTCACTGTTCGATGTGCCCAACCATGCATGTACTACCATGGAAGTTTGGGTTGCTGTTAGGTTACAGAGGCACTCTGAGGGTTGAAGAAGTCTTTATGGGTGAGGGGCTTTTAAAATTTTGGCCTTCAAGGTTACTTGAGAAATATGAAATAATTAAGCACAGCATGTTAAGATGTGGGTGGGGACACAGGGAGACATGCCTGTAACTGATGGTAAATAAGATGTGGGTGGGGACGCAGGGAGACATGCCTGTAACTGATGGTAAAATTGGAAAAGGAGGTGGGGCTGAGCCTATGGAGGGTTTTGGATGCAGGCTTGCAGATTTATTCAAAGGGGCACAAGTTCTGAAGCAAAGGATATTTAAATTAGCAAAATTGTGTTTTGGCAGAAAAAAGAATGCAAGAGGACGTTAGGCAGATGAGTTAGGAAGCTACTAACAGCATCCAGGTGAGTCAGAGGATCAGGGGCTGAAAGGAAGTATGCTGAAGGATGCAGGGGGAAAGAAATGATACAAGCTGTGATAACTGAGGGATGAGGGATTCTGAGTTGAAAATGATGCTTTTAAGGAAGAAACAACGGTAGGTACAGACATAAGAGTTTCATTTTTAAGTGCATTGATTTTGAGGTACCAGAAAGATATTCTGGGGATAGAGACTGAGCAAAAGACACGGATTTGAGGAAGAATCTTTTTGAGTGGTGGAGGAATACCGGACAGAATTGGGCAGGTACACGCCAGAACTTTACAATTATAGTAGTATCCATCCAACTGAAAAAAGGACAGTAGCAGCTGAACCAAGTTCAGGGTGCTGCCAAGGTTATTAGAGTTCTCACTGGCAAGTAGGAGGCTATGAGCATCTTCCAGGAGAGCATTTTTAGTGGCACAGCAATAGTTTAGCAGCATTTCTCACAGGGACACATCTGCACCAAAATCTTCCTACAGTGGTTAGTTAACAAAAGTCAACTACTGGATCTGAATAGGGGAAAAGAAAAAGTTTTGAGACTCTGCACTAGTAACACTCTCTAGCCTCCCCAGGAAATTATACACTAACACTGTGGGTAAAAGAAGACAAGAAAGGGAGCCAGAGGAAGCTGTGCTTTGAATTCTCTGGCGGCTCAGGGAAGGGGTAGGGAGGGTAAAGATGGTCCTTAGAACCCAGTGGAAGGTCAAAAAGGAAATTTAAGGTAAACAGGTAAGGGGAGCATGACTACAGATAGAGCAGCCTTGGGAAGACACTCCTTCCAATGACAGTTTGCAAGAAATTCTTGAGAAAACCCCTTAAAGGGGCCTGAAATCCCAGCACAGTCATGGTATTATGGGAACAGGGAGTCATGTTGCCAGGTTACAATCATGTCTTTTCTAATAAGATGGACCTGTGCCAATGGGGAAATGAATACCATCAACAAGTTCTGTTTGAAGCCTCGTTTCGTGTATCTCCCTGCTTAGGTATGTATCCCAAAATAAAGCTACGGAAGTTGTCACTGGATTTTATCACACAACTAAGCACAGCCCAGGAAAGTATATAGGGGAGGAAATCCAACTCAATTTGCTGAAGCGGCCAGGCTCCAGAAAAGTTTGGCTACAGGCCATGTTTTTTTTTTATCACACAACTAAGCACAGCCCAGGAAAGTATATAGGGGAGGAAATCCAACTCAATTTGCTGAAGCGGCCAGGCTCCAGAAAAGTTTGGCTACAGGCCGTGTTTTTACTGTATGCTTGAAATATTCAGTAACAATGGTATGTAAGAGAAAGTTTGTATTTTATCTGGAAAACCAATTACTTTAGTTTATGGTTCTTTATTTCCTCCAGAGCTTCCTGCTGATCCAGGCAAAAGAGTACTTTATAACACGACATCTAGGGTAGATATCTACTATAGTCAAAATTTCTATTTTTTTCCTCTTCCTAAAGATATTGTTCTGTGACAGTTTTGTAAACAGTAGTGAAAAGGAGACAATGATAAAAAGAAGTGGTAACATGCCCAGGATAATTAGTTACTAAGCAAGTGAGAGCAATTAGTCTAGACAACCAATGAATTTTTCTCTTAAAATATTTTCAAGGGTAGGTTTATTTTCAACTGTTTGTTAAAAGTCTATTTGATGTGAATTCTATGTCTGATAACCTACACTCAATTACTATTCAAAAACTTCACACAGATATTATTTCAACTGTAGAACTTCAATACTGTAGTGATAATAAAACTTGAGAACCAAAGAACACAAATTTCTTCATGAATTTATTATACAAAACGCCCCCAGAGTATTTGATTTCTCTTATTCTCACTTTCATTATACACAAGAAGCACAGGAATGAGAGGCCTTTTAAGATGACTGTAGTAGCATGAGGGTCCCTTGCATCAAGGTAGTGTACATACCTTAACAGTGTTCTAAAGGCTGGCCCAGAAAAACCCCATGTTACTTTATCACAATATGGAAAGCAATGTCTTCTTTTTCCACTAAATTATGGTGAAAAATGTCACTTTTATTTAGCATTATGGTACATAACAGTTAAGTCTCAATTACTAAAAGAATTAAAATAATTCTTAAAGACATCCTCTTTCCCCCTCCAATGATTTGAAAGCTGTATTTTTCCTGCCAATTTCAAACAAATCATCAAATTGATCTGTCATAGTCAGTTAAAAGAATCATTGAGGCACAAGCTCAGCACATTAGCTGTAACTTGTAGTAAAAGGATATATCAATATGTCTCTTCTCAGTTAAAAATACATAACCCTTTTATTTTATATTGCAATAAAAGAAATTAACAACACAGACACAGAAGACTAGAAAGGGGAAGAAACTACTTACTTCTGAATGTCCAGTAATTTAAACCAACCTGTACTTTTCCATAGTACATGAAAGTATTATTTAACACTTACTTTTTGAAATAAACTTTAATCTTTGGGGATAAACAATGTAAATAGGACTTAAGAGTAATAGTTCCATTCACTTCCAGGTCTCTGCTTACTGTATGATTAGGTAAAACAAGGCACAGTAGCCATCCTTTCCATTATGTTCCAACACTGATCATGTGCCTTGATAAAATGGCTGATTAGATAAGATGATGGCAACATGAAGGGAAGACTTTGGATTGTCTATTTAAAATGCGGGTAATAAGCAATTAATAAAAAATTTATTTTAAGTGCACTTTCACATGCTTTATGTTTATAATAAACAACAAACTTCCTACCTTTCTTGCAAAGGGTTTGACTACCATTTCTTTTGGCCAAATGCACTTTTCCCCAGTAAACTTAAAACAACAACAACAGTGACGACAACAACAAATCCCTGTCCTTCCATATACTAAGAAAGAGGATTGGCTACTGAAACAGTTCATTGCAAGACACATGAAGACGACATACTGTGGCATGAGTTGTTTTTAATTTGTTGTGCTGTTACTAAAGTAAAGTTCTGAGGGCTGCAGTTAAACATTCCAAGTTCTCCCTTCCATCTTTATTGATTTTAAGATTTTGCACAGAAAACTCTTTGGGGACTAGAACAGCAGCAACTGCATCACACTGTTTTCAAGACTTCAAGTTTCAAAAGCAAATTGTTTAAAAAAAAAATACAGCTCCTGATTTGAGTTAGATACAGGGACAAAAAAATAGCACATACCTGAAGGTTACATGGTCTACAAATGGTGGCAATATTTTCCTTGGGAGAGTAGTTTGTTGGTATATATTTTTTAAATATGCAAAAAGGCTCAACCTCAAGCAGTAATAAACACAAGCAAAAGTGATTTAACCCTTAAAATAAATATTCAGAAAAACCTCTCTGTACATACAAGTGAAAGAAAAAGTAACACTTTCACGCAAAAAAAAAAAATAATAATAATAATAAAGGATTTGTTCATATAAGTAGCTGAAATCTGCTGTTCCAGCCCACGTATCCCCAATAAAGAAGGGAGGCACAGACATAGGTGACTACTGTGGTTCACTATTTTACAGCCTTTTTGTACTGGGTCACTATCACCACCAATTTTATCCCTCTTGTTATATTTATTAAAATTTTAAATTTTTTTCTCCCCCCCGTTTTTTGTTTTTTACAGCATGCCAAATCCTTTGGCATAAGTGATGGCCTTCAACAATCTCTCTTTAAGTTTTTCTTTGCTTGAATATTCCGGAAGTAAAAGGACATTAAAGCAAGTATGAGATGTAGGTAACCTATATAGAGAGAAAGGGGAAAAATAGGAAAATAAGTCATGGGAAATACGCTCAGTATTAAATGATCCTACTTTAGATGGTATATATGTTGAGATGGTTTGCAATGCAGACTATACATTAATAGAAGTCATGGATAAACTTTCTGCTCTTGCCATACAACTACTAAACAGCAGTTTGTCTCTATCTCATAAATTACTCAATGCTAATAATGATGATGGTTGATGATAACATATTGCATCCACAAAATTATTACTACATACCAGATATTGTTTTAGGTACTTAACCCTGAGAGCTCGTTTAACTAAATTTTCTCACAATAAACCTACAGACTGCGTGTCAGTTTCCCCACTGTAGAGTTGAAGTAACTGAGAAGTTATGTAACTTACTCAAAGGTGGAGGTAATATATTCAAACCTCGTTTCCAAAATTTCAAAGTCTGGGCTCTTTAATGCTTATTAGAAATATTTCGGTATGATTATGTAATTCATTTGATAACCAATAAATTTACATTAATGCCAAATAATACAGACAATACCAAATAATGTAGAAAACTAATAGAAAACTAATAATTCAAGCTATTAAATATACTACTGCTCACATACGGTCGCTATGCACCAAATGTTAACTTACACAATGGAGAGGAAACACAATGTAAGGACTATGAAATTGGTGCTTCTAGCGTAATATAGAGCTGAATAGACAATCTCCTGAGCCTCAACTTTACCATTCTAAATAGATGACATAATATGGCTTTCAATTAAAAAATTCTCAATCAAAAACTAATCACACCAATTTTTAAAATTTCAAATCAAGTGAACTCCATAATAATTTTTAACCTGGCCAGTGTTTAAAAATTTTCTCAAACATTAACAGCAAAATATTCTCTGAACTAATGTTTCATGTGATTTGGAGATTTCTATATAAAATTGCAAAAGTGCTCAGAAGCTTCCAGATACATCACACATGTGTAATGTGAAATGCAAGGTTTTCAGTATACAGTCACAATTTAATAATTACCTTTCTGTGTCTGGGCCATTTTTGGCTATAATCATCTTTAATTTTCCTAGTCCGCCCACAGGTGCCCTGTCTGTGCCTGTTGTAAACTGCAAGAAGAGTCTTTTCTGCTCATCTGTAAATGAATGAACGATTTCCCAGAACTCCCTAATGAGAAAAGATAAAACAATGATTTTAGTTTGGCATTCATTATAATGAGCACTAATGTAAGTTTATGATTTGCATTAAAACCATAATAGGAGATAACCTGGAAGTTAATATCAAGTACCCTGAAGATTCTTTTCTGGTCATCTAGGACCTAGGAATTCCACTACACAAATTTATCTTAAGGAAACGGTTTTTAAAAATATAAAAGCTTTTGTTCATCACTACATTATCTACAACAGTAATAACTGGTAAACCTAAGTGTCCAACAAAAGGAAATAATTATGTAAACTGTAAATATATAATCAGTAACAAACAAAAGACAAAATGTGTGTACTGTGAAAACTTAACTCCGGATGTCTTCGGGTGTGTGTGTGTGTGTATTTTATTTACCCCTCCTTCTTTATTTTCTTTGCCTACGTGTGTATATACATTTTATTTACCCCTCCTTTGTTTCCTTTGTCTGCTCATACCTTACACAACTTTGGGGGAGAAGGTGATACAGATTAGAGACAAAAGAATAGGAAAAGAAAAAAAAATAAAAACCCACACACTTAAAAGTACTAATATAAAAGTATACAATTATTATATAATCAATATCAATAGTGTGTGCTGTGGAAGGGGAGATGGGGTATTATTCTGATATATCTGTTATCTGCAGTTATTTTAAGAGAATAATTTAATCCATGGCATTCCTAAAACCTATGTGATAAAAGTCATGTTATAATGATGCTTGTTAAACTTACTCTAAAAACAAAATGCAAGCACATTAAGAGCAATCCTGGCATGCTTGTTTGAATAATAATCCATAAATTTAAAAAACATACTACTTCTCAGATAAAAATTTTTAAGATTTTGGAAAATAATTAGAAACATTTTTAATTGGTGAAAGAATGCATTTTTTAAATTTAATTTTTATTTTATATTGGAGCATAGTTGATTTACAATATTGTGTTAGTTTCAGGTATACAGCAAAGTGATTCAGTTATACATATATTCATTCTTTTTCAGATTCTTTTCCCATATAGGTTATTACAAAATACTGAGTTCTCTGTGCTATAGAGTAGGTCCTTGTTGATTATCTATTTTATATACAGTAGTGTGTATATGTTAGTCCCAAACTCCTAATTTATCTCTCCTCCCACCTGTCCGCTTTGGTAACCATTAAGTTGGTTTCAGAAGTCTGAGTCTGTTTCTATTTTGTAAATAAGTGCACTTGTATCATTTTTTTTAGATTCCACATATAAGTGATATCATATGGTATTTGTCTTTCTCTATCTGATTTACTGCACTTAGTATGATCATCTACAGGTCCATCCATGTTGCTGCAAATGGCATTATTTCATTCTTTTTTATGGCTAAGTAATATCCATTGTACATATGTACCACATCTTCTTTATCCATTCCTTTGCTGATGAACATTTAGGTTGCTTCCATGTCTTGGCTATTGTAAACAGTGCTGCAATGAACACTGGGGTGCATGTATCCTTTCGAATTATCCTTTCCTCCAGATATATGCCCAGGAGTGGGATTGCTGGATCATATGTTACTTCTATTTTTAATTTTTAAGGAACTTCCATACTATTCTCCATAGTGGCTGTATCAATTTACATTCCTACCAACAGTGTGGGAGGATTCCCTTTTCTCCACACCCTCTCCAGCACTTATTTTTTGTAGATCTTTTGATGATGGCCATTCTGACCAGTGTGAGGTGATACCTCACTGCAGTTCCTATTTGCATTTCTTTAATAATTAGCGATGTTGAGCATTTTTTCATGTACTTTTTGGTCATCTGTATGTCTTCTTCAAAGGAATGTCTATTTAGATCTTCTGCCCATTTTCTGATTAGCTTGTGTTCTGATCATCAGCTGCATGAGCTGTTTGCATATTTTGGAGATTAATCCCTTGTTGGTCATTTCGTTTGCAAATATATTCTCCCATTCTGTAGGTTGTCTTTTTGTTTTGTTTATGGTTTCATTTGCTGTGCAAAAAGCTTTTAAGTTTCATTAGGTCCCATTTGTTTATTTTTGTTATTTTCATTATTTCAGAAAGATATTGATGCAATTTATGTCACAGAGTGTTCTGCCTATGTTTTCCTCTAAGAGTTTTATAGTATAGTCTTACATTTAGGTCTTTAATCCATTTTGAATTTATTTTAGTGTTAGAGAATGTTCTAATTTCATTCTTTTCCATATAGCTGTCCAGTTTTCCCAGCACCACTTACTGAAGAGACTGTCTTTTCTCCACTGTATATTCTTGCCTCCTCTGTCATAGATTAATTGACCATAGGTGTATGGGTTTGTATCTGAGCTTTCTATCCTGTTCCATTGATCTGTATTTCTATTTTTGTGCCAGTACCAAACTCTTTTGATTACTGTAGCTTTGTAGTATAGTCTGAAGTCAGGGAACCTGATTCCTCCAGCTCCATTTTTCTTTCTCAGGACTGCTTTGGCTATTTGGGGTCCTTTCTGTTTCTGTACAAATTTTAAAAATTTTGTTCTAGAAAATGCCATTGATAATTTGATAGGAATTGGATTATCTGTAGGTTACCTTGGGTAGTATAGTCATTTTGACAATATTGAATCTTTCAGTCCAAGAACATGGTATATCTTTCCATCTGTTCGTGTTGTCGTTGATTTCTTTCATCAGCATCTTATAGTTTGTGGAGCACAGGTCTTTTTTCTCCTTAGGTAGATTTATTCCTAGGTATTTTATTCTTTTTGATGCGAAGGCAAATGGGATTGTTTCCTTAATTTCCCTTTCTGATCTTTCATTGTTAGTGTATAGAAATGCAAGAGATTTCTATATATTAATTTTGTATTCTGCAACTTGACCGAATTCATTGATAAGCTCTAGTTTTCTGAAGAATGCATTTTAATATTTATTTGAAAGTTCCTTCCAGAAATTTGGCAGAGAATGTCATACTTCCTACGTCCATAATTACAATTATAGTTTTTGATATTCTAGTATTTCAGTATACAATTTCTATTACCAAAATGCTAGTATTTTTGTTGGTGCAATGCCATTATTTCTAACATAGCTTAGCAGCTTTATTAGAATTCTTGGCTCTCTCCACTTCCCTGCCCTGACACTCTAATATCCTCCCCACCCTTCAGTTCTTGCAAACCCCCCATTCACCTAGAGAAAAGAATTTAAAAAAAACTACACAACAGTAAACTGGACATGGAACGTACAGGCACATCTCTCAGGAAGGAGAGAAATCATACCACAGTTTAGGTCATTCCTTTTCGGTGGCTGGCAAGAAAAAGCAAGTCTGCTGTAACCCAGAACCCTTTGTCAGGGCAGAAAAGCTTCCTCACCCTTCAGGAGTGTTCTAAAGCCAAACTGAATCAGCCACACCTGAACAGGCAGACCAACGGGTGCCCTTGAGTAGAGGAGACAAACCCTAAAGGAAGTAGCAGACCAGATCACTGTGATGAGTTTAGCTGTTTTTTTGGTTCTTTCTAAAAAATTAGAACTTAAAATATTAGGGTTACTACTATCAATTTATATAATGAAAACACTTACTAAACAAAATTCTTCTTTTCCTGTAAGTGTTAAGTTCTACATTAAAACTGTGAACTAAGAATGCAACTATTTAGAAAACTGAAAATGAAAAAAAGAAGCTTTTCTGTTTCTACATTAAAGTGGTAGCTGTATGGATTGCATCCCACTCACATCTTCTAAAACCCATCCAGTACATAAAGGAGACAAAGTCCAATAAAAACACCCATAATCTATGCCTAAGTTAACTAGAAAAACAGAGTGGAAAACTCAAACTGACATGTAAACTGGAGTTTATATACACCTGAGTCCACACTAGCAGAGTCCAGCAGGAGCTATGTGGAAGAATGGGGTGTGCAGAATAACATGGGCTAGGGTTCACCCCAAAAGGGCAGAGCCCCACCCCAAGAGTGAACTACTAAGGGCAGGTAAGAGCACTGGCAAGAGGAAAGTATCTTGGACCAAATATGGCAGTCTTAGGAAGACATCATGCCTGAAAGGGCCAGGGGGCACCCTGGAAAGCAGAGGTATCCCTTGAAAGTAGCTTCTGGTTGTAAAGGGATGAAAGCAGCTGATGAAAATTGGCCCTAGTCAGGTAGAAGGCACTGGGCCACATAAACACACATGGAACTCAGTGAGAGATGGGACAAATCTGAAATAGAAATTAGAAGTCTCTAAAATACTCAAGAAATATGCAAAATAAACTTGGAAATAAAGCTAATTTATGTGGTAACTAAAGGAGAAACAATATGACTAAAATTTCTACTATGGACATAGGAGGTCAGAAACAGAAAAGCAAAAATAAAAAGTATTTTTAAAAAACTAAAGAAATACAAAGTATTTAACTGCATAAACATAATAGTTTTCATTTGCAAAAAATCCCTGTAAGCAAAGTCAAAAGACAAATGACAAACTAGGAAAAAATATCTGCCAATTTATTCAAGTGCTAATGTCCCTAATATAAATATAAAGTTTCTAAAAATCAAAATGAACAGCAAAATGAGCAGAACTATAAAAATTACTAACAGCTCTTAAGTATAAGAAAAGATGCCCAACCTCCCTCATTCATAATGAGAAAACCACAAATTATAATTACACTGAAATGCCATTTCTCAACTAACAGACAGGTAAACAGCTGAGTTTAACAACACACTGGGTTTGGGGAAATTGTAAGAAATGAGATACTCATATATTACTGGTGGGAGTGCAAAATGTCACAATTTCTGTGAAGGAGAATTTGGCAGTATTTAGCAAAATTACATATGTATCTACCATTTGGTTCACCAATCCCACTTTTAGCACCAATTCCCAATTTAATGATGTCTCTACGTATGTATGGAATAATCCGTATGTAAGATGATTCACTGTGACATTCTCCTAACAGGGTTGGAAATAACCAACATGTGTGTCTACACAATACGACAGTATTCAGACACACTTTTTTTTTTTTTACTGCTAAAGTAAAAAACGTAATAGGACCCAGGGTCTCCTAACAAAACAGCCAAAATGTCCAGCATACAATCCAAAATCACCTGTCAAACCAAGCACCAGGAAAATCACATGAATGAAAGAGAATCAACCAATGTCAACACTCGGATGAATAAGATACTGGACAAAGATTTTAATGAGGTCGTCATAAAAATGATTCTACAAGCAATTACAAGTTCTAGTGTTTCAAAACTGAAACATCAGAAACTCTCAGCAAAAATTAGAAGTTATAATAAAAAAGAGCCAAATGGAAATTACAGAACTAAAAAACAGAGTAAGAGAAAAATATGAGATGGGCTCAATAGTAGAGTCAAGATGACCAAGGATAAAAATCTGAACAAAAGAGAAAACAGACTGAAAAAAGATAAATAGAGCCTCAGGTACATGTGGAACTATGACAAATGACTGAACGTCAGTATCATTAGAGGCATAGAAAGAAAGGAAAAAGAGGGATTTCTCTGGTGGTCCAGTGGGTAAGACTCCGTAGTCTCAATGCAGGGGGCCTGGGTTTGATCCCTGATCAGAGAACTAGATCCCGCATGCATCTCGCAACTAAGAGTTCACAAGCCGCAACTAAGGATCCCACATCCACAATGAAGATCCCGCATGCCACAACTAAGAGTCGGTGCAGCCAAAATAAATAAATAAAGGAATATTAAAAAAAAAAAAAAAAAGGAAAAACAGAGTGGTACTGAAAAAGTATTTCAAGAAATCATGGCTGAAAACATCCCGTGTTTGGAAAAAGACACAAAACCAGACTTAAGAAGCTAAGAAACCCCAAATAGCACAAACAAAACTGTTCTTCAGAAATAAAGGGGAAGTCACCCTCAGGCAAAGGAAAACTAAAAGAATTTGTCATTAGCAAATCTGCCTTTGAAGACTAACTAAAGGAAGTGACAAAAGATGGACTCTGAGGCAAACAGAAGAAAGAATAGAAATAGTAGAAATACAGGTACATACAACAGACTACCATCCTCCTCATGAATTTTATAAATCATATGTGATGACTGCTACAAAAATTATAACAGCATTAATATTCAAGACAACGATATTTAAAAGTGGGGTTTCCGGGCCTCCCTGGTGGCGCAGTGGTTGAGAGTCCGCCTGCCGATGCAGGGGATACGGGTTCGTGCCCCGGTCTGGGAGGATCCCATATGCCGCGGAGCGGCTGGGCCCGTGAGCCATGGCCGCTGGGCCTGTGCGTCAGGAGCCTGTGCTCCGCAACGGGAGAGGCCACGGCAGTGAGAGGCCCGCGTACAGCAAAAAAAAAAAAAAAAAAAAAAAAAGTGGGGTTTCCATACTTCACAGGAAGAGATTTTGATAGCAATATCACATATGTATAATGTAATACCAACAGCAACCATGAAGAACACTATACTAAGCAACACACACACAAAAAGAACACTAAAATCATGAAATCCTTAAAAATGTTTAAATAACTAAGTATCCCACAGAAGGCAAAAAGATATCAACAAGGAACCATAAAGAAGAAAGAAACAGAAAACAAATAAAATGGCAGACTTGAGCCCTAACATATCAATAATTACCTTGAATACAAATGGCCTAAATATACCAATTAAAGGCAAAGATTGACAGATATGACTCAGCTATTTTTAAGAAACTCATTTCAAATTCAGCAACATAGATAAGTTGAAAAGTAAAAAGATATCATGCAAACAAAAAAGCAAAGCAATACAAAACCAGGAATGGTTACAGTCATATCAGATTCAGAGCAAAGAAAATTACAAGACATAAAGAGAGACCTTACAAGGGAGGGAGACGCAGGAGGGAAGGAATGTGGGAACAGATGTATATGTGTGACTGATTCACTTTGTTATAAAGCAGAAACTATTTAAAAAAAAAAAAAAAGAGAGACCTTACATAATGATGGGGGTGGGGGTGGGGAGTCAAATTAGAAGTATGGGATTAACAGATACAAACTACTATACATAAAATAGATAAGCAACAAGCATTTACTGTACAGCACAGGGAATTATATCCAATCTTATAATAACCTATAATGAAATATAATCTGCAAAAAAAAATCACTATGTTGTACACCTGAAACTAACACAACATTGCAATACTGCAAATCAACTATACTTCAAAAAATTTTTTTAAAGCATTCACATATGATCTTAAGATATGTATCAAGTAGGAATTATGTTATTATAAAAGATAGAAATAAAATTAAGACCTTAACTTAAAAAGTAATTTCTCCATAAGGAGGAGCACAAGATATCTTCAACTATTCTAAGGGAAACATTAAGATGCTACACAGTCATAACTATCTGTGATCAATAATATCACTAACAGAGATACTGCTGTGATAATACTCACAAGTGAGGTTATCCTTTCATCATGTTATCTCAACCCTTTTATGGGTCACCTTTGAACTTCAAGTAAACAGCAGAACCGTGGTTGCTAAAAGTAAAAAAGCTCACGACTACTGCTAGAAACGACCAAGGGTGTGCTAAATAGAAGAAATATCAGTAACCTCCCACGAACCAGAATGAAGAATAAAATAACAGAACAAAAGAAAATAACAGAACATAAAATAACATAAAATATTATTTATTTCTAGATACAACTGATATTCATTATGGCTTTCACACACTTGAGTCTTAGAGTAATAACCTTCAGAGACAACCTCCAGGAATGCCTTCCCACCTCACTCCACCAGTGACTGCTAGAAGGGCATCTTTGTCCCCTTAAACCCACCTTAGCAGGAAAGGAAGAAGCCTATGTCTTTCAGGACTGGACAGTAGTAAAGAAAAGAAGACAATAGCATTTGCTTGGAAGCAGTTAAGACTGGGAATCTCTGCTTCTTTCTGTGAGAATTTGGAGTCTTCAGATATACAATAACAATTCTAGTATGTACCTTGCCATGTTGTAAGGATTAAATCAAAGAATGTACCATTTCACACAAAAGATGCTTCATATAGGGTAGGTAAGTAACATTTCACAGAGTTCAAAAGAAAGGAGAAATACTCGGAAGTGATAGTTCTATTTTCCTCATCATGTAACTGGCAGTAAGCACATTCTAACCAGAATTACTAGGAATATTAGATACTTTATACCCCCAATGCAGAAAAAAAATCCCACTTACATAAAACACATCAGTCAGGAAATAAATCACAAGATTAACAATAAGAACTGGTGATTGATTATATTACAAATATACCTCCAATTTTATAGATTGAGAATTTGTGAGTTTGCTTATTTGGGAAGTAAAACCTGGAGACAAAGGTCTAAAGCATAAAGCACACATCCCTTTGGTGAATTAAATCTTCCTTTTAAGAATTAAGAACCTTACCTAATCACAACAGAGTCCCTGGTATAGCCACCGTCATATTCTGTAGTTTCTTCTAGTGCTTGGAAATCTAGATTCTGCAAATTCAAGAAAACATGTCTTAACATCTACACCACACCATTACAAACAATTAATCAATAGAAGATATTTTTGCAAACCCTTGCTTTCTTACCCGGCTTCCACATATAAGCAATTCAATTTCCTCTGGTCTGAATAAGTACTTTAAAGGAGATTCATTGGTCACCATATGAAAACCTCTCCGAAAAGCCTTGAACTGCTTTTCTACTGATTTATTCAGAATGTAGTCAGAATAGAGATTGACAAATTCCTGCAGAAAATATTAACCACAAGAGCATCTTATAATATGCAGTACAACAAAACACAACGAGCTACAGGGCTGCATAACTTTCTGTTTTTATTTTCCCAAAGAAACAACATTCAAGAATATTTTTTAAAATTCAAACTTTACACACACAAAGGAAAATACTTTTAATAAAATACCTTTAACAATTTCACAGCTCTCTATTATAGTCAATACTGAACTGTAAAAAGGCCATGCACAAGTAAGTTGATATAATTTTAAAGTTCTCTCAATTAGGTATGCAAACAAAGAGACATTTAAACCATTTACACATCAATTTATAAAAGCTAACATTTTTAATAAAGTGCAATGTACTGGATATGTATAAGCAAACAAGGAAGTCTCATGTTTTCTATTCTAGAATATTTGGGGAGCTGCCTACTGTATCCAGTTCAACAAAAATATTGGCGTTTTCATTGATACACAAGCTACTATACCAAATCATAAATGGAAAATATACTTTTGTATCCTTAGTGAATATAATATTTTATCAAAAATTAATATAAACACACACTTACTAAAGGTTTTATATATATCATAATTTCCCTGTTATGTTCTGGGTTATTCCCGTTTCCAGATGCATACTTTTCTAGTCAACAGAAAACACAAAACTGATTTAAGTATTCTTTAGTACTTTTCAGATGTATACTTAAGGCACATATATGTGCGAGTACATTGAATGCAATTATCATCTGTTTGGTTATAAGGACCTTAATTACAAGGTCCCTGTTTCCCTCCCCTCTACAGCTTAATATGAGAAACACCCCACTTCATGCTTTATACCACAGCCACACTAAGCCATTCACTACCTCCTACGCATGCCTTCTTTCTCTAAAAGGGGCTTAGTGCCCAACCATGTGCTCTCATACCAGCTTACAGCCAAAATTTAGGAAACTGTGGTTATTTCCTTTATAATAACTTGGTTACTTGATTTCTTGCGTCTCTGTATGGATGGTATTAGATACTCCTTTAAAAACTACAAGCATATATGATTTAAAATTCTGTTAATAAAGAGAAAAGACAAGGATGACATAAAAACATTTATTACCTTCCTGTTTTCATTTGTAATTGGAATTTTATCACCATTTTCCTTTAGATCATACATCATTGGATTACCAAAAAGATCCGTCTGAGATATCTGGAAAGTGATCATCATATCATCTTCCACATTCCCTTCATACTCCAATAAGTCTTTTAAACTCTGATATAGCACCTAACAATCAGAAATGGAAAATTAAGGCTACCACAGAACTACAAAATACAACAGTTTGTATCACTCTTCTTGGGAAAAGATTTAAAAAAAAAACCTTTAACAATAAAAATTAAAGCATAGATAGTATTCCTGCCAATAGTTTATATGTAGAAACTAAAGAAAGGCTGTCAGTCATTGGTGATGTCCCATTCTCTGCTGAGAAATCCCACACCAGCTACTTAGCAATGGATCTCACACTGCGCTCTTATGAGAACTTTAGAGGTGTCTCAAGGTTAAAGAGCGGCTGTAGCCACCAGCCCCTTACTCAGCACAGCTCTAACTGGGCAATTTCATGATTTCATTAAAAACAAACAAACAAACAAAAAATTAAAAACACTTTCCTACAGAATCAATCTTTACAAAGCCAGCTTGCTGACAGCAATATGTAAAAAAGTTCCCCTTCGACTTTTTAAGTGTTCATGGTACTTCAGACAGATTAAAGCAACTTTATCTTACTATCTTACAGATATTAACAAAGGTTCCAAATGAAAGCTTTAAAATTTTTATATAAATGAAAGTCTATATTTGCTTTTAAATAAAATCTAAAAGAGAGAAGAAAAAATGACCAAAGACTTACAGGGTGAGAGTCTCCCAGGTCAAGAAAAGTTCCTTTTTTCCCCATTAGCTTCCTGTAGACAACCATGGGAAAATGTACATCCAGTATACAGTTATTGTAAATAGCCAGACCCAGTACTATGCCAATCAGAGTGAACTGACCCTCAGTTTCAAAAGAGGATGGATTAAACCAAAACAATTTTGTAGATTCATCATATGTGAACATACCTATAAGAAATGATTTTTAAAAATACATTACTTTCACATTACAGACTGATGAACAAATATTTATACATATAAAATATAAAAATATACAATAATTATACATGTAAGCTTATGTGCACTACGTATAGAAATATTTTTTCTCTTACATTGGCACTTGAGAAAACAAAGTTCAAATACATATGAATGTTATAAATTGTGGCAAATGGTAGCATATATTTTTAAGAAGCCAAAGAAATAAATAAAGCATTTTGGTGGCATTTTCTAAGAAGTTAGGGAAAATGTTCATTAAATTCAAGCTCTTTCATCTTCTACTAACACAAATGAGAAGTTAATCTGCATTCACACTTTATCCACTCAATCGTTGAAAAATAAATGCAAAAGGAAAAAAGGCTAATCATACTTTGAAAATGTTTCCCTTATAAAAACATATTCAATCCACACATACTGCTTTAAAAAACAATTCTGAATTTCATTAAGTAAAAGTCTGTGTTTTCCCCAAATTGCACAATGGTTCCATGAAGTTTTTCCAGCACCTTTCTAACAAAGATGCCAAGTACTTAAACTCAGGTAAACTTGATAAACTTAGATTATGCCCCAAAACCAAACCCATTTAATACACACATTAACTGTGAGCCAAGTAAAACAAAAGTAATTTGTATTTGTAGTCTTCTTTCAGTTTCACATGGTCTTCGTTATTTTAAACGCAAGCTTGGAAACCTTTTTGATATCACTCATTTAAAAACAGGAATCTGAATAGCCATTACCAAGGTAGATTTATCTCCTTCCCTTTAAAGAAATATCTAAGATAAAAGTTAAATGATATTTTAATTGAATTAACAATTTCATTTTACTAAAAATGTTTTTCACTTGCTACTGTGAAACTGAATGAAAATATTTTAAGAATTAGGTCTGGAAAAGAGGGGGAAGTTCCAATAGAACAAACTTTAGAAATCAACAGAGCATATAAATCAATTTATAAGTTTTTTAAAAGCTTTGAAAATGTTTCTTCATTTTCACATTCAGTTTAGGTTAAATATAAAGGGAAATTTAAACGGTCCCCATGATCATAAGAACATGAATTAAACTAAGACATTTTTCTAATGCAATTTAATGTTCATGAAATAACATTTTATAAATTATCCAATTCATACTTGAATTTCAGTTTACATCCAACTTTTTCTACAGGCCTAAGTTACAACATCCACTGAAGTGCTTAAAAACTTCATTTAATTATAAATATGGTATTAACAGAGTCAGAACAGTTAAAAATAATTACAATTAATAACTTTGATGAAATATCACAAATGCATGCCCTTGGTCTCAAGGGCAATAAATTACAAATTAATCAGAATGTAAATTACACAGGTCACTACTCTCATCTTTCTGTGTGAAAGATAATAATATTAAAGTTCAAGGAGATACCATTTGGGGCACATTTATTTTCAGGTCCCTGGAAGAAAAGCTCCATAAAGGGTGGCTCTTCTAAAATATTCCTTTTTGATATTTCTATTGTCATCATTTTAATTGTTTTACTATCAAGTGGAACTGTTTAATGTATGTTTTTTCTTAAAAGTATTTCTGCATATAATGTAAATATACTTTATAGCTAATGTTTAACTTTTTTAGATACACCAGAACCTACAGCCAAAGTTTACCAAATTTATGAAGCTCATAAATTTTCTATCTCTAAAAGGGCATGGTTCTATGTGTCTAGGTTTACCTTGAATGAATTACATACAAAATGGCATAGCTTTCTGATTAACAAACATTAGCTAAAATACAAAGTCTTAACTATTATATTTGTGTCATGAACTCAAAATGTCTATTTTCATTTGCAAGTAGACTAAGAACAATTACAGAAAAGTCAATTCACTGTACATACTGAGAATCAATAGACTTTAATGGTTCAATTCTCAAAGCTTAAGGGAAATGATCTGTATACTCTCTGCCACATTCTTCACAATTATGATGGTAGCTTTTGAGAAATTCTTTTCCTGTAACTGTCATGCATTCAATTTTAAAAGTAAGCAAACCCAGTAATCAACTAGTTATACTGTAGAAATTGAATCAGATCAGAATTATACAATAGTATACTACCTAAGAAGCTGTTGTCTTTTTCCTGTTCTACTTTGCCAAGTTTGTCTATTACTTTGTCTATCAGTGAAACCCAAATTCTTCACTTTTAGACTGATATATTATAGATCAGTCTTTCCCAAACTGTGTTCAATGAAAACTCTTCTGGGAAGCAAATACTATTAGATGCAGGATGGAAGAAGGGTTCTGGAGTTCAAAAGTTTGGAAAAACATTACAATATTAAGCCCAAGAAATCCTGTAGCAAATAAACCAAATTAATTTGATATCAGCCAGTGTTTCCAAACTTTGAAGCATGATACACTTGTGAGACAATCTCAACAGTCTTCAGACCATTATTCAATGGAACTCTTGTCTCAGAAATGCTATGGGTCAGACTTCCCCGGTGGTCCAGTGGTTAAGAATCCACCTTCCAGGGGCTTCCCTGGCAGCACAGTGGTTAAAAATCCACGTGTCAATGCAGGGGACATGGGTTCACTCCCTGGTCCGGGAAGATCCCACATGCCATGGAGCAACTAAGCCCGTGTGCCACAACTACTGAGCCTGTGCTCTACAGCCCACGAGCCACAACTACTGAGCCCGCGTGCCACAACTAGTGAGCCTGCATGCTGCAACTACTGAAGCCCACGCACCTAGAGCCCATGCTCTGCAACAAGAGAAGCCACCGTAATGAGAAGCCTGCGCACGGCAACAAAGAGTAGCCCCCGCTCGCCGCAACTAGAGGAAAGCCCAGGCACAGCAACAAAGACCCAATGTGGCCAAAAACTAGAAAATAAAATATTTGTCTAAGTTATCTAAATAAGAACTTGAATAAATGAGTGATGCAGGATCAATCCCCAAAGTCCACAAATTCAGTCATTATCTGTGACTCTAGGTAATCCATACCAAAATCTCCTTCTGTTGCTCTTCGTAACTGAAAATATTTATAAACCTAGGTAAATAAATTCTTAATTCAAAAAGATATGACACCATGATCACATCACTAAAATATTTACCAATATCTGGATTGAAGATTTCCTCCACAACCAGCTGAAAAAATTCTTTGGAAACACCTCCCTCATCAACTCCTTGTTCTCCTTCAAATTCCACATACAACTGTTTCTTCAAGTCTGCAGGATTTTCCATAGCGATCATCTCTAGCTAGTGAGTGAAAAGATAAAGTGAAAAGGTGAATGCCAGTATTAGGATGAAAGAAAATAAAAATAAGGTGTAGGGGTAGGGAGCAAATAAAAGATAACACTTTTGATATATTTTAAATGGAAACAGAAAGCAAACTGGTAAAAAGCCAGTGAAGGCAAAGATTCAGTCTCATAGATAATGGAAAAATAGGACAGAAGAAAAACCGGCATAGAATTCTAAAAGGGTTACTTTCTAACTACTGATCTGTAATGAAATTAACATACAGTAGAAAATCAGAATTAGGTTTTCTGTTAATTATGTATATAACAAACCTGGGCAGTAAGATTAGGACATGGAAAAAAAGTCAAGATAACAAAAATGCCTAAGTAACTACTCAAATTATTTCAGGGAAAACAACGGCATATAGAAGTTTGACTTCAAAACTGTTCACTTGTAGTTCTTTATGTTTACTAGAATAGAAACTCAAGAATTAAGTCTTAATATCTATTAAATCATAAATAAAACAATTTCAATTAAGAAAAATACACTTAGGGAAGCAGTTTATGGTCTCCTAATAGCACCTTGGGTACAAATTACCATTTTAATGGATTAGAACATATTTTATATCCACTTTTTTTTGAAAGCAGATGAGACATATACTTGCCTATATCCTTACTCTTTAACTTCTTACTAACAGTTATCAAACCCCAGTTTCAACATTTCTTCAACTATAAATCTTTACCAAATACTTTTTGTATCTATAGAATAATATGATTGCTCTCAGTTATTGAGATTAATCATAAAATCAACACTGTATTCTAATGTGAAATATTTATACTGCAATTTGTCTTATGTGTCTGAAATTTACTAACAGCATGCCTGACTGATCATCCACCTTATTTGCTAAAGTGACTTTAAATCTGCCAAAACAGAATATATTTAAGCGTGTTCAGGTTTTTGCAACTATTCCAACTAGAATCTTTAGAATGGTTTTGAGCAATGCAAACATCATCAGAATAAGTGTGCTATAGTCAGTCCTAAAGTAATTACTTTAAGTAACAGCACTGTTTTGTACATTCTAGTGTGTCTATAAAAAATAAAATAAAATCTCACAAATTCATGATTCAGGTCAGTTGCCCTAGATCAATGTTTTTCAAGCTGCCAACTGCAATTCATTAGTGGGTAGTCCAATCCATTTAATGCAAACCAAATAAGGGAAAAAATCAGAATGCATTCCACATAGTACTGGCACCTACTGTTCTGTGAAACTTTTGCTTCAATTATATGTACAGGCAGATATGCATATGAGTATTGGAATGCTATGTAAAATATCTCTTACTAGGGGCAATCAAAAACATTTGAACAAAGGTCAAAATGATCTCCTGGATATCTTCGACTTTTGCATTCTATGATTCTGTGAATTTAGAATCTTTAGCTTTAAGGAATGTCTATCCCGTATAACAGTGGTATCTACCATTTGCAAAATCATTTTTATGCCAAGTTGTATTAAGATAATTTATCTTTGAGACAGTGTCGTTGTGGAAAGATTGAGTCAGTCCCAACTGTCACTTAACAAAATTTTTTAACCTTTAAATTTTAGCAAGGAACTCAGTTGAGCCTGTTTCCTCATCTGCAAAGGGGGAAAAAATTAGGATGGTATTCTTCACACTGCAAAGTTGTGAAGGCTTAATAAGAAAGAATGTGTGAGAAAGAGTTCTAGAGTGGGTGATATTGTTAAGATAACACATCATATTGTTACCTTTTAAAACACCTCTGCTCTTTGAACAAAAAATTATCAATTTGATTTTATAGCCTAGTCTCAAATTTTGAAAATAACTTAGGAGAAAAAAAAATAGTTCCAGTTGGAAACCTGTATCAAGTCACTGGCTATAAAGAATTCCAAGGACTAAGTCAGAATTATCATCTTAGCTCAAATATGGTTTACCCATCAGGCCAATATCCCATATTGCCATGAAACGCATTGCTAATTTCCTTCTCCCAGTTTCCACCTGCCTAGGTGTTATAGAAATGTACATCAATGTTTATGTACACCCTTACAACACAAAGACAAACCTGCTTCTATCAGGTACAGCTATTCCAAGGTGGAAAAAAATAATTATCTGTTATTTAATTATGTGTCCTGTGTCTCTTCCTCACTAACATTCATAACTGAGAGCTGACTCTGTGTCAATGTGACTGATACTTTTTAAAGGATTTGATGTAGTTTCTAAAGGATTCAGAGGCCCCGTGTTCTAGTCTTAGCTCCACACAAGACACTTCGTATCACAAGTGAAGCAAATTTATCTTCACTCTTAATAAAATATTACATTTCTGTCCATTCCCACCAATCTGCACTCCATTCTACACCTTGAATGCCAAAAGAATTTAATGCAATATGTTCTATTATTATAATTATAAACAAGTCACTTTATCTCTTTTAGTTTCATCTGTAAAATGAGCATAAAAATATATCAATAAGTTAATGTATGTGAAGCAAAGATGAATTCCCTGCACAACAATTCTTTATAAATACTAGCTCTTATTATTACTTTTATTTTATTGGCTCTCAAATTTTTTTCAGGCTTGGCTGAAAATTTAACGACTCAGCTATAATGGAACAAAAATATTCCGGTATTAACAACAAAACAATATATAGCACTTAATATGCCAGGACACTTTACACGTATCAACTCACTTAATTTTCATAAGAATCTTATCAGGTTGGTAATATTATTAACCCTATTTTACAGATGCATACCCTGAAGTAATGAGATTCATAAACTTGCTCAAGTCAGTCAGTAAATGGTAGAACAGAAATTCTAGACCAGGCAGCAAGCTCTTTACTATGCTTTACTGCCTCTCCTCAATGACTAGCAACAATCTTTTTAAAAACATTGAGTGATTTTCATTGTTATGCTCTTCTGTATATTTCAATCTTTTTTTTACAATAAATATATATTATTTTTAGAATCAGGATATATTCAAATGTAAATATTCGTAGAAAGAATGATTTGAAAAATAGACTGCAACCAAATTCCGTGGGTGAAAATTTCCCATTATTATTTATTTTAGATTATCATTCTCAGATATACTACATGGTTCTATAAAATATGGTATAATTTATGACATCAGTAGCCTATCTTTTATAAAAATTACTTTTGTGGTAAGTAACAAACACATAACAAAATTTAGCAATAATTATTTTGACAAAGGCCATTATTAACGGACTGCACTTATTTTTACTTTCCTTAAAAACAAGCACTTCTAATTCATTGTTCAATTAGAGAAGACTTAAGAATTAAATAGTAAAGGCATATCACTTTATGTAATAGACACATACCATTTAAAATTGAATTTTTTTAATCAAAAGTTATCTTGAAGGCAGGAGAATATTTGGAAATTGGAAGAATATGTCAATGAACAGTCTGAAAGAGGAGAATTTGCATGCATCCTTTAATTAAATTCATTTAGTACACAGACCTGGATTTTTACATATAGGTTTTCTTAAAGTAGGGTACACTTTGTATTAATTTAATATGGAGACTGGCAAAAGACAGATTATGTCAAATGTATCCTGATTCATAGTCGAAAAAAAAATACCTTAATGGTATGGATATTTAAGTAGAAGTAGTAGTATTCAGATAAAACAGACCTCTCTAATACTTAAGAATGCTTAGGATCCATAAGAATGGCTGGCTTAAACTACTTCAGTCAACTTACTAGAATCTACGTTTAAATACTTTGCTAGTGAGTACATTAAAACTATTGACTGGAATGAGATTTTTAGATTACCTGGATATATTTAGTTTTTTTCATTTCTCTATAAAGAGATGAGGAAAAGTTGTTTATGTTAAATATAAAGTTTAGATGTCTGAGTAACAGCCAAATCACATAATCACATCTGCCTGTGAGATCAGGAACCCTGAGTTCTACTTCCAATTCTGTTATTAATTTCTGTAGGTCAGAATCTGAGTTTCATTTTCCTCACATGTAACAACTAAGGAGTTTGACAAGTTTCATTGTTTTAAATTATTTTACGATGAATCTATGTAGATCTACTTCACTCTCTTGTTCTACTTAAAGGACATAAATCAGGTATGAAGTTCTTCAATTCAATTAGAATAAATCTTAAGAAACTATAATGGCCATTGCATTAAGCACAATATAAGTGAATGTAGACGATACAATTAAACATACCTAAAGGAGCACAGAATAATCTTACTCCTAAAGCACTGTAGGTCAATTAACAAGTAAAGGAATCAAGTTTTGTTTCAATAATAACTAAGGGTGTCTATCAAGGAAAATGCTGGGGACTGGGTTAGACAGTATTGGTATAGCAGAGCCCAGAAAAAAATGAGTGAGTGATTTTTTGAAGAGATTGAGCATAACCTCTTGGCAGTAGGGCTTGCATTTGTACCTATCACCTTTAATATGTTCTAGTTCTTATTTTTGGACTTTCCTATCCAATTCTACATCACAGCCATTTCTTTTGGTCTTTAGATCTCTACTCAAAATTCTAGGACGCCCTGACTAATCTGAACCAAGTCTCATACCACCATCACCCCTTACCCCTATGCCTACAATCCTCATCACTCTCTTAAAGCCTGCCAGTTCCTAAACATGTAATTGTATATGAAAATGGCCTCAATAAATATGTATATATAAACTGTACCAACAGCCATCTCCTAAATACTGGTTTCCAGTCTGGCTTTATCAGAATACCTATATTTCTAACAGAAATATATATTCCTAGGCTATACACGAGAGCTCCTAATCTGAATCTCTAGAGGGTAGAACTTTGGATTTTTTTTTTTTTTAAACAAATCTCTCATTCAGATACGAAGGCAGTTTGGGGCACCTCACAGACAGCAATACTGTCTTCCAAAATATTCATACCCTCAACTCAATTTCCTAACATAAAAGGTAATTTAAAAAAATTTTACATCTTCTTACCTTGAAGATGTTTTGTCTAAGAAAAAAATGACAAATTATCTAAAAGATAATTTAAAAGAACACACAAATAGATAAATGTTATTAGCAAAATACTGTAAAAACCTCATCACATTAGGATCGTTCTCATTCAAATGAAAGCTGAGTTCTGAGCCCGTTTATCACTGTATTATTTCCTACGGAACAACAAAAAGTAGTGAAAATAAGTCCTAGGAAGAAATAGTCCAGTAATTTAAGGGTGTAGGGATAGTTTTTAAACGATTCTGATATCTATTTGTGGAAAGACAACTTATATATTACATTTAATTGATTTTTAAAATTTGCTTTTCTGTTTTCATATTTTAACATCTCTGAAATCAGGATATAACATAAAATTGACAGGGTCTCAAAACTAAATTGGCAGCATTTGTTCTTTTTAGCTGTAATAAAATAATAGTGTGTCCTACAACCAGTAAGATATCTTAGGTTTGATAAAATATTGTAAACACTAATACTCTTATTGTCATCAAAAACAGTTCCTCTAAAAACTCCAGTTAGGAAACAATTTGCCTCTCTGGTTTGAATTATATGGTACATGAAAGCAAGGAATATATTTTTCTTTAAATAAAAAAAATCTATAATCATTAAGTTACTACTGCTCCCTCCAAGCTAGTCAGTCTTACAATTAATAACTGAAAAATAAGACCCAATAGAAATACTCAAAGAGTGCCATATTTTCCAGGAAATAGTCACTATTTTCCAGGCCTCATTTATAAACTAACAAGTAGATGAGCTCCAAGGCTCCTTTTAGCTCTTAAAGTCTAAGGCCCTATAACCTTGATTATTTAATTATTAATACTGAGCACACCACAATGTTTCTCATTTCCTCTTCTCTTCCTGACCCTACTCTGTAGTTCAAAATTAGCAGGTGATAAGAAAGTGGTCAATAGGCTTTATTTTGTTTGTCAAACTGTGATATAAAAAGATGAGGCTTAAAAAAGGCAAAGTAGGGCTTCCTGGTGGCACAGTGGTTGAGAGTCCGCCTGCCGATGCAGGGGACACGGGTTCGTGCCCCAGTCCGGGAAGATCCCACATGCCGCGGAGCAGCTGGGCCCGTGAGCCATGGCCGCTGAGCCTGCGCGTCCAGAGCCTGTGCTCCGCAACGGGAGAGGCCACAACAGGGAGAGGCCCGCGAACCGCAAAAAAAAAAAAAAAAAAAAAAAAAAAAACGCAAAGTAGATCTTACTGGGGAAGAAGATGTTGAAAATCCATTAGTACTTCTGAGAGTGTACCTGAGAGGATCACCTTAAACTACTTTTTATTACTAAAACACTATAACTTTATCATGATCATCACCTGCTATGAATGTTTCCAAAAAAATTGGCAGATTATCAATTTGACTTCCAAGACCTATTTTGATGCTTTTTATTTTTAACCTTTTCTCACTGTGTTATTAAAGAAGGGGAGGGAGGGAGGGAGGGACACGAAGGGAGGAAGAAAGTTAGCAGTAAAATCTGCTTAATGTGTACCCCTAAGAAGCTCCTCAGTGGTCATAATTCATCTTTACATCTCTATTGCTTAGCAAAGTACCTCACACAAAGGGTTTCTGAAGTGGTAATATTCAGGTACAGATATTATCTAGTGAATCCTAGTTTATAAACAGGTCAGTTGATAATATTTAGCTTTGACATAATTAAGCTGAACTCACTAAAAAAACAATTTGTTAGCATAATTTAAAAGCTCACAGTTAACTTTACCCTAACACTTGCTCAAAGGACATCCTTATAAACTAAAATAGTTGTTTCCTCAAAATTCTAGAGGATAATTTTTAAAATAGAATAAAGTAAGTATACAAGAAGCACCTAAACATTTGTAGGTTCTTAGTCTTGCTTTACTGGGCGGGGGAAAATAGGATGGTGTGGGGGAAGACAGTAAGGCTCAGTAGATTTCTGAGAAGGCAGCTAAGTAAGGTAGATAATTTTTTAAAACTCTGGATTGAATGTCACAGAGAGTAATTTCATTGCTTTTAAAGGCCAGGTACAGCTCTTGGAAACAGATGAAAAGATCCTAACCCAAGAAGACAAAGATAAAATGTGTAGTTTGGGGATTTGTAGTTCTGCTCTAACAATGGAAATTCATAGATAGACCTCAATGTGCTTTCCATAAAATATCATCACACCCTTATACAATAACCTATCATTCTGCTAAACTATGGAAAATAAGTTGGCTGGCTGTGTGATGATCAGTTATTAAGTATATTAAGTCAGTAGTTATTCATGTAGCTCAAAACTACTAAAGTAAAATTAAAAGGGCACCAGAAAGCAAGCAAGCTATGATAATTACTCCAAGCAACTACTGCCCCTTTCTGTCTCTGGTGAAAAACTGCCTGAGTTGCTTAAATAGTGAAGAATCTTTTTTCAACATCAGAAACCTATTTGGTATTAAAAAAAAAAAAAAAAAAAAAAAAAACAGTAACAAAGAAAAGCACAGAACCTCTGCAACTTTTAAATTTCTAAGATGTCAAACAACTTTTTCACTGGTTTAGTTTTATAAATTCTCAGATTTAGATAAATCCATTCTAAAACTAAAATATATTTTGAAATAAATTTCATTACTTTCTAGTTATCTGTGTCATGGGTTCTTTTCCTTTATTAGTATAGAAGACTGACTATATCTTAATTTTAGTTGCCATTAAATTTTACTTGAAGTTGATGAAAAAGAACTAGCAATGCCAGGTACATCTAATATTATAAATACAATAAAATCCTGTGATAAAGAACCCTATAACAAATGTAAATGTTGGTACAATGTGAATGGCAATTGGTTTCTGTCTTCTGGCCAGGCTTACATTCTTAAATGGGGGCACTAAAATTCTTATTTTCTGTGGAGGGAAGGAGTGAACAAAAAGCAACCCATGTGGAGAAACAGGGAACTAGAAGGTGGGTACCTGTGTTCTCAGTATTCTCCCAGTTCAATCTCCCTGGATTGGGTTGATAATACAGGCACCACTAATTACAAGATTCCTGGAATAGTTACTGTTTTCCCAGAAGTTCCAACCAACTCCAAGGCCCGGTGTAGTCCATATGTATATTTTAAGTAGGAAGAAACTACCACAGTCAGGCAGTGCCAAACAGGGACCTTCCACGTGACCCCGCAGGAACTCCTACCAGCAGCATGCACCACCTGCCCGGGTCACTTCATTAATCTCACAATAATGCAATACTCAACTTCACATGATGGCATTTTTAGACACCACTTATTATTTCATGGTGTGGTTTTATTCTACCATTTCTCCCCATTAAGACTTGACATTCATACTTATTATTGGGTATCTCCAAAACCCCCTTGCTTCTGTGCTCTTCAACAACCATTTCTCTTCTGAATGACAAAACTTTGGGGGTTAGTTGTCAAGATTTAGAAAATGTATTCTTTTTCAAAGAGAGAGTGATCATGACACAAGACAACCAATATTTTGTGAAACATTTATGAACTTGGACAGGAGCAACAAAAATATAGTACTTACATTTACAATTTAAAAGTCCATGTGTTCCTATACTATATAATCATATACATACATTTTCCCCCCAAAGAGTCACTTATAAAATGAATTCACTGAACTGTATCACAGTCTCCCCATCATTAGGTATTCAATCTAGTACTAATTTTTAAACAGTAACCCAACTTACCCGGACGAGTGCATCATCTATGATATGGTCACGTCTGACTTTGAGTCTCAAATATGGATTCAACTGCTGTCCTTGAACTAAGCTGTAGAGAACAGTAATTCTTCGTTCACTGTACATGCGAATTCTATTGTCATAATACAATCCCAAATTCTTTGTGACAGCATTCAATATAAAGGGACATGTCATAAAAGAGAATTTGTTCTCTGTTTCTACTTTGAAAAAAGTATAATCTTTATCCATTTCTAGAACATCATTCAGTGGTTCATTAATAAACTCTTCAAAAGGGATAAGTGGTTTTCGACAATCCAGAGTTTTAACAGCAAGTTCAGTTTCTAGTGGGTCCACTCGAGGACCTTTCTTGTTCCTTCTTTCTTCTCCCAATAGCTCCTGAAGTGTCAATTCACTGGACTCAGGAATGGGCTCTTCATCATCTTCTTCATTATGATTTGTGTCCACTTCCCCTCCCACTACATTTGCATAGTAAACCATTTTCAAGCACTTGGAAGCAGCAACAATAGCATCATCATCATTCACTAAATTTCGATTGTTAAAGTCAGTGCTTATGACTTTGTATGTAATAAGTTGTTGAAACGTTTCCATCATTCTCCGAATCTGGTCTGCGCTGTATTTAGACCACAGTCTGACCAGTTTTCCTTGGGCTGCAAGGGGTAGCTTACTCATGGCTTTGCAAAACAGTGGCAAAGCCATTTCCAGATATTCAGGACTGTGGAGATTTCTATTCTCCATGACAATAATGAATAAATTCAGATAATTAGGATCTCGGGAGTATACATTATGATACGTCAAGTCACATTCCACATTAGGTGACAAATACACAAGTGCATTGAGAAAGGCAGTTTCTATTTTTTCATTAGAGAGCAATCTGGTGTAGACCCTTCTAATGGCCTCAATATCCACAGACACATCGTCAGGACCTAGTTTTTGTAAGTTGTTATCTCCTTGTGAGCTATCACTTATCCTTGAGGAAGATGCTTCTGAATCTTCTTCCATAGCTGCAGCAGAACATGCAGCTTTTTCCTTTTCATCTTCATCTTTGTCTTCATCCTTTCCTTGAAGAGATTTCAGTTCTTCCTTGGTGTGTTGTTTGACTTTCCGAAAGCTCTGTACCAATGCCTCAGCACTAGAAAAAACTCTTCCAATAACACGAATTAAAGGGGAATAATCCTCCCTCTCTCTACATAATTCTAGAATTTCATATACCGTCTCTTCTGTTAGGTAAGTCACATCTAGAAAATTAGGAAAAAAGAGAACATTTATTTTCATAATATATATGTATGTTTGCTTTCTTTTAGTAAGTTCTAGTGAAAAATAAAATTGCCAAACATTTTGTAATAAATACCATTTATGATTTACAAATCTTTTAAAAAGTATCTTAATACTTAGGTTCAACCAACAAAATATGCTTACCTATTTTTTTAATGTACTACTAATATTAACAACTTTACTCATTTTTTAATATTCTATATGTATTCTTATATATAGCTTTTAATGAGCTCAAGCTCTTTTCACAGTGATGGTATATATTAACGTGCAGTTTTAACTGTAAATATGAACCAAGATATCATGTGCCGACTCATCACAATATACCTTTTACAACTTCGCTTTACTTTAGAGCAGAAAACACCACTATTTTTCTGAGAGGTTTCTTCCTTATTTCACTACTCTGTTTCAAAAGACTAGGAAGGCAAGGTTTTAAGAAAGATTTCTTCAGAGTCCTCTTCTGGAAACAGCCCTTGTCCTAAAACCAGACTAGTTCCTTTCTGAGTCTTCCTTTCTAAGTCTTAGTTTTTTTTCAGGGTGGCCATTCTGTGGGTGACCGAGAAGGATTAATATATCATTTCCCATAAGCTCTGAAGTTGACAGACACTGCCATCTGCAGCCAGGTTGGAATAAATCTTACACAGTGACAGGAAATAGTTATAAAGCAGTGAAAACAATAGGGTGGGAAGAAGGCAACATATGAGCAGACAAGTGAAACAGACTACTACGCAGTCACCAAAATCTGTTTCCTCTCCTTCCTGGGCACAGAGTTGGACACATTCTCCAGCTTTCCCAGCTTTTTGAGACAAGTGTTACTTTCAGGCTAATGCTTTTCTCCTTCTGGCTAACGGGATGATGCTTCCAGGATGGTTCTGAAAATCGTGTGTTAAAGACAGTGTCATTGGGCTTCCCTGGTGGCGCAGTGGTTGAGGGTCTGCCTGACGATGCAGGGGGCACGGGTTCGTGCCCCGGTCTGGGAGGATCCCACATGCCGCGGAGCGGCTGGACCCGTGAGCCATGGCCGCTGGGCCTGCGCATCCGGAGCCTGTGCTCCACAGCGGGAGAGCCCACGGCAGTGAGAGGCCCACGTACCTCAAAAAAAAAAAAAAAAAAAAAAAGAGTGCCATTACAGCTGCAATTCTGAATGACTGCATGAACAAGAACTCTCTGCCAATCTAAAATATTATGGCTGTTAGATGAGCTAGAAACAAATTTCCACTGTTTGTAATAAGCTAGTGTTCTTTCTGGGGTCTACTTAATATTGTATTCTAGCTGATCCTTACAAGTAGAGAAGCCTTTCATTTTCCCCATCTTGCCTTCAGTCTTAAAATACAAGTAATGACCATCTCCCCCTAAGCTGATATATTACCACTGTTTTTGCAGCCTGTAGTATTTAAATCCATGGGAGTTTTATTATGATTTTCTATTATATCCATTCTTCCCCATAAAGAAATAACATCATAAAAGGCAAAAATGACAGCAGGCCCTGAAAGGCCAGACTGAATATCAACTTACTACACATTTTCAGAGTTACTGTAATGTTAACAAATTAAAATTCTAATGAAATCACAGAAGAAACAAACAATACTTCAAGGACTTTTTGAGATAAAAATCTCTGGAGCCATGGACAGTTGCAGGGGTGAAAGAGTTTGTTGCAGTTTGCTGGAAGTTATTTTACTTCCTTCTCATATCTGTCTTTAAATATAGTGGCTTAGGCCTCCACTGTCAGCTTTTGCCATTAGACTTTTTACATTTGCTACTATTCGCTTTCAGACAAAACCAGATAAACCTACAGCTCCCATTTTCTTTAACAACAAAATTTAAATCTATACATATACTCCCTTTAGAGGAACAGAGTAAGTTTGGAGGTTACAGAATGCATGAGTGCTTAAGGTGAGTGCCACTGCATGAAATACATTAGAAAAAGAAAGAAAAACTCCATGTGTTCCTTCTCTTACACTTTCCTTACTCGAGAAGAAAATACAAGCATACACACAAAAATGAATTTTAACATGCTGTTTTCTAAAACTCCAAGTTCTCATCTTACTCAAATGTTGATTTATTTTGTGCAGTTTAATATGAGCTTTCATAATGTTTGACTTTTTTCAAAGAAGTTACCGAGTACAACGAATGGAGTGAAAAACAATGTAAAACATTCAAACACAAAGAGCAGTAAATCCCAATGCTTGGGAATATCATACAACAGGCAATGGGTTGATTCAACACCTCATACCATAAAACTCCCTGGCACTTACCATGAGTTTCAACTAAAAAAAAAAAGAAGAAGAAAACTATCAATTTTAAAATTAAAATTAGCTTAGCTATAATGTACTCACCCTCATGATGTTATCAAAAAAACCAAACCCACCCTACATTCTCTCACTTATTTTCTGAGATAAACCTATATAATCACAAAATTTCACCTACCAAAGCTGAGAAATATAACCCAATAACACTATTTTTTGTTATGACTTGCATGAATATTAGATTACTAGATATAAAATAAAATGTTTTAACAGTCAACAATTTAATGCATACAATAAACAGGAGCATAAACGATTGTATTTTAAATGAAAATACAGAAGTAAAAACATTTCAATCCTGTAGTCAAATAACTACATTAATAAAAGAAGTGAAAACAGCCTTTAAACAGAAGATAACCAAATTTCACTTTATAAATCAATTCTAATAGCAAAGAAAACAATGAATGCTCTGGGCAGAGATAATTCAAAAACCCTGAAAGGGGGTGGCTAGAAATGTATATGTGTGTGTGTGTGTGTGCGTGCGCGCGTATGCGTGCATGTGTGATCCCTAATGACTATAAAACATGTCTGGCATTACTCAAAGTACTCAAATGTTTGACAGGTAAGACTAACCGATTACCAAAAGGATATGAAACCTCTAATGACCAACCACAAGATCTCATTCTCAACTAACAGAAAGTTGAGTAACGCTGGGTAATACCCCAAGACTTTTGTGTCGTGATTGATAGCAGTTTAGTTTACATGGCTATATCAACTTAAATTTTCTATTGCGATTACTTCTAACTCCAAAGCAAGTGCTATCATTGTTCTGTATCTGAAATGTGATCCTCTGAAACTGCTCTCTTAACCTCCAGCTCTCTAATGTATCTGGGCAGACACTTTAGGCTGGCTAACTCCAAATCTATTCACCACCTTTACCCCGACATGCCATTGTGATAGAAACTGAAAACTAAACACTAGTATTCCAATCCTCACTTGCATTGGGGGACGGTATGTGACACAGGTCTGCCAGTGACCTAAGTGGAGCCTATTGGTGGACTTCTGAGGATTTGTTTTCCTGATAAATGAGACAAATATGACTCATACTTTGAGTAGAAAAAAGATCATTTATTCTTATTAGCAGATGTACAAAATAAGCTAACTAGTATCATTTTCAAATTACCCAAGCAAAGACTATACAGGTCTCTACAAATTATAAAACTGTCCTTCAAATTAAAAAAAAATATATAGTGTTTACTAATATTTTGAGACCTCTTTTCATACAGGCCAGTAAAAATTATCGAACTGTGGAAGAAATAAAAATATAGCACCCCAAATAAAGACCTTTTGTCATTTTGAATTAACTTCAGGTACGTTATTTTACAGGAAAGAGAACAAATGATATATTTTGTCTGTTAACTCTAAGAAGATGTACTGGTAAAACAATATTACTGACAAAAGTCTTAATCCCTTTAATCAAAAGAGCGATAGCCTTGTCATCAAATAGTTAAGCAGAGGATAATTTTAGAGTCATGTAGATAATCCTATCTTCATTGTGTCAAATGGACCCTTATACTTGTAATGAACACAGATAAAACTTCTTAATATGATTCCTACCTCTGCTTTTATATTTGCTTCATAGTAAAAGATAATACAAAATGCAAATGGTTAGTGAATGAGCAGCTTCCAAAAACTGAACCACAAAAATACCAAATTTTATCACACCACGAATCTAATCTTTGGTCCTTGTTACCAGACTGTCAACACCTTCTTTTATGGGCCATAACTCTTTAAGAACGAATCCTTAAGGTTTGTTCTATTCAGGATATTTAGGCATATTCTGCTAAACTTCAGTAACCTCTTCCTGAAGAGTGTGAAACTGCTAACTGGGAGCTTATTTCGCGCTATTTTAATTGGAAAAAATTATAATATGTTCTTTTGAGACCAGGCCCATAAAACAAAAACAAAAACAAAAAACACCTAATTTCTTAAAATGTAACCAAAACATAGTAACTATCTATTATAAATAACTATCCAGTTAGGACATAGGACACTCTGTTTCCTAATCATCAAATAATAAAGTTGTTAACAAAGAGTTGCCTTGCATGTAGTAAATATGGCTCATCTTACGGATAAAGCAGCGTTCTAGACCCACGCACCCTCTGTTGGCATGACATGCTCTTTAGAACATCTTCAAGTGATTCTGACATTCTACTAATTCTACATAAAATGTACCAATACTTTATTCACATGGTGTTTTGTTTAAAATGTTAAACTGAATTTTCAGACATAAATGTAAATTAGTTAAAAAACATTGCATTTTGAAATATAAACATTCATTAACGTTTGGGTATCAATAAAAGGAGGTATTCTACTGAGAAAACAATAAATGAGACATTTTTGTATGACATACCTGTATATTTTATGATATATATGTATTTGAAAAATAATCTATAAAATTTTTAACTTAAATTCTTATGCAAAAAGAGAGTTTGGGGCAGACTATTCAACACCTGAAACTTTGTAACTAGAGCTAATGTATATAATTAACACTCAAAATAAAAGTACTAGTGCAGTTACTATATTTATAATTCCTAGTAAAAATATACTATAGTAAATACAGATGTTGCAGGAAAAGGGGGGCAGGGGGAAAGAGTGTAGTATATTGGAAGAAAGTACAATGAACTGCTAAATTATATAAACTTGAGCTTAAACAGTACACAAAGACTGGGGATAATCACCCAATAAGTACCTCTAAAATGAACCACATAGCCAAAAAGAAGATGGGTACATCCATCCTGCACTATAACCCCCATATGGCTTGCTGCCTTCGACTGTGGCAGCACATCGTACATTCACAGTAATGGTTGTTCTTATGGTGCACACTTGCTGGGGAAATGTGTATAATGCAACTTCCACATTAACATATTGACAACGTTCACTTATTTATCTAGTGTGTGAGCTAATTCATGGAATAGAAATATTCATGCAATAAAGCTGTAATAAAGTTATGAAAACAGCTTTATTATGGAAAGAGAGTAGAAGCTATTAACACAATTCCATTTCACTAAATTAATTTAAATGTGATTCAAATGACGTTACTGAAAACTTTAGAGGTAGTATCTAACTTCTATGTATCCTGAACAAAAAGCTTCCTCTCTTAAAATACGGGACTGTCAGTCATTCAAAAATCTGATTAACTTGTTTCTAATACCGATTTGCCTTTACTGGGAGAAAGAAAGCTTGAAGTTTATTAAAAAGAAAAAAAGTTTTAAAAGTTTTGGAATACAGGATCATTTAGAAAGAAAAATAAGGCTTGGGTAAGACTACCATTGTTAGGTAATGATTCTTGGCAGTGCCAAATGCCTGGGAGAAGGTGAGCAGGATACAGGAAGAATACATTAGAAAGAAAAATTGATTATTTCTCAGGTAACTATTAACATTTTGCCTTGCCTTCAGAAACAGAAAAAGACCACTAATCAGTCTGCTACTTTCACTATATAGTGCTCGGGTTCCAAAATGCATGCCAGATATTTAGTCCAGCTATTTTAACATCTAAATGACTTTGTGGCCTAGTTTAGGTTATTAACTACTACTTAATACATTTTTCCTAGTGGAAAATATTTGAAATTTCTTATCAATCCATTAGCAAAGGAACTTTTGGGAGTATAATCTGCTTCTAATTAGAGATCATTGGAACAGTAAAATAGAGTGAAATCACTAACTCAATTATTAGTTCTGTCCCCTATCACGATAAAAAATCGATTCTACTATACTAACATGTCCTAAGGTCACAAAATGAGACAAAAAAAGCAAACATCAACACCTCACACATTTTGAAAATCTCCAATGTGGTTTTCAGTCCAAAATTATCAATTAAAAATAGAACGTCTTACCTTTAAAATCATCTCTTGCTCCTTGTCCATCCTTCTTGTTCATTTTCATGTCAGAGCAGTTGTTAGGGGCACCTTTAGAGTTTTCAAGGTAAGCTGAGCTTGCTCCTTTCTTGGAGGGATGAGGATCACAGAGTTTTGCATTAATCTTATAAAGCTCAAGGGCTTTAATAGCTGCTGCATTGTTATCCATACGACGAAAAGTTGGACAGGAAGCACAAAACTCATTCGTGCAGGCCTCATTTCCACAGCCCTCAGTTAACTGGTGGTAGTAGCGTTCTATTAGATGTTTTGCAGCTGCTCGCTTCCTGTACCAAACATTCAAACAGTAAGCACAGTGATTAGTAGAGCTCTCAGGTACAAAGCTCAACAGATCATCAACAAGGCAGAAGTTAGTCAAGCGCTGAAGTAATAAACCTGCATATTAAGATGAGGTATAGAAAACGGACATACACTATTTACACAAAACTTTTAACTGGTGAAATATTTGATACTTATTTCCTAAGACATATGACAAAGAATATCAATTCTTGTCAAAAATCATTGTTTTAATAGAATATGCTTTCCTTTGGTTTGGGGCACAGTGGGGGGGCGCTTGTTTGATGTGCTTCAATTGTTTAGCACCACAGCTGAAAATCACAAGTTTTATGACTAAGAGTTTTAGTATTTTATCACTTTAAAAATTAACATTAATAAAATGAGTCTATTTAAAGTATCAATCCAGCTTTCCTTTATATAATCACCATTTCATTTCAACAGCCTGTAAATACTTGACTTATAGTTAACATAGAACTTCTATGTGGAACAAAGAAGGAGCCCCCCCCCATTATCTACTATACGGAAGATTTAAAAAGAAATTTATAAATAAAATATCCAAACCTTGTGTCATATCACAAGAAAGTGGCTCAAAACATACAATTTTGAACCCAAAAGGTATCATTAAACTTCCTCATTAATACCATGTCATAGGAACATGGAATATTTTAAATTCCTTTTAGAGCAAAATCTTATATTACTCTTACTTTGTGAACATAAAGTATGTGAATTAATGTTCCATTATGGCTGTTCTAGCAGACCTAGCAAGGATATTGAAGAAGGGGTCATTTCATCAAGCAAGAAGCTGGACTAATTTCTATCTCTATGGCTTATTCCAACTCTTAAGATCTATACTTCTACTATTGATGATATGAGATCACCATAACTTGAGTAGTCTACTGGATCCAAAAAAACATAATTCACAGCTATTCCTTTTGTTTCCAAATAGACATACAGGAATAAAAACTACAAATAATCAAAACTATTTAAAAAATAATTTACCTAATTTAATTCTCAAAATGTTCCTACAATGATCTCACAAACATGTAGGACTAAATGGCAAGTGGTATTAGAGTTTACATCTTGTTAATCGTGAGATACATCTTGTTAATCATGAGATACATCTTGTTAATCATGAGAAACTGAACAACTAACAAGACAAACAAGGGATACACTAGTAAGTCCAATTTTGTCTCAAAAGTAGGACTTTGTCTCTAAACTATCAAGGTAAATGACAAACAGTAATAACTCAAACACATTCAATTCACTCTGGTGCTCTGTTTTTTCATATGTTCCATGCAAATTTACCACTCAATGCATGCCAACAAAGAAAAAAGAAAAACCCACAAAATGCACTTAGATATTTTATTATATGTAGCTATAAACAATTCCACTCCTGAAAATTAAAACATATTATTTCAGATATATCACTGTGCAAAATACTAAAGTGACAACATGTAAAGAAAGAGAAATACAGAATTTATAAGGTTTATACCATACACTGCTATTCTTCTTCCAAAATGCAATAGCTTTCCCTAGTGAGAATGTAAATAAGTATGTATTTCCTTTCCGGAAGAAAATTATGAACATTTATCAAAAGTCTTAAAAATGAATCAGAGGATGAACCATATGAATCAAAGATCCCATTTTGGGTGAAAATAATAGGACAATTTTGTTTCTACAAAACCTGGAAAAAAACTGACACGCCCAAAAATAGATTACTAAAATGAACTGATAACCATTCACACAATGGAATAAACAAAAATTATCAAGATCTGAATTTGGCATAGATCACTAATTGATCTTTTAATTGTAAAAGTCTGTCACAAAGTAGTGTCATATGAAGCCATTTTTATTTCAAAGTGTTAACAGTCATTTCCCTGAATAATGTGACTGAATGAGTTTTTTAAATTATTATATCATTTTGCTTGCAATTTATTTTTTCTATAACATGCTACTTGTATACTAAAATTAATGAATATGAAAGGGGAAAATGTTAGTGGTTTCAAAACTTCATATACATGATTTGAATGGCCTCAAGGTTTACTAAATTGTCCGTATGAGTTTTTAAAGATTAGTTTCAAAAATCAAAATACCGAAACAGTCTAGCTATTTTTCTTATTGTCCTAAAAAAACAAACAAACCAAAAAATACCGGTCATACATATAATGCTTCTGAATGTAATACATAAACAACTGTGAACATTAAAAACAGAACAAGACTGAGAAATCAGAAAACCAGCTTTAAGAATCAAAGTAGCTGTACTATCTGGACAATTCTGGGCTTCAGTTTCCCATCTTTAAGACTCCTTTCAGTTCTAAATCTGTTAATAGGGAGGTGAGCAAGGAACTATCATTTGTTGAATGCCTGGTAACATACTGGACACACTTGCAAGGGACTTTGACATAGGTTATCTCATCTGAATCCCATGACTCTGAGGATGATCCTCAGTCCACAGCCAAAAAAGGAGACAGAACTGAAAGAGTGAAATCACGTATCCAAGGTCGCACAAAGGAAAGTGCAGAACTAGGATGACGGCAGGAGTCCAGAGGTCTTCCGGCTTCAGAGTCTAAGTCGTTTCTACTATACTGTCTTACAGAAGGTGATACATTTCAAAATAATTCTTAACAATAGTAGTACTAAAAACTTTTATGGAAAAAAAATCCCATAAATAATGTGTAATTGAAAAAAGTAAAATGCCTTCTGAAAAATCAAAATTTGAATCTCAAATTTATGCATATCTGGTATCACACAAGAACACAAGTTTCTTGAGGAACAGGTAGCACTATATTCTGTAAATTTAATATATTTATAATTTGTTGAAGACCTACGTGCTAGGCTTACAGATGTTCTCGCTTTAGACGACAATAAACCCTAGAAGTTAAAAGCTCACACTCTGAGGCCAGATTGCCCAAGTTCACATGCTGGCTCTGCCACTTAATAACTATGTGACCTTGAATGAGTTTACTTAACTTCCTGTGTCTCAGTTTCCTCATCTTAAAAATGATGGCATACAGAAGAATTATTATGGCTGTGAGAGAATTAAATGAGTTAATATATAAAAAGTGCTTAGAACACTGCATGGCACATAGTAAGCACCATTAACTTATGGCACATAGTTAGCCACCATTATTGTTACAATTTTTATTAGCATCCTCACAAGTCTATGATTAGCTATATTAACCTGCATTCTGCTGATGCTCAGAGCTGTTACCTAACAAGTTACATATCTAATAAGAGATCTGAACCCAGGTTTGACTCAAAACTTGGGCTTTTAATACCACTAAGGGTAGATTTAATATAAAAGTAGGCCCCTCTATTTGACCTGCTTCGCTGTCCCAAGACTTAGAAACGGCAGCTAGACTGATGAAACAGGACTGAAAGGAGGCCAAGACAGAACCTCCGTGTTATTAGTGGAATCAACCACACCAAGCATTTTTTTTCTTTTCTGACTTCAGTGACACCTTGAATTACCTGTTTATAATTCTGTATCCCCATCTAATTTAGAGCACATAAAAAAGCCTCTACACTGGGAATGTGTACACTAATAATGACATTTTGGTAAATAACCTGTACAAGATTAATCCCTATACATTGAGTTGCCAAATCATAGCTATGGACCAAATCTACCATGCCACCTATTTTTTTTATAGCTTGTTGGTTTTTAAATTTTAAATGGTTGCAAAAATCAGTAAAAGAATAACATTTTGTGACATGTAAAAATTACATGAAATTCAAATTTTAGCATCCACGAAGTCTTACTAGAACACAGCCAAGCTCATTCATTTACATATTGTCTACTGCTGTTTTCACATTACAACAGCAGAGTTGAGTAGTTTTAGCAGAGACTGTACAGCCTGCAGAGCCTAAAATAAATACCACCTGGCCTTCACAGAAAAAATTTCCCAACTCTTAATTTAGAGACTGTGCTTTCTGCCCTCCAGTGACACTTCCATCCAATCACATGGCCTCCTACTCTTTCTTCTCCCTCAGCAAATCATTTTATGCAGTAAAATGTATAACTCCCTCAAGTATGATTTCAAAAAACAAAGGAGAGAAGGAAAAAGAAAGATAAAGAAGAGATGAGGAAAGAAGAAGAAAATGAAATAGAAAAAAGGAAAGAAATGAAGAGACATCTTTTCCCAATGGGGTCCCCTTTAGTGACACCTTATCTGTCGTTCAAAACTACCCCAAGAGGGGCTATGGCTAACTTTCTATAATTTCCTCACATCTCACTGCCTTTTCTTCTATGTAAAAAACAAACTAAGTATTATACTTTATAATATACTGATTTTTTATAAAGGGATTTTTTCTTATCAAGTCAAGTGACATTTAGTGATAACACTCTCAACGCTCTTGAGATTACTTACACATTGAAAACAGGTAATACTTTCCATTGATTTCTTTTATTTCTATGACTGAATCAGTGAGACAGTCCTACAAATAAATGTTCTGTGGAATAATAATATAGAGAGCCAGAGTTACTCTAGAAAACTTGGCGGAAATCTTTTAAAAATGGTTTCACCTTAGGGGGAAGTGTACTCATGTCAGCAATTAACTTTGAAATGTATGGGGGGGAAGATGGATTGATAAATAGAAGGGTGGACATATGATAAAGCACTGTAAATATTAAAGGTAGAATCTAGATGACAGGCATATGGCATCAACTGTGCAATTCTTTCAATTTACCTGCATGTTTGGAAGTTTTCAAAGTAAAATACTGGGGGAAAATACTGTTGCCGTATTGTAACTTTTTAGACAGCATATCAAATGGCAGAGGAAATGGTTTCAGCCATCAGGGGAAGAAAAGGAAAACCGATGTCAACATCATCAATGGCACTAATACCACATTTGCCGACTCTGTTTTTGGAACAGTCTGGTACTTAACAAAAACAAAAAAACAAACAAACAAAACCCTATAATAATAATGATAAATACAAGAGTTAAACTCTGACCACATTATGTACAGCAACTTAATTTGCCTGTCAAGGAAACAAATACTAGGAAAGTATGTTTAATGTTCCTATACCAATGGCAAATCACTGGAATCAGAACCACTGAAACAGCTGCCAACAATATAAGAGATGGAAGTGGAAAATGATCTTAAATTGAACTTAGTAGGAAGTTGGAAAATAAACAATGAATACAAGAACGAAGAAAATGAAGAAATAAAAATAATAACTGTCAGGCGACTTCCCTGGCAGTCAAGTGACTAAGACCCCGAGCTCCAAACGCAGAGGGCACAGGTTTGATCCCTAGTTGGGGAACTAAGATCTCACATGTTGCATGGTGTGGTCAAAAAAAAAAAAAAAAAAAAAAGCAACTATCAGAAAGTGAAGATGTATCAGTGAACAGTGAGCAAACAAGACTGTAATTATAATACAAAATGACAGAACTTAAAATAAATATTAACTGTGACGTGCAACATAAGAACTATATTGGTGGAGGAAGTACAGAATAATGAAAGGAGATAAAAAGGCAAAGATCAGAAGAACATGTGAACGTTAAGTAGAGGGGCTTTAATTGAAAATGAAGTCAAATGAAGATGTGAGGAATCAAGAACCCAGAGATAAAACAGAAAGGGCCCAAGGCTTACATAATCAGTCTATAAAGCTAATAACCACTGCTTACTAGCCTCAAAGAAAGTAGAACACCTTTGTTCCTTCTAGGATGTTGCCTTTGTAAATCCTCCACCCCCTTCCCCAAAGTTTTATTTAACATAAAAAAACTTTAAGAATGACCAATGTTATCCTAGATAGTATTAGGCCTTACAGAAAGAGATCAGACAAAAAAAACATCTGTGACACAGCCACGATCAGGTTTAAGGTTGGGTCTATTACAATTTGAGTGAATTATTAGATTATTTCAATTGTGAGCTCATTATTACCATGATCCAAGCAACAAGCCATTAACTATAGAATAAGATACAGTTTTCACACAAAAAAGTTTTTATTTAAATTGGTATTTTTTTACTGTTAGAAATATGTTTACTGTAATAACTCCTGAGTATTCTTTTATTGAGGCTTATAATCTCAGTGCCTAGAGAGTTTGTTATACAGTAAACACAACTGTAGAACTAAATATTTATACAAAAATTACTCACCTTAAAAAAACTTTGTTTTTTAAAACAGTGTGACATTTTAGAGTGAAGAATAAACAAAATACAAAATATATCCATCCACCTCCCTCCAATTAAGATCCTAAAGGGAAAGGAATACAAAGTACATGTTGGCATTAGTGTAGAGCAACTACTAATTCTCTGTGATGATCATGAAAAATGGTCTTTGATTTTTATTTCTGATTCAAAGACAATCAAGACAAAACTTGTACCTTGACTAATTATACACTTGAGTGTCTACCATGGATCAGGCAATATGCTGTAAATTCTGCGATAAAGATCTGGTTGGCTGACTATTTTGCATTCTAGATAGCTGGATCACTCATAAAATAATCTTTTCTAGGAGGTTAGGGAGCTGAGAAAACCTTGGAGTTATTTAAAAACTTAATAGCTTTTATATATATTGTTGAGAAACACCTAGAGTTCTTTCAGTGTTAGGGTGAGAAAATTCTTAAGACTTAACTTTGAATTTATACTAAAGATTATTCAATACACATCAAAGTTAGTTTTGTATAGGTGATAAATGAGCCTATAGGTGCATTCCTATCAACTGAACTGTAGAATTACTACATTCATCTGAACAAAGATAAAAAAACTAACCAGCCAACCAGAAAGGACAGCAGGATGGAGAAAAAAGAAGCACCAGAACTGACTCCCCCACAGAAACTCTGACTTATATGTGATCCCAAAACCTTTTAGGAAACCTCCAAAACCAATTAGAAAGCTGCAGTACCTCAGGCAAGCTCAAAGCCTAAACCAGCCAGAAATGTGTAAGAAAAGTTGTTTCATATCAATTGCCTCAACCCCTCCTCAAACTGGCACAGTTCACAATAGTGATGAAAAGCCCAACTTGCAGCATCACCCTTGGGAACAGAAAAAAAAAGAGAAGAATTATGTCCAACATTCTCAAGGGGGCTGCCCAAAGAACTACTTTCTGTCTTGCCTAACTCAGAAAACTGATGGAACTAGCGTACACTGGATGCCTAGGGAAAACAAAAGACAGTTATCTGGCTTGCTGTAGCCTCAGAGAACCTTAAGTGCTACAGAAAGACACAAGAGAAGGCAAAATACTATAAGCTCTTGAAAAAAAACCAATAAACCTCTTCAACTGGAAAATTACAAGCACAAGTCCAGAGAAGATGCACTCCCTAAAAGGTTTTAGAGGTACCAAGAATCTCTAGCTAGGCTGAATGATGGTGATCTTCCCCTCTACAAAGCCAGACCATAAAGACTGGGAGAGAAGCTGTTTTCCAAATGCAAAATCCACATCAATAACAACAAAAAAAATAAGGCACATAAAAAAACAGGGAACCATGACCCAGTCAAATGAACAAAATAAAGTTCTAGAAAATGACCTAAAGAAACAGAGCTCTACAAATTAAATGACAAAAAATTCAGCCTAATTGCTTTAAAGAAACTCACAGTACTACAAGAGAACACAAAGAGAAAACTAGATGAAATCATGATGCATGAACAAATGAGAATATCAAAGATATATATATATAAAGAACCAAAGATTCTAGAGTTGAAGAATACAATAAATGGACTGAAAAATTCTCAAGAGGTAATGGCAGATTTGATCAAGCAAAAGAAAAGAATCAATGAACCTGATGGGCAGGTCTTTGAAATTCTTGAGTCAGAAGGAAAAAAGAAAAAAAAAGAAAAAGAAAAATGAAGAAAGCCTAAGGGACTTATGGGACATCATCAAGATGACCAATATATGCATTAGGGGAATACCAGCAAGAGAAGAGAGAATGAAGCAGACAGCTTATTTGAAAAAATAATGGCCAAATGCCTTCCAAATATGAGGAAGAAAAAAATGGTATCTAATTTTAAGAGGCTCAAAGGACTCCAACTAGGAAGAACCCAAAGAGGCCCATACTAAGACGCATTATAATCAAACTGTCCAAAGCCAAAGGTAAAGAGAAAATCTTGAAAGCAACAAAACGGAAACTACTGGTCATGTACAAGGAAGCTACCACTAGACTATCAGTAGATTTCTCAGCAGAAACCTTCCACACCAGAAAGTAGTGGGATGAAATATTCACAGTGCTGGAAAAAAATACCTTCCAACCAAAACACTATCATCTGGCAAACTGACTTTAAAAGTGAAGGAGATACAATGACCTCCTAGCATAAGCAAAACCTGAGATAGTTCACCACCACTAAACCCACCTTACAAGAAATGCAAAAGGGAGTCCTACAACTTGAAACAAAAGGACACAAAACACAACACAAAAGCATATGAAAATATAAAGCTTTCTGGTAAAGGTAAATTTGTAGACAAATACAGAATCCTGTAATATTATAATGGTGGTGAGTAAATCACTTTTAATTCAGGTAGAGAGTTAAAATATAAAAACATTTTAAAAACTCAACTATATGTCAATGTATATGAAATATAAAAAGGTGTGATTTGTGTCATCAACAAAAAGGGGAGAGATGTAAAGCAGTGAAGTTTTTGTATGCAACTGAAATTGTTATCAGTTTAAAATACTTCATTACAACTGTAAGATTTTATGTAATTGCCATGGTAACCACAAAGAAAATACCTATAGAAGATGCACAAAAGAAAGAAAGGAATCAAAGCATGTCACTACGAAAAAAAATTAACAAAACACAAAGGAAGGCATCTCAGAGAAAAAGAGGAGAAAAAATAACTACAATATATACAAAAAACAATTAACAAAATGGCAACAGTAAGTCATTCCCTATCAGTACTTACTTTAAATGTTAATGGATTAAACTCCCAATCTAAAGACATAGATTAGCTAAATGGATTTTAAAAAGAAAAGACTCAACTATATGTTGTCTACAAGAGAGTTACTTTAGATACAAGGACATACACAAGCAGAAAGTGAAAGCACAGAAAAAACATTCTATGCAAATATAACCGAAGGAGGGAAGAGATACATATGATCAGAAAATAAAGAAAATATTTATATATAAGAAAATAAAGTCAAAAACTGTCGTAAGAAACAAAGGACACATTATATAATAATAAAAGGGTCAATTCACCAGAAAGACACTACAATTATAAATATATATGCAGAGCACTGAAACATACTAAGCAAACATTAACAGAATCAAAGGGAGAAATAGACAGTAACACAATTACAGTAAGACATTTCAGTACCTCACTTTCAATAGTAGATATATCAACCAGACAGAAAATCACTTGGGAAACAGAGGACTTGAACATCGTAATAGACCAAATGGACCTAACAGACAAATAAATGACACTCCACACAACAACAGCAGAATCTACATTTTCTCAGTTGCACGTAAAACATTTTCCAGGAAAGAGCACATGTCGTACCACAAAATGAGTCTTAACAAAATTTAAGAAGACAGAGATCATACCAAGTATCTTTCCCAACCATAATGGAATGAAGTTAAAAATCAAAATCAAAAGGAAAACTTGAATATCCACAAATTTATGGAAATTAAACAATATAGTCTTGAACAACCAATGGGTCAAAGAAGAAATCAGAAGAAAAATTAGAAAATATCTTGAGACAAACAACAATGAAACACAACATACCAAAATGTATGGGATGCAGCAGAAGCAGTACCGGGGAAGTTTATAGTGGTAAACACCCACATTAAAAAAGAAAAAAGACCTCGAATCAACAACCTAACTTTAGACCTCAAGGAACCAGAAAAACAGACTAACTCAGAAGACAGGAAACAAAGATTATAGAGAAATGAAATAGAGCACAGACAACTGAAAAAAATAATCAATGACAGTAAGAGTTGTTTTTGGAGAATTTCAAGAAAATCAACAAATCATTTGCCAGACCAAGAAAAAAGAGAAATGACTCAAGTAACAAAATCAGAAATGAAAGAAGATAAATTATAATTGATGCCACAAAAATAAAAAGAATCAGAAGAGACTACTAACAACAAGTATACACCAACAAATTGAATAACCTAGAAAAAAAAATGAATATATTTCTACAAAAGCCCAGGATAAGATAGCTTCACTGGAGAATTCTACCAAAGATTTAAAGAATAATTAACACCAATCCTTCTCAAACTCTTTCCAAAAACTGAAGAGAAGGATACACTTCCAAACTTACCTATGAGGCCAGCATTACCCTGATACTGAAATGAGACAGAGCTACGAGACAAGAAAAATACAGGCCAATATCCCTGATGAATATGGATGCAAAAATCAATAAATTACTAGCAAGTAGAATTTGACAACACCTGAAAAGGATTATACACCATTGCCAGGTGGGATTTATTCCTGGAAGGTAAGGATGCCTCATCATATGAAAATCAATCAATGTCATACACCAAATTACCAACATGAAGGACAAAAATAACATGATCATCTCAACTGATGCAGAAAAAGCATTTGACAAACACCCTTTGATAACAAAAAGTCAAACTAGACATAAAAGGAAATTACCTCAACATAATAAAGTCCACATAAGCAAAGCCCACAGTCAATATTATACCCAATGGTGTAAAACTGAAAATCTTCCCTCTAACATCAGGAACAAGGGAAGGATGCACACTCTCACCGTTTCTTTTCAACATAGTACTGGCAATCCTAGTCAGAGCACTCAGGCAAGAAAAACAAATGAAGGCATCCAAATAGGAAAGGAAGAAACAAAATTATCTTTGTTCATAGATGACATGAATATGCAGGAAACCATAAAGATCCCACAAAAAAATGTTAGAATAAATGAATTCAGTAAAGTTGCAGGATACAAAAATCAACTTGCAAAAATCAGTTGTGCTTCTATAAACTAAAAATAAACAATCTGAAAAGGAAATTAAGAAAATATTCCCATTTGCAACAGCATCAAAAATAAAATACTTATGAACAGACTTACCCAAGGAGGCGAAAGACTTTTACAGTGAAAATGACAAAAAATTTCTGAAAGAAGCTAAAGAAGACACAAACAAATGGAAAGACAGCCTGTGTTCATGGACTGGAAGACTTAGTTAATGTTGTTAAAAGGTCCATACTACCCAAAGCAATCTACAGGTTCAATTCAATCCCTATTGAAATCCCAATGGCATTTTCTCAGAAACAGAAAAAGAAATCCTAAAATTCATATGGAATCTCAAAGGACCCCAAATAGCAAAACTAATCTTAAGAAAGAAAAACAATGCCAGAGGCCTCACAATTCCTGATTTCAAAACACCTTTACAAAGCTACAGTAATTAAAACAGTATGGTACTGGTATAAAGACAAGTCATACAGACCAATGGAACACAACAGAGAATACAGAAATAAACTCTTACACATACGGTCAAATGATCTTCAACAAAGGTGCCATGGGTACACATGGGAAAGAACAGTCTCTTCAACAAATGGTGCTGAGAAAACTGAATATCCCCAAGCAAAGAATGAAGTTGGACCCTTACCTTATACTATACAATATAAAAGTTAATCCAAGATGGATTAAAGACCTAAATATATGACCTGAAACTATGAAACTCCTAGAAGAAAACATAGTGGGATAGTTTCAGGACACTGGATTTGGGTAATGAATTCTTTGATATGACACCAAAAGCATACGCAATGAAAGCGAAAACAGCCAAATGGGACTATAAAGAAATATCAAAGGAAACTATCAACAGAGTGAAAAGGCAACCTATGGAATACAATCTATTCAATCTTCTGAGCTCAACAGTCTAGGTCAGGAGTACAGGAACCAGAGGGTTGAGGGTGGAAGATAGTAGAGGGGCCAAGGGACATCTCTTAGAGACAAGGAAGGACAGATGGGATGAGAGAAAGCAAGTAAGAAAGCACACAAAGTCTGCAACCACAGGTGGGTGTTTTAATTAAAGGTTTCAGGGGTAAAACAGTTCAGACCCACATGCCTATGGGAATGGGAAGGAGCAGGAAGCAGAGGTGAAGGTTTTCGAAGATAAAATGGGTGGGGAACTGAGATGTTGTTAGAGGTTACCCATGTAAACAAAGACAGCAGGGGATCTGCAGCAGAGTACAAAAGTATGAGTTCTTCAAAGACTGAGAAAGGCCTGGGAGGTAACTAGATAATGAAGACAGAAGATGACACAGCCAGAAAGCACAGCCTCAAAGGAACAGGGATTCTTATACTGAGAAAATAACAGAAACAGTCCAGAAGCATTAGTGGAAAAAAAGAGTAACAGTGTGTAGGAAACAAAGTCAAGGCTTACAGCACCCTGTATCCAGTAATGTAGAGACTGTTCTCACCAAGTCACCACTTTTCACTCCTTATTTTACTTAACCTTGCTGAGAAATGTAGGCCTTTTGGAAATTGTTGACTGTGGGCTTTCAGGACACTATTTCCTGATTTCCTCCTTTCTCTCTGGCTGTTCTTCAGATACTTCCCTTCCTAATCTAGAAACGCTTATTATATTCCCCAGGGACCAGCCATTAGACGCTTTTTCTTTTGTATTTCTCTTTGGACAGTTTCATCTTTCAAGGCTTTAGAAATACCTGATGGCTTCCAAATGTCTCCTTCAGTATAGTTTAAACTCTGCTTGAGAACCTAGTACTATTCCAGCTCTTATGGCTATTTTTATATGGGCCCTTTCCTCAAGGAACTTACTGTCTAAAGGGGGAAAAAAGCCAGAAGATTTTAACATCATAGGGACTCAAGAGGTATGGCGATATAAAGAGAAGCAATTTAGCCAAGATGAATCACAAAGGATGGCTAGGAACTGATAACACAAAGGGTGGGAAGACCGGTTCAGATAAGATGGAAAAATGAGTGAGTGAAGGCAGAAGAGCCTAAGAACATGGTCTTATGACAACTGGAAGCAGTTCAACAGTAAAAAGTTCAAAGAAGGACTCAAAAAATATGAAGAGGCAGGAGAAGCCAGATTATGGGAGATTTTATAAGATATGATAAGAAGTTCAGATTTTAGCCAGCAGAGGAGTAATCTTACAAAGGCTAATAACTTTCTCCACATAAAAATTCATGCACATATACTCCATCTGGCAAAAAGTTTCAGAATGTTCACACACTATTCATAAACCACTAGATAAGAACACTTGCAGCAGGAGTCACTAAAGGGTTTTAAGCAGGTCAGTGACTAAGTCAAATCTGCCTTTATGATAATTCCATTTTCTAAACTGGGACCAAAGTTGGCAAAACTGGAGACAGGCAATCCAGTTAAGTGATGACTACTATTATAGACCAGGCAAAGAATGAAGTAGCAGGAAAGAAGAGGAAACTGATGCAAGAAACATTTAAAAGATGCAGTATGTAGGGACAAATGAGTTGGAACAGCTGAATACCTAGGTTTCTAAGATGGGCACCTGGGTAGAAGGTAGCACTACAAGCTGAAATGATAACAAAAACAATAAACATTCATTAACATACAGTGCGTGGTTTTTGTAAATGATGTCCTTTAATCCTCACAAATTATCCTAGAAGTGAGGACTGTAAACTATTCCCACTAACATTTCTTAAAAATTTTTTAAGGACATGTAAGATATAATGATTAAAATACAAAATTCACATTGATTCTAAAAACTGCTTCATTGGAGTATTTCAACAGAATAGCAGAATTTTGCTCATTCTGCCTTCTGCGAATACTCAGTCAGAGGCAGTTCATCTATTCATCCATCCCTACCATGAACCAGGAGCATGTTTCCTTGTATTTAAAACAGAATATATAGGTTTATACAACGCTTTGTGGTAGAAAAGTGGACAGACTATGACTCTTGTCACTTCTATGCCTAACACCTTTCATTAGTTCCTATGTCTATCAGGAGAAAACCAGGGACTTTTCAGTAGTGTCAAGGCCTTTCACTATATGGTTCTAGCTTTCTAATTCCAACTACATTTTTCAGCACTTCTCTTGTCTCGTAACTGTATTCCAGCGTAACAGTTCAGAGGATTTGTTCTGCTGTCTTCCTTGGCTCCAGGTCTTAAAAAAGTTTTTCTTCCTGCCTAGAATACTATGATCTCTACATTTATAACTAATCATCCTCAAAGATTCAGCTTAGCTATCATTTCCAGGATCACGACTGCTGCTCCCACAGTAACCTGTACCTATTCTCAGTACACCTTATAATAACTGCCTATTAATTACATGGTAAGCTCCCTGAGACACATGATCTGATAATTTATTTATTAATAAATTAATAAATAACCTAGTGAATTTCAGAGCCTCAATGAGGAGTCCTGAATTTCTCTCCTGATATTGTCTAGATAACAGTGTCAATTAACTCTATCTTTTTCTAAACTTAACCATAAAGGGAAACAGATGTCAGGATACCTCCCAGTTTCTTAGGTATATCAGATGCACACAAAAGAATATGCAAAGGCTCAGTCTGAAGAAGAAGAACATGCTATCAGAACCCAGAGGAGAGAAACCTGAAAACAGAAGAGCTATCTTTATTTGGTTGAAGAGATTTGTATCTTTTACTTCAGAATGTATTTCAAGATGTTACTTAATCCATAAATGTTTTTATACACATGTAAGTATATTTGAGTTGGAAGTCAGATAGAAATATTTTCTCCCACTCCATACTGAAAACAGCATCCAAGCTATATCTTAACTTCTGATTTCTGGTTCCACAAGTAAGGAGCTAGGAAGTCACTTCTCCAATCCAATAACAAGTAAAAATCTAAAGAGACTAAAAAATCCACAACTCTTCTTGAATCCCTAAGGGAGGGAGAACATAAACTGCAAACTGTTGTCCCTAATCCTGAAAAGACAAATACAGGGAGTCACAGTTTTACTGAAGCAGAGATCCACAAGCAGGAACCTGTGACAGGACAGGAGACTGAGCATAGGTAAGTCTAGAGTTAAAAATTCTAGGGGGGCCCAGTCACAGGGGAGCCCCCACAGTTCTTATGAGACTTACCCCAAGAAGCTCAAGCAGGTTCTCAAAGCAAGTACTGGGGAAAATCCCCTCATGCTTACAGCAGGGGTAGGAGGAAAGGAACCATTTTGAGACACACCAGAGCCCTCTATTCTTCTTACCAAGGCCTGTCCTCAGGTAAACTAGTTTACCAGAGCCTACCCTGATGGGATATTATCAAATGCTTCCTTTCCCCTTATAGCTCACTATCACATTACTAAAGCCCTATTTATAGCAATTCCTTTACTTGGGAAATCATGTCCAGCTATTAGGAAAAAATTACACAGCATACTAAAAGGCAAAAAACTCTATTTGCAACCACAGAGCAAGCATAAGAACTAGAAATGGCAGGGATGTTGGAATTAACACACCAGAATTTTAAACCAACTAAGAGCTAGTTAATATATAATTTACTAGCTTTAAAGAATAAAGTGGACAGCATGTAGGAACAGATGAACAATGTAAACAGAGAGATGGATATCCTAAGAAAGAACTAAAACAAACAAACCTAGAGATCAAAAACATTGAAACAGAATTTTAAAATGTCTTTTATGGGCTTAATAGTAGACTGGAAACAACATTTCTCAGTAGACTGAGAAAAGACTCTCTGAACTTGAAGATATATCAATACAATCACTGAAAACTGAAAAGCAAAGAGAGCAAAGACTAACAAACACAAAACTGACTATCTAACCAAATTGCTCTTCTCACATTGCAAAATCATTTGACCGCGCTCACCAGCTGTACACCATTGAGATAACCACCACTGCCACAGCTTTAGCCCCAGATACTTTCACTTATCTTACACACGCACACCCACAAACACCTTCTGAATTAGCTAAACAACTATAAAACGTGTAGCATAGCATACACATACAGAGGATACCAGAAAAAGAAGAGAAAAGACCATCAGAAATACCTGAAACAATGACTGAGAATGTCCCCAAATTAATATCAGACACCAAACAACAGATCCAGGAAGCTCAGAAAACACCAAGCAGGATAAATGCCCCCCAAAAAACCCTACACTTAGGCATATAATTTTCAGACTACAGATAATCAAAGGTAAAGAAAAAATTCTGAAAGAAGCCAGAGGAAGAAAACTCCTTACTTACAGAAGATCAAAAGTAAGAATTACATCTGACTTCTCCTCAGAAACTATGAAAGGAGAGTGAAATGAAATATTTAGAGTATTAAGGGGGAAAAAAGAAAGAAAAAACACCAACTTAGAATTCTGTACCCTGTGAAATTCTTCTTCAAAAGTGAGGAAGAAATAAAGACTCAGATAAAAATTCAGGGAATTTGTTGTCAGTAGACCAGCCTTCTTATTAAAAAAAGTTTCTCTAGAGAGAAGGAAAATGATACAGATCAGAACCTCAAATTTACATAAAGAAGAGCACTGAAAAAGAATTAAGTGGAAAGTAAAGTAAAACCTTTTATTTTCCTTAATCTTAACTGACCTATCAGGTAACAGTTTGTTCAAAATAATACCACCATGTATTTGGTTACGAATACTTATGTGTGTGTACATATACATGTGTGTACATATATGCTCATATATGTATATATATACGCTAATATATGTATGTATGTGTATATATGCTATTATCCAAGTGAAATGTATGACAGCAATGATACAAAGAGTAGGAGGGAGGAATTAGGGTTATTTTGTTATTACAAGGTACTCACACTCCCTGTGATGTGATATAGCATTACTTAAAAGTGGACCAAGATTAGATGTAAATGCAAACTCTATGACATCCACTAAAAAAAACAAAAATGTAGGATAACTGATATGCTAACAAAGGAGAGAAAATGGAATCATATAATATGCTCAAGTAAAAACCACAAAAGGCAGAAAAAGAATAGAAGACAAAAATAGGAACAGAAAACAAGGGCAACAAACAGGAAATAGTAACAAACATGTTAGATATTAAACCAACTGTATCAATAATCAGTTTAAAGAGTAACGGTCTAAATGCACCAATTAAAAGAGATGTCAGAGTGGATCAAAAAATAAGACCCAACTATATGTTGTCTATACTTTAAATATAAAGACACATATAAATTTAAAAAAATAGAAAAAATATATACCATGCTAACAATAATCAAAAGAAAGCAGGAGTAGCTATATTAACTTCAGCCAGAGGGCTTCCCTGGTGGCACAGTGGTTAAGAATCCATCTGCCGATGCAGGGGACACAGGCTCGATCCCTGGTCTGGGAAGATCCCACATGCTGTGGAGCCACTAAGCCCGTGTGCCACAACTACTGAGCCTGTGCTCTAGAGCCCGCAAGCCACAACTACTGAGCCCACGTGCTGCAACTACTGAAGCCTGTGCGCCTAGAGCCTGTGCTCTGCAACAAGAGAAGCCACCACAATGAGAATCCTGTGCACTGCAATGAAGAGCAGCCCCCACTCACCTTAACAAGCAACAAAGACCCAATGCAGCCAAAACTAAACTAAAATAAAATAAATAATTTCAACCAGAGCAGATTTCAAAGCAAAGTACTTATCAGGGTTAAAAAAAGGGCATTACATCATGAGAAATGGGTCAGTTCTCCAAGAAGATATTATAATCCTTCATGTGTATGCACCTAACAACAGAGCATGAAATTACATGAGGCAAAAAGTGATAGAACTGCAAGGAAAAACAGGTGAATCCATTACCATAGTTGGAGACTTCAATACCTCTCTATCAGGAATGGGCAGATCTAGCAGGCAGAAAATCATTAAGGACACAGATGAACTCAATAGCACCATCAATCAACTGGATATAATCGACATCTCTGGACTACTTCATCCAACAACAGATTACACATTCTTCTCAAACTCACATGGAACATTCACCAAGACAGACCACATTCTGGGCCAAAAAACACACCTTAACACATTTAAAAGAGCAGAAAGCATACAATGTCTACATTCAGACTACAATGGAATTAAACTAGAAATCAGTAACAGAAATATAACTGGAAAATCTCAAAATACGTGGAGATTAAACAACACATTTCTAAGTAACACAAGTCAAAGAAAAAAAATCACAAGAGAAACTAAAAAATATTTTGAAATAAACACAACTTATCAAAATTTGTGAGATGCAGTGAAAGCAGTGCTTTAGAGGGAACTCATAACATTGAATGCATTTATTAGGAAAGAAGATCTTTAAAAAAAAAAAATCAATCATCCAAGTTCCCACCTTAGTAAACTAGAAGAAAGAGCAAATTAAATCCAAAGTAAGCAGAAGAAATAATAAAAATTAGAGCAGAAATCAATGAAATTGAAAAAAGGAAATCTACAGAGAAAAATCAACATCTGATTCTTTGAAAAGATCAATAATAAAACTGGTAATTCCCTAACCAGACTAATTAAGGAAAAGAGAAGGCACACAAATTATTAATATCAGAAATGAAAGAGGGCACATTGCTACAAATCACATGGACATTAAAAAAAACAATAAAGGAATACTATGAACAATTCTATGCCCACAAATTTGATAACCTAGATGCAATGGACCAATTCCTTGAAAGACACAATCTGCCAAAACTCACAAGAAGAAACAGACAACCTGAGTAGGCCTATATCTATTAAAGATATTAAATCAATTTAAAAAAACCTTCCAAAACAGAAAGCACCACTACCAGAAGGGTTTAACAAGAATTTAAGGAAGAAACTATACCAATTCTCTACAATCTCTTTCAGAGGACACAAGTTATATCACCATAGTCTACTCTGATAAAAGGCTTACTTCTCCTATGATATAATGCATGTACAGTACTGAGCACAATGGCTTGTCATATGGTAAGTGCTCAAGAAGATGTTATTACCCAAGTTCTGTAGGCTATGTACATATATCAGTTTATTTATATTTAACTGATCCCAGAATATTCTTCCTACATTTCTACAAGGGAATTGAAAAGGTAGAAATAAACATTTTACATAAATGTAGTCATTTCACTCTTTCACATAATAAATATTTACTGACTACCTCTTGTATGCCCGGCACCTCTCATTAGGCTTCCATGCTACTGACAGTATTAAATGAGCCAGACAACAAAGAAATCAATATGAAACCAGTCAGATGACATTAAATCCCATGAAGATAAATACAGCACAGGAAGGGGCATAGGGAAGATAGAGCATGACCATTCTTTGAAGAAAGTTGGTCAAGGAAGGCCTCTCTGATAAGGTATCATTTAAGAGCTCTAAAGCAAGTAAGAAAGGAGGCCATGTGGATATCACAGAGAAGGGTCACAGAAAACAGTCTTAAGAACACCAAAACATTAAGGGCAAGAGCATAAAGCCAGTGTAGACAAAAATGGTCAAGAGAAAATGGAAAGGTCACAGAAGTGAAAGGAAGTTCATACAGGGCCTTGTAGATCCTTTGATTTTACTCTGAGAGAGATGGGAAGCCTTTGAAAGGTTTTGAGTATAAGTAACATGGTTTAACTTCGATCTTAAAAAAGATCACTCTGGCTGCTGCATAGAAAATACCTTGGTAAGGGTTAAGTACGGAAGCAGCAAGACTGCTGGGAAACACCTTCATTCTTTTGGCAAATGATGGCTTTAATCAGAGTGGTTGAGGTGGAAATGGTGTTTAAAAAAAAAGTTGTTGAAGTATCAATTAATTTTAAAGGTGGAGTCAATAGGATTTGCTGATGAGTTGAGTGAGACAAAGAGAAAACAAGGATGCTTCCAAAACAAAACTTTGGATGAACTGGAAGAAAAAAAGAGTTGCCACTGATTAAAATGGCAAAAAGATTACAAGAGAAGCAGATTTGAGAGGATGAAAATCAAGTGCTCCATTTTGTTTTGGACTTAAGTGTGAGAATCAGGCATCCAATTATTGGATATATATGTCTACAGTTCAGAAGGTAAGTCGGAGTTGAAGATGAAAATATGCAAGCTGTCATAGTATATATGTTAAAGTTCCTACCTAGAGAGAATAGATAATGATGGCCTGAGAACTAGGTCCTTGGTCATTCCAACATTTAGAAAAAATAGTCTTTCCAAACACTGAACCATAAATCACTTGATACATTTACCCTTGGTTCCATTTACTGTATTAGTTATATACCTGAAAACATAGCCTAAGTGTTAGAGATAGGGTTGGGGAGTAACTACCAAAGATAAGAAATCTGAAGTTACTAGAAACTGCTTTGAAATCATTAAGAAAATTAAAGAGTCTAAATTAATATGTGCAAAAAGACTACTACATGGTATATATAAATTTAAACAAAATCCAAGTACATAATACATATAACTGAATAAAAAGATCTGGGTTATTGTGTTAGTTCTATGTCTAGGCTAAACTATAAATTAGCATGCAGCTCTTAAAAACTTTTACTACGTTTTTCTGCACTCTAGGAAATGGGTGACACTAGGAATTCCTAAAAACAGGCATATTCTTTAATTTTATATATATTACTATTTTAAATGTACTCAAGGTGTTCCCTAGTTAAAGGATGTCAAATGCATCTCAAAGTGCTAAAAAAAAAAAATCATGCTTTAACAAATTTAAGATGTTGCCATTAATAAAACACACTAGCTAATTCTTAGGTAAAAACAAGACTCCTTCATCACCTATTTTGTAAATCAAGACCCACAAGATTAAGGTAGAACAAATCTTACTAAATTAATGCCTGGTTACAATTTCTACAGGTATAGGAATTTGAGAAACCGTATCAACCTCACATTCTTGCCATCCTTGGTGTTTACTACAAAACGCAAGCCTCCATCTTTCCTTTTCCATTCTTTACTCTTGATTCATCCATCTAACCTCCTCCACCAAGATCTCTAGAAATACATTTATGATATAGGCTGTCACCTATCTTCAACTGCTTTATATAATAGTTCCTCAATCTCTTAGCTTTCACTAAAACCTGATTTACCCCCAAAGGCTTTTCTTATGTTGCAATCCTTTTAGGTGAGGGCTCCACAGACAACTCAAACCCCTAAGTGCACCATTATTATTCTAATTGCTTATATTAAAAATAATGCCCATCCCCCCAAACAAAACAAAGCACAGCATAAACACAACTTTGAAACTCATGTATCTACCTGAAATCCTTCTTCCTTCCCTCTCTGGTCTGGTAAATTATAACCATATACTAAAGGCTCTATTTTTCCCGAGTTATATTGCTGGCATTGTGACTTCAATGTCTGTGTGCATGATCTATCCCAACACTCTAGCCCCCAAAATATTTGACTTTCTTAACTTGAGGGTCCCTCACCTCCTCTCAATTTCAGCCAATCACTACCTTAGGCTCTGATCATTATCATCTATCCTTGTAAGAGTTTCACTTATACTGAACTATCTCTTTGACCCATCAGGCTTTTTGTAACCAACCCAACATCTTCACCTGGCATCACAACCTTTCCAACAGTGGCCATCGCCAATGACATATAAGTTCAACTACTCCAATGTTAACACTCTACACACATGCCACTTCCCATATGCTCTAACAGCCAACCCTGAAATACCATGCATCTTCTTCTAGCTATTAAAGAAAAGTCTTTAAACTGCAAGTATGCAGTAAGCTAACCTTAGCTGGCCACTCAGTAGCACGAGACTCTCAATAATATTTGGTCCACTTCTTCACCCATTTCCCCCAATAACTTTCCAAGTTTTCAGTCTTCTCAAATCCCCTAACCAAACTCCATGTTCCACGAGAACTACTTGAAAATGTTTCTTAAAAAGTTACCTAGTCAGGACTTTCCTGGTTGCGCAGTGGTTAAGAATCCTCCTGCCAATGCAGGGGACATGGGTTCAAGCCCTGGTCCAGGAAGATCCTACATGCTGTGAACAACTAAGCCAGTGTGCCACAACTACTGAGCCTGCCCTCTAGAGCCCACATGCCACAACTACTGAGCCCGCATGCCACAACTACTGAAGCCCACGCGCCTAGAGCCTGTGCTCTGCAACAAGAGAAGCCACCGCAATGCAAAGCCCACTCACCGCAGCGAAGAATAGCCCCTGCTTGCCGCAACTAGAGAAAGCCCACACGCAGCAACGAAGACCCAACGTAGCCATAAATAGATACATAGATAGATAAATTTATTACAAAAAAAAAGTTACAGGGACACAAAACTACCAAGAAATATCACCTTACTCCCATTAGGATAGCTACTATGAAAAAAACAGATAATTACAAATGCTGATGAGAATGTGGAGAAATTATAACCTTTGTGCATTACTAGGTCAGAATGCTAATTTGGCGCAGCCACTGTAGAAAACAGTACAGAGGTTCCTCAGAAAATTAAAAATAGGACTACCATATGATCCAGCAATCCCACTTCTGGTTATATACCCAAAGAAATAAAAGCAGGGTCTCAAAGAGGTATTTGTACATTGCAGCATTATTCACAATAGCTAAAACATAAGCAACCTGTGTCCATCAACAGATGAATGGATAAACAAAATATGTTACATACATACAACAGATTATTCAGCCTTAAAAAGGAAGAAAATTCCAACATATGCTACAACAGGGATGAACCTTGACATCATGCTGCATTAGTAAAATAAGCCAATCACAAAAAGACAAATATTGTGGGCGCTCACAGTAAATGAGGTAGAGTCGTTAAAATCATAAAGACAGAAAGTAGAATGGTGGTTGCCAGGGGCTAGGGAGAAGGGTGAATGGGGAGTGATTGTTTAACAGGTACAGTTTCAGTTTTGCAAGATGAAAAGAGTTATGCAGATGACGGTGGCAATGACTGCACAACAATATGGATGTACTTAATACCACTAAATTGTATACTTAAAAATAGTAAAGATGGTAAATTTTGTTATGTGCATTTTACCACAAAAAAAATTTTTTAAAGGTTACATGGACACATAAATTTGAGAAATACATTTTATAGTCCCTTCTTGGAGATGCACAATGTACATCAGCATTTTAAAGGATTTCCACCATTTTCGGTAGAGAAATCTGCTGTTTAAGTAAGTCTGCATGTCCCAAGCTTAATCCACAACCACTTTTTCAAGAAGCACGTAGTGGTGTAGCTGACCTAATTTACTAAGAAAATTGACAGTTCAGACACAAGTGACTTTGACTTCCCCATTCTTACCTACCAACACATTTAACATCACATATCCATGTTTACCTCCTTCTTCTAGTTTCGTAAGATGAGGGTCTTTGCTCTTATTCAAGAGAAATCCCTACACCTATATTCTTCATTCCAATCCTTACTATCTTAAAAACCTTGCTTCAACAATTACCACTTCTCATATTATCTTAAACTTCTTATATTCTCACAACTAATCACTGAAGTCTTACCTACTTCACCTTCTATTTTTCTTTCATCCAAACTTTATCTTGAATTCCTAATATACCACTGCCCTTATTTAGGCCCTCATTGACTGAAGCCCTGGTCAACGTACCACCACATGATTTCTCCTCAATCCTGCTTCCTTGTTGGCAAAGTTATTAAAAATATACACCTAACAAGGTTACTACCCCTACTTAGCAAATTCTTTACTGACTCCCAAATACCTATGAGAGACAGGCCAAGGTCCTTTACATAGCATGCAAGCACCTAGTCCTTTCTTTCAAGTCTCATCTCCTTCAATTTCCTACATTTCAGTCAGTCTATGATCTAAAAATCCTCAACTGCCTACTGTTCCCTACATTCACTATGCTGCTTTATAACTCTGCTCCTGCTTCTGCCTAGAATGTGCTACCTAACTCCCAATCACACTTCAAGACTTAACTCAGCCTTCCCTGATCACCCCTATTTCCCTGCCATCTGGATTAGGTCCCTATTGCATCAGGGTACTTGAGTACCCTGGTACTTCTTTATGTTCATGTTCCATCCTGGGTATCCTTCTACCACAATGATTGAAATGATTTGCTTCTGGGTCTTTCACACTGAGTAGACTAAATTTCTGTAGGTTAGGAACTAATCTTATGCATCTCTGTATCCACAACACAGCACCCAATATCTTATACACAGCAGGCACTTAATAAATGATTGTTAAGCTGAACTCTTTCCCCATCTATTTCCCCAAAACTGCTATGTGAGCAAAAATATCTAAGAATCCAGGGGCATGCAATTATCTATCCAGAAGTAGAAATCTAGTAGCATGTTAACAAGATTTAGAGGTATTTATTTGGTAGGGAAAATATTAGACATGCGTATTTCTATCTTCCAATTTACTTTTTAAAGCATTATACTCTCTTTAACTGGAAATTATTTTCAAATAATGTGATACCATTTAAAGCAATCTAGCTCAACTTAAAAGATACCACAGCCTCAACCAAGTTATACTTACATTCGGCTAGCTTCAATGTCGTCAGACTGAGGTTCTCCTGATGATCTGCAAAATGCAATTCAGTAAAGTTAAGCAAAATATTCCATATTTCAAAAAGGGGCAAACATTTTATTTTGAAAGACAAATTTGAAAACAAGATTTAATGGTTAACAGTTTTAAAAGTTCAACATGAGAAAAAAGTGATCAAATCAGATTGCCATACAACACATTTATTTTAAGGGCTAGACTAATAAAAACTCAGTTCTCTTTTTTTTTTTTAAGGAAAGGAAACTGTAAACACTATATTTAGATACCAACATACAAACCAGTGTAATAAACCATAATTACTCACAAAGGCAAATATTTATAATAAAAACCCACAACTATGAAACCTTCTACAGCCAAGTATTGGTTATCCACAATATCAAAAGTATTCACTGGTATTAACAGTCCCAAACTTTAGATGAGGGATCAGCAAACTACTGCCTGGGATGACAAACTAAGGCCTGGGTTGGCCGCCTATTTTTGTAAAGTTGTACTGGCACAGAATCACGCTCATTTATTTACGGCTGCTTTTACATTACAAAAGCAGAGCTGAGAAACTCTGTCAGAGACATGTGGCTCACAAAGCCTAAAATATTTATTACCTAGCCCTTTAAGAAAAAGTTTGCCAACCTCTGCTGTAGATAATTCAAATTTCAATCTATTACCCTTCTGAATTTTGAGACACTTAAGTCTGTTTTACCATTCTGACCATGATTATCTTATTTCAACAATGAAAGTAGCTTTCCCTGAAAATACACTGGCAGGATGTACTACCTGTCAAAATTGTACCATCCTAGGGTATTAAAATTATGCTGTGGATAACTGTGAATTGACTTCAGTTATAAATAGTTGTCAGTTATTTTCTTTCTTTTTTTTTTTTAATATACTGCTGCTATTTTAAGTAGAAATACTGAAAATTCTAAGACACTAAGAAGCCTTTTACTTTCATTTTGGGGCATGAACCAATTTTGCCTACCCCATCATGCTGTTAAAAATAAATTCCTGCTACTCTATTCACTTTTACAACCAGCATCAGTCAATATATATTGTATTAAGGTGAATCAACATAACACTGATTTCTAACACTTTCAATTCACAAAAGAGGTAAAATATTTTTTAGAGGTCAAAAGTTAAATTTTCAAACTGACATTACAAGGACTTGATTTGTAAATTTATCACTGACTTGAGACTTCAAATTCTAAACAACTTTTAACAAGAGAATCTTAAAATCAGAGCCACCAGAAAAGAAAAGAATCTGTTTTCCATATTTCTTAGATTTAAAAAAAACTCACTTCTTTATCAGACTTTCAAAATTACCCCTCACTGCAGTGGTCCAAGGACAAGAATGCAAAAAAAAAAAAAAAAAAAATCCAGCAGCTCAAATATTTATTTTAGATCTTCTTTGCAGTATATTTACGTTTTCAATTTTGCACAAAATGATATTAGAACTAAAAACTGGGGCATGCTGGAGGTGGCAGTGACTTGGCAGTGACACAAATGCAAAAATTTCACTCCACCCTCTCCCCCAGGGAGCAAGCAAATCACCTCTGTGACACACCTGGTCTCCACCAGCCTTGTGGGTAAGTACCCCAAGATTGCTTCCAAACTTGTATCTCTCAGACAGAAGAGCTAAAAAGTGATGATAACCCCATGTACCAGCTGACTCATTTTTGAAAGTGCGACCCTCCAGCATCAGATGTCATACTGTAAGGAGGCAGAGCAGGCTTGCAAAACAAAAAATAAACCTGCTGGCACTAAGGGAAGAGAGGCAGATTAGAAGCTTTCATACATGTAGGCGGCAAAACTTTCAAAATTAACAGGGAGAGAGAGAGAGGGGGAAAAATGAGGACACAATGACAGGGAAATTAAACTGCTACTGCAAAAAGGTAAGATACAAGCAAGAGGAAAAACAAATCCAAGTCTCAGAAGCACAATTTGTAACTGCTGCAAAGTTTTGAGATTCTGAAATGGGATAGAGGTTAAATACATCAAACGGTAACTACATTCTATTTTCCGAAGTCTATTCTCTAAACAAGAGGATATGTAAACATTAGCACCAAAATGTCATCAAATTACTGTAAATAAACTAGATCATTTAACATTAACATATATTAACGTGAGCTACCAAAAACCACTTTTAAGTCAAACCAAGTAATTTAAACCAATTCAGTCAACAAGAAGAACAAAAGAATAAGGACTGAAGATTATTACCTTAAAACAATCTATCCTAGGTCTCTTAAACAGAGTTAGCATAATTGTTTTTTACTCAAAACAAAAATTGTTTTTTAATCAGAGAAAGGTGAATATACACTGAATAGAAGCACCTTTTACCTTACAGTGAGCAATAAGTAATAGTACCTGCCTGAATAAATTTCTAGTCATTCTGCTTATTGTATTCTGTCTGTTTTATTCTAAATATTCTAAATAATTAGAATATTATTTATTCTAAATATTTTACTAATTTTCTAAATAATTTACTAAAGAATATCCTAAAATTAGGATCCAAACTCTCAAAATTATAAAATACCTAAGATCTAACAATAGTTTCCAAGCTTTAATTTAGCCCCTGAAGAGTCCCTTTATTCTTTACTCTCAAGTTCTTGGAAGTAAGGATCTGGTACATATTGTAATTTTACCAAATTGAGGACATGTAACCAAAGGAGAAAAAACCCCAGAAAATATTGACTTAGGTTAACCTAAATTTCCTCAGAATAACAAATCAGAAAAGAGATTTCCATGAGGTCCAGCTTCTCTATCTAGCCTGCAAGCCCTTCCACTGTAACTCTCTAGGAGAGACAAGTATACTAGATTTATTAAAACTCTCACCACATAAAAAGCACACTTTAAAATGCATATTAAGACTTTTTTCATAGTTTTTTTAATGTTCATAATAAAATGTTTATTTAAAAACTAGAAACTTTTTAGAAATACTTTCCTGTTTATTCATACAGATAGGTCTGGGGAAAAGGCACAAAATATTTTAGGATGGAGATTAAATGGAGAAACAGGTCAACTCTTAGGTCCACTATTCTTAGCAGGCAGTATTCCTGCCAACTATACATTTTCTTCATTTTTTTACAGCACGTATTTTACAATGACAGCCTTTTAAAGGCTGTAAAATAACATTCAAAATTACCTTTTACAAGCTGTGGCCATTCGGTGACATCAGGGTGATCACAGCTTTGAGTCACTGATTAAAAACAGGTTGTCACACCAGTCTAGCTGCTAACTTGATCTGAGCGTAGGTTTAATAACTCTAATAAATTAAACAAATCTTTAGTTAGAACACTTTAATATATAAACCCAATTTATTGTTCAAAAATAATCTTCAAAGGTTCAAATTAGGTGCCAATGCAACAACCATCAGAAGAGTAATTACAGAAATGCTTTTAAGGACTGTTTTCCAGCATTTTTTTTTCCTTAAATGATTTCTTCACTTGAGAAAATATAATAATCTCCTGTACTTTTATGAAGTGTTACAGTTTACAAAGCACTTTGGTCAACGGCATCTTAAGTCTAAAGACAATTTGGGCTCTACCTATTCAGAGCAGATACTATAGAAAGAATTTTTTAAAAGAAAAAGAAAAAACCAAGCAGCCTTAAGAGTGATTAATTGACTTGCCCAAGATTTTAGTATTAGCGTTGAAGCCAGGACTAGGATTAAAAACCCAGATATACTGACTGCCTATCCAGAGTTAGTATTCTGTGATTTCATTTAGTTTTGCTATAGAGTCTCATGATTTAAATATATGAACAAAGATTTAAAATATGGATTGATACCCCACAATTACAATAATTTAAATGAGACTAATAGTAGTAGAGTTTTCCAGGTAGTCAAATGCTTAATAGAATGGTTATACACCCACACCCACACAGATACACACACACACCACCCCCCTCAGTCTATTCCTACTTATTCCATATTTAAATAGGATAATCTAACATTAGCCAAAACTACTTGGGTATTTCATGAAAACATGTTCTCCACATCAGCCATAAATCCACTAATATTCAATTTTATGAGAGAGAATGGCAAAATATGAAAACATTTTCTTCTCCTTCAACCTAGTATCTTTTGATCCTCTGACTTGGCCCTAGCTGAACTTTCCTGATTCCTGATTATCATGGTTCACATTTATCAGGCATCCTAATCACACTGTACTTTCAGGCAAAGATACACATCCAAAATATCCCAGAATCAAGAGCTCATGTCCTGCAACTAGTTTTTCCCCTGATGACTTCCCTACCAAACTATATATCCAGGCCAAATCTGAAAAGTGAACTGAGGAAAGATGAGAAAATTAGGAAAGAAAAAAAAAGATCCTTGATAGTTAACACCTTCCAAGTGACAACAGACAACCACAGAAGGTGGTTTACAGCATGGATCCAGAGCCCTATATAAAATAGCAAGTTATCTGAGAACCCTAAGAGAAGGGATGAAACATCAATGCTTGAGCCCATACCTCTGCAGCCTATGAACTTGGGCTTCAAATTCAGATAAGGGTGTGAGAGTTTGCCTAAGAATACATTAACTTTAGGGGACTCCAATACAGGCATACTTCATTTTATTGTGCTTCACAGATATTGTGTTTTTTACAAACTGAAGGTTTGTAGCAGCCCTGCATCAAGTATGTCTATTGGTGCCATCTTTCCAACTGCATTTGCTCTCTTCATGTCTCTGTGTCACATTTCGGTAATTCCTGCAATATTTCAAACTTTTTCATCATTATTATATTTGTTATGGTGATCTGTGATCAGTAACTTTTGATGTTACTACAACAACTCGCTGAAGGCTCAGATGATGGTTAGCATATTTTAGCAATAAAGTACCTTGTAATTAAGGTATGTACATTACATTTTTAGACATAATGCTATGGCACACTTAATAGACTGTAGTATAGTGCAGACAAAATTTTGATATGCACTGGAAAGCCAAAAAATTCACCTGATTAGCTTTATTTGCCTTACTGCGGTGGTCTAGAACTAAACCTGAAATACCTCTGAGGTATGCCTATAAGTGGGATTTTTAATCCCTGGAAGATATAATTCAAATTTCCCAGATTTTCCTATCATAGTTGCATGTTTTCTAATAAAAACCTAGAAAATTCCGGAGGTCATATGGGAAAGAGGTAAGGTGCCCCTGAAATGAACAGTGTTCCTGTGGGGTCCTCATAAGACTAATAGTGTATGTGGATTTAAAAGATGCAAGTCTAACTTTCCAACCTGTAAACATAAAAATGAGAAAGTCAAAATACCTTTTAACTGATTAATTAATTAACTGAGATGAATTAATTCATTAAAGAGCTACGTGTATTGTGAAAGTTACTGAGGCAAGTCCTCTCTTCTAGACCTCCGTTTTCATGAGGTCCAGTGCTCCACAGAGCAAAGAGGTTCCAGAGTCAGTCTGGATTCAAGTCCCTGTTTGGTCACTCACTAGATGGAAAATCTTGGGCAAGTTACTTAACCTCTCCAAGCCTAAGTATCCTGATATGCAGAACTAAGATATAACAGTAGTATCTATTTCAGAGGGCTGTCATGAGGATGAACAAACATATATATTGTTCACAACAGTGTCTGGCACATAGTAAGAGCCCAACAAATGGAAGCTATTATTAACTCATAGCCTAACAGCCAAACTCACCCTCTCAACCTTCTTATGCAATTATTGTACTTCTCATAGCATACTAACCTCTTCTAAAATTCTTCAGAATCCCACTTGGATTCCTCATACAGTCTACCTGGTAGCATAGTGATCTAGCACCTAGCACATGCTTTAAAAATGGCAGACACCCAAATGTGCTGAATACATTTGTCATTATTCTAACCATGGCATTAAGATATACATGCAATTTTGAATTCCAAAAAATAAAACGGAAACATACCATATTTCGCCAAACTTCTGAGGAGCTGGTGAATTCTAAACTCAGGCTCTTACAGATTTTTAACCTAAAATATAAAACACCTCACTCAATTCTTTTTACACAGACAACTGGATGGACAACTTTTACAGAAAAAACTTTTTCTAAAATTTATTATAAAAGCAAATTCATTTGTAATACTTATGAATATCCAGAAACATATTAAGAGACAAATGCCCCTAATGCTGTTGCCAGGATGCATGGAAAGGTGGTTAGGCAGGCCCTGTGGTCTGAGTGCTTTCAGCTGGCAGAACCATGATACCCATTTTCATCCACAGAACTTACTGCTTGCCGTTTCTTTACTCTTCCCTCCCTCCAAAAGGGCTGAAAATATATGAAAACTGTTTAACTACATGCCTCTAATTCCTTCAGATACCTACAGCAATTAAGCTTTTAATTAAATTCCATATGCTGAGGACCTGCTATATTAGGTATATATATATGGGCATCTGCCCCACTACCTCCTGGAGTAGCAGCCTTTGGCAGGTCCCTTGACCTGTAAGTCTTAGGTGTCAGGTTGTTGTAATAGAGAAAATATATATATATATATATATATATATATATTTTTTTTTTTTTTTTTTTTTTTTTTTTTGCGGTACGCCCACGGGCCCAGCTGCTCTGCGGCATGTGGGATCTTCCCGGACCGGGGCACGAACCCATGTCCCCTGCATCGGCAGGCGGACTCTCAACCACTGCGCCACCAGGGAAGCCCTATAGAAAATATTTTTAAAGTATGTAGGACAATGCCGCCTGGAGCATAATAGGGCCTCAGTGTATGGTAGCAAATATTATTTCTTGAATCAAACATTTAATATATCTATCAGAACTTAACTCTTATCAAAAACCAAATTCTGAAGCTTAAAGCATGCATCCAAATAATCACTGTAAATTCTTAACTCATCTGTATATTATAAGAGCTATTATAAGAGCATTCCTCAGTTGAACAGGAACTAAAGTCTTTTAATACATTTCCTTTTATTGCATATGAAGAAACCAAGTCTCCCACCAAATCAGGAAACCCACCCAGCATCCTACAGGTTGATGGCAGAAAATGAATATACTATACTGCATATAAATATATTTTTTTTAATTAACCAAGTGTTAAGAGGACTGAGTCTCAAACTCTGTTCTATAATACAATCACCTAAGGAAGCTGTAAAAAATGCAGATACTGGGCTTCCCTGGTGGCGCAGTGGTTGAGAGTCCGCCTGCCGATGCAGGGGACACGGGTTCATGCCCCGGTCTGGGAAGATTCCACATGCCGCGGAGCGGCTAGGCCCGTAAGCCATGGTCACTAAGCCTGCGCGTCCGGAGCCTGTGCTCCGCAACGGGAGAGGCCACAACAGTGAGAGGCCCGCGTACCGCAAAAAAAAAAAAAAAAAAATGCAGATACTTACTTGATATCAACCTCCAGAGACTGTGATTCAGTACATAAAATGGGGGTGTGTGAATCTGTATTTTTAACATACATTTCAGGTGATATGCATACCCCAATTTGAGAAACTTTGCCTTAGAAGATTAGGAACACATAATCACAGAATGTACCAAATCTACGAAGATACAGGATAAGTAACAGAAACTGTAAGCACCAGAAATGTTACCTGCACTCTTTGCAAATTTAACCATTAGCACTCTTACACCAGACCTAGTACCTTTATTTATATCCGTGTTCCTCTCCAACAGAGGGCTCAGTCTAATAATCTAAGAATAAGAAATGGATCAAATAATAAGAAATGCCTATACCAATCTACATCCACCTGTCCCTGTGATGTTTTCACTTATCCTTAAAATAGTCCATCTGCCTGCTCTGACTCTTTCTCTCTCCTCTCTACACAGGTGCATACATATTATTATTACATCTGTCATGTCCTTTATCTCCTCTCCAACAGCCTATTTCCTTCACCTCCTTGTAACCCTAGGTCAAACTTAATTTCAGACTACCTTTTCTATCTCTTTTTTATTGTGTCCACTCAGCAATCTTGTTCTCCTTTATGCCATGTTTATGGTGTCTTAAATTTATGGGAAAGCTACTTGTTGAAACTCATTAAGTTTTGTACATTTGTAAATTTCACAACAAAAGACTGTTCCAATAACTTTCTTGTGTAAATTTTCCTGTCTTTAGGCTCTCCTCATTCTAGTCCATTCTGCAGTTAGACTAAAATTTTAAAACACTGCTTTCATATAGTACTGTCAACGTAATTCCCTCAACTCCATTACCTCTTTACAGTACCATTTCCTTACTCTCCTTCCTTTAACTGCCAGAAAGGCCTGAAAACCGTTAGCTCAGATGCTAACATACAAAACCTTCCACATACTGAAAGTTTTCTTATAAAAGTCATCGTCATTCTTATATGTCCTAAATCCTATGGCCTCTTAATCCTACTTTTTCTCTGCAGCATTTCACACTGCTAACCATTTCTCACCCCTCCTGGACTTCCATAATGCTGTACCTGCCTGTGTTCTTCTACCTCTGACAGGAACTAAGTCTTCTGCTAGTTCACCTTCCTACCCCTCAATCATAGCCACTCTCCAAGTTTCTATCAATAGCCCCTTTTTGTAGGTTAAGAATTAATTTTCTGTGCAATGTCATCATCCATTCCTACAGCACCTCTCTATACTTAGGATCCCTATAACTCTACATCTTTAAGCCTTCTTCTCTTGAGTCATAAGCCTGTTACTCTCAATTACCAAAAGTACACATGCACTTGGATGTTTCATTAGCATCTAAAATCAAGCTCAATTATTCCCAAAAAACTTACTCCACCCTGAATGTGCCTAATCTTGTTGTCCTACTAGTTACAGAATGAAAAAAATTGGTGCCATTCTTTATTTTCTCCCCCTCATTTTTATTTAGCCTAACCAATGTATGGTTTGATACTAAAGGTCATTCAAAGAATGTCTACTAGCTAAAACTAATACAATGTTATATGTCAATTATAACTCAGTTTAAAAATATGTCTGAGTGTCTACTAAGTGGATGAAGACATAGTGGTAAAGAAACTAGACAATCTTGTATCCCCATGTAATGGGGGAAATGCGCACAATAAAAACCACAATAAACTAGGTAACTGCAATGCATAGTTAAGTGTTGTGAAGAAGAAACCAGGATATGCTAAGTGTACATATACAGTATTCTGACTTAGTCTGGGGAAAAAGGAAAGATGTTCTTCATGAAGTAACATATAAGCTGAGCTTTGAGGCATGAGCAAGGTTTATCCCAGACATATTAAGAAAAACCATGGAAGGTAATGGTACCACTACCAGTCCAGTCACCCATTAGAAAATTCTGAGTCATATTCTAAAAAGAAGGTCCCACTCTTTGCAGTACAACAAACCGTTCACCCAGTACTATCAATTCTACCTCAGAAATTCCCCCACATTCCAAAATTGGCCCCAATTATTCCTTTGTTGGCTTTGTTCCAGAGTAACATTTCCGATGAAACTATACATAATTTGGCCAAAACCTGCCAGTCCAGCCTCTTCTCTCAGACTAGACCACACTTTTAGAGAACATATATATCATTCATTTTTACACTTCCAGTGCTTGAAAATGTTCACAAAATATACTTCACGGGGTAAACATCTTATGAAGAGGAAAGTTTTCTTTTACGTGACTTGCTTTAGAGGTCATTTAACTAGTGAATACAAGATTAAAAACAAGTTTTCTGATTGTAAAGGCCGTGCTCCTTCCCTTGTACGCTTCTAATTTATACCCAAATCCTGTAATTTTTTTCTTTGAAATATCACTTGCATCCTTTTCTCCCCATGCATAGTCATGTTATAGATGCTCATTACTTCACCTAGTTTTACTTTTTCCTCTATCCTTGACTCTGCCACTAGAATTATCTTCCTAAACACCCAAATTTGGCCATATCACTCTCATACTCAAAATCTATACTTTCCCAATGCCCACACGATAAATTTCAAACCATCATATGAAGTCCCTGCCATCGGCTTCCACCCATTCATACAAGCCTTACTGCCCACTCTATGACATCATTACCAAGTACTTGATCTAGTCCCATCACTGGATTACTGGCTATCACATACTGTCCATCTGTATTTCTGATTTCAATGTTTTTGTTTCTCACAACACTTCACTCAGAAATACTTCTCTCTCCTTTGCTAACCTCCACCCCCACCCACCTATTATGCCCTGTTTAAAAAAACTCTACTCATTTTAAAGGCTGTATCTCACAGAGTTCTCTAAGCTCTTCTGTAAATAACCACTGTCTTGTCTGGGAACTATATGTTCCTAATACTATAATTTCTTAATTTCCACCCTAAATTTATTATTTTATACATTATAGCTATCCGAATACGTTTCTCAGTGCCTCTAGCTATAAGCTGGTGGAGGGTAGTGCTCATCTCATCCATATGTTTATTTTCATAGTACTGGGGACTGTTTTCTTGACCCCACACCTCCCTCTACAAGGAAGAAAAAAAAAAAGGAGTAAGGATCATGGCCTGACAAAGGATTCTAAACTAGCTCCAAATGTAATTCATGGATGCACAAACAAGGGTATCCTTTAATTCCAAATTAACACAAATTTAACCCAATGCCAATCTAACAAAAGTTTATTTTGAAGCTCAAACAAGTAAGAATAACCATGAAACTTTCATTTTTCTCAAAGAATAATGTCTCTCTCCCAAGAACTTGTTCTACCAGGGACTAAAGCATAAAATATTAAATAGTATAATTAAAATCAATACAACCCCTTCAAAAAACTTTGACAGTATCTACTAAAACTAAATCATTTAGTTTAGTCATTTACCCTATGACTTAAAAATTCCACTAAGTACACATCAAATAGAAATGAGTACATATGTTCACTAGAAGACATTCAGTGGAATACTGAGAGTAACAATATTCTTCGTAGCCCCAAACCAAAAATGACTAAAATGTCCATCAACAGCAAAATGAAAAACAAAATATAGTTGGCCCTTAAACAACCCAGGTTTGACCCATGCAGGTCTACTTATACGTGGATTTTTTTTTTCCAGTAAATACATTAATACAGTACCACACTATCTGCAATTAGTTGAATTCACAGATACAGAAATGTAAAGTTCTCAAGGCCTACTGTAAAGTTATATATGCAGATTTTCGACTATGCAGGGGATGGGTACCCCCAGCCCCCTACCTAGTTCAAGGGTCAAGTGTACTATACAGAAATTATAAGCAACCAACTACAACCAACAATGTGGATGAATCTCACAAATATGTTATGTGAGGGAAGCCAGACACAACTAAATGTGACTGTGTCCAATTACATAAAATATAAAAACAGGAAAATCTAATCTATGCTAGTAGAAGTCAGGATAGTGGTTACTCTTGGGGAAAGAGAGGTAGTGACAAAGAGCACAAGGAGCTTCAGAAGAGCTGATCTTGTTTCTTGATCTGAATGCTGGCTAAACATGTGTGCTCAGTGTGTGAAAGTTAAACAAGCCACGTGCACATTTATACACTTTTGTATGTGTATTATACTTCAATCAAAAGTTTATTTTAAAAAGCACAGTATGGTATGAGCATTAGCTAAATGTTTAAGTGGAACAGAAAGTTAAGTCCAGAGAAAGATCCAAAAGTATTTAACAGTTGCTTCTAGTCAAAAACAAGAAAACTGGACAACACATGAAACAGCTGTTTTCAGACCCTGAATAACAGGCAGTGTGAGACTGATCCATGAGAACGAACAGAAATGAGGTGAACCCTTCCAATGCTTGAATTTCTTCATGGAGGCAGCTTTCCAACCTGAGTCAATGGAGGGGAAACCCAATCACAGGACAGCAGTCTCACTGAAGTAAGAAGCAAGAGGTCAGAGTTGAGGCTGAAGTGGGTGGAATTTTTAGTAAGACAGACTGCCAGAGAGGGGAGCTATGCAGAGGAAAGTCTCCAGAAATCTGTCACTTGGGGGTCCTTTCGAGTCTGCTACTATACACAAAACTGCATGAATAAAGGGAAAGACTATATGAAGCTGGGGAAATAGGAGCTGTGAGCTGAAATATCCCCAGTGCTCATACAGGACTAGGAGATCCCTAAGTTCCTCCTAACCAGAGTGAAGAGAATATGCTGACACTGGGGACATTTAGTAGAGAACTAAGAAGGGCCATGCATTTGTAGTAGCTACCAGCCTTAAAGTAAAGCCTTCTCTAGATACTCCCTAATAGAGCCTTGAAGGGATCAAGCTGACCAGCAAGTTACTTAGCTCACTGGCAAAACAAAGTTTAACACTTTAAAAGACAACAAAATTCAGCCACTCAACAACAGACTATAACAATGTTCAGTATCCAATAGGAAAGTACTAAATATGTAAGCAGGAAAAGACAGTCCATAACCAACAGAAAAACCAATCAATAGACCCTGAAATGAAAGAATTGATAGAATCAGCAGACAAGAACTTTCAAACAGCTATTATAAATATGCTCAAGGATTCAAAGGAATACATGAAAACAAATCAAACGGAGCTTCTAGAAATACAAAAAGTAAATAAATATATACATATTTATATAAATATATACAATATCTGAAAGTATTTGACCCTGCAGGGGAAAAAAAAAGGACAGTGAAATACAAGACAAAGTAAACTAAAGCACAAGAGAGACCAAAAAAACTAAAAAATGTTAATGACCTGAAGATAATATCAAATAGCCTAACATTATACATATAACCAGAGTAACCCTGGAAAAAAGAGTGTACAAGGAAGAGAGCTAATTTAAAAAAATACATGTGAAGAAATAATGACTGACACTTTTCCAAATTTGATGAAAACATAAACATAGACCAAAAAAACAAAGCCAAAAAACTCAATAAATCCTAAGCAGGATAATCACAAAGAAAACCAGCAACGAAGAGAAAATCTTAAAGAAAACCCAGAGGTAAATAAAAAGACTTTAAGTACAGGGGAAGAAAGATAAGTATAACCACAGACTTCTCATCAGAAACAAATGCTGAAAAAAAAAAATTGTCAACCTAGACATATTTATCACTTGTTATATCACTTATATATCAAGTGATAAATATCCTTCAAAATATGAAGATAAACCTCTATACATCTACCAGAATGGCTACGTCAAAAAGACTGACAGTCCCAAATGCTGACAAGAATGCAGAGCAACTGGAAACTCTCATATAATTGTTGTTAAGAGTATAAAACAAAAACAAACAATTTGGGGAAAAGATCTGGCAAGTATCCTATAACCCAAACTGCACTCCTAGGTATTTACCCAAGAGCAAAGAAACCATATATATCTACACAAAGTCTTTCACACAACTGTTCACTGAAGGCTTTTCATAACAGCTAGAAACTGAAAATAACCCAGGTGTCCCTTAAGAGAAGAATGTAGTTACAAACTACTGACACATGCAGTACCATAGATGAATTTCATAAACATTATGCTAAGGGAAACCTTATACAAATAAGTACCATGATTTATATTTATATGGAATTCTAGAGCAAGCTAAACTAATCTATGTTAAAGTGATGAGAACAATGATTGACTTAGGGGTGTGGGTAACGTGGGGGCAGGAAATGGCTAGGAAGGGGTACAGGTTCCATAACTTGATAGGACTTTGTGTTGCAAAGATGTAGGCATTTGTCAAAAACACATGGAATGGTATATGTGGCAGACTGTATTTTCTAAAGATGGCCAGCCACAATATAACCCATCCCACATGTTCTTCTTACAAGCTTAACATTGGCATTCTCCCATCAGCTGGTGGGGTCTATGTGCGTTCTCCTTGAATTTGAGCAGCCTCGGTGACTTTCAATTAAGAAAGTACAGTGGAAGTGTGTGCTCTTTTATAAGCTAGACTTTTGATGCTAGGTTATAAAAATGCCATGCACTTCTGCCTTGGTCTCTTGAGATACTCACTCTTGGAACGTAGCCACTTGACAATGAAGCCAAGCAACCATATACAAAAGCAACATCTAAGTGTTCTAGACCAGAGCTCCAGTTGAAGTCCTGACAGCCAGCATCAATATCCAGATGTGTGAGCAAGCCTTTAGATGATAACAGCCTCGACTTATCAGGTTACCTCAGTCATCAAACAACTCCAGCTGACATGCTTGAAGTCAAGACAAGCTATCTTTGCCAGTCTCTGCCAAAAGTACAGATTAATAAGCAAAATAAATGACTGCTGATGTTTGGGGTACACTGAGTTTGGAGTGATCTGTTAGGGAGCAACAGATAACCCGAACAATATACTAAATTCAGTTAATAATACTAAATTTCTAAGTTTTAGTTGACTATATATGATGAAGTTAAGGATGAGATATTCTAACATCCACAACCTACTTTGAAAAGCATCAAAAAAAGACAAATTAATAGATGGATAGATATAAGACAGTAAATATAGTAAAATGTTAATTGTGGAATTACATTCTGCAATTATTTCACATCCATGTAAGTCTGAAAATTTTCCTAATAAAATGTTGAAGAGTGAAATAAAGTCATGTTCATACAAATAGAAGCTGAAATGTTTTTTTGGCCAATAGACCTGGTGCTTTAGAAATTTTTTAATTCTTCAAGTAGAAGGAAAACAACACCACATAGAAACTTAGGTCCATGAAAAAAGTCCACACAAATCTACACAAAGGAAAGGAAATGAAAATGGAAAATATGGGCAAAACATCAAAGAATGCTGCTTTTCGTTTTTAAATTTCTTTATAAAACAATTGACTGTTTAAAGAAATAATCAGAAATTCTACTGGGGAATTAATGGAAGACTACAATGGCAAAAAGGTAAACGAATTTATAATGTATCAGAATTCTTACATTATACTCTAAGAGGTCTAATTTTGAAGGCAGACTGAGATAAACTAAGGTGCATACTGTAAATACTAGTGCAACCACTGGGAAAAAAACAGAGGTAGGTATAAGCTAATAGTGGAGATCAAACAGACTTCCGAAAAAATGCTCAATCCAAAAGAAAGCAGCAAAGGAAGAAAAAAAGAAAGTAGTATAAATGGTACAACTAGAAAACAAATAGTAACCTGGTAGTGTTACTATTGAAAATTACAATAAATATAAGTGGACTGAATGCTCAAATTAAAAAGCAGAGATTGTAAAAAATCCAAAAAATGCAACTATACACTATCTAAAAGACTTATTAAACATAATGGCATATAAATTGAAAATAAAGAGACAGCAAAAGATATAATATGCAAACACGAATCGTAAGAAAGGAGAATTAGCTCTATTAATACCAGACAAAGCAGCCTTTAGGACAAGAAACATTACCAGAGAACAGAGACATTTCTTAATGATAAAGAATCAATTCATCAAGGAGATCTTCCAGTCCTAAATGTGAATGCGTCTAATAACAGAACTTGAGAATACATGAAGCACGGGGACTTCCCTGGTGGCACAGTGGTTAAAGAATCAGCCTGCCAATGCAGGGGACATGGGTTTGATCCCTGGTCCAGGAAGATCCCACATGCCGTGGAACAACTAAGCCCATGAGCCACAACTACTGAGCCTGAGCTCTAGAGCCCGCAAGCCACAACTACTGAGCCTGCATGCCACAACTACTGAAGCCCGCACGCCCTAGAGCCCGCACACCGCAACTACTGCATCCTGCACGCTCTAGGGACCCATATACCACAACTACAGAGCCCGTGTGCTGCAACTACTGAAGCCCACCTAGAGCCCGTGCTCCGCAACAAGAGAAGCCACCGCAATGAGAAGCCCGTGTGCCACAACAAAGGGTAGCCCCCGCTCGCCGCGACTAGAGAAAGTCCGCACGCAGCAACGAAGACCCAACGCAGCCGAAAAATTAAAGAATAAAGAAAATACATGGAAGCAAAAATGAAGAGAAGTGAAAGAAAAGATAGTAGGTTCACAATTATAAAGATTTCAACACTCCTCTCATTAATTAATAAAGTATCGCCCCCAAAAAAATCAGTAATGATACAGAATACATGCCTGTCTAAAAAACGGACCTGTATCCTGAAAAGAATGTGCAAAATATTTGGATGCTCACAAAAGAAGACATACATGTGACCAATTAATACATGAAAACATCAACATCATTAGTCATCACGGAAATGTAAATTAAAACCACAATGACACTTCACACCCATTATCTGACAATTATTTTTTTTAAAAATAAAAACAACATATTAGCAAGGTATTAGCAAAGATGTGGAGAAATTGGGACCCTTGTGGGAAGGTAAAACAGTACAGCTGCTATGGAAAATGGTATATTGGTTTTCAACAAAAATTAAACACAAAAATTACTATAAGACCCAGAAATTACATTCCTAGATATATACCCAAAAGAACTGAAAGCAGGGACTTGAAGAGATCTATTTTTAACACCCATGTTCACAGCAGCACTATTCACAATAGCCAAAGGAAGGAAGCAACTCAAGTCTCCATCAATGAAAGAATGATTAAACAAAATGTGGTATATACACACAATAGAATATTATTCAGCTTTAAAAAGGAAATTCTGATATATGATGTAACATGGGTGAACCTTGAGGACATTATGCTAAGTGAAATAAGCCAAAAGCAAAAGGACAAACATCATATGATTCCACTTACATGAGCACCTAGAACAGTCAAATTCGTAGAGTCAGAAAGTAGATTAGAGGCTGGAGGGAGGAGGAAGAAATTGGGGGGTTACTGTTTAATGGGGAGGGAGTTTCAGTTTGGGATGACGAGCAAGTTTCAAAAATGGGTTAAGGGGCTTCCCTGGTGGCGCAGTGGTTGAGAATCTGCCTGCCAATGCAGGGGACACGGGTTCGAGCCCTGGTCTGGGAAGATCCCACATGCCGTGGAGCAGCTGGGCCCGTGGGCCACAACTGCTGAGCCTGCACGTCTGGAGCCTGTGCTCCACAACAAGAGAGGCCGCGACAGTGAGAGGCCTGTGCACCGCGATGAAGAGTGGTCCCCACTTGCCACAACTAGACAAAGCCCTCGCACAGAAACGAAGACCCAACACAGCTAAAAATAAATTAATTAATTAATATTAAAAAAGGCAGCATCTTCCTATGCACAATTGCCTTCATTTAAAAAAAAATGGGTTAAGAATGATGGTTGTACAATGTGAGTATACTTTATGCCACTGAACTGTACAGTTAAAATGGTTAAGATGGTAAATTTTATGTTATGCATATTTTACTACAATTAAAAAAAAAGAAACTGCAGTGGGATACCACTACACATCCATGAGAATGTCTGCAATTTATTTGAGAGTATCAAATGCTGACAAGGATTTGGAAGAAATGGAACTCTCATACGTTGCTGGTAAGAATGCAAAATGGTATAACCATTGGGAAAAATAGTTCATCAGTTCCTTATAAATTTAAGCATAAAACTACCACACACTTCCCTGGTGACATAGTGGTTAAGAATCTACCTGCCAGGCTTCCCTGGTGGCACAGTGGTTGAGAGTCCACCTGCCGATGCAGGGGACACAGGTTCATGCCCCAGTCCGGGAGGATCACACATGCCGCGGAGCGGCTGGGCCCGTGAGCCATGGCCGCTAAGCCTGCGCGTCCGGAGCCTGTGCTCCGCAACGGGAGAGGCCACAACAGGGAGAGGCCCGCGTACCGCAAAAAAAAAAAAAGAATCTACCTGCCAATGCAGGGAACATGGGTTCAATTCCTGGTCCAGGAAGATGCTACATGCCGCGGAGCAAATAAGCCCATGCACCACAACTACTGAGCCTGCGCTCTAGAGCTTGTGAGCCACAACTACTAAGCTCGTGTGTCACAACCACTGAAGCCCGTGCACCTAGAGCCCATGCCCTGTAATAAGAGAAGCCACCACAATGAAAAGTAGCCCCCACTCGCCGCAGCTAGAGAAAACCCGCGCACAGCAATGAAGACCCAATGCAGCCAAAAAAATAAATTAAATAAATGAATAAAGAAATTTTAAAAATAAAAAAGATAGGTGCACTTTACTGGTTATAAATTCAGTACTTCAATAAACATGATTTTTTTCTTAGTTTATGAAAACAATATATAAAAAGATGGTATTTTAAATCAGTGGGGAAAGGATCCCTTACGTGGTCTAGAGCAGGGGTCCCCAACCCCCGGACCGGTACTGGTCTGCAGCCTGTTAGGAACAGGGCCACACAACAGGAGGTGAGCAGCAGGCGAGCAAGCGAAGAAGCTTCATCTGCAGCTCCCCATCGCTCGCGTTACCGCCTAAACCATCCGACCCACCCCCAGCCCCTGTCCGTGGAAAAACTGTCTTCCACAAAACCGGTCCCTGGTGCCAAAAAGGTTGGGAACCGCTGGTCTAGAGAATTAGCTGCCCAAGTGGGGATATTTAGATATTAGAACTTAGAAAAGTTAGATATTTTCACACAACATCCAAACATATGCCAAATGCAATCCAAATCTAAACCTAAATCATACAATATTCAAAAAATTGCTGAATGTATTCAGATCTAAATCTATAAATCTAAACCTATAAAGTAACCACATAGAAGGGCTAGAAAATATGAGATTTCTTTATCACCTTTGTAAGCATGGTGAAACTCAGAAGCCGCCGTAAAGGACAGACAGATTTACCTATATCAAAAAATTCTAAATTCATGACTAGATACTATATAATAAGCAATGAGGTAAATCAGCAGTCCTACACAATGTGTTGGGAATGAAACTTGCTTAAAAAGATTTTTTTAAAGAGTAATTGGCAGTATCTATCAAATCTTTAAGCTGACATAGCCTCATGGTCTAACAGTCATTTTATAGAAACCTACCTTACAGAAGTAATATGTACCATTATATGTAATATCAAAAATTGAAAACAGGGCTTCCCTGGTGGCGCAGTGGTTGAGAGTCCGCCTGCCGATGCAGGGGACACGGGTTCGTGCCCCGGTATGGGAAGATCCCACATGCCGTGGAGCGGCTGGGCCCGTGAGCCATGGCCGCTGAGCCTGCGCATCCGGAGCCTATGCTCCGCAACGGGAGAAGCCACAACAGTGAGAGGCCTGCGTACCGAAAAGAAAAAAAAAAAATTGAAAACAACCTAAATTCCACAATAAAGAGTTTCAAAATATATTATGAACTTTGAGTTAGTTTCCTAGTTCTAAAGACTGATAGAAGTCAAAAGATTGATAGTCTTCTATCAAGTTTACTTCAGGACATATGTTCCACATCTAGCATTCTTTTCCTTTCTTGGGTTTTTTCTTTTTTTTCCCTTTCCATCAAGCTGATATGGTAAAATTACCTGTAGTTATGTGGGCATGTGATACCACACATAGATTTAATGCAGTAATTAAAAAGTACTGTTCAACTCCATACTTTCAGTTGTTCTAGCCAAAACCTCAGTGTCATCTTTTACTCCTCCCTTTATTTCACACTTACATCTGACCTATTACCAAATCCTACAGACTACAATTTCAACACATATCAATAATTCAGCCACTTCTCACTAACCTGATAGGCCTCACCTTGTCCAACCCACCATCATCACCTCCTATCTGTAATGCTGTAATAGTCTGCCAACTGGTCTCTTGATTCTGCCCTTCTCTTTCAATCTACAATCAACATGGCAGCCAGAGTGATCTTGCTAAAACCTAAGTCAGAACTTTCCACTCTGCTCAAAAACCTTCAATGGCTTCCCATCTCACTCAAAGGTAAACGTCAAACTCTTTATTATGACCAAATGATCTGTATCCTACATTCCCTTTCTGACTCGCTTTCCATCATTAACTTTTCTACAGCCCCACAGGCCACCTCACTGTTCCTCAAACACATCAGGCACTCTCTCACTTCAGTGCTTCCTTATTCACTACACCCTTTGCCTGAAATGCTCTTCCTCCAGTCATCCACATGGCTAGCTCTCACATCTCCTTCAGTTCTTTACTCAAGTTATCATCTCAGTGAGGTTTTCTCTGGCCACACTAAAATTTGCACTCATCCCCTGCACTCTCAAATACTTCATATCCCACTTCCTTTATTTTTCTCCTTAGAAGTACTATGCAACATACGATATATTCTACATATCTTGTTTTTGATGTTTATGATCTCTCTTTCCCTACTAAGTATAAGTTCCATGAAAACAGGAGTTTTGGCGGATTTTGTACACTGCTGTCTCCACTAGCACCTAGAAAAATGCCTATGACATAGTAGGTGCTCAATAAATATTTGCTAAATGAATGAGATAGATGCACATGTAACCACTCACATGGAAAAGATTTCTATAACAAATAGTTAAGAGGGAAAAAAAACAAGTTGTACAGAATACAAGTTCAGGACAAAAATCTACACACAAGCAATGAATAATCTGAAAATAAAATTAAGAAAAATTCCATAAGCAATAACATCAAAAAATGAATCATAGGAACATATAAAATACATTTCTTTTGAACAGAAGAAGTGTAAGACCTGTACAACGAAAACTACAAAACACACAAAAAAACTAAAGACCTAAATAAACAGAAAGACATCCCATGTTCATGGATCAAAAGACGTAATACTAAGGTAGCAATACTCCTCAAATAGACCTAAGTATTCAACACAAACCTTATCAAAATCCCACCTGCCCTTTTTGCAGAAATTGACAAGCTAACCCTAAAATTCACACAGAAATTCAAGGAACCCAGACAGCCAAAAAAAGAAGAGCCAAGTTTGAATATTCACAATTTCCAATTTCAAAACTTACTACAAATCTACAGTAACCAAGAATGTGTATTAGTGGCTGAAGAACAGACATACAGATTAATGGAAGAGAACTGAGAGTCCAGAAATAAATTCTTACATTTATGGCCAATTGATTTTCAACAAGGGTACCAAGACAATTCAATGGGAAAGAATAGTCTTTTCAGCAAATGTTTCTGAGACAGCTGGATATCTGTATGTAAAAATAATAAAATTGGACCCCTACCTCATATAACACCATATGCAAAAATTAACTCAAAACAGATGACAAACATAAATGTAAGAGCTAAAACTACAATACTCTTAGAAGCAAACAGGTATAAATCTATATAACTGGTCAGACAATGGTTTCTTATTGGGTTGGCCAAAAAGTTCATTCGGGTTTTCTGTAAGATGTATGGAAAAACCTGAACAAACTTTTTGGCCAACACAATAAATAACACCAAAGACAACAAAAGAAAAACAGACAGGACTTCACCAAAATTTATAACTTGTGTGCCTCAGAGGAAACAATCATGAAAGTGAAAAAACAACCTTTTGGGGGAAAATACTTGGAAATCATACATCTGATAAGGGACTTGTATCCAGAACATATAAAAACGCTTAAAAGCCAACAATAAAAAGAAAAATGACCCAATTTTAAAACAGCAAAGGATCTAAATAAATCTCTGAAGATGGACAATCAGGGCATGAAATGATGATCATTAGTCATTTAGCAAATGCAAATCAAAATCACAAAAGATACCTTCACGTCCACAAGATGGCTAAAATAAAAGGGACAGACAATGGGTTTGGCAAGGAAGTAATTAGAAAGAACCCTAATATACTGCTGATGTAACTGTAAAATAGTGCAGCCACTTTGGAAAAAAAGTTTGGCAGTTCCTCAAAATATTAAACACAGTTAGCTAAGACCCAACAGTTTCACTCCTAGGTATTTACCCAAGAGAATGAATATATATGTCCACAAAAGAGCTTATATACGAATGTTCATAACATGATTCATAATAACCAAAAAATGGAAACAATCCAAAGTTATCAACTGATTACTGAACAAACAGTATGTGTATACTCATACATTGTAATATGAACCTCCAAAATATCATTTAAGTAAAGGAAGACATACACAAAAGGGCATATATTTTATGATTCCATTTATATGAAACATCCAGAATAGGCAACCCATAAAGTAAGGAAGCAGATTAGTGGTTGCCACTTTTCAGGGGCTGAAGAAGGAAAGAATGGAGAATGACTGCTAACAGGTACAGGGTTTCTTTTGGGGATGATGAAAATGTTCTAAAATTAGATAATGGTGATGGTTGCCAATTGAATATACTAAAACCCACTTTAAATGGTGGATTTTATGGTATGTGAATTATATCTCAATAAAGTTGGAAATTATAAAAAGTGTATGGAATGATTTTTTATAAACCACCTCAAAAAAAAAAACTACAACTATCTGTACTTACACAGATGTATTTGTTTGGTATTCACCAGGTGTTGTTTTTCTACATTTAAATTGAACAACCGTTAAGTTTTGGAATTGGCTAAGAAAGGAAGAGGAAACTTTCACTTCTTTTTATACTTTAAAAATACATATTTTCTCTGTATTTCCTTATTCTCAAATATAATTAATTCTACACACCAATATTTAAGGGGAGGGGCAACCAACCACGACATATAAAAGGCTCTCTGGAAATATGAAAGTTCTAGGATTTCTGGTTTTATGATTTACAGGAATAACCTAACATTTAAAATTGAGGCCACGCTGGCAAATCTCGGTGTATGGTCAGTTTATATACAGGAGTAAAATTTTAGGATCACAATCACTGTGCATTGGAAAAGAACGGAACTCTCTAATGTGACCCTTGGCCCTCCCCTCTCTCTGGGTTCTGTGAACATTTTCAAAAGTAAACAAACTATGCTTATTTACCTGTCTGAAAAACTATAAAAGGTAAACGCATGATCTGCCAACACTAAAATGCTATCTTTCCCCAGTGTTTACTTAAGTGTTTATTATGTGACTTACTAGCAGTGAGAAAATCTTATCTCAGTGTAGATCCCAAGTGTCATCTATGGAAAGCCTTTAAAAATTCCAAATTACCAGATTTCAATTTCCTGACTTTAATTATAAATCACTTATTGCTATCAACAATTCCATGATCTGAAAACAGAAGCAATGTGCCACACACATAGTCCCAATGACTTATTATTCTGAAATTTTCCTCTGGGTTCTTTCTGCACAATAGTTAAATTGAGTTCAATCTTACATAGAACTTAATCTAAAATTAAATACAGAATTACATTAGCATTCAGCGCACACACAAAAAATATTTATAATTCAATATACTAAAATAACTAAAGGTAGGTGAGTTTTCCTAGAAATAATCATGAACACTATTTTATGTTTATTACATTCCATCTGTCTATCAAATGTAGCATCTAAAGCCATAAAATCTGAATTAAGGATAAAAGACCATTAGCTTCTAATTTAACTTCAAAATGCTTTTAAAAATTCACAACATATGGGCTTCCCTGGTAGCGCAGTGGTTGAGAGTCCGCCTGCCGATGCAGGGGGACACGGGTTCGTGCCCCGGTCTGGGAAGATCCCACATGCCGTGGAGCAGCTGGGCCCGTGAGCCATGGCCGCTGAGGCTGTGCGTCCGGAGCCTGTGCTCCGCAACGGGAGAGGCCACAGCAGTGAGAGGCCCGCGTACCGCAAAAAAAAAAAAAAAAAAAAAAAAATTCAGAACATATAATTTTAAGTGAACTAGATTGCATCTGTTAAAAGACAGAAAATTGTTTTTCTAAAGACCATCCATACTCAAAGGACATAAATATTAAACATTGAGAACATTTAATTTTCTATTACTGTCTAGTAAAATACTAAAGTGTAGCCTAATTACAAATTTTCTTTTGAGCAGTTACCAACCAGAGTAATATTTCTCTAACTGGAAGAAAAATGCAAGTCTGATCAATCAGTAAACATCCAACACTCACAAATGCCTGAAAGTGCACATGAAAAAAAAATGAGACCGACATTTATTTTTCTCATTGAATCTTCAATTCAAAAGTAATTATTTAATATCAGTTGAGCTAAGTACTTATTTAGGAAACACAGAATTCAATAACCATACCATACAAGAAAGCCCTAATACTATTAAGTACAAAGAGATTCTAAAAGGAAGGCTTCCCTGAGTAATATTTAGGCTGAGCCCTACAGGATGGATAAAATTTGTTGGCTAACTGTGTTCTAGGCAGACTGAAATGCACTGGGCAAAAGGTTTGCAACAAGGAGCCTGGATAGTTCAAAAAACTGAAAAAAGGCCAATATTGTTAGGTGGTTCCGAACAAAGGAGAGCGTGAATTAAATCTTAGGAGGCAGAGAGAATCCAGTTCGGATGTGACCTTGTAGACCAATTAAGGATTCTGCATTTTATTCTGAAAGCCACAGAAAGCCAAAGAATAATTTTAAACAGAAAGTAACAGGGGCTTCCCTGGTGGCGCAGTGGTTGCGTATCCGCCTGCCAATGCAGGGGACACGGGTTCGAGCCCTGGTCTGGGAAGATCCCACATGCCGCGGAGCAACTGGGCCCGTGAGCCACAATTACTGAGCCTGCGCTCTGGAGCCTGTGCTCCGCAACAAGAGAGGCCGCGATAGTGAAAGGCCCGCACACGGCGATGAAGAGTGGCCCCCGCTTGCCACAACTAGAGAAAGCCCTCGCACAGAAACGAAGACCCAACACAGCCATAAATAAAATAAATAAATTAAAAAAAGAAAAAAAGAAAGTAACAAAGGTAGACTTGTATTTTTAAAAGTTCACTGGAAAAGACAGAATTGTTGTTTATAATAATCTAAAAGAATTATAAACTAATAAAACTGATGGAGTTCACCCAAGTTAATGGATATAAAATTAACACCAGCAATGATCAAATGTAACAGAAAAAAGATCCTATTTACAGTGCAAAAAAATATGTATAGATCAAATATCTAGGAATAAATTTAACAAGGTATGTATAAAAGGAATTTAGGAAGAAAACTGTAAAATACAGAATAAATGGCAAGATAAACTATGTCAATTCTCAAGTTAATTTATGTTTCAATGCAATTCCAATTAATATCCCCAAAAAAACTTGATACACTGGTTTTAAATTATTATGCAGGAGTGAAAGTCTAAGAATAAAAGTTCTGAAAATGAGTAAAGAAGGAGGCTTTGACTCAGACTTCAAAGCTTAATATAAAGCTATTTGAAATAAAACAATGTACTACCAGTGTTTAAAAAAAAAAATCAAAATCAAACCTAAGCATTTGGCAGATGATACAGGTGATATTTAAAAAAATTTAATGGGGAAAAGATTCAATACTTAATGTTGGGATAACTCGTTTTTCATATAAAAACAAAATTGATTCTTAATTCCCTCCCAGATGGACCTAAATGCAAAAAAATAAACAACAAAAACCTCTCAACTATTTGCAGACAATATTAAAAGGGGATTTCTTCAATAAAAAACAGAAATCATAAAAGAAAAGACTTGTGAGCTTCACTTCAGAAACTGAGATATATCCCAAAAGACAATATCACAATGGACAATAAGTAGGGTTTTATATTTTATTCTTATTCTGATAACTTTCCCGGCTGCATTATAAGGTAAGAATGTTGGATGGGATGATCTCCAAGATCCTTTACAATATAAACGTTGTATAACACGGTGTCTCTTATTTTCTTTTAAACCATTTCTTTATGGAACATTTAAAACATACAGAAAATAATAAAATTCATATCCATATATCCACCACCCAGAATTAATAATCAAGGAAATGCTAAAATGAGAGTAATATTTTGCTAAAATTTCACACCCATCAAATTCGCAAAAGTTTTTAAATCTGACAATCTCAAGTATGGGCTAGGATGCTGGAAAAAGAAATGTCCGTACACTGCTGATAAAGTATATACTGACATAACCATTTTAGAGGAGAATTTAGCAACATCCAGTAAAGTTATTCACAATCTATTTCCCAGCAGTTTCACTTCCATGAATCTTCCCAAAGAAATATGTGCACAAAGAAATGTGTCAACATGATCACTGCAGCATCGTTTATAATAGCAAAAAAGGAAACAACTCAAAATATCCATTAGTAGTGGGACACATATATTTGATATATCATACAATGGAGTACTATACAGCAGTTAAACTAAATAAACTAGAGCTACATGCATCAACATACATATCCCAAAAAAGTTTAAAAAAAGCTGATGAAAGATATGTACAATAACATTACCATTTTGTAAAAATTTTTAAACACAAAATCCAACACCATATATAGCATTTACAGATACAAGTACACATATACAGTAAAAGTATAAACGAGGATATGAAATTCAAGAACCTCGGGATAGTTATTACCTTGGGTAAAGAGAGAAGGTAATAGGACTTGGGGGTGAGGTGCCTACAAGTGCATATGTAAGATTGCATCTGGTTCGCTAGGGATCAAAATTGGCATAATTTATAGTTCTGAGTGATGGGTAAATAAGTACCTGCTATATTATTTATTGTTTTAAATGTTTTTTTAATTAAAATATATACATATATTTTAAAAAGAAAAAAGTGAGCATATAATATCCAAGCCGAGAATTACTTTGGAGATCATCTAATCGAACTTACTTCCTTTATAAAAGAACTAAGGAAAGGTATCAAAATAAGAACACAAAATAAATACTATTGTAGCCATCGCCATTTTAAGCACATACTATGTAGCTAAAAAAAGCACTTAAGGGGGGCTTCCCTGGTGGTGCAGTGGTTGAGAGTCCGCCTGCCGATGCAGGGGACACGGGTTCGTGCCCCAGTCCGGGAAGATCCCACATGCCGCGGAGTGGCTAGGCCCGTGAGCCATGGCCATTGAGCCTGCGTGCCTGGAGCCTGTGCTCCGCAACGGGAGAGGCCACAACAGTGAGAGGCCCACATACCGCAAAAAAGAAAAAAAAAAAAAAAAAAAGCACTTAAGGGGATTAGACCTTGATCTCTGGAGAGAAAACCTTGGTAGGCTGAATAGCGATCAGCCCCATCTTCTCAAAATCTGGCGTCAGGGCCTCCCTGGTGGCGCAGTGGTTGAGAGTCCGCCTGCCGATGCAGGGGATACGGGTTCGTGCCCCGGTCTGGGAGGATCCCATATGCCGCGGAGCGGCTGGGCCCGTGAGCCATGGCCGCTGGGCCTGCGCATCCGGAGCCTGTGCTCCGCAACGGGAGAGGCCACAACAGTGAGAGGCCCGCATACAGCAAAAAGAAAAAAAAAAAAAAAATCTGGCGTCAGCTAGTAAGGCATGTGTGAGCACATGCGCGCGCGCGCACACACACATACACTCTCCTAGGAGTGCCTTGTCAAATTCAGCACAGGAATAGGCAGTAAAGTGGGTCTCTGGCCCACTGTCCAGGCTGACCCCTAGTCCATCTTTACTTAAAATTACTTGAAATTCTGAGGCCTAGAGGATTGTTCTTGATCATACTTCATTATATCCTGATCACAGTTCATTAAACCACAGCAGATATCTAATAGTCCTGAACCAACTAAAAAGTAGCTCATTCATCCAGCACTTATAAATACCTAAAACAGCACACGGGAAAAAAAAAAAAAAGAGAGAGAGAGAGACAGCAGATATTTAGTGTTCACACAGAATCTTCAATCCAGGAGTAAATAAATAGTTTAATTTCAGCTGAGATAAGTGACCTATCAATATTTTACAACTGGGATCCATCTATTTTTAAGTTCACCCCTCCCTACCCTTCATCTACCCAAAACATGGAAGAGGAATTTTGAGGAGGGAGGAGACTGACTCAGATACTGAGTTAAATGAAATCCTAAGATTTTACTTTTTATTTTGAAGATAATATAAAATATAGTACATTGGGTAATAATTAAATTTAAAGAAATAGATGATTTTTAAATGCAGAAATCTAGTTTTATGTATATGAAAGTCTAATGTTTGCTCAGCTTTTCTGATATATTATACTTAAGTGTTTTCATGTCAACACTGAAGTCAACTTTTAAGAAGCACTTCCACCCGCTTACAGGGCAGAAATAGAGACAGATGTAGAGAACAAATGTATGGACACCAAGGGTGGAAAGTGGCGGGGGCGGTGGTGGTGGTGGGATGAACTGGGAGATTGGGATTGACATATATACACTAATATGCACAAAACAGATAACTAATAAGAACCTGCTGTATAAAAAGTAAAATAAAATTCAAAAAAAACAGTTCCATTTGATCAAGCACAATGTACCCCTACATTAGCTACCAAACTTTATCCATTTAATTTCCTATTTTTCTTCTCTGTTCTTTAAACATGTTTGATATGTGTCCTAGTCCATTTAGGCTGCTTATATAACAAAATACCATAGACTGGGTGGTGTATAAACAACAAAAATTTCTCATAGTTCTGGAGCCTAGGAAGTCCAAAATCAAGGCACCGGCAGATGTGATGTCTGGCGAGAATCACCTTCCTGCTTCATAGATGGCCACCCTCTGGCTAGATCCTCACAGTGGCAGAAGGGAAGGAGAGAGCTCTTTGGAATCTTTTAAAGGGCACTAATTCCATCACGAGGGCTCCATTCTCATGACCTAATCAACTCGCAAAGGCCCTACCATCTAATGCCATCACAATGGGGGGGGTGGGGTCAGGATTTCAACATATGAATTTGGGGGTTGGGGGGACATAAACATTCTATAACAATATGTTACAGACATAGCAAAATGTGTAAGAAATTGAATATGAATGAAGCAGCTTAACTAATTAGGGAAGCTTTTCATTTCTTAGGAGCTCTAAATTTGGATTATCTTAAACAGCATAGTTTTCTATCACCAACATGGAATATGGCACATTATCAGCTCACTTCAGAAAACTAGAAAAAATGTTACCTAAATATTCTTTGTGTGAAATGGGATTTATCAATTAGTATACATGTCACATAAAATAGGTGTTCAAAAGACAGGTATTTTTTAATTCTCAAAACAAACACTTTATTTAGCAAAGGTAAATATTTAGTATCCTTCTTCATGGCACACTGTAAGGTTATCAATATTGGCCAATACACACACAAGGCACAATAAGCAGAATTCCTAAGCAAAAAGTACTAAGGTAATTAATAAGCTGGAAATAACCCAGATTTCTCCCTGTGACCCATTAGCTTTATACAGAAAACACTGCTGGGCATCTCATCCTTTCCCTTCCAAAAAACAGGATTATGCTTTACCTATGATGAAAGATAGGGAAGTATTTGTTGTATGAAGAGATTGCTGTAGTGGCACCTGCAGTGCTAGAGCTATCATCTCAGAAGAAAATAAAGAACATCCCTTTCAGAGAGGGTGCTGAAGAGTACAAGTGACAAAATGTGACATTTGTCCATCCTGAGTGGTACATACACGGTTGTCATATTATTCTTTCTACTGTTTGTATATTTAATTTGGAAGGAAAATTCAGAATTTACGCTGCATCACAAAGAATATAAAAATAAATGAGTTAGCATATTGGCTACAGCTCACAAGGGCAATTAATCCTAAGACTACTTTCTCACATTCAAGAAGGAGACTGCTGAGGTAGAAGTCTGAGACTTGAAATGGATAAGCCATTCTTTTTTTTTTTTTTTTTTTTTTTTTTTTTAGTTTCTGCTTTATAACAAAGTGAATCAGTCATACATATACATCTGTTCCCACATCAAGCCATTCTTTTTGATACAAGGAGACAAAAGTCAACAAATGAAAAGAATATGTGTAAAGTACTGGTAGCATCTTCATTCAGCCCTTAGCTATGTAATTTGTGTGTAGCACTACTTGTCTCAAATGTGAAAAGGAACATTCTGAATTACTGAAAGTATGAAAAATGGGCACCTACTAAGACCTAAAGAAGAGCTACAAGCCTGCGTACCACAAAAGAGACAGGTCAAAAAAAAAAAGTTTCATGTTTTATTTCTGTAACATAAAGGGATCTGTGCTTGACTAACCTCATCTGTTCCCAAAGGGTACAGAAGATCAACTTCTGGAACACAATGAACTGTTAAAGAATCACCACAGTAGTCTCCACACTGGCAAGCCAAGAGTTTCATTGAAAGAAGATTTTTAACCTACTTGGGTTAAGCGTTCAGGGCTTGTACACCACCTCCTTGCTTTATTTGCAGCACAGATGTTGACTTTAATTAATGAAGTCTTACTTAGGATTCTCTTCCACAGTCCACATATGACATCTTATGTGAGATTCCAGAAGATTTCCTAAAATTGAACTTCAGGAATAATTTTATCTAGTAAGGTTCTAAGTCTCCAAAACCTCTTTTCCTTTCAGGTCAACCTTATGATTCACTTGCCTTTATCACATTAACAGGAGAGGTCAAAAGTAAAGCAAATTACAGAAGTGATTTGACTTTGGACTAATAATACTGAATAATGCATCACTAACTATTAAGATCTACTGTTTATTTCAAATGTAGTTACCAAATATAAAATAAATTCACATACTAAGTATTTCCAAAAATAGTATTTCTATGGAAAGGTTAAAAATGTTAGTAGAGAAAAGCATGAAAATATACCAAGGTTCCAACCGTCTGTCCACCACTGACCAACCTGTTTTCTTGGGCAAGTCACTAAATCAGTTATAAGGTCACTTCATAGAGTACCATTAATTTACTTTTTCAAGAATGATCTCATGTGAAAATCATTCCTCAGAAACAAAGCAAGTATCACCTTTACTTGACAGAAGGAACAGAGCCAAGGCTTAGAAAGCTAAATGGCCTACGCATGCCTAGCTAGGAAGCTAGAGAAGAAGGATGAACCCACAATCTTCTGACACCACAGTTAGTGTTTCTTCCTCCACATCAATGGTTCTCCATGGCTTTCGTTCACAGAACCTGTTGAGACTCTAAAGCACTTAAAATTTTATATATAATTTTAGGGCGTTCACAGTCACAAGGCTTAGAATCAAACAGTAATAACTGTCAGCTAAATCTCATGTGCAAACAGCAGAAAAAAAAAAAAGTACTAGCCTTATTTCATTTTCAGATAGACCTTATACTTAATGATCTTTTTTTTAAACTTACTATCCATAATGGTATTTATGTGTTAAAGATAACAGATAACTCAGATCAAAGCACTGTGACAATTTTGAGATTAAATGAAAAGTTGGCAAAGAAATTTATCATGTATTTGTAAGTCATCTCATTAAAAAACTATTTATAGGGACTTCCCTGGTGGTCCAGTGGTTAAGACTCTGCACTTCCACTGCAGGGGGCGCGGGTTCAATCCCTAGAACTAAGATCTCGCACGTTGCGTGTGCAGCCCAAAAAAAAGAAAAAAGAAAAAACTATTTATGTAGCGTCTTTAAGTATTTCAAACATCTCATGTTTTGGACATAGGATATAGGCTTGTAGATTAACACTATTTCCACTTACTGTAATTTTACTTTATTTTCTTTATTAGAAGAAAAAGCCCCACTTCCTCCAGTAACTGCTATGGTCAGAAAAGGCATCTTGTTGAAGGTTGCCTTCTACTAATATCATAGAAAACACTCACTTAGCTGCAATAAGGTGGGTGGGCATTCTCAAAGCAAAGTAACACTCCTCCCAACTGGTAAGACAGAACATGTACCACTGTGTGCAGAGTCCTGACCTGGAGTCGAGGCTCAAAATGTGCCCTGGCTCTGCCACCTGGTGACTTTAAGAAAACCATCTTAAAGCTCTGCACTTCAATTTCCTCATGTGTAAAACAGGAATAGCCCTACTCAGGCTCACAACTTCTGTGAATTTATAACCAGAAGACAGAATGATGACTGTCCCAGAAAAATACCAGAGTATTTACAGGCAACTTGCCAAAGTAAATTTATTTTTTTTATACATACACATACACACAAACACTAACACATTATGTGCCAGATATTGGGTGGAGGATTGGGACCAAGATATGAAGTATCTAACATGTGCCAGACAGTGTATAAAGGAAGCAGTAAAACAATATTCTTTAGAACAGGAGATGGGAGTAGGAGGTGTTGAGTCCATAGAACTGCCTGAGGAGTGGAAGGGCACCAGGAGAATAGGGCTCCATTATTTGACAGGGTTTCACAAAAAGTGTTATATGGAGAAAGTCACTAGACTATACACTTCGAAAAGACAGAGACATGAGTCTTGTCTTTATAGCCCCTACACCAAGCTCAGCTCAGAGTAGCCACACTAGATACCTAATAAATGTTAGCTGATAACTAAGTCATCCATACTCTGGTAACACACTCTCTGGTAAACACTATAAGTCCTTGTCCTTAAAAAGTGAGTTCAAAACCAGTAAGCAAAATAACAATGTAAAGGATAATATGTTAGAGTCCACTGTCTATAAGGTGCTTTGAGAACATTCAGAAAAACTGGGTAGGAAGACTTCAAAGGATAATACTTATTAAGTGCCTGTGTGTTAGGCATTTCACATGCTTTAATCCTCACACCTCTAAGTTAGTCTCATCACCCCATTTTACAGATGACAAAACTTGCAGCTCGAGATTAAGTAACTTACCAAGGGTCAGACAACCAGGGTAAGCCAGAATTAAAAGCAGGATCTAACTCCAAAGCTATTTCCACTATACATACCATAATGTCTTTGGTTTTTATACTTTACCTTTACACTTGCAGTGGGGAGAGAGCAGGGACTGTCAAAATCAGCCAAAACTTTGTCGTCCTGAATCATCATGAAAAGAGCATCTAAAACTTTACCCAAGTATTTTACTTGAAAAATCACTTCTGAAAATTGGTCTTCACTCATAAAAATCATAAAACTAATTTTTTAACAGCTGCATATGTATACTCAATGTCATGTTTCTACATTTTGACCTATACAACTACAGGTCTAAACAAAAGGGCGCAACATGACTGAAGAACGTGACCAGTAATCATTTAAGAAAACAGACACTTACTTGTAAGTGTTTGGGCTGAAAAATTTAGGTATGATCCATAGTTTTATATTATTCCACTGACTGCATATTGAGAGAAACAGCAAATTATTCCAAATATTTTTTTAAGGGGAGAGAGGACTGTTTTTGGAGGGGAGAGAGGAGGAGTCATTTAGAAATGACCTATGGTTTAAGGAATAAAACATTAAATGTTATGTGTCAAAGACACTGTAGGTATCCAACAAATCTTGTTAAATGGACTGGGCAAGTGGGATGAGAATGTGTCTTTCTCTCGCTTCTGACTTAAGAAGCTTTTTTTTAAGCCATGAAAAAAAGTGTAAATTTAAGAGATATGAAATACAAGCAGCATATAAAACCTGTGAAAAGGAATCAGAACACTGTAATTTGTGTCTCTGTGTAAACTCCTCAGTAACCCAGCAATGTCAGAAGATGGTGTACATGTTACTCAGCACATTAATGCTACTTAGTAAATACTGACACAATAAGACTTTCATAGTTTACATTCTAATTTTTTTAACTATTTTTGGTTCGCTATTTAAAACATTCCTTTCGTGCCACAGGAGTTTAAGTCTTTTTTTTTTTAATATTTATTTATTTGGCTACGCCGGGTTACAGCTGCGGCATTCGGGCTCTTAGTTGTGGCATGCGGGATCTAGTGCCCTGACCAGGGGTCAAACCCCGACCCCTGCATAGGGAGCCCAGCGTCTTAACCACTGGACCACCAGGTAAGTCCTGAGATCATTATTTCTTCAAGCTACTTCTTGTTTCTGTTTTTGTCGTGATTAATAATTTCTTTAATGGGCTTCTGGTCATTCTTTGGACTTATCAGCACCATCATTAATATTGTATTTTTTCATTAAAAATGTGATAAGCAGTTCAGATTTACAAGCAGGATCTAATTCCAAAGTTATTTCCACTTCTTTTTATCTTCCTAAACTCTAAACTTTTTTACATGGTATACAAAATAATCTCTTAAGTAAGGGTACTTACTCATCAGAGGTGTGAGATAACACTTCTCAGCCCTCTTGTCCAAATCACTTGACAACATTTACTGGGTATCTCAAGTGTCTTTCACAAGTAACTTTTTAACAGTTGTACTTCTGAACTTTAGGTCGTTTCCATTTCAATCCCCCTTCTCCCCCCTGCCCCCAGATAAAATTTTGGGGTAATCTGCTGCTTCTCTCAATATTGCAGATAGTGGAGTGATCCGAAACTATGGGTCATACCTGTATTCCTTTCTGATTGATGGACGGTAACTTCGGACTGTAAATCCCATATGCTATTAGCTGACATTTTCGACGGCACCCTAGCCACTTAATAAATATAATAACAAACAGGCTTTGTAATGTTTCTTTTTTAACATATCCATAGAACGTTTTAAAAAATTCGGAAACTAAATTATCTTTCAAGGATTCTAAGATTAACCAAACAGCGTCCATATTAAAATTATTTTTAACAATTTTATGGATCAAAACGTCTGTCGCATTAAATTCTGACTTTACCAACAAAATCCTCCACACCATGACGAGTCCTTTTCATTTTCTCAACTGGAAAAAAAAGGGCCAACTGTTTGCAGGTTTGCATTTAATAGTCTCCAGCAAACCCAGTAGCTCACGTTTAATTTCAGAATCGCGATGAGTAATCTGTGAACACAACCCCTGGGCTTGATTTACCACTTCATCCGTCCTCCCTCCCCACCAGTCGACCCCCAGAACTCCAACCCACCAAAGCACACTTCTATATATTTCTTCACCAAGAAGGCCAAAATCTCGAAAACAGCGAGGAAGAGCTCCACTTGGAAGGAAAAGGCCAGCCCTTCCCAGCCTGAGGCCCAGGCCGGCCCTGCGAGCCCCACTCCAAGGAGGGCCACCTCTCGACCGCCAGCACGCCCCGCCCCGGGTCCGCTCGTGTCCCCTCGGGCGACAAAACCCTCCCTCCCTGCGGCGCCCAGCCAGGACTGACAGTCACGGCAGGAGCAGGAGCAGCAGCAGCCGCTGCTAGCAGAGGCCTACTTCTGGCACCGGCCTCTCCAGACCGCGCGCGCCCCGAAACACTCGCCCAGGCGGGGGTGGGGGCGTCCCTACCCTCGCCGGAGCCTGCCCCGAAGGGGGACTTGGGCGGCCGAGGAGACGATGGGAGGTGCCACCCGGCCGCCCCGGCCCAGGCCCGGTCCTCAGCCACACTGACCTGTCGTCGCCCCCGCTCCTGGGCTGCGGCCCCCGCAGCAGCAGCCGCTTCACTGGTCGTCGCAGCCCTCGCCCGCCGCCTCCGCCCGCCACCGCCTCGTTCTCTTTCGTTGCCGCCACCGCCGGCGCTCATGCGGGACCCGCGCTTCCTTCTCCGGAGACCGAGACCGGGAAAGGAGGCGCAGGGGCCGCAGAAAACCCCGCGCTCGTCGCCAGCCGCCGCTCCGCCGCTGCCTGTCCGCACAGGGGGGCTACGCGGCCCGCCTGGCCGGGGCTAGGTGCGAGGTGGTCCGAGCACAGACCTGAAGAGGAGCCGAGAGAGGCGCCGCCGCCCGCGGCCGTGAGCGCCGGGTCGGCAGAGGTGAAGCTCAAGTCGGCGCGGCGGCGGATGGCGGGCGCCCGAGCCGGCGGAAGGCTACGCGGAGGCGGGGTGCGCGAGCAAGAGAAGGGCGGTGTGTCGAGGTTCCGGCGAAGGGGAGTCAGGCTCTATCGTCTCCTGCAGTCACCCCGAGCCCAGTGCCACCATCTTGGGAAAAACGCGGATCTCGCGGCCGCGGCGCAAGCGGGGAGGACTGGCTGGGCGGGCCGAGTATCCCGGCAGGCAGCGCGCGCCACCCGGCCGGGCGAGGGCTCCAGGCCTGGACGCATGGACGCGGGGCGGGGCCGGTGTGCGCGCGGGAGGGCGCCGCGCTCTGCCCGCCCTCCACAGCCAGCTCCGCTCCCCTCCTGCTTGCCGTCGTCGCCAGCGCAGGGGCTGTTGGGAAGGGGAAGTAGCTAGCGCCTCCTCGGAGTCCCACCAGGTTGGTCGCCATATTGGCAGTGGGAAGAGGGGGCGATGTCTCTTTTGAGCCACCGTGGTCTGTGGCCCGACAGAAAGCAGGCGGTACACTCCGGAAACCCCCTGGAGCCCTCTGGAGTGTTGGCGAGTCCCGTGGTCAACCCAACCGAGGAACGTGCCTGAACTTGTACGCTCCGGATTTTGTTGGGGAATGAATCGGCTCCGAAATTGCGCCAAGAGGGCTTTGATAGATAGCTGCCAGCCCCGCGGTGGGGCAGAGCGCTCCATATTCTAGGTCTCCGATCCCAGCCCCTTTACGCCCTGAGCTGCTTTGTAAACATTGCAGAGGTAGCCCAAGAGTGCAGACCAGCTTTCAGGGGACCAAGGTCATCTGCTTAGGACTTTTGCCAACACACGATGTGTCACTAGTTTACATGAAGGTGAAAGCCTGTCTCCTGCAATTTTGACCTTCAGTAGGTTGTCGATAAAGAGAAAGTGGCCCCTTAGTTGACCCCAGCTGGATACAGGCTAATTCTGATCCGTATGACGACTGAATCCATTTAAAGCTGTGCGCCTTCATATTTAGCACCAAGGTCACCATCTTATTTAAAAGGATTTTTTTATGGCTCTGCAACACTTACTAGCAAAGCTGTAATGGGGTCACTAACAATTCATATCCTTACGGTTTGCGGCTTTTGCTGATAAGTCCATAGAATACTGTATGAGATACCATTCATCTAGTATTCAAACTTTTTATATCAACAATAATACATAGCAGTGAATTTAGCTGTCATTCTTAGAACATCTTTTCTATATAGTCAGATATATATATATATATACATATATATATACATATATATATATATATATGTATATATATATACTGCTTCCCAACTAAAAAAATAAGCTAGTGGAATTTAAATTATTCTAGGACAACTGATGATAAATGACAGTATTAAAGCATGCCCAATTTTAACTCAGTTCCTTATTCTTTTCATTTTCTTACAGATTCTCATTTGGAAACTTTGCAGTTATGTTTTATGGGAGAGATTAGTTAACATCAGTCTCTTAAGAATTTACCTTTGCATATTATCAAAATAGGCAAGTGTAAATCTTTAAAGACTTTATTAGAGTAAAATAAAATATTACTACAATATCTAGCATATGAAGATTCTTTTAGCAATTCTACTTCCTCTTAAGTAAAAATTGTCTGAATAATTAAATGTAATTTTTTTTGTAATAACCTGGTATATCAAATGTGGCAGAAAACCATGAGTTCCAAGAAAATTAAAGATGAGAAATAAACCTCTTAATTAAATGTCAGTTAAATGCCAGTTCTTTACTAAGATCAAAGAGGATCCCAATTCCTCCTTGAAATCTGGAGAAATTACCCATAGCCCTTTTAGCTCGTTAGTATTAAATAGGCATTCTTATGTGTGATGCTAGTGTCAGACTTGTTTCAAGAAACCACTGTGTTGTTTGCCTTGTCCATGTTCAAATTTCAAAATGTTTGCTGGTAAAAATTACCAGTATGGAACATTGTCAGGAATCCTTAGAATACTAATAGAATACTAATAGATGGACTAATGATAATCCATCTCCATATATATCAGTTTTTATGAATAATATTTTTCCCAAGTCAAACCCATATTTTTCTTCAGGTACGTTTTCCCAGAAAAACAACTTAGTAGCTACCAAGTTAAGTAGTAAATTTGTTAGACTATTGTAGGCAAAATGTAGTTTCTAAGTTTCTCATTTCAGGTATAAAGTGAAAGGAGCAGTTTAATTTTTTTAGCATAGTGCATTAATTCCTTTAACAAACTTTGAACTTCTACTATTTACCCAGAAATGTGCCAGGCTTTGGAAAACAATAAAAGATCAACAATCCCTATCCTTGCCCTCAAGAACTCACAGTCCAAGAGGAAATCACCAGTAAAATGAAATTTATTTCAGAGTAACCCAACAGTTTTTATGGAACAGTTTGCCCCAAATTGCTGATGAAGTTGGTTTTTCAACAGGGCTGTTTTGTTACTCAAGATTTCTTTTTGATGTGAGTCACAACAGATGAATCAAAATGCAAAAACACAATTTTGTATTACCTAGCATGCCCCTGAGATCAGGAAGAAGCTTAAAGAATGGAACAAAAAATGGTCGGATATGGTGGGATAAAAGTTACTTTTGCTATATTTAGGTTGCATCAAAATGTTACACACTCAACTATTGAAAAAGACTAGGCTTTCAGTATATGAGTAGCTCTCAGTATTTAAGATATACTGTTGTAGCAAAATTAATTCCATGAAAAACATTGCCTGGCATATGACAAGTGCTCAGTAAATGTTAGTGCTTAGTAATAGCTGTAGTGATATTAGCATTATCTGTATCATTGTTTATCATTACGGACTTCAGGCATTAACTCCTTCACACCTTCACCCTTATTCCTACAGATTACCCAAATCTGTACTCCCCCTGATCTCCTGTCCTAAAGTATGAGCCATCTTTCTTCCTTTCTACAGCTAATATATATATTATGTATATATGGGGAGAGGTGCCCCTCAAGACTTAATCCCTCAGTCATTCCCTCTACTGTTCATTAATTCTCCTATTAACTTTGTCCTTTCTGTTTGGAAAAGCTATCAGATTGCCATTTCCTTCCAAGTCCCTCTTCAACTACTGAAATTTAGCATGTGACCCCATTTTACTATCAACATATACATTGCTAGTGTTAGTGTCAGTAATGGCATAATGATCAAATTTAAAAGTTGCTTCTCAATTTTCATGGTATCTGACCACTTTGCAGCCTTCCACACTGCTAACCACTACCTACTGGAAACTGCTCCCTTGGCTTCCATCACCCTGAATTCTCCATCTTCTGTGTCTTGGACCACTCTTTCTCAAGTCTTCTTTACAGAATGCTTGTCCTCTCTGCTTTTGGTTCTCTTCACCCGCCATTATTACAGTCTCTCACAGAACTATTTATGTATACTCTTTCTCTATCACTTATATAAGTCAGGAATGAAATCTGAATCTTGAACACTGACCTCACTCAGAAACTTGAGACATGTATCTTCAGCCCCTTATTGAAAATTTGTATTGAATATCCTACAGGCACCTCAAATTCATCCACGTCTGAAATTGAACTGCTGACTGTGTCCCATTTTTCATCATTAACTGAGATGTGGATAATAGTGGAGAGAAGCAGGTTTTGGAAGAATAAGCAGGAATTGGTTTTTGCAAATGTTAAATTTGAGATGCCTATATCTCTGTAGTACAGACTGATTGATAGTTGGCCCCTAATATGCACTCTACTCTACTCTTCATCCATGATAATGGAATATCTAGCCAGATACACAGTTGCCTGTAATAAACTCTCTAAGTGTGGCCATGTCACTAAGTTCTGACTAGTGAGATGTGAGCAGAAATGATGTGAGCAACTTCCAGATCATACTCTAAAAGAAATGAGATGCTCCTTTCCCTTTGTCCCTTTCTGATGATTGGAATGTGGTGGGGTTGTGAGCTACAGCAATAAGATGTGTCCCTGAGCACTTCCTGAGTCACAGTTTGTATACCAGTGAACTTTGGTGTGAGACAGCTACTAACTTCTATAATCTGCCATGGTTACTCTAGATACCTTTCACTGCAGCTGACCTTGTATCCTAATATCCAAATGAAGAAATCAAGGAAGCAGGTGGACGTAGGCATCTGGAGTTAGGGGTGAATGAAGCCAAATCACCCTACATTCTTTGACTTGATTGATGACTGTACCATCTGTGGCAGTCCCCAGTCATAATGTTAGTAATCCTAGATTTCTTCCTCTTCCTCACTCTCCTGACACTTAGGAGGCAAAGTTACATATTCCTTAAAGAATTGATTTTAGAATTAGGTAGCATAGCAAAGTGGTTAAGAGCATAGGTTCACAATTTATTAACAACTGCAAAAATGCTGGGCAAAATCATAAACTCTGTGATTTGGTTTTCTCATCTGTAAAATTGGGTTGTTGTAAGGATTACATGTTAGTATACATAAAAGCACTTAGAATAATGCTGCGTACGTAGTACAAGCTCAGTAAAGGTAAGCTTTTTTTTAATCCCATGCAAATTCCAGTTCTGCCGCTTACCAGACATAGAAATTTCAATTAAATATTCAATTAATCTCTCTGTTTCCTCGTCAGTGAAGCAGGAAAAATAATAGTACTGACCTCATCTGGCTACTGTGGAGAGTGAACAGGGACAGTACATGTGAAGTGTTTAGTGCCTGGCATATGGGAAGCGTCCAATAGATGGGAATAGGCAATACTATTACTATTAGTAGCTGTTATTGTCATTATTATTATAACATCCATTTCCTTCTATATAATCCCACTGCTGCTACCATAATTTAGACCCTTAGTTTTTCTTACTTGAACCAGATAAGCTCCAGAAGGGCAGGGCCATTTTATCTTACTCATTATTGTATCCCCAACACCCGACACAATGCTGGTCCAGTACTTTCCTACTGAAGCATCTCATCATGGAATGTTTTTTAAAGAAACAAATGTGAATCTTATTGCTCCCTTGCTTGAATATAGCAGTGGCTCTTCATAGCTTTCTGGAAAATGTTCAAACTCCAAGAACAAGGCCCATTGGAGGTGGGCCCTGCCTCCCAGCCCCGTTTCCTTCCACTCCCCTCATGGATCCCTTCCTGGAGTGGTACTTTACAGTCATTTGGAGCCCTTTTGCCTGCAATTTGTTCTGTCTTTTAAACAACTTCAAGCACCTTCTCTGAGAAGCCTCTCTAATCTTTCCAGGCAGGCTTGTTGCTCATGCCACTTCTTCCTATCATGTCACTTTGCACATACTGTTGGTTTATGTGCTGTGCTTACAATTCTGTCTCCCCTTAAGTTCCTTAAGAGAGGAGAGTGCCTTTGGTTTGCTTTTTGTTCCCAGTATCTATCTCCGTAGCTAAAACCTGGCAAGTCCTCAAAAAGGGTTTGAATGAATGAGCTAATATATGGTAAAGTAGTGTATCTTTGGATATTTCACTTTTCAACTGTGCCAAGCAGAGATACAAGGTGCAGAAGTGCCTGCCTATACAATTTAGTGGGGACAGAAAAATCAGGCAAATAAATTTGTTTTGATAAATTATCAGAGTAAGATATTTTAACTTGTTGTGAACTCCAGCAACTAAGTAAGCAACAATATGTCTTTTAATCTTTTGGGACCCTAGTATTATTATGTATAAAATTAAGATAGTGAGCAAGATAACCTACAAAATTCTCTTAAATCTACAACTTATTCAACCACTAAATGTCACTAATTGCACATATATCCAAGACTACTTAAGAAGTCATTCAAGGGCTTCCCTGGTGGCACAGTGGTTGAGAGTCCGCCTGCCAATGCAGGGGACACGGGTTCGTGCCCGGTCCGGGAAGATCCCACATGCCGCAGAAAGGCTGGGCCCGTGAGCCATGGCTGCTGAGCCTGCGTGTCCGGAGCCTGTGCTCCGCAACAGGAGAGGCCACAACAGTGAGAGGCCCACGTACCGCAAAAAAAAAGAAAAAGTCATTCAAGCAGAAACCTGCAAGTCATTAAATCATGCTTTGACTATGGTCATTTCAGTCTTTGTGCCTGCCTTACCCAACTGGAGGGTAGATGGAAAAGAGGAGTTTTATTGAACAGCGGTTGCTGCATTCACACTGAATTCATGCGTCCAATACCATTTTTAAGACATATCATACTGATCCTAACAGGAACTCTAACAATTTTTTAAATCTAAGGAAGTGTGTTGTTTAAATAAAATCTTGGTTAGTAAAAATAGTGTAGACAACTATACTTACTGTTTTTCTTTGGGATCCCTCAACTAAAGAAAATATCTAGCAAGGGAAGAATCATGAATATAGATTGCAATTGATAAGCAATATTTTTTTATTCTTGCTTGACACAAGAGAATAAAAAATTATCAAAATGATAAAATTTACTATTGGAATTTTTGATATTCCTTGAAACAAAGCTTGCCTTCTTTTTGTTGTTTTTATTTTTTCTTTGTGACAGTAAACCATCATTATACTATAAAAAGACAAATTTTTTTTAAAATTCTAACACTGATATTATTCTTGACATAAAATATTTTATATTGCTTCTTTTTTTAGTCCCTGCTAAGCATGATAGTGATTGCATCTTTATTTCAGTACTTAACACAAAGTTCCTGAAAATGAATTCATTTCCACAAATTGCATTTCTGCACCAATTAAGTGCTAGTTGCTTAAATAAATTGTACTAATTCTGACAACAATCTTTGCTATTATGCATTTCATGGATTAGGAAATTGAGCTTAAAATAAGTAACTTGCCCATGTCCCACACCTAAAACCTAGTAGAGCTAGGGTGTAAATCTGTGGGCGGGGCGTGGGGGGGTGGTGTGTGCGTGTTGCTGCTTTCCCAGAAGACAAAGATATGTTTTTTGAATTTCAAAAATATGTTTCATTGAAACGTTTTCTCAATTTTCCAGTCATCACTTTTATTCATTGCTTTCTAAAAGTATTATAAGAACGATATTCTCGAATTGTTACCTGAACAGAAAGCTCCTTTTCCATACTCTTCAGTTCAAAACCGGGCTTCTGAGAGCCTCAGCCAGCCAGCACTGCCACCACTCCCTTCCAGTACTCAGTCCTAATTGTGTGATTTGGGGCCAGCTGCTTATCTTCTTTAAGCCTCAATTTCTTCATCTATAAAGGGGATGATATTGTGATGATTAAAGAGACAATGTGCTGCTAATGACTTGGCTCAGTGCCTAGCACAGTATAAATGCTCAATAAATGTTTATGAATAAATGGGTGAATGGATGAAATTGTCTCAGTTGGGGATTGCCCCAGAAACAGATCTTGAGAAAATGATTTGGATACAAGTAGTTTATTTGGGAACTGATCCCAAAAAAAACATTAGTAGGGAAGTAAGGAAGTAAGTTAGGTAAGGGAGACAACCAATAAAGGGTGGATTATGAATCAAGCATTCAGGATGGGCAACTAGTATGTATATTTTGTAACTAATAAGTAATCTGAGTGGTGATACTTTGAGAATTGAGTAAATATTTCAGTATTTTTACCCACTAGTTTTAGCATCCATGGGTGATCATTGCCTAAATCAACTTTACACTGGTGATTGTACAATGATAAATTTTCCTCCATTCTTTCTAGGTTTATTAGTCGTGTTCTTCGGAAAAGAAGAAATTTTCCGCCTAACCACCACTTTTCTTTAGTATTAATATGGATTCATAGCTTCCCTTTTTATCCATATGGCATAGTATATTACATCATTATTCTTTTTGGTGCTCAAATTGTCCCAGATTTGTCCAGTTGGGGCCCCTTAAGCCAACTGTGTATCCTTTTGACATGTCCCTATCCACCTGAGCATTTCTTTGATTTTAGCACAATATAATGTTCAGATTTATTCTGCCCCATTTCAGTCATTTCTCAGAAACCTGGTTCCTTTTAGTAAATCTGGGCACTAGTCATTGCATCTAACTTGTCACTTCTTCAGTGGCCATACTTATGGAGTATATATATATATATATATATATATATATATATATATATATATTCATAATGATATTTCATATCCAATGCTGGATTCTTTTGCATTTCCTCTCATTCCATATTTATTTCTCTTCTCCCACAGTGAGAACCCAATATATTTTTCACATGCTGTATCTTACAATACACACAAATTACCAATACCACTATTAACAACAAATCTACTAAGTTCAAGATTTCTTTGCAATTCTTTTAGTCCTTAAACTAAATTCCCATAAAGATGTTCAGAGTATTATGTTCAGAAGTTTTTTGAATTAATTCTTATTAGTTTGATACATAATTAGATTTTTTTGTTTCTGTCTGTAGGAATTTTAGGGCTTGATTCTTTCATCTACATTAGTTTAATTTTAGTTTTTGAATATGTAAAACATTTTGATGTTTCAAATATGAAAACTACATAAAAGATACACCTGGAGATGTTTCACTCTAATTCTCACCCCTTCAACTCCATTCCCACCCACTGTCTATAAGTAGCCACTTTTATTTTTTTAAGGTTATCCTTCCTGAGTTTCCTTTTACAGAAATAAACCTACAAACACACACATTTTTATATGTATATGTAATATATATTATATATCCTTATAATTATTGTCCCTTTTTCCTTTATATTTACTAAGTTTATCTCTTTTGGTATCTAAGAAACATAAATTATGACAGAGAAAACTTTACACTCATACTTTATATAATCCCCTTAGGATCCTTTATTGAGATTTCTACTATTTGATTCAACAGCTATGCAATATCCTTTGAATTCTACCTATTGTCTATGTAACAATAAATGAGCATATTCTTCTTTCCCTGTTCTCTCTCCCCTCTCTTCTTATTTTAAAAATGATGTTATTTCTACTTTGTAACAACATATTTTTACATACTATTCTTTCACCTAATAAACTGTTTTAGGGTTAGAGTGATAATTAAATACATTTAAATCTTATAATCAGTCCTTTTACTGATGTTTCCTCAGTCATATCTTGGTTTAATAAAGGCTGTCTCTTAGTAAATTCCTCAGGAAGAGATCAGGCATACAGTAATCTCTGAGTTTGTTTATGTTTAAAACTGTTTTCCTACAGCTTTGATATTCAAAGCACAGCTTGGTTGGCTCTAAAAAATTCCTTGGTTCACATTTTATCTTTGATCTTCATGCATATGTTGCTCCACTCCTTCTTAGCTTTTGGTGCTTTTAAGAAATCTGATGGCAACTGGATTTTCTGTCCTTTGTCTGGTCTTTTAGTGTGGAGTCCAGATTTTTCTTTATTTTTAATGTCTAAAAGTTTTACTAAAATATGATTTGGAGATGACCAGTTTTCCAAGTTCACAGTGAGGCCTTTTTCAACATACAGATTCAGATCTTTTATTTCCATAATATTTTTTTGAAATGTAGTCATAGGATCAGATAGGACTAGCATCAATTCATCGCAACAGTGAAAGTGATACATCCAAGATCAGTCTTAAGCAGATCCAAACATCACAAATAAGCTGAAAGAACATCTGTCTCTCACCCCCATGTTATTCACCACTGTTGCACTGTTCCCACTCCCTGAGCTCACACCTTTGACCCAGTGAAGTATTCCCTATAGCCAGCTAACGAAGAAGAAAAAGACATGAGCTTGATTCACTATGGGTCAACAAGTGGTGTTGGTATGATCAGAAAATGAAAAACAGTGGTATAGGGTAGTGGAAAGCCTCTCAATGGGTAGAGCTTTGGGTGGTACGTCATCCATTTTGGGGGAGAGAGATACACCTGGACTCGTGGGCAATAGCAAATGACTTAGCTGATTACAGGGGCTATAGACAAAATTGTTCTAAATAGCAAGAGACTAAGAGCATTCCCTCTAAATTAAGACAAGGATTTTCACTCTCATTATTTCTATTCAATATTTTCCTGGAGGTCCTAGCCAGTGAAATAAGGCAAGATGAAGAAATAGAAAGCATACAAATTAGAAAGGAAGAAGTAAAACTATTATTGTTCATAGATGACAAAATTATATACTCTGCTATAATAAAGAGAATCCAAATGAATCTATAAGCCTACCTTTAGAATTAGTAAGGAATTTAGCAAGATTGTTTGAAACAAAGCCAATACATAAAAATCAATTTTTTTCCAAAACATTAGCAACAAGAAACTAGAAAATGAAAAATTTTGAAAACGTTATTGGTTATAGCATTGAAAAAGCAACAAATACTTAGTAATAAGTGTAATAAGCGATATACTACTCCTTAACATAGAAAATTACAAAACATTGCTGGGAGAAATTAAAGACCTAAATAAATAGAAATGTATTCCATCTTTATAGATTAATTGACTATTTTTAAGACGTCAATTATCTTTAAATCAATGTACAGATTCAATGCAAGTGTGATTTTAAAATCTCAGCATTATTTTGTGGAAATTAGCAAGCTGATTTTAAAATTCACGTAGAATAAAATATTTAGGATAAATTTAACAAAAGGAGTTCAAGACATGTACACTGAAAACTACAAAGCATTGCAAAAAGAAATTAAACAAGAACTAAATAAATTGAGAGATATATCATGTTCATGGATTGGAAGATTCAATCTTCCTAAGATGTCAAGTCTCTCTCAAATTAATCTATGGATGCAATGAAACTTTTTTTTTTGTAGAATTAACAAGATTATTCTAAAATTTGTATGGAACTAATAGCCAAAATAATTTCTTGAAAAATGGTTCTTCTGTTTGTTTTTTTTGTAAACTACCTGATTTTGAATTTTATGATAAAGCTAAAGTAAACAAGACAGTTTGGTATTAATAGAAGGATAGATTTATAGATGGATGAATCAGGATAGAGAGTCCAGAAATAAATTCACTTTTATGGTCAACTGATTTTCAACAAAAGTGCCTGAGCAATTCAGTGGGGAAAGCATAGTCTTTTAAACTAAGGGGATTCTGGGTCAATTGGATATTCATAGGCAAAATATGAACTTATACTCTTACCTTATACCATATACAAAAATTTACTCAAAATGAATCATAGACCTAAATGTAAGAATTAAAACTATAAAACTTCTAGAAGAAAACATAGGAGAAAAATTTTTGTCCCCAGCATGGGTAAAGATTTCTTTGATATGACAACACCAAAAGCACAATCCATAAAAGAACACAACAAATTGAACATCATCAAAATTTAAAATTTTTTTATCAAAATACACTATTAGTAAAATGAAAAGCCACAGACTGGAGACAATATTTGAAAATTATCTATCTAATAGAGGATATATTCAGAACATATAAAGAACTCTTACAAATCAAAAATAAGAGGACAGAGAGATTTCCTTGGTGGTTCAGTGGTTAAGACTCTGTGCTTCCAATGTAAGGGGCACGGGTTTGATCCCTGGTCAGGGAACTAAGATCCCACATGCTGTGGTGCAGCCAAAAAAATAAATAAATAACAATAAGAGGACAGACAATCCAATTTGAAATTGGCCAAATATTTGAATAGCCCTTTCACCAAATACAATATTCAAATTGCTAATTAACACAAGATATTCAACATCATTAGTTACTAGGGAAATTCAAATTAAAACCACAAAGAGGTATCACTTCATGCCCACTAGGATGACTACAATCACAAAGGCTGATAATATAAGGTTGTTGTCCAGGATGTGGAAAAATTTCTGGTGGATATATAAAATGGTGCAGTCACTTTAGAAAGCAGCTTGGAACTTTCTTGAAAAGTTAATCATGTGCTTGTCATATAACCCAGCAATACTTCTCCTAAGTTTCTATCCACAAGGAATGAAAACATACATACCCACCAAGACTTCTATAGCATTATTCATAATAGCAAAAACTGGAAGCAGTGCAAATCTCCCCCAGTTGGTATATCTGTACAACAGAATGCTAATCAACAATAAAAAGGATCAAACTACTGATACATACAACATGGATGAATGTCAAAACATTATGCTAAAGTGGAAGGAGCCAGACAGAAAACACTGTATATTCCATTTATATAAATTATATAGAATTCCATTTATATAAAGTTTCTAGAAAAGACAAAACTGAAGAGACAGAAAGATGATCAAAGGCTGCCTAGGGCTGGGAGTGAGAGCAGGGACTGGTTGCAAACGGACATGAGAGAACCTCATGGAGTGATGGAATTGTTTTAAAATTATACTGTGGTGATGTTTGCAGAACTGTATACATTTACTAAAAATTGTTTAATTGACACTTATGAGTGAATTTCACATATGTAAATTATACTTCAGTAAAGAGACATGAAAACATAAAATATTTGACAATCATTAGATTATTTCTACTAGTAGACAAGGCCCTTGTATTTCTTTTTAAAGATTTTTTTTGATGTGGACCACTTTTAAAGTCTTTATTAAATTTGTTACAATATTGCTTCTGTTTTATGTTTTGTTTTTTTGGCCACAAGGCACGTGGGATCTTAGCTCCCCAATCAGGGATCGAACCTGCACGCCCTGCATTGGAAGGTGAAGTCTTAACAACTGGACTGCCAGGGAAGTCCCAGGGTCATTGTATGTTAAAAGTTGCTTCTCTCTCTCTCTTTTTCTCTCTCTCTCTGTGTCTCATTCCATGTGCCAGGGTATATACGTTCACTTGGGGATCCCCTGGGGTCCCAGCCATCGTACTCTGTATATATGCTTGCTTTTATACTTGCTTGCTTATTGCCTGACCAAACTGGTCACAGGAGTTTAAATACAAAGGACAATAGGTAGTCTAAGCTTCATGCTTTAATATAGCATTTTTTGGAATCTATACTGAGAGTTATTTGGAATATGTTGGTGTGTTAATAAAGACACACTATGATTCTATTTTAGTTAGGATTCCATTGTTGATTACCACAGTAGGAAAATAGTATTCAGGCAAGGGAGATTGGTAAGGCAGGATTTGGGCATGCCTGGGTTCCTAAGAGATATAGTATGAGAAAACACCATAATATCTTTCTTAGCCACAATGTTGGGCTGAGAAGATACATGCATAGGGACTGGCATTTGGAAACAAGTACCAAGAGGAGAAGTTGAGACTGCTAGTGGCACCAGCAGGTACATAATTAGGGTTGGATTAGTAAGAGAGAACCTTCATTTTGAGAGTAGAGTGAGATTGTACCTCAATGGTTCATGGCCTCAGCCTAGAGCTATATTTATTTGGAGATTATATATATATATACACACACACACACACACACACACACACACACACACACACACACACACATATATATATCACATTTTCTTAATCCAGTCATCAGTTGATGGGTGCTTGGGTTGCTCATTGTTTTACATGAGGCTGTCCAGTTTTCCCAGCACCATTGAAGAGACTGTCTTTGCTCCATTGTATAGTCTTGCTTCCTTTGTCATAGATTAATTGACAATAGGTGTGTGAGTTTATTTCTGGGCTCTCTGTTCTGTTCCATTGTGTCCTTTTTTGTGCCAATACCACACTGTTTTGATTACTGTAGCTTTGTAGTATAGTCTGAAGTCTGGGAAGGTTTCTTCTGTTTTTCTCAAGGTTGCTTTGGCAGGCAGAGCCCCCTCGCCTGCCTGCTTTTATCCCTCACTAGCATCCTATATTAACATATCTACTTCTTGCCTTCACTTTGCCTCTTGCTGAATTCCTTCTGCTCAAAAAAAAAAAAAAAGATTGCTTTGACAATTCAAAGTCTTTTGTGGTTCAAAATAAATTTTAGAATTATTTGTTCTAGTTCTGTGAAAAATGTCATTTTGATAGGGATTGCATTAAATCTGTAGATTGCTTTGGGTAGAATGTTCATTTTAACAATATTAATTCTTCCAATCCAAGAGCACCAGATATCTTTCCATTTCTGTTAAACCTTTTGAAATTGCCCTTCATTTCTTTGAAACTCTATCCATTTGTTTTTCAATCTCTTTCATCTCTCTTCTTCATATTAGATGATTTCTACTGATTTATCTTCAGGTTCACTGATTCTTTACTATGTCATCTCCATTCTTCTATTAAACCCATGTAGTTAATTTATTTCAGATACCATACTTTTTCAGTTCTAAAGTTTTCTTTTCTAAAGAAAAATTAATTTTTTTTTCATTGCAAGTGTATTTTCCTTTACTTCACTGAGCAAAGGTACAACAGCTGTTTTTAAATTCTTGTTTGATATTATCTGGGTCATCTCTGGTTGGCATCTGTCAACTTCTTTTCCCCTGAGGCTAAGTCATATTTTCCTGGTACTTCATGTATCAAATAGTTTTGTATTATATCCTGAACATCAGGAAGACTTATGTTATGGAGACTCTGGTTCATGTTATATTGTTCTGAATAACGCAGGCATTTAACTTGGTTATACTCAAACTGAAAGCTGTCATAGCTGATGTGAAGAGCATGTGCACACTGTTTTCAGTTTGCTTCATCCATTCATGTTTCAGTGATCAGCAAGAAAGTTTGGCTGAGTTTAAACATGGAATTTGCGGTTCACATTCTCTCTCTTCTTTATGGGGTTCCCCCTTATTCTCTGATGACCCTGATTACTTTGGTCTCCTTTTATTGGTTCCTCTCTCCAGAAGATAGCAACCTTTCTATCAAATGTAACCTGCCCCACATTGTCATCTCCCTAACTGTGGCTGCCCTCGGGGCAAAGCTGGAAAACGTGGGAACTCTCTCCCTTCATGTCACTTGTTCCCAATTTCAGCTCTTTCCCCAAATCTATTTGTTCAGTCTCTAGAGCCCTCAGGCATTTTGGTATTGTTGTTGTTATTGTTCGTAGCTATTATTTGCAGGAAGATTAATTTATCAGGCTTTTGATCTTATATAAATTGCTTCCAATTTCTGATGGAGTGCAGCAGGGCATGGCCAACTTTATGGCTTGGTAGATTAAATAATAGTCCACCATGCAAATTTCAGTTCATGAAGTCACTTGATGTCCCCTTATCAGGCATTTAGTCTCTTTCAGAACCAAGTAGCAAGCTAATTGGAAAATTTCAGAATAGGATAAATATCATTTGCTGTCTACTCAAGAGTCACCATGGCTTACAGTTCCTGACTGAGAACATGCATCTTCCCAAGGTGATAAATGTTGGGAAAGGCCTTCCTTTTTAAATGAAATCTCACTTATCTACTCTATTATCTCTATGTCTTACCCAGGCATCTTTGGTATCTGCCACTCCCAGGTTTCCAGTGTCTCTCAGTAAAATGTCATCAATGTAGCAGACAAAGATGATTTCCTGTAGAACGACAAGATAAGCAAATCCTCTTCAGATTGTTCTGGCACAGAATTGTAGAGGTTACTCCTGCCAGACACAGTGAATTCATTCAGATGTTTTCTGGTCATTGAGACACAGAACTTGTCATCTTGCAGATTCATCACTATGTACCAGTAACCAAGAACTGTATTTATTTGCTCTGGTAAAGAAAATATACCTGGGATAGCAACTGTAATTGTAATCACTATTTGATTGACATTATAGTAATCTGCTGTCATTCTTCAAGACCTATTTTGTTGCAGGCAGGGGGACACCTTCCAGGGCCCGAGAGTGGGCACTTGTCTAACACTCGGAAATGAATTGTCCAAGGAGACACATGTGTTGACAAAGCAAGAGACTTTGTTGGGAAGGGGCACCCAGGTGGATAGCAGCAGGGTAAGGGGACCCAGGAGGACTGCTCTGTCACATGGCTTGCAGTCTCAGGTTTTATGGTGATGGGATTAGTTTCCGGGTTGTCTCTGGCCAATCATTCTGACTCAGGGTCCTTCCTGGTGACCTGCACATCACTCAGCCAAGATGGATTCCAGCAAGAAGGATTCTGGGAGGTTGGCAGGACATATGGACTGGCCTCTTCTCTCTCCTTTTGACCTTTCCTGAATTCTTACGGTTGGTAGTGGCTTCTTAGTTCCGCGTTCCTTACCAGGACCTCCTGTCACAAGATAACTCACGCAGATGGTTACTGTGGGCCTGGCCAGGGTAGGCAGTTTCAGTCAGTGGTTCCCCTAACAATTTGATCTCCAGAGATGTGATAGGAATCACCAACTACTATATATTTCAAGCCTTTGAATGTGGTATGATCTTTGAAATTTTCACAGGCATGTGTTTTTCTGTTTTTTTAGAGAGGCAGCTCCATAGTTTCCTTTGGTCTTTCATCCAATAATATGCTTTGCTCCACTGACTAGGGAGCCAGTTGAGGATTCTGTCAAGTGCTAAGGTTAGTCCAATCACACTCTCAAGATCTAGGAAAATAATGTTAGCTTGTTTTCATGATCCTCTGAGACTTAGACACAGGCTCAAAGTCTTTTTCTTTTTTTTGACCCTTAGTGTTCCCTATCTGTTTAGTGAACCACAGAATTAATTCCAAGTGTCCACAGAAGACCTGGGTTTTTCTCTTTCTTCAGCACACAATTGGCCTTGTAATTGTCTGCTACTCAGACTGGGAAATGTTAGGAGGAATATTTACCATTTGTACTCGTGATATTATCAGAAATTGCTTCCTCAAGCAATTCAAGGGGCTCTGGGTCTGTGAAATAACTACAACTTGGGACTTGGTGAAAGACTTTGAATCCTCATGGTATTTGTTCCCCAACTAAGAATTCCTTTTGCAATATGGATTAAGTTAAATTGCTTCATGGATTGCTCCTATATTTTGCTTTTATGTACCTTGTGACTGATTGCCCAACACCAAAGACCCCCTGTAGGGCAAGCCTTGCTAATTATCATTCTGGCCTTGTTGCGTACTGTAGCTCCACACTCACCTTGTCTCTGGCAGTGAGTTGCTGCTACTCTGCCTCTGCTTTATCATTTTGCTATAATAATTATCTGAGTGAAAGCAGAGAATTAATGAAGTCAGAAATTCAAGCACTGTAGTACTGGATTAACTTACTAAAATATTTGGGAATGGGGGAGTTTAACACCATAGTTTGGGATTCAGTAGGTCTTTTAGATAAATCTCAGGAACCTGAATTGTTGCCAAATGCTTTAGGTGATTTCAATAGTAATTATCCAGACACCCCTCCCCAACTCATCTCCCCAACCATAACCCACTTCAGAGAACAACTGTCATTAATCATTAATGGCTGCCCCCAATTCTTTTGAACTCCCTGCGGTCACTTTGATATGCTCCGACATTTTGAATTCTACCTCCCAAAGTGGAATTGAAACAATCTTACATTCCCCAGTCTTCTGTCTTTCTGTGCAGGGGGACTTAGGCTGTACATATTAGATAGTGGTAGCCTTCCATTTGCAGCAAAAATAGTCTTGTCTGAGACAGCATCTCCATTAGCAGGCCATTTCTATGATATGGTTCTGAGAAATGTTCTCAGAAACCTAACCTAGAGGCAGTCCCTTCTGATTGTACTGTGATCTTTGCAATATTTCTTTATAAATCTTTAACTGCTGGGCAGGAATGGGTTAACTCAATAAGCCTGGGTATTTCAAACACTGCACATTCTAAAGAAGGGCCTGCCTTCAAGACTAACCCTTGACTGGAACCCTGGGAAATAACCTTTGAACCCTTGTAACACTCTGCCTTGTAAGGCATTACATGTCTACATGACTGACCCTGAATAAAAAATCTGAACACCAAGGCTTGGGTGAGCTTCTCTGGTTGGCAATATTTCATATGTGTTGTCACACATCGTTGCTGGGAGAATTAAGCACATCTCCATGTGAATACACGGGAGAGGACACCTGGAAGTTTGTGCCTGGTTTCTCCTGGACTTTGTCCCATCTCCTTTTTTCTTTGCTGATTTTAATCTGTATTCTTTTGCTACAATAAACTGTAACCATGAATATAACAGCTTTTCTGAGTCCTGTGAGTCCTTGTAGCAAATCATCGAGCCTGAGGGTAGTCTAGGGAAGCTCTGACACACCTGCGTAAACTGGTTACAATGGATTCTGTTGTCTTCAATCAAGAACTATTACTGACACAGAATTGATCCAGAAAGATCCTCAAAGAAATAGAAATCTGGGACTAGTGTCCGAAATGGTTGGCTGAAGGCAGTAAGAACACTAGGTAGTGTTAGAGAATGGGACCATAGTCCACAGCAGCTCGTAACCAAGTAGTTACTTAAATAATAGCCTGTAGTCAACTGGACTAAATTGGGTATTGAAAAAAAGACTTTGATGAACTGAGATTCTTTGTCCGTATCATTAAGAAGGCTCCTAGATGACATTTACAAAGTCCAACTTAAGAGAAGAAGTCTTACATAAAAGAGCTAGAATAGAAATCTGAATAGTTTGGCCTACATGGATATTTAACAGAGGCTAATTGGTCAGAAAATACCAAGGACTGAAATAGTTGTGCAGTCCACTATGCCTTTTTTGGTAAGTACAATGTTAGTTCTGGTTAACCAAAGCTTGACTGATGCCATCTGAATAGAGACAACATACTTCCTAGAAAGACACCATGCTGCATCATTTCTCAGTGGTTCCAGTAGGTCCACAAGCCATCCTGAGATTAATTCTCCAGATTCTGAATCTCAGTTGTAATAAGCATGCTTGTCATCTGGCAGGATTCTCACATCAGCTCCCTGACCCATGGAGTGAGGGGCTATTGTGATATAAACATATGCACCTACCCTGGATTCAAAACATAAACCCAAAGTAGTGCCATTTTACAATGGGAATGTTGGTGATTAGTGTTACCACCCAAACCTTGAAGGATACAGAAGTGTTGATTTCTACCACCTCTCCCATTTAACTTGCCTGTATGTCCTGTGCAAAAATCGGACGGATATTGGGGAGTCACATTGTAATTATAATAGATCTAATCAGATGGTGATTTCAATTGCAGTTGCCATTCCTAAAATGGTTATCTGCCTCCCTCACTTCTCTCTCTCCTACCCCATTTTTTCCTCCATTCCTTCTCTCGCGTTTTAAAATTTTACATTGTAGAATATATCATACTTACAGAGAATTTTATAAACTCTATAAGCACTGTTTCATCAGTGATAATAAAGTGTATCCCCATGTAAACACTACCCAAGATAGTATATGAACTAGTGCTAGAAACTTAGAAGTTTCCCACATGCCCTTCTCTAATGGTAAACCTTCCCTCTAACCTAGAGGGAATCATTATGCTGACTTAAGTGACAATCATGCCTTTGCTTTTCTTTATAGGTTTGTTTTCCATATATGTACCTCCAGGGAACATAGTATTTTGAACACTACATAAATAAAATCATACTATATATTTTGCTTTGTGATTTCTTTCTTTACCTTAATATATTAGTGTTCTATTGCATTATAACTAATTACCACAAACTTAGTGACTTAAAAACACACATTTATTATCTCATAGGTCAGATCATCTGAGTTAGTTGAGTCATCTGCTCATGGTTTCACCAGGTTGAGATGTAAGTGTCAACCAGGGCTGCAGTCTCATCTGAAATTCAGAATCCTCTTTCAAGCTCACTGGTTATTGGCAGAATCCTGTTTATTGCAGTTATAGGACTGAGGTTCCCATTTTTTTACTAGCTGCCAACTGGAAACAACTCTCAGTTTTTACATCCCTGCCATGTGGGTCCCTCCTTTCACAACATGGCAACTCATTTCTTCAAGGCCAGCAGGAGAATTTCTCACCAGTCTGCTACAGTGGAGTCATATTACATACCATAATAAAGGGAGAGACTATCCCATCATATTCACAAGTCCCATCAATACTCAAGTGGAGGGGACTATTGTGTGTATACTAGGGGTTTGGAATCTTGGGGCTATCTTAGAATTCTGCCTATTGCACTAAATGATATTTATACTTCATTTATTTTAATTGCTGTGTTATTCCATTATATCTATATTATTCATTTACCATTCTACTGTTGATTTACAATTGTGTTATTGTCTAGATTTTTATTATGAAAAACAAGTTACAATGAACATTCTTATTTACAGGTCTTGTTACAAACTTCTTGTGCAAGAGTTTCTCTATGATAAGTAACCAGGAGTAGAATTGCTTGTTCATAGGTTATGTTTGTGTCCAACATCCCTAGGTGATGACATACTGTTTTCAAAGTCATTTACCAATTTATACTCCCTCCAGCAAAGCATGAATATACTCACTAGTCTACAGCCTTTCCAATTCTTGTTTTATTCAGACTTTAAAATTTTTGCCAACTTGGCAAGGGAGTAATTTTATATCATTATGACTTTGCTTTGCATTCCTGTGATTGCTAATGAAATTGAGCATCTTTTTGTATGTTTATTGACTATCTGCTTTTTCTGAAAATAATCTCCTAACTGGAAGGGCTATGATGAAAGAGTGGTTGTTGGGCTTCTTTGGGTTTTGGAGGCAACATATGCCACATTTGAGCATGCTGCTCCAAAAACTATTTACTGAGGAATCCGTTAGGCTGCCAGCTCTTAGTGATCTTGAGCAAGAGAAGGCTCTCCAGCTGGAGGCTTCAAGAAAGCATCTCTGCCATCTAGCTGTTAAGAGGCAATGGATCCAGTTAAACTTGAAGTACCTGTGATTGACTAGATACTACATGGAGTCTGTGGCAAGTCACAAATAGAGAATCACTGCAAAGAACCCAGGGTTTTGAAACAAAGCTAAGTTTTCTTTGGTAAATATTCTCCCTTTCAGAAAGAGCTCTTCTCTTCCCTACTGAGCTTAGGTAGATGGGACATCCTATGTCCATGCATTCTGAGTGGCCTTCCTGTACTGCATGTTATCTGGCCCACTAAACAATAAAGTTCCACCAAATGGGTGGTCTACAGGACAATGAATTCAAGCAGCCCATGAAGGTTTGGTAAGTTGCTTGAGCAGCTGGCTCACATTCCCAGTAGGCCAATTCTTGACCCATTGCCACCTCTCATTCAACTCTCACCTATGGACTTATGGAGGTTTTACCATTAGCAGTTGATCTGAGCCTAGTACACAGCTGGTCTGCATGAGATGCTCTCACCAGCCAGAAATGATTGATCACTGCATTGTTTTATCTCTACTTCAGAGAATCTCTGAAGATTAGTAGGAAATAAATCTTTCAGATGGGAAGAAGCTTGAGTGGCTCACTGAGTTGTTCCCCTACTTATAGAGTCAACTGCAGTGGCTAAAGGATAGCTAGATGGCCAGGGACTTGTAAGGAACAACATGGATATATCAGTGACAAGATGGTTTGGTTTGAGGGTGGAACTCTAAGAATGTGCCTACACTGTGAACATATCAGTGTCCCCTGTGAATGTCACCAAAGAGACCCCTTGTGCAGTGTGTCAGTCAGGGTCCAATCAGGAGAGAATCCACTTAATAACTGGAACAGGGAAAGTTTAGTGTAAAGAATTATTAACTATATAGGGGATTGGAGTACTGAGGAACTGGCTAATTAGAAGTAAAAAGAACACTAAAGTATACAGGGATAGTGGATAAAGAGAAGATCTGCTGAACCTGGGTTGACGAAGAGCCCAGGGCCTGAGGATGCAGACCTTGTTGGAGATGGCATGGCCATGGCTCACTGGAGAGCAGAGAAGCTACTGTGGTGCTGTGCTGATGGTACCTTCTGCTCTTCAGGAAAGGTGTCTCACCAGAGGCATCACCTAATGGAGAGTGATGCTGATGGAAGTTGCTGGGCTGCTGACCACAAAGCACTGCAGAAACAGGGCAATGGAAAACTTGCCCACATTACAGGAGCCCACTGAGCCAGCACTAGAACCCTGTCCTCCTGAAACATCTCTTCAGTACCCTTTACTGACAAAGCTTAACATACACCAGCTGGCAAAAATAAATAAATAAATAAAAGGAAGAGAAAAGAAAGAAAATTTAAAGGGTCCAGATCCATTTTCACATAGCAGGCAAAAAAGAGTAAATTCGGAGCTGAGAGGTAGTAAATCGTAGACCTAGGAGAAGTTGTCAACGACCTGGTGAACACAGCGAACTATTCTGTAGAAGTCAGTCTTCTTCTCTCCTCAGCCACCTCAAGTGCTTCCTCAATGGACTCATGAACAATCAGCCAATGTGGCAAGGGTGGACATTATGCATGGACCCAACAACATGAAATTATCTTCACCAGGGCTGTCTGGCTATAATTAGTAATGAGTGCCTAATCTGTCAACAGCAAAGAACAACTGAACAACTTTGAGCCCCACAAAAAGGAAAAAGCCACCTGATGGCAATAAAATATATTTGTCCTATTCCATCATGGAGAGGAAAATGAATAGTGGATTAGATACCCACTTTTGTAAGGAAATTGGAAATCCCTTATCCCAGCTCCAGTTTGAAAAATTACAGAAAATGTCCCTGATTGTCCTAATTTGGATCACAAACCCATATCCTGGTTTAATCACTGGGGCCTATGAAGTACCACGATTGGCCTACATCATGTCTTATGTCTGTGACTAAGAGAATGAGATCTTTATGAAAATGAAAGCTGCCATTCAGACCACAAGGATAGGATCATGGAAGATGTGTTAGTTTGCTCAGGCTGCCATAACAAAGTACCAAACATTGGTTGGCTTAAACAACAGAAATTTATTGTCTCATAGTTCTGGAGACTAGAAGTTCCAGATCAGGTTGTCATCAGGTTTGGTTTCTGCCAAGACCTCTCTCTGTGGTTTGCCGATGGTCATCCTCTTGCTGTGTGTTCACAAGGTCTTTCCTCCATGCACATGCATCCCTGGTGTCTCCCTGTCCAAATTTCCTCTTCTTATGAAGATAGCAGTCATAATGGATTAGTGCCTCATTTTAACTTAATCACCTCTTTAAAGGTTCTATCACCAAGTAAATTTACATTCTGAGGTCCTGGGTGTTAGGGCTTCAACATATGAATGGTGGGTGGGAGGGTGCGGGGAGGCACACAATTCAGCCCATAACAGAAAAGGAGTGATTTCCCAAAGAGGAAAACTATTATAGATTATTTGTGACTACTTGAACAATTATCTTGCACCAAGGTGGGAGGGGCACAACTTAGAAGCAGGGAGAACCAGAAGCTGTAATTCAAATGTCACTGGACTCTCTCTCTTACCTACTTCTCTCAGTAGGCTGACTCAAAAATTTTCTACTTGCTTCATGTATGTGTTACATTCAAGAAGCAGGCAAATTTACTTTTATTTTTATCACTCTCTCTCTCCTTGCATTTTTTAATGTAGGGTTGTTTCTTCCCTGTCCCTGGATGAAATTTATGGAAGATTCAATGACTTCTTGGGTCCTTCTTGGGTAAGAAAATATTCTTTGATCACTCCAGTTCCTCCAAAGTCTCAGTGTAATAATTAAATTGTCTAATCCAAGGTAGTAATCAGAAATGCCAAACTTTATTGTTGTGGCATATTCTCCTCCTCCTCCAACTTAGGTTTATTGTAGACTGACCAACTGCATTGGAAAAGGGGGTGTGATTTCCATCTTCTGTCTTCATCTCCTTGAACTTCTACTGATCCTCCTTCTACTGCTCCTCCTTCCATCTCTCAAATCTGTTTTTACTTCACTCAGACAAAAGGAGCAGGGAGTTCTTACCTGACTAGTTATGAGATGGCATGAGTGCTTCCTGAGATATGTGGATTTTTTTAAATGACTATCTCAGGGATGTTTCAGTGGGTTGCCTTGAGACCGTTGATCCACATCATTGAGGATCTCTCCCCTGTAGGTCCCTTGATATAGGAAAATAGATCTTCTGTGACTGATTGTTTTTTAGCTTCTGAGATTTTTGAATTTTGCTCTGCTGTTGAGTTCCTAACATATGGGTGGCTCTCTTGGACAGGATCTAAGATAACTCCACAATGGCTCTTTCTCAGGTATGACACATCTCTAATCCCTGGGAAATGTTTATCCATTCTTTCCCTGAGAAATATAGGCCTGAAAGTTGTCCAACCCAGTCACACTTCCTTGCCACACAGAGTGACTAGCCAACCATTTTCCCTTTTAAGATTTTTAGGTATGAATCAGTGTATTGGTTTCCTAGGGCTATCATGACAAAGTACCATAAGCTCAGTGGCTTAAAACAACAAACATTTAGTTTCTCATGGTTCTGGAGGTTAGAAGTCTGAAATCAAGGTGTTGATTGGGCTGTGCTCTCTCTGAAATCTCCAAGGGAAGACCCTTCTTTGAGTTTTTGAGCTTCTGGTAGCCCCAGGTGTTCCTTGGCTGGTGACAGCATAATTCAGTCTCTGCCTCTGTCTTCACATGGCCTCCTCCTATGTGTCTCTGTCTTCAGTTGGTCATCTTCTTATAAGGACAGCAGTCATATTGGACCAAAGGAACACTCTACTCCAGTATCACATCATCTTAACAATGACATCTGAAAAGATCCTATTTTCAAATAAGGTCACACTCCAAGGTACTGGGGTTAGGACTTCAACATATCTTTTTGGAGGGGACACAATTCAATGCATAACAATTAGCTACCAGGTCACTCTGTGAGACTGTGAGGAGATGCATTAAGCCCATCTTTTGACTTATGATGAAGTGGGATGCAATACTCTGCAGCCTACCAACAGCTCTCTCCCAAAATTCCTCTAGTAATCTTCAATCTTTTTCACAGTCTCCCCAAATTCTTTTATAGTGGAAGAGTGTATTCTTGAAGGCATCAGAAGGCTGAGAAGTAACTGGGAATAAACAGAAATCTAGAGAGGTAAAATTGGCATTTGGAACTTCTTACCTGGCAGCCTTTTATACCAGAAGAAGTGGCTGAAAATAAGAATCACTTTTTAAAAACTTGTAAGCCTGGGAGACAAAAGTTAGAATCCAGGGCCTATCATGGATGGAGTCACCATGCTTTGAGATGAGACCCTGAAGGATGGAACCTTACATGTAAGGGCAAACATAAGTAAACCAAGATATTCCCTAAAATTGCAAACCTGAAATTTAATTAAGTTGACCAAGGATTACTAGTATCCTCAGGAAGGATTTAAATATAATGCAAGTGGCAAATCTAAATGGATGATAAATTAATAAAGAAATAATAAAATCTAGTGGGGTTTAAAAATATGTATAGAATTAAAATACATGACAACATTTACAATAGCCCGGAGATGGAAACAACCTAAGTGTCCATCTTCGGATGAATGGATAAAGAAGATGTGGCACATATATACAATGGAATATTACTCAGCCATAAAAAGAAATGAAATTGAGCTATTTGTAATGAGGTGGATAGACCTAGAGTCTGTCATACAGAGTGAAGTAAGTCAGAAAGAGAAAGACAAATACTGTATGCTAACACATATATATGGAATTTAAGAAAAAAAAATGTCATGAAGAGCATAGGGGTAAGACAGGAATAAAGACACAGACCTACTAGAGAATGGACTTGAGGATATGGGGAGGGGGAAGGGTAGGCTGTGACGAAGTGGGGGAGCGGCATGGACATATGTACACTACCAAACGTAAGGTAGATAGCTAGTGGGAGGCAGCCGCATAGCGCAGGGAGATCAGCTCGGTGCTTTGGTGCTTTGTGACTGCCTGGAGGGGTGGGATGGGGAGGGTGGGAGGGAGACGCAAAAGGGAGGGGATATGGAAACATATGTATATGTATAACTGATTAAATTTGTTATAAAGCAAAAAAAATAAAAAATAAAAAAATAATATCTTCTGTAGCAAAAGAAAAAAAAATACATGACAACAATACCTATAGGTTTGGAGAGGGTAAATGGAGTTAAAGTGTTCCACAATCTCTGTAGAGTCCAGAAAGATGACCAAAACAAAAAATAAGTTACAAGGCAAGGATGCAGGATTATTTCCAGCATGACTACTTATAGAATAGTAGAAAAAAAAAACTTCAAAATTTAGAGTGAAAAATGCAATATAAAACCAATCAATTAAATATAAGAAAAAAGAGAAAACAGAAGCAGAAAAGATGGGAAAAAAAGATGGGAGAACAAAAATAATTTTGTTGGTAAATACATTAAATGAAAATAGACCAATGTTTCAGAAAAGGGGAAAAAATGGTCACACTGAATAAAATAAAACCCAACTTATGCTATTATCTTAAATATAAGAATACAGATAAAAAGAAGTAGAAGAAAGTTAAAGGAAGGAAAACTCATATGCACTAATGAAAAGAAAGCTAATATTACCATATTAATACCAGATAAAATAAACTTTAAGGCAAAATACTAAATAGAGATAAACAGGGATACATAATGACAATAAAATTTCAAGTTACCCGGAGGGTAGAATTGATCTAAATATTTATGTATCTAATAATAGAGCTTCAAAATATGTAAAGAACAAATCCTCAATCAGAGTGGAACATGTTAATATACTCCTCTCAGTAACTCATGAAACAAGTACACCAAAAATTGATAAGCATATAGAAGATTTGAATAACACAATTAGCAAATCCAACCTAATTGACATATATATCAGTTTTCCTCACAGGACAGTTGCTGATTTATGAGGCAATGTGTGCGACTGGAAACTTGAGCCTGAAAGGCAGAATGGAGTCTCCCATGGTCTCATGGTGCTAAATTCCATTAGAGAGAGAGGCCTGCAATAAACAGATAATTGGTCTAGATTTTGAACCTCATGACATTGGCCAGATTTTGACCCTACGCAGGGTAAAATAATAGCTAAGTTCAAAACCTACAAAGGGAAAAATTTCCAGGTTTGAGGAGATGGAAAGTTTTATAGTCTCTTAATCAAAGGGCTGGGAGGACCATCTATGATTAATAGATTTTTTTTTAAAGTAAGAAATGAAAAGACCAAAAAATTGGAGATTTTCAACAGAGAATTGAAACTATAGAAGGAATACTTTCAACAGAGACCTGAAACTCTAAAATATATATACATTTCTAGAAATGAATATTCTAGAAATGAAATGTATATTCTAGAAATGAAAAATACCATGTCTAAAATTAAGAGCTCATTAGATGGATTTAACAGCAAATCAGACATAGCAGAAGACAGGAACAATGCAGTTGAAAATAAGTTGATAAAATGTATCCAAACTAAAGTGCACAGAGAAAAGAAGAATGGAAATAAAGATAAGAGCATAAAATATATGTGAAATAAGTAATCAAATGATCTAAACAGTCAACTAATTACTGTACATTGAATGTGAATTCCAGCAGAAAAGAAGAGAAAAAAAATGTAGCAGAATGAATATCTGAAAATAGACTAGCAACAATTTCTTCAAACTGTTGAAAGCTATCAACCCACAGCTTGAAGACTGGTGAACCTTGAGCAGAATAAATAAAAATAAAAATATATGACGACAATAGCACAATAAACAAGAACATTAAATAGATTAAAAATGCTACAAAGTTTTTGCATTGCTCAGGTGGTAAAAATAACTACCTTAAGGTAAACTGTAGTAAATGAGGGATTCATATTGAATCTCTAGGTAACTACTAAAATATTTGAGAATAGCTAATAGAGATGAATAATAGAATAACAAAAAAATGTTTAATACAAAAGAAGCCTCTAAGAAAAAATATGAAGCAAAGAACAGATAGTATAAACAGAAATAAATAGCAGTATTAGAGACTTAGATCCATTCATTTTACTTGTTGTATCATGTATGAATAACTAAATATTCCAACTAAAGACAGAGATTGTCACACTGGATGCAAAACCAAGACTTGAGTATGCGCTATCTATAAGAGAAGAAGTTTAAATATAAGGACAAAGGTAAATGGAAAATAAAAGGATAGAAAAAAATATATCATGTAAACAGTAGCCAAGAGAAAACTGGTTATTTGTATATAATATCAAATTAATAGACTTTAAGGCAAAAAAATCACTAGAAGCAAAGAGAAATATTTCATAACAATAAAAATATCAACTAAACAGGTAGTCATTCTAAAATGTTCTGTACTTAATGTTTCACATATGTGTACCTAATAATTCGAAAATATACAATGCAAAACTTAACAGAACTAAAAGAAGAAACAGCTAAAATCATGTAATAGCAGTTGGTGATTTTGATACATATCTCTAAGTAAGTATTAGAACAGCAGTCAAAAAATCAACAAGAATATAACATATTTGAACAACATAATTAATCAAATTAATCAAATTTACCTATGTAAAATACCGTGCTTAACAGCTGCATATCAATTTTCTTTTTATTGGAGACTTAGATCAATTTTTTTTATTAGTTGGAACAGTTACCAAAGTATACCATATGCTGGTCCCTCAATCAAAGTCTCAGAATAAATAATAATAAATGAAAAGATTTAAGGTGTGCTCTCTGACCACTTTGAATTTAAACTGGAAATAAAGAACAGAAAGATAAATAGAAAATCCTTAATAGTTTAGCAATTAAACAACTTGCGTCTAATTAACCCATGATTAAAAGGATAAATTATAGTAAATATCTAAAAAATAGTTTAAACTGAATGGTAACATGTAGGTCATATCAAAGCCAGTTAAATGTAGCTAAAGCAATGTTTAGAGGGAGATTAGTGGCTTTAAATACAATGAAATTTAAAAATCAATGATCTGAGCCAGGAGCCAACAAAATTTTTCTGTAGAGGCCCAGATAGTAAATGTTTCAGGCTTTTGGGTCATATGGTCTCTGTCTCAACTACTCGTCTCTGCCATTGTAGAGTAAGAACATTCATAGACAGTAAACAGGAAACAGACATCATAGACATTGCAGGCTAATATGAAAAAGAACTATGAATAATGCACACTCTTTAGATCTAGTGATCTAAAGCAGTTTATCTGACCAACCCTAAGGACTAGGGTGAAAAAATGAACAAAATCACCTCATAGCATATACAAGGAAATCATCGAAAACTTCCATTGCCTCCTCAGAGAGGTCTCCCCTGGGTTGTAAAAATCGAAATCATATTCCCCCCACACACTTTTACTTCTACCTCTTTTCCCTGGTACATTTTTTTTTCTAGTCTAACTACTACTTTAAATTACATCCATACATAATTTTTATTATTTGCCTTTTATCTTCCCATCTCAATTGCAAGTTCTATGAAGGCTGAAATTTTGTCTCTTCCACATGCTGTATCTTTAGCACAGCCAGAAGACTGCCTGGCATCGGGTAGGTACTCATAACTATCAGTCGAGTCTGTGAATAAATGATGGGGAAGAGCACTTTAAGTTAGAAAGTCCTAAAAGCCCCAGAAGTGACACGAAGTTATGTGCATGAATGAAGAACAACTCATAGTCACTTTCAATCATTCTGTAAGAAATGTGGCCTCAGAAGTGGGACATGATAAGTAAACCCTGGCAGATTTTTTTTCTTTCTTTATATATGTATTTTTTTTATTGGAGTATAGTTGCTTTACACTGCACAGGGAACTCTACTCGATGCTCTGGTAACCGTGGCAGATTTTTGACTGCTCACTTCAAACCTGTGCTGTCCTTTATACAAGGAAAGGAGGACTCGAATTCCCTTTCCAGTCAGGAGGACATTCACTGAGAATTGCTGATATAGCCCAAACACAGTATCCTCAGCTCCCCCGTCGGCATAGACAGGCAAGATCCCTGGCCAGGAAAGGCCAGTATGGAATGATAGACAAACTTGACATAACCCTCTCTCTTCCCTAAAGGAGACATTTATGGAGATAATTTCCTTGCATTTCTTTATACTTTAGCTAAGCAAGTTTGAATTCCTAAACACTGTAGTTTAGTTTTCTTGTTTTTTGAACTTCGTATAAGTGGAATTGGAATCCTATCTTCTTTCACTCAAAACTATGTCCGTGAAATTCATTCATGTTGTGGCATGGGTCTGTAGTTTATTTCCATTGTCATACACTGCAAATATACTACATTTTGCTAATCCACTCTACTGTTGATGGGCATCTGAGTTCTTTCTGATTTTTGGATATAATGAATAAGCTGCTAGGAAGATTCTTGAAGTGGATGTAAACTGCTTCTGCCACAGAAACAGTGTCCCAGGTTCTCCAGGCTTGCTTATTACCATCCAGTTTTATGATCTTCAATAGCTATTTGACTGACTATATTCTTCCATAGACAGCATAATTCATCAACACAAAATAAGCTTTATTTTCTTTATTGTTCTATTAATATGTTTGCCCACTAGAGAATATTTTGAGAATTAAGGAGATTTAAGATTCTTGAAGTACTTTGAGCCCCTTGGGAGACATGCACTAGATTCACTCCCTGCTTACTTACACTAATGGGATCCAAGTGTAGGACAGATACATGATATCAACACATTAAAATCTCATTTCAGTCATACAGTATATTCTCCTCCAACTTTCTCAATAAAGCTTCTGAGAGCAAAATTAATAGTAAGAACTAGCAATGACTGAATTGTAGACATCTGTAAGATTCACCTGGATAGTCTGCTGACATTCAGCTTCCCAGGCTCTACTCAGAGTCTGGATCAGCAAGTCTGAGGTAGAGCCCAGAAAACACATTTTTAACAAGCACCCAGAGGAGACATCAGTGCAAGTATTCTTTGGACCCTGCTGTGGCAGAGCTATCAATAAGCAAAAACAGGAGGAGAAAACCATAGAAGACCAAAAAGATATAGGAAGATTACAAGAAAACCAACTGTACTTCTTGCTGTTCACAGTGGTGAAGTCCTGACCGTGTGAAGTGATTAGTACACAGGATTCTCCACTCTGGACACATCTCCCTCCCACACCAGGGCTGAGGCAAGATAGGGTTTTACCTTCCACATTGCCTGGCAGATGAGCTAAAACTTTAATGTTACATGTACTTACACCAAAAGAAGAAGTCATTTGAGGAACACAGTTATTTCAAAACTAAAAATAACATACTCAATTCTAAATTGTGTCAGATGTAGAAATATTAAAAGAGGACAAATAAATTAAATTATCCCAATAAACACACTTAGTGAGACAAAAGACAAAATTGGCAACGTGAAACCAGAAAAAAAAGTCTGAAAATAAGCAGAAATATTAGGTAACAAAAATAATACTTACAATAAAGAATACATTCAATGGGATGTGTCTGAGGAATGAGTTAATGAATGAGGAGACAGACTGAGGAAATCTCTTGGAAGAATAGCCAAAAAAAATTTTTTTTAATATATGAAGGAGAGAAATAGAAGTGCCAATGTCCAGATAATAGGAGTCCTGGAAATAGAAAATATAAATGGAGATGAGGAAATAATTGAAGGAACAATGGAGATTAAATTTTCCCAAATTAAATAAACATGAAAGACCTCTGTTTCAAAGGTCTCATAGAGTGCCCTCAAAGAGAGGTAAAGAAAAGCTGACATGCAGGTACCATATAGTAAAACATAAGATATCAAAAGTAAAGAGAAATTAGAGGGCTTCATAGACCAAACAAATCACAGATGATCCCAAGAATCAGATTGACATTAGATTTATTTTTCACTACCACCTAGTTGCAAGAAGACAATGAAGTAGGATATTATTCAACATATTGAAGGGAAACAAGTTAGGATCTAGAATTTTATATCCAAATAAACTGTCATTCAAACTTGGAGACATGATAAGATATTTTCTGAATAGAAGGTCTTAGAAGGTTTGCCAGACAAAGAACTGCATTGGAAACTAGGGTGAAATATTTGTATAAGTGGAGAGAAAAGTCTAGGAGATGCTATAGGAGATGTACGAGGGAACAAGAGATTTCATACCTTGGTAATATTTGTCTTTAAAAATAAGAACAAAGAGAAAGAAAAAAATATATCGTAATATCTATGAATTTTAAATCTAGGTATTACCAACATAAGGAGTGAAGAGTCTGGAATATTTGAAAGTGTGTTAAAATTCTTTCTTTTGGGGGGTGGAGGAGATGTAAACATCAATATCCCCCCAAAAAAGTGAGACATTAAAATAATGGAAAATGTGAGAGAGAACTAAAATAATACACTGAGACTGTAAAAATAGGTTTTGTTAGATCAGATTCCCCCAAAGCACACTCTGATATGAGAATGGATCTGGACAGAACACGACATTGTCTGCTACAAATGTCCAAATCGATCAATAATGTCAATAAACATAAGTGAAATAAGCCTACAGTGAAAACTACATGGATGTGTAAAAGCTGAAAATATAAGAATGGAAAAAACACACAATTGTATAGTGACGCTCTCCAACTCCACTAATATTTATGATCTTAAACCCTATTTTTACATTATTAGATTAGAAAAGTCACTACATAATGGTAAAAACTTCAGCACACCAGGTTGCTATCTCAGTTTTAAACATGTATGCACCTGATAAAACAGCTTCAGAATATTTCAAGCTGATAATTCAATAATGTAGAATAGCAGGTTAAATAGTTAAGTTGAAAGGCCAGCATAGTATGCATACAATTTATAAAACATGTTTATAGCAGAACTTCTCCAGGTCCTTAAGGTATTTAAATCATTAAAGCTATTGTAGAGCAGGTAGAATGGCCCCCTGGAAAAAATTGTTTCTAGGTCCAAAATGATTGGGTATTAAATTATTTTCTTCATGATATGAAATTATTATATAAATGTAAGCAGTGGAAATTAAGAAGCCCAGATTGTTGCATGGAGAAGGGGTGTGAGGAAAGTGATAATAATCATGACAATTTATAGGGGCTTCCCTGGTGGTGCAGTGGTTAGGAATCCGCCTGCCAATGCAGGGGACGTGGGTTTGAGCTCTGGTCCAGAAAGATCCCACATGCCGCAGAGCAACAAAGCCCACGCGCCACAACTACGGAGCCTGTGCCCTAGAGCCCACAAGCCACAACTACTGAAGCCCGCGTGCCTAGAGTCCGCACACCGCAACGAAGAGTAGTCCACGTTTGCTGCAACTAGAGAAAGCCCACGCACAGAAATGAAGGCCCAATGCAGCCAAAAATAAAATAAAATAAAATAAATTTATTTAAAAAATAATAATAATCATGACAGTTTAAAAGGAGAGCCTGGAGTCAGGACTACTTAGGGAATGATACTGGAGCAAACAGATATGGTTCCAAATTAGAGAGGAAGCCTGAGGCTAGGGGAAGAGATACAACAAGCATTTTTGATGGAAGAACTGCCAACACGGGTGGCTGATGGCATATTTGGACAAAAAGGAGGGAGAGAGTTCAAGGTCCCATCAAAACTTTGCACTGACTGACAAAGAGCATGAGAATGCCATTGGCAGAGGCTGCCATCTTGGGAGGCCCTGACTGGTGAGCACTGAGATCCCATGTGATAACTCTGTTCACGCAGCCTCATGGAGATGGTACCAGGGAGACATGTGTTGATTATAAACTATGAATTATTATTCTTTGGACCACCGGAGGGAGGGAGGAAGGAGGGAGCATCTCCACATGGCATGATGTTCATGGTGGGGCAGGTGCCAGCATCTTTGATAGGGTCGTGAGTGGCATAGGACAGGAGCACCTGCTGTCAGCAGGGGACAGGACAGTTGCTTTGCATGTACAGGTGGAGAATTGGGAAAAAGAGAATAACTGGGGCATGGATTCCAGGAGACTGGTTTTATAAGGCCTAAACATTTTCTCCAATCTTAAATATCCCATTAGGGAAAAAAAAAGTAAGCATAAAGTTTATATAATGTAAAATGTGAAGGTTGTGCCCGTGGAAAAGGTCTTGAGGTGAAGCTTAACGTATTGTCCAAGTTAGTTTTGGGGACTGAAATCCTATAGTATTGAAAGTTAATTTATATTACTTTAGATTGCCAGCTAAGCCCTGGGATGTTTTGTATTATGTGGAATGTCACTTTAACCATGGTCTAGAATCAGATCTGAGTCCCCAGCATGTATTTTAGGAAGTAGCAGGTGAAGCCATTGAGTTTGGCACATTGCTGAAAACTGTGCCCGGGGAATAAACCCTGACATCACCCAGCCATCTTAGCTTACTAAGAATGCATCACACTTCCTTGATCCACAGCCAAAGAACACAGCCAACCTCTGGCACAGAAACCAGGAGAGAAGCCTGGGTGTCTAATGTTCTCTCCACCCTCAGAAGTAATCCCAAAATAATTCCACTGGACCCAGCGTGAAGCAGCTCACAAAGCAGACAGGACAGCCTGCAGGAAGGGTGTGTCTGCTGGCACTTTCTCTGAGCTGTTTTTTCAGGCCTGGCCATGGTGGCTCGTATTGATGATTATACTTTTTCTTAGATGAGGAACAGGTTACAGCAGCCTGGCCACTGAAGGATTTTTAAATAGAGGTTAAGAGATTAGTGATATATTATGACTCTCACACTAAAATCTGTAGTGGAATTGCTGGAAACAGAAACCACTCTCCAGTGCCCCATATCCTGAGTGATACAGTGCCCAGTGACTTGTGAAGATCAGGTCAGCACAGAGCACACAGTGTGTCTAGATCAGTGACAGTGTCAAACAGCACTTGGAATCAGTAGATCTCAGAGAAGGGAACCGAGTCGAGGCAATAAGACTGCCCTCAAAGGCATCACTGCCCCGAGGGGTATCACAGTGATGGCTCGGCAGGGTCACCCTTGCCTGAGGACCTCATTGTAGAGGCCATGCCCACCAGCGGCAGCTTCTGTAGCACAGAGCAATTGGAGTTCTTTCTGATCAGAATCCTGAAAGTCATCCTGGTGTCTGCTCTGGAGTCAGCAGATGAGTCTATCAGGGCATGTTAGAAGATGTTGATATAATTAAAGAAACTTATTTTAGAAACTCTAAGAAAGCAGTTAGCTAAGTTTAACATCTACCTGAGTACACAAAATTCCCCAGCAATATGCACCTTCTAAGAGCACTTATTGAAAAGAACTGTCCAGGATATGACTTGAACATGTAATAATAAATGGAAGAGTAAAGAGAAAAGATGTGCTCAAAGAAAATAAAATAGACTTTGGAACAAAATTCTTTATCCTCAATGAGGATTATCAGGAAAATTTTAGGTTGGAAAGGGTAGATTTATGTGGGTATGTGTTTAGACTGTGTCATGTAATATTTAGTTATCAGAACATTTTTTATATTCTTATTTTTAGAAGAATACATTTTGAAGCATAAGTGTTAAAAATGCCACAAACCTTGAAATAATCATCCAATTTTAGGACAAATTTTGTAAATGTTATAAATGATTATCATTAATTTTTAGATGTTTATTATAAAAATAATTAATCTGATTAGAAAAGCAGTAAAGGCTTATATTATTATGCTTTTCTGATTATAAAAGTAAAACAGGGGGCTTCCCTGGTGGCACAGTGGTTGAGAATCTGCCTGCCAATGCAGGGGACACAGGTTCGAGCCCTGGTCTGGGAAGATCCTACATGCTGCGGAGCAACTAGGCCCGTGAGCCACAACTACTGAGCCTGCATGTCTGGAGCTTTGCTCCACAACAAGAGAGGCGACGACAGTGAGAGGCCTGCGCACCGCGATGAAGAGTGGCCCCCGCTCGTTGCAACTAGAGAAAGCCCATGCACAGAAACGAAGACCCAAGACAGCCAAAAAAGTAAAAAAAAAAAAAAAGTAAAACAGTAATTCATTCCAAAGAAGTAAGAAAATATCTTCAAAGGGATCTACTTCCCTAATATAGAGAAAATAATGTATTTGAGCATTCACACATTCAACAAGTATTTATTGATCCTCTACTGTGTGCTAGATGCGCTCTTAGATTCTGGGATACAAACTTTAAAAGACACCATTCTCATCTTTCAGAAGTGTGCATCCTACAGAGGATACAGGCTGGAATTGGCCATGCTGTGAGAGCAGAGAGGAAGATCAGAAGAGCGAGAGGTGAGAGAAGCTTCTTGGGGCAGAGAGAATTTGAAACAAGTTACAAAGAAGAGGCATGATAGGGAGGAGACAGCCCCATCAGGCAGAGGGAACAGCATTGAAAAGGCGTGGAGGTGCAAGAGAATCTGGCAAGTCCAAGCAGTCATTTTCTCTGGCTGGAGGAGGGACACTAGCATTTGATGAGGCTGGAGAAGTGAATCAGGAGAGCCAGCTTGTGAAGGGCGCTGTGTGTTCAAGAGCATGAACCTGATTTCAGATGCAAAGGGAACTTTCTGACAGATGACTCAGATGACATAGCCATCCTCCAACATAGAGAACATAGGTTTGCTCTAGGCTTTGTTCCTAATCCCATTGACTAATCTGGGTTTTGTAATGTGTGAGCTGCGGTAGCCTCTGTGTCCAACCCAATTCAAGGTGGTACCATTGCACCCTACAGTTAGCATCTTTCCAACAAAAGAAACCTTAACACAGAAAACAAGCCAGAAGAACACAGTGTCTCAATGTTCAGCCTCAGGTTGAACATCCAAGGAACCATACCTGTCCCACCTGAAGAGAAGATGATGATGGGAGAGATATCATTAATAGGAAATGGGACTACTCAGAGTTAAAAAAATAAGATGATAATGAACTAGTACTGGGACAGAAATTCCTGGATTCTCTCCAAATCTTAATCACTCTTTAATCTGTTTAAACTATCTCCCAAATCATAGGTCAATTTTGTGGCTAAATAATAACAGCTAATGTTTACTGAGCATTTTCTACGTGCCAGGTGCTGGCCAAGTTTCCATGAGATACTCATGCCTGAGCAACTGCTTGCCCCACTGTAACTCTACAAAAGATGATAAAGGGGCTCAGTGCAAGAGTAAGAACATTTTATTCTATTAATGTGGGGAGGTTTAGGAAAATTAGGAGATGAAAGTGATCCCAGTGAAATGACAGCTGCAGGGAATGGTGTGAATCTAATTTTGTCTACATATGAAAGGCACATTAAAGAATAAATTTGTTTATCTCTGGGAGGTGGGAGACAAGCAATGTTTATTCCTTCTTTAGACCTTTCTTCTAGGATGAAAACAAGTGATTTTTATCATAAAATTGTTACTTTTATAAGAGGACAATTTTATCTGGCTGAATTGGAGCCCAGAACTATAAATGAAAAAAAAATCTCCATTATTTCTCTAACTGCCCCTTAAACTGTTGAACCCTAGGTATTTATTTGTATCCATTGCTATGCATGAGAGTTTTTGTTCTATCATTAGAGGGGAGTTCTTGGTGGAGTCAGTGGACAGAGGCTGGATTTGAGTTTTTGCAGCTGGAGGAGGGACACAAGAAGTGGACACAACAACTTTCCATGGAAGACTCAGTAGAGATGAGAGGTCAGAAGTGGACAAAACTACCGAAGGAAAACTTTGGTTGGGTCTGCCATAAGGAGAACTGTTTACGGGCCTGAGGGACTGAAGGTGGCACAACAGTGGGAGGAACCCACTCTCCCCTCTGCAAGAGCCAAGCAATTGGCATCAGAGCATCCTGAGACCACAGGCTTGGTGTGGGCATTGTCAGATGATAGGCAAGCCTGGGGTGAGAAGGTCAGAGTGAGGCCCCTTTGGGCAGGTGTCTGGACAACTGGGAGCTGCAGCTGAAGACCAGGGCAGGTACAGCTCCTGTGGGGGTGAGAATGAGGTTCCTTTCAGGACCCAGAATAACAGGGCAAATCTTGAGGCCAACTCATTTCAAGCCCTCAAGGGTGGCCTTGTTTTGTGATCAAAGGCTGATGGAGGCTCAGTGAGAGGTTATGTTACTAACACCTGAAAGATGATGCATTTTTGACTGAGCAAGGAATTCTACAACCATTGGAATTCAGCCTAAAGCTTGGCACAGTTTTTAGTTTGTTATATGGTCCTGCTAAGTACCACAGCTGGCAAAGCAGCTGGTGGCTGCTGGGGTCCTTGTGAGGGAAACTGGCAGATGGGCCAACTGCCTGCCTGGCCCAAGATGACTTAGGGAGAGGCAGGCTTGCAGCATCAGGAAAACACCTCCCTGTTAAAGACAAGGTCATGACCGTTTGCTACAGCCCATTCAAACCAAGGGCAGGTGCATTAAAGTGAAGCAAAAATTGATTGAAACGATTGTCATGTGAATAAGAACTTCCTGATGTGACTGGGGAAGCCTGACTGTGCTTGAATGCAGATCAGGCCAGAGGTCAACATGATGCCCACGGTTTTGGTGAGACATCTGAAGACCTGTCATCCTGATGTGGCCATAGGTGGCTTCCTCAGGATGGCTGCTAAAGTCAATGACCAAATCAACAAAAAGACTGCTCTCCTGAGAAAGAGTTTATTTACTGAGAGAGTACTATTTTCAGATCCCCCTTCCCCAATACAGAATTAATAAAATTTCAGAAAGAACATGTTCAACCAATGTTTTAACAACTAAATGGATTCAGTAGCCATTACACTATTTCTAGACTCAGGAAAGGACTGCATTTAAAACAATCTTTGTATCCCATTTCAGGGTTTATTGGCGTGATATGCAGATGAAATATAGCTGCTGATAAAAAAAAAGAGAGATTTACTGTTCAATCAATGCAGGTAGACGTCACGTTGGCCTGACAACACTAGGCTCCTCCCACAGATGTGGTGACCCGGACCCCAGATGTGCGGAGCTCCTGTGGAGACCCTGGGGTGGTCTCCAGTGTGCTCCCAATTGTGTTCTCCATACCAGTGGCCCCTGGATTGCCCCAGGGTAGATCCTGTCAAATAACACTGACCACAGCATTAGAAGCCTCCTCAGACATTCACAGTGGGCCCTGAGAAGTCCTCAGGTTAAGAAGTGTTTTTAAATCTTATTTAGCCAGAAATGCTCAGAGTTTCTGTTTTTCTTTTTCCCCTTGAAACACCTCATAGCAAGGAACACTCCACTTTCTGGTAGGGACTTAAGAATCCCTTTCCCACTGTTTTCTGAGACACACTGTCATTTCCCTCTGGAACTAAACACAGTGTAATTATTTCTCTTTCTGTCTTTTTGATGTGATTGTTCGTCCTCCAGGACACAGACCAGGGCTAACTGATCGTCATGTTATTGCAGCATCTCGTCCAGGACTTAGCCAACAACTGCCACAGCAGGAAGCCACCCCTTCGAGGTCTAGTGTCCACCTGGCTGGGGGGATGGGTTTGGCCAAGGAGAGGGGACTTGGCCTTTGACTTTCTGAGGATGAGGACAGGCCTTTCCAGCTGCTAAATTGTAAGGTCTATGACAAAAATAGCTACTACACGATTTCCTGATAGCTATGCTGTTTGAGGGGTTCATATGGGGGGATGGGACACCGCTGTCTTGCGAACCACCTTCCACTGGGACAGAGTTATGCATCAAGCATGGAGAAATGGGGTTCCTCTGGGCCCTGTGTTTCAGGGTTCAGTCTCCTGTTGTTGGTGGACAGGAATTACGCTGGAAGGCAGCTCCTGGGGAAGGATGCAGCCTACATACACATTACTCTGTCTTTAATCAGCTAGACAAATTGCAAAAAATGAAGAAAAAGAAGAAAATTCATTCACCTTTTTCTAAAGTTTATTAATCTTCAATTGATTCAATTAATCTTCAATTAATCTTAATTTTATTATAAACTAATCTGGAATTTCATGAAATTTTTACTTTAAACTGAAATTTTTCAAATTTTGAAATAACTGTAGAATCACAGGAAACTGCCAAAAATAGTACAGAGAGGTCCTCTCACCCAGTTTCACCCAGTGGTAAGATCTTGTATGAATAGACACAATATCACAATCAGGATAAGATGATGATGTTTCCTGCCTCATTCCTGAGGTGGGTAATTTGTATCTTTTCTCTCTTTATTTCTGTCAGTTTTGCCAGAAGTATGTCATCATTGAAGTGTTCAAAGAACAAACTTTTTGTTGCATTGATTTTCTCTATTTCTTTTCTGTTTTCAATTCCATTGATTTCTGCTCTATTTCTTTTTTCCTGCTTGCTTTAGGTTTATTTTGTTTTTCATTTTCTAATTTCTTGAGGTGGGAGCTTATTATTATTGATTTGAGAACTTTTTTCTTAGTTCACTTAGTGCCATAAATTTCCCTCAGCAACACCTTAGCTGCAGCCAACAAATTGTGATGTTGTATTTTTATTTTAATTCAGCCCTGTGTATTTTAAAAATTTCCTCTGTGTCTTCCATTTCCATCCATGGATTATTTAGAAGTGTGTTGTTTAATTTCCAAGTTTGAGGAGATTTTTCTCATATCTTTCTGTTTATTGACTTCTAGTTTGATTTCTTTATGGTCAGAGAATATACTCTACATGATTTTGATTCTTTTAAATTTGTTGAGGTTTGTTTCATGATCCAGGATATATCGATACATTCACCCCTCCATATTCACAGGCTCTGCATCTGCAAATTCAACCAACTATGGATCAAAAATATGCGAGAAAAAGAAAAAAATTCCAGAAAGTTCCAAAAAGTAAAACTTGAATTTGCCATGTAGGCTAACAACTATTTACATAGCATTTATATTTTATTGGGTATTATAAGTAATCTAGAGATGATTTAAATTATATGGGAGGCTGCTGTAGGTTATATGCAAATGCTTCACAATTTTATATAAGGGACTTGAGCATCCTTGGATACTGGTATCTGTTGTGTGGGGGTGGGGCATCCGGAACCAATCACCCATTTATAGCAAGGAGTGACTATAGTCTACCTTGGTGGATGTTCCACGATGATAAATCCATCATAAGTTGAAAATATCATAAGTTGAAAATGCATTTAATACATCTAATTTGCTGAACATTATACCTTGGCCTAGCCCACCTTAAATGTGCTCAGAACACTTACATTAGCTTACGGTTGGGCAAAATGATCCAACACAAATCTTAGTGTAAAGTGCTGAATATCTCATGTAATTTATTGAATACTGTACCGAAAATAAAAACCAGAATTATTATTAAGTATAGGTTGTTTACCCTCATGATTGCATGGCTGACTGGGAGGTGTGGCTCACTGCTATTGCCCAGCATCATGGGAGAGTATTGTACTGCACATCACTAGCCCCGGAAAAGGTCAATATTCAAAATGCAAAGTACAGTTTCTACCAAATATGTATAGCTTCTGCACCATGGTAAAGTCAAAAAATTGTAAGTCAAAACATTGTAAGTCAGGGACCATCTGTATCCTATCCATATTGACTGTTATGTTGTTATCGATCATTATGTTCTATAGATATCTATTAGGTCCCATTGGCTGATGGTGTTGTTCAGTTCTTCTATATTCTTAATAATTTTCTGTCTGGTAGTTCTATTATTAATGTTATAACCTTTGGTGTTGTTTCCTCATTACAACTGCTCTTGATATTCCACTTAACTTGATTTAACCACATACACATTTTGTGTAGGGCTAGAGCCGCATACTAGAATTATCTGGGAGCTTTAAAAATGCTGACGCCGGGCTTCCCTGGTGGCGCAGTGGTTGAGAGTCCGCCTGCCGATGCAGGGGACACGGGTTCGTGCCCCGGTCCGGGAAGATCCCACATGCTGCAGAGCGGCTAGGCCCGTGAGCCATGGCCACTGGGCCTGCGCATCCGGAGCCTGTACTCTGCAACGGGAGAGGCCACAAGAGAGAGAGGCCCGCGAAACCCCCCCCCCCAAAAAAATGCTGATACCTGGGTCACATTCCAGACTGATTAATCAGAATCTCTAGGGGTGGGTCCTGGGCATCAAGCTTTTTAAAAAGCTCCCCAGGTGACTCTATTGTGCAGCTGTGGTTGAGGACTGCTCGATAAAGTAGCAGTGTCCACAATGTGATGCAACTCACACCTCCCAGGTAACCCAACTGGGTAGAGACGCAATGTCAAATGTAGTGTCTGGAGTAGCCCAGTGAGCTGAGATGGTGGATATGGTCTGTTACTGCAGTGTCCAATGTAGTAGCATGAGCCACTTGTGGCTACTGAGCAGTTGAAATGTGGCGAGTGAGACTGAAGAACTGAAGTTTTAATTTTATTTTAAGTAGCTTAAATTTAAGTAGCCACATGTGGCTAGTGGCTACCATATTGGACAGGCAGCTCTGGATTCATAAGACATTTTCTGTCTTATTTTACCAGAAAAAGTAATGTGTTTTTGCCCCAAATTTCCAGTGATAAATGATTCTAAGTGGAAATCTTCTCAGTTAAAAGGTATTTTTTTCATACTGAATAGTACTTTATCAGCAAAACACATGAATTAAAGTTATTTCTCTCTGTGAAGTGAAACCTTAGGAAACAGTTCAAAGCACCTCTTTGATGGCAAAATTGTACTGATGGAAAATATTTGTAAATGATGCTGCTAACGAACCACACTTGTATCAGAAAATAAACTTACATTTTCTTTCACGTACTTAAGTGCTATCTGTGGCTTTTAAAGCAGACTCCCATTACCCCAGTGGGTACTATTAATCTCTCCATTTAATAAGGCTTTTAGTTACCAGGAGCACAATTGTAACAGTAAAAAATTCAAATCCAAATGTGTTGGATCAAAAGAATGCTTGCAATTACATTGCAAGCAGTAGTCAAAGTGCTGTGGTAAAATGCACGCATCTGGGCTTTTTAGTGCTTGCAGCATGATGGATGTGTTTATAAAGCAAGCCAGCCCATGAATTCTTCATCAGGGAGTAATTCCCCAGACAGTGACTTACCATGGCTAGACTGGGCAACAATGGCTTGATGATAAGTCTGAAATGTAGATATTTTACACACCAAATATAAGACAACAGTAAAACAACCTATTTTTTATTTTGAAGCATTTATTCATACTCTGGTTGTTTTTATTTTTTATTTTTTTTTAATTTTTTGATTGAGTTGTTTGTTTTTTTTAATATTGAGCTGCATGAGCTGTTTATATATTTTGGAGATTAATCCTTTGTCCACTGATTTGTTTGCAAATATTTTCTCCCATTCTGAGGGCTGTCTTTTCATCTTGTTTGTAGTCTCCTTTGCTTTGCAAAAGCTTTTAAGTTTCGTTAGGTCCCATTTGTTTATTTTTGTTTTTATTTCCATTACTCTAGGAGGTGGATCAAAAAAGATCTTGCTGTGACTTATGTCAGAGTGTTCTTCCTATGTTTTCCTCTAAGAGTTTTATAGTGTCCAGTCTTACATTTAGGTCTCTAATCCATTTTGAGTTTATTTTTGTGTATGGTGTTAGGGAGTGTTCTAATTTCATTCTTTTACATGTAGCTGTCCAGTTTTCCCAGCACCACTTATTGAAGAGACTGTCTTTTCTCCATTGTATATTCTTGCCTCCTTTATCAAAAATAAAGTGACCATATGTGCGTGGGTTTATCTCTGGGTTTTCTATCCTGTTCCATTGATCTATATTTCTGTTTTTGTGCCAGTACCATATTGTCTTGATTACTCTAGCTTTGTAGTATAGTCTGAAGTCAGGGAGCCTGATTCCTCGAGCTCCGTTTTTTTCCCTCAAGACTGCTTTGGCTATTCAGGGTCTTTTGTGTCTCCATACACATTTTAAGAGTTTTTGTTCTCATTCTGTAAAAAATGCCATTGGTAATTTGATAGGGATTGCATTGAATCTGTAGATTGCTTTGGGTAGTAGAGTCAGTTTCACAATATTGATTCTTCCAATCCAAGAACATGGCACACCTCTCCATCTGTTTGTATCATCTTTAATTTCTTTCATCAGTGTCTTATAGTTTTCAACATACAGATCTTCTGTCTCCCTAGGTAAGCTTATTCCTACGTATTTTATTCTTTTTCTGACAATGGTAAATGGGTGTGTTTCCTTAATTTCTCTTTCAGATTTTTCATCATTAGTGTATAGGAATGCAAGAGACTTCTGTGCATTAATTTTGTATCCTGCAACTTTACCAAGTTCATTGATTAGCTCTAGTAGTTTTCTGGTAACATCTTTAGGATTCTCTATGTATAGTATCATGTCATCTGCAAACAGTGACAGTTTTACTTCTTCTTTTCCAATTTGTATTCTTTTTATTTCTTTTTCTTCTCTGATTGCTGTGGCTAGGACTTCCAAAACTATGTTGAATAATAGTGGTGAGAGTGGACATCCTTGTCTTGTTCCTGATCTTAGAGGAAATGCTTTTCACCATTAATCTCTGGTTATTTTTAAATGCTAAGTTTTTAGTGATGGAATAAAACTAGAAAGAGAAGGAGTGCTGTCATAAGTTCATCAAGATAAAGGACACAGGGACTACCCTGGTGGCACAGTGGTTAAAAATCTGCCTGCCAGCGCAGGGGACATGGGTTCAAACCCTGGTCAGGGAAGATCCCACATGCCACGGAGCAACTAAGCCCATGCACCACAACTACTGAAGCCCGTGTGTCTAGAGCCCATTCTCTACAACAAGAGAACCTCAACGAAGAGTAGTCCCCACTCACTGCAACTAGAGAAAGCCCGAGCGCAGCAACAAAGACCCAATACAGCCAAAAAAAAAAAAAAAAAAAAAAAAAAAGGACTACAAGTGTTCAGTTATGCAAAATAAATAAGCTCTGGAGATCCACTATATAGCATGGTGCCTATAGCTAACAATAGCATGTTGTACACTTAAACTCTGCTAGGAGAGTAGATCTTATGTTAAGTGTTGTTACCACAAAAACTTATAATAATATTAAAGGCATGGGAAGAAACATTGGGAAGTGATGGATATGTTTATGACCTTGATTGTGGTGATGGTTTCACAGGTGTATCCTTATTCCCAAGGTCATCCAGTTGTATACAGTAAATATGTATAGCTTTTTATATGTCAATTATACTTCAATAAAGTGGTTTAAAGACAAAATAAAATAAAATTACAGAAAAGGACTATAAGTAAAATTATTGCTTTGATTCTTCCCTCTAAAAACACTTCTGAGAAACAGAAATTATAAAATATAGTATAGCCTGTCAGTATGAGAATTGGATATAATTTTTCCATATTTTGTCTTTTAATAGAAAACCAAAAACAGTGCGTGTAAACTTGGCAGAAAACGTTGAAAAAAGATTCTTGATGGAAAGATTATGAATTCTTTCTTTCCACAGCTGCTTTCAGCTCTAGGAACTGAGAGCTGTAATTTTCACTCAGGCCTATCTAAGTCCTGAGAAAACTATAACCAATCCTAAGTCTGTATAAAGAGGCTCTTTGCTAGTTGGTTAAATATGAAATCAGTCTGCAGCCAAAAAAGCCTGATGTACTCATTGAGAGGAATGCCCAGACAGGTGGGGAGAGAAGCCCTCTGTGGACTAGCCAAGTCCTAGTTTTCCTCCGTTCCAGTGGAACTTACCTGGTTCTCTCCAGATCCCACCTCTCCTCCCACAGCTGCAGTTGCACTTTTCTCTGCTCCTAAAGGTGCAGAAATCCAGCTCCAAACTCTGAACTGGCTGTAGAGTCCTGGTGCCATGCTGATGGCATGGAGGAGGTGGACAGAACCATGGAAGAGCTCATATGATTTTATGATAACAAGCTAGATAACAGGGTGAAAAGTATTTCATTTTTTTAACATCTTTATTGGAGTATAATTGCTTTACAATGGTGTGTTAGTTTCTGCTGTATAACAAAATGAATCAGCTATACATAAACATATATGCCCATATCTCCTCCCTCTTGCATCTCCCTCCAACCCTCCCTATCCCAGCACTCTACGTGGACACAAAGCACTGAGCTGATCTCCCTGTGCTATGCGGCTGCTTCCCACTAGCTATCTATTTTATATTTGGTAGTGTATATATGTCCATGCCACTCTCTCACTTCGTCCCTTCCCCCTCCCCGTGTCCTCAAGTCGATTCTCTAAATCTGTGTCTTTATTTCTGTCCTGCCCACAAACAGATGGAGAGATATACCATGTTCTTAGATTGGAAGAATCAAAATTGTGAAAATGATGATACTACCCAAAGCAATCTACAGATTCAATGCAATCCCTATCAAACCACCAATGACATTTTTCACAGACCTAGAACAAAAAATTTCATAATTTGTATGGAAACACAGAGGACTCCGAATAGCCAAGGCAATTCTGAGAAAGAAAAATGGAGCTGGAGGACTCAATCTCCCTGACTTCAGACTATACACACCGCTACAGTAATCAAGACAGTATGGTATTGGCACAAAAACAGAAATATAGATCAATGGAACAGGATAGAAAACCCAGAGATAAACCCACACACATATGGTCACCTTATCTTTGATAAAGGAGGCAAGAATATACAATGGAGAAAAGACAGCTCTTCAATAAGTGGTGCTGGGAAAACTGGACAGCTACATGTAAAGGAATGAAATTAGAACACTCCCTAACACCATACACAAAAATAAACTGAAAATGGATTAGAGACCTAAATGTAAGGCCAGACACTATAAAACTCTTAGAGGAAAACATAGGAAGAACATTTTATGACATAAATCACAGCAAGATCCTTTATGACCCACCTCCTAGAGTAATGGAAATAAAAAGAAAAATAAACAATGCGACCTAATGTAACTTAAAAGCTTTTGCACAGCAAAGGAAACCATAAACAAGACGAAAAGGTAATGCTTAGAATGGGAGAAAATATTTGCAAATGAAGCAACTGACAAAGGATTAATCTTGAAAATATATAAGCAGCTCATGAAGCTCAATATCAAAAAAAACCAAAAAACTCAATCCAAAAATGGGCAGAAGACCTAAATAGACATTTCTCTAAAGAAGATATACAGATTGCCAACAAACATATGAAAGGATGCTCAACATCACTAATCATTAGAGAATTGCAAATCAAAACTACAATGAGGTATCACCTCACGCCAGTCAGAATGGCCATCATCAAAAACTCTACAAATAAATGCTGGAGAGGGTGTTGAGAAAAGGGAATGCTCTTGCACTGTTGGTGGGAATGTAAATTGATACAGCCACTATGGAGAACAGTATGGAGGTTCCTTAAAAAGCTAAAAATAGATCTACCATACGACCTAGTAATCCCACCACTGGACATATACCCTGAGAAAAACAGAATTCAAAAAGAGTCATGTGCCACAATGTTAACTGAAACTATTTACAGTAGCCATGACATGGAAGCAACCTAAGTGTCCATCGACAGATGAATGGATAAAGAAGATGTGATACATACATACAATGGAATACTACTCAGCCATAAAAAGAAACAAAACTGAGTTATTTGTAGTGAGGTGGATGGACCGAGAGACTGTCATACAGATTGAAGTAAGTCAGAAAGAGAAAAACAAATACCATATGTTAACACATATATATGGAATCTAAAAAAAAAATTGTTCTGAGAAGTATTTCTAAGTGAATAGTCGTATGGTATTTTCATCCCGTTGTTTCCAAGCTTTTAAAACATATGCTCTTCTGTCTTCAATTACCCTAAATCTGTAGCTCCAGCCCACATCCCTCTCTTAAGCTCCTGATACATATTTACAACTTGCGTTCGTGCTTCAAAGCCTGCTCAACACATCCAAACCCCTATTCATGACACTTCCCATTCAAACCTATTCTCGTCCCTTATTCACAGTGTTGATTACTGGTTCCATCATCTATCCTGCGACTCAAACTGGGAATCTTAGAATCATTTATGACTTTTGTTTCTTTAACACTCTCATCAAATTCATTAGATATTGGGAGTTGCCCAGGGATTTTTATTTTTAACTAGGTCCTCAGGGGATCCTCCCACAGAGTTTGGTGGCCTTCTTTGAGAAACGCTTCCGGCTCCCCGGAGAGGGAACATCCATTCTGCATTCTTTTTGTTTTTACTGACTCATTCCTTGGTCTGTAAGTATGCTCAAATTTTCCCCACTAAAAAGAGAATAGTTGCTCAAACGTTTTGCTCTGTATTCTTTTATAGCCAAAATATATTGAAAAAATAAGCCCATGTTGTTTGTCTCTTCAGTTCTCATTCACTCTTCAGTTCTCTGCAATCCAGTGTGTGTCCCCACCACTTCACATATACTCTTGGTATGCTTTTTTTTTTTTTTTTTTTTTTTTTTTTGCTGTACGCGGGCCTCTCACTGTTGTGGCCTCTCCCATTGCGGAGCACAGGCTCCGGACACCAGGCTCAGTGGCCATGGCTCACGGGCCCAGCTGCTCTGCGGCATGTGGGATCTTCCCGGACCGGGGCACGAACCCATGTCCCCTGCATCGGCAGGCGGACTCTCAACCACTGCGCCACCAGGGAAGCCCTCTTGGTATGCTTAAAACAAACAAAATCTGCCAACCAATCCAAACCCAAACCCCCTAAAGAAGCCCCCAGAGCCCTGCCACCTCCCCTCATGCAGCTCTGTCCCATTTCCCATCATTTGCTGCCCTACAGCCCTGGGCTTCCTTATAGTTCCTTGATGTGCAGAGCTCTTTCCTACCTCAGGGCCTTTGCACTGCTGCTGTCTGGACTATGATGCCCTCTCCCTGCTTCTTCCTCCTAGCTTGTCACTTGGATATTAGAGTGAGGCCTTGCCTACCCATCTGATTTAAAGTAATGTTCCCTTTTATTCTCCTTTTTTTTCAGCTCAGCTCCTGTTCTTTTCCTTGAGAGTGCATTTCCTAGTTTATATTTTACTTGTTTATCTATACTGTCTGTTCCTAGACTATGAACTTCAAAAGGGTAGGGGCTACATTAGTGTTGGTTATCACTGTACCTTGCCTGGTTCCTAGAACACAGTATTTGCCTTACTTGTAGAAAGAGCAAATGAATTAAGCTGTTTTGTCAGAGGCCACCAAGGACTCCATCATTTCCAGGTTCTGTGCCTGGATGCATAAGTGAGCTAGCAGAAAATCCATGACTCAGCAACACCCCCACTCTCTCAACCCCCCACCCCCGCCCAGCTGGAAAAGCCTTTGGGAGTTTTGTTTTTAATGATTTCACTCTAAAAAAAAAAAAAAAAAAAAAAAAAACCCGAAGTCTGATTTCTTTCTCTGTACCGAAAGATGGTACTGCTGACGTTACTCTGTGATTACAGGATAACCTCAACAAATCTTTTGAAATCTTGGTTTGCTTGTTTTTGTAGAACGAATGAATGAATGAAACCAAGGGAGCACTGCAGCACCCACCAGGTGCCATCCTCCCATGTGGAGCTGTGATTCCCACGGTCCCCTCCTCCCATGTGGAGCTGTGATTCCCATGGTCCCCTTAGAAGTGAAGAGTTGCTGGGTTCGAGGGCTTTGACTCTCAGCATCCCTGCATGTGCCACCCTGGCTCCCAAGTGCAGTGCCTACAAAGTTCTCATTTTTGCTGCATTTACCTTTCCTTCTTTGGGGATGTAAATCTGCTAGCAATACAAATAGCCAACCAGGTAATAACATATGCAAGGTACATTATCAGTGTTCCTAACAATGTTAAATGTTGATGGGACTTGACTGCTATTTTGAAGGGATCCCTTAAAAAACTTTAAAAAAAAAAAAAAAAGCTGAGCCTGCCTAGATCCCTAAAGTGCATGCACACACACATCCTACAAAAACTTTAATAGATCATTAGAACTGCCCTTCAAGATGCTTCCTTAGCAGATGAGACGCTCTGGGTGAGACTGGGCACTTTGTTGTTTCCTTTATTATTCAGGAATGTTTTGAAATGTAATACAAATAAAACAGAACTAAGACATATAATTATTCAAAAGAGGAAAGTAAATGACCACTATTGCTAAATAACAGGGCTGGAAAACCCATAAGAATCACTTGCCTAGAACTAGTTTACTAGAGTGGCTGGATGTGAAATAAAACAAATATTAAAAATCATTATAACATGGCTTACTTACTATATGCTTATAGATATCATTCTATTGTGCTGAACAGATAGAGGAGCTCAAAGCTTACACAAGTCAATTCCTTGTAAGTCTTTGATATTTCTTGCAATTTCCAGTATCACTGGCAACTTAATCCAGGCCCTTCGTATATTTTATCTGAATTATTGGAAGTGAACTATTCCCATTACTAAGACTTAATAGCTGATCAAATGAGGACAAAGGATCATTCATAAATGTACTTGACACCACTGCTCTGTATTAGGCCCTGTGCTAGATGCCTGGACTGGAGTGACAAAGACCCAGTGCTACCCCAGGGACACACAGGGGAAGGTGTGCCGAAACTCCCAGATTTGGTGATGGGAATAGAAGTAGGATTCACAGAGTAAGAAAGAGTTTTGGGGAAGGTAGTGAGTTCAGACTTGGACACCAAGGACTTGCATTTCCAAAGAGCAATCCAGAGGGTGATGCCCAATAAACAACTGGGAACAAGGGACTGGATCAGAGACAGAGGCCAGAGTCTGAGATGGACTCCGGAGCCAGGCCCAAAGCCGTCACTGAAGTTCTGTTTGTTGGTGCTAGTTTCCCTAAGGAAATTCACACAGAAAAGGGGGAAATTCCTGAGAACAGAACTTGAATAGAGCTTATGAGTTGGGGGCTTCAGGAAGAAATAAAACAGTAGAGAAGAAGCCAAGGTCATTAGAAAAGTTGTGAGGGCCAAGAAAGTGCCCAGGAAACAGGGCCAGGGTGAGTTCCGTGAAGGCTTGGGCACAAGGACACATCAGTAGCAGGTAAGGCCGCAAGGCCAGAGAATATCTTTGATGTTGTGATGAGAGATGCTGGAGACAGTTGTTCATCAGAGGGAGGAGGGGAAAAGTCTCTGCCAAGGGCTAAGGAGTCAAGGCTCGAAGGGTAGAGGCTGCAAGGGCTCTGGTCTGGGCGATGTTGGTGGTGGATGGAAGGGAGGATGTGGGAGTAAGTGAGACTGATGATGCTGGGAGATGATGGGTGATTCTCCACACGGAGGCTGGACTGCAGTGGAAAGCAAGGAGAAAGATTGGTAGAGATAAGAAGACATGAGATGAGATAGAGAGAAGAGAAAAGAGGGAAGGCTTTCCTTGGGTGTCCTCGATCACTTTACAAAACTAGGAGGACAGGTAATTTGATAGAAGTGGAAGGGGCAGAGGTGTCACTGGGGGTATTGAAGGTAGTGACACATGCTTGGAGCAGTCACTTTAGACAATGCACAAAAAAGTTAAGAAAAGATGAACAAAGCTGTGCAGTTCCTCTGAGGGCCAAATTATAGTCAGCACACATTCTGAGAATCAAAACAGCAGAGCTCTGTGACTTCCTCCAGAAATTCTTGGACAAGAAAAGGATGGTAGGCTGGAAGAACAACAGTTGTAGGATCCAAAGAGTCTAGTGATTTAAAATGACTTAGGCTGGGGAGATAAGTGATGGCAGAAAGGGCAAGAAAAACCAAGGGGGAACAAGAAAGGCTTTAAGGACAGGAGACTAGGAGACTAAGACCTCTATATCCTTGAAAGGAGATATGCCATTTCAAGGGCCAGTGATGCTTCCCCTTCCCCCTTATCTGCTTGTCCCTTCCTCCTCACAGGTGCTGGTGGCGAGCAGGTTTTATCCAGAATCAGCCTAGAGAAGCGCATATTCCTGGTGGTGGTTTCCCTGGGATGCCTGCGTCTCCCTTGCCTTATACAAATGTCTGTACTGCAGGAGAGGTTACTGCCCTAATTAAGGGGCAGGGCTTGAATAAACCATATCCATAATGACTGTCAATGTTAATAAACTACCAAATGCATAAAGGCAATTAATAACAATCCTATCCTGCTAGGGATACAGTCTTGCACCATAGTTACATATACACCAAGTCACTGATCTAACCTGTTAGACTTATGGAGAATTTAAGTGGCCTGAGGGGAAATCTGTGCCTTCTGCTTGTCCTGAAAATACAGAAGGTTATAATAATCATAAAGATGTGGCTGAACAAACAGTGTCGGTCCTTCTGTTGTTTCCTGTCGTCAAGAATGGAGCCAGCAACCCTGAAAGACCTGTAAAAGCAGCTCTGTTGCCTGGTGCAGCTTTGGCTTTAAATCCTATTCTCAACCCTGCCTCCCTGCTGTCTTGGCTTTCTTCTCTCTGTTCTTTCCCCCTCTTTTGGCTTGCCAAATTTGGGCTTAGTCAGTGCTGTGGTGGTAATACCGCAGCTCTTAAGGAGCCAACTCATGCTGACTCAGAACCAAAGGGCCAGATCAGCACTGTACCTAGAACTGAGGACAGAAAAGGGACCAAACCCTTGGGCCAGGCCTGCTTCCTAGAGCGCTTCTCTTTGTTCAAACTCCTACAGATGCCTGAGTGGAGAGGGCAGGGACAATTAGATAGGTGTGAACTCCCAAGGGGAAAAATACTGTTTCAATAAGAAGGGAAGATTGCAGGCTTTACTGTGGGGGACGGAGGGGGAAGATGGGGAGTGCGAGAGCACATGCGCACATGTGTTTTAAAACAACTGAACATACAAATTACTTTTAATTGAAAATTTGATATAATTATAGATTCACATGCAAATTATTATAAGAAATAATACAGAGAGACTCCCCCATATACATTTTCCCAGTTTTCCCCAATGATAATATTTTTCAAAGTTATAGTATATCACAGCCAGGATATTGACATTGATAAAATCCACCATCTAGTTCAGAGTCCCTGGTTTTACTTGTACTCATTTATGTGTGTGTGTTTAGCTCTATACAGTTTGACTACTGTACATATACATGTATAGGTTTGTGTGTCCACCGCCACAGTCAAGATACGGAATGCCTTATCATCACTAAAATCCCCTATGTTGTCCTTTTATAACCACATTCACCACCACCTCTTTCTCCACTCTTATGCCACCCCCTAACCCTTGGCAACCACTGCTCTCCATTTTTAAACTTACGTATTTCAAAACTACTATGTAGGGACTTCTCTGGTGGTCCAGGGGGTAAGACTCCAAGCTCCCAATGCAGGGGGCCCAGGTTCGATCCCTGGTTGGGGAACTGGATCCCGCATGCATGCCACAACTAAGAAGTCTGCATGCCACAACTAAAGATCCCGCACGCTGCAAACTAAGATCCCACGTGCTGAAACTAAGACCCAGCTCAGCCTAAATATATAAATAAATAAATATTTTTAAAAAACTATTCTGTAAATGGAATCATACAGTAAATAACATTGTTTTTTTTTTCAGCATGTATAATTCTCTTGAGATCCATGCAAGTCATTGTGAACATACATAATTTGTTCCTTTTAATTGTTGAATAGTTATCCAGGGTATGGATAAACCAGTTTCTTTAATCATTTACCCATTCAAGCTACCTATGTTATATTTGAAGTGAGTCTCTTCCAGACAACATATAAAGGGGTTATGTGATTTTTTTCTGTTCTGCCAATTTCTGTCTATCGCTGTTATTTAAATCATTTATATTGAAGGTAAATATATGTTGATGCTTGAGTCAGCCATTTTATTATTAGTTTTATGTTTGTTTCTCTGGTTCTTGTTCCTTTATTTCTCTTTCCTTGCCTTCCTGGGGTTACTTGAACAATTTTTTTTATTCCACCTTGATTTATTTATAATATTTTTGAGTATATTTCTTTGTATAATTTTTTTTAGTGGTCGTTCTGGGTATTATAATAGAAATATGTGACCTATCAGAGCCTACTAGTAACAATATTTTACTTTGTGTTAACTGTGGAGTTTCATGTCCACCTAGATCTCTTTACTTTCTCCTCTTTTAAATTTCATTGGCTTGAATATCAGGTGGTGTTAACATTTTTGTTTCAGTTATCAAACATGATTGATGATTTATAAAACACATGAGGAGAAGAATAGTTCACTGTGTGTACACACTTCTGTTATTTCTGTTGTTCCTTCTTTCCTGATGCTCCAAGATTCTTTCTTTCATCCATTCCTTTTTGTTTGATGAATTACTTCAGTCAGTCTTAAAGGGTAAGTTTGCTTATCAACAAATTCTGTTAGTTTTCTTTCACTTGAGAATGTCTATTTTCCTCTCATTCCTGAAGGATAGTGTTCCCAGACATAATTTGTGGTTGAATTGTTTTCCTTTCAATGCTTGAAAAATGTTGTGCCCTTTCTTCTGGCTCCACTGTTTCAGGAGAACTCTACTGTCATTTGTATCATTTTCCCCTCCAGATAATAACACGTCATTTCTCTTTAGCTTCTTAGATTTTTTTTTCTTTGTCTTCTGCATGGGTTTCTTTCAGTTGATCCTGTTTGGGATCCACTCAGCTTCTTGAATCCAGGTTTGTGCGTGTCACCAAATTTGGGAAATTTTTAGTTATTACTTCTTCATATGCTCTTTCAGCTCCACTCTCTTTCTCCTCTTTTTCTGGTACTCCAATGACAGAAATGTTCATTTGTTTGTTTTAATAGCCCCTTAGGTCTCTGAGACTCGGTTCATTTTTTGAAATCTATTTTCCTCTGTTGTTTAGATTGGTTGTTGAAATTGGGCAAATTATTTCCTCAAGTTCAGTGATTCTATCCTCTGTCATCACCATGCTACAATTGAGCCCATCCAGTGAGTTTTCCAAATTTTTCTGCTATTATATTTTTCAGTGCTCTGATTTTCATTTGGTTCTTTTTTTGTAATTCTGTTTATCTGCTGAGCTTTTGTAATTGTTTTTGTTATTGATTGTTGAAGCATTTTTATAACAGCTATTGCACTGCTGGTGGGAATGTGAATTGGTACAGCCACTATGGAGAACAGTATGGAGGTTCTTTAAGAAACTACAAATAGAACTACCATATGACCCAGCAATCCCACTACTGGGCATATACCCTGAGAAAACCATAATTCAAAAAGAGTCATGTACCAGAATGTTCATTGCAGCTCTATTTACAATAGCCAGGAGATGGAAGCAACCTAAGTGTCCATCATTGGATGAATGGATAAAGAAGATGTGGCACATATATACAATGGAATATTACTCAGCCATAAACAGAAACGAAATTGAGTTATTTGTAGTGAGGTGGATGGACTTAGAGTCTGTCATACAGAGTGAAGTAAGTCAGAAAGAGAAAAACAAATACCATATGCTAACACATATATATGGAATCTAAGGGGGAAAAAAAGGTCATGAAGAACCTATGGGTAAGACAGGAGTAAAGACACAGACCAACTAGAGAATGGACTTGAGGATATGGGGAGGGGGAAGGGTAAACTGTGACAAAGTGAGAGAGTGACATGGACATATATACATTACCAAATGTAAAATAGATAGCTAATGGGAAGCAGCCGCATAGCACAGGGAGATCAGCTCGGTGCTTTGTGACCACCTAGAGGGGTGGGATAGGGAGGGTAGGAGGGAGGGAGACGCAAGAGGGAAGAGATATGGGAACGTGTGTATGTGTATAGCTGATTCACTTTGTTATAGTGCAGAAACTAACACACCATTGTAAAGCAATTATACTCCAATAAAGATGTTAAAATAAATAAATAAATAAAATAAAATAAAATTGGGTCAAAAAAAAAGAATGTGAGGGGGAAAAGTTAATTCAGTTTAAACTAAAAAAATTTTCTTAATTTAACAAATTAAAAAAAATTAAATCCTTATTGGATAATCCCAGCATCTTATTCCTCTTAGTGTTAATGTCAGTTCATTGTCATTTCTCACTCAAGTTGTGATTTTCCTAGTTCTTGGCATGACAGGTGATTTTTTTTATTGTACCCTGGACATGTTCTCTATAGTGTTAGGAGACTCAGGGTCCTATTTAAACCTTTAATTTTAGCAGGCAGTCACCCTGTTTAGGTTTAGCGCTCAAGTTCTGGCTTATTTTTCCAGGCTGTGGTTCCAAATCAGTTATATTTTAATCTTTGGTCTCCTGATTTATCTGCTGGTGCTGGGAGTCCCTCTCCATCTTAGTGCTGTCTAAGGGAGTGGAACAGGATTCCCCAAGTTGGACTACCAAGTGTCTTGGAAGAGGGGGTGGTCTCAGGTGTATGGGGACAAAGGAGCTTCCTGAGCTGGGCCACTTGCCATGGTGGCAGCCCTCTTCTTGTTCTGCCCACACACCAGGTATGTGCGTGAGTCTCTGCAGAGTGGGGTCTCTTGTTTGTATTTTCCCTGGGCTGTAAACCTGTGGGGAAATCCACGGCTGGCTGTAGTTATGCAGCTGTAGCCTCAGTGTGTGTGACACAGGACCGACTATGTGATGGTGTGTGTGGTAGGCTGGCTGTGTTTTGTTCCCCAACACCCAGGACCTCTTTGAGATTCAGCTTATTCCTGTGACTCACCTGCTTAATGAGAAGCAAGCAGGAATGATGAATGTCACTTACAGGCGGAAGCTTTGAGAGCCAGGAGGAGCTCGGTTCGTACTCTTCCCTGTCATGATCACTGACAATGTTTCAGATGGCAGCTGTTCCATCAGCCCACGTCCCAGAGTGGGGATGATGACAGCTTAGATCAGAGCCCCCGCAGGGCTGGGAGGACATGTGATGTGAGTGATGTAAATGAGCAGGAACCTTTGTGTGTGAACTGTGCAGATCTGGGGCATTGTTTGTCACCACCACATCACCTGGCTTATTCTGCAGTGAATTTTGCTTAAAGAAAAAATTGAGGGAAGAGGCAAATCTTGATAGCCCTGGAGGGTATTAGAAATGCATAAAACCATACATCTTAAATATTACATAAATTAAACATTTTATAATTTAACTTCTGTTCCTTAGTTTACAATAACAAATGGGATTTTACTGTAGAGGAATGAGAATCCATAAATTTGGTGTGGCAACATCTGTCTATATTAGAGGCCCTGAGAGGTCTATGAAGACATTTGCAATATAGTGTGTTTTCCAGTTGGAGAATGGAGGGCAGGACTATTTTCCAGGAAAGCTTTATTTCTGTCTCCACCTGCTATGGTCTAAATGTGTCCTCCAGCCACCAAATTTGTATATTAAACCCTAAAGCCCAATGTGATGGTATTAAGAAGTGGGGACTTTGGGGAGGTGATTAGGTCATGAGGGCTCTGCATTAATTATGACACTAATGCCCTTATAAAAGAGGCCCAAGAGAACTCCCTTCCTTTCTACCATGTGAGGACATAGCAAGAAGTTGGCATCTGCAGCACCAGAACCTCACTGTGCTGGCACCCTGATCTTAGACTTCCAGCCTCCAGAACTCCAGAAATTTCTGTTGTTTATAAGCCACCTCATCTCTGGTATTTTGTTAGAGCAGTCCAAATGGACTAAGATACTACTCCCAGGATGGACTCCAGCATTGACTTTGTGGCTCTGTGCTTATCCCCCAACTTTTTCCACCCATAGCATTTGAATTTCTTTGTCATCTTCTGCAAAATTCTGTCTCCATTTCATAGCTTGTTTTGGGATCTCCACAGGTCAGTGACAGGATCAGTTCAGCTTGTACCAGACCACAAGTACAGCCTCCAGGTATGAACATGGCCATAGGTAGGGAAACTGGATACCATCTTAGAGGAGAGAAATCAAGTTTCCTCTAGGAACCCTTAGGTAAACGCACAGCATTTATGTTATTACTAGGTGGTGTTTATTAAGTTAAGCTGGCCTTGAGATATTCTGTAATGCTCCTAATGTAATTTGTACTGAGGAAAGGACATCCTGGTTTTTTTATGAGGATGCAGAAATACTTTCTGTCAAATTGTGACAAAGGAAACTGCACCTTTTTACAATATTGAATTGGTGAAAGTGAAATCACTTCAAAATGAAATTAGATGACACTTGGACCTCTGAATCAGGGAACCACAGCTACCTTGGGCTATTAAGCCCCTGGAGCAAACTCCCCATTCATGGCTGAGCCCAAAGTGCTGTTTTTCCACACATAGAGCATCAAACCCATTATCTTTTCTCTCTATCTGTATTCTACAGCTGCTGCCACTTCTGCTTTGCTCTTAAGGTTTCTGTCTCCTCTAAGTCTAGCAATGGAATAAATTCCTTTTTCTGCATCTACCAGTCCTTTTCTGCTGTTCTGATCAAAGCATATTGTAGACTTTTAAATTTTAAGAATTTTATTATCCTTTAGGTGGAAATAAAGAGAAATAAAGTGAAAAATACAAAGATGTGGGCAAAGTTCAACAAGTAAATAGACTCACAATGTCCCTGTAGTTCTTATTCTTTGGCATGCACAAAATGGAAATAGAAGCGGACATGTCAGCCCCTTTACTCCATTCCCTGGCCAGACTATTGCTCTTTTAGTCCTGAAGGAGAAGCCCTGATTCCTTCCTCAGCTCACTTATCTCCATCCATGTGTCCATTTCCTTTGTGAATGGTGAACATTTGAGAGCAAGTGCTATTTCTTTCACACATTTAAATCTCTAGGACTTAATCCAGTGCCCAGCAAATACTAGCTGCTCAACAAACATTTATTAAGTAAAATACATACTCTTTGTGGGTCTATTCTCTTGCAATTTAACGAATTAAAATTTTTTTTTTCTGGATCGATAGAGTGAGGAGTTCTGCAAATGTACCTCTCCAAAGAAGCGATGAACACACTGACAAAAACCGTCAAAATCAACCTTTAAAAGAACTCTTGAAATTAACCAGAGTCCTGCATTAATCTGAAGAGGTTTACTCAGGAAAAACTGTTGAAAATGTGTAAGAACAGGGGGGTTTTAGGCTTTGTAAAGTAACCTAAACCCATCTCCCTCTGTGTAGCTGGGCAGTAAACTTGAAAACCAGCAGCCTTACAACCACAGAAGCTGTCCAAGCCAGTAACCCTGCAGCCACTGGAGGAGAGAGACCAGGTTTGGAGCTCCTTAAAAAGTCCCATCCTCAGAGTAGTATCACTATTTGGTTTGTCTCACAGTGTCCTGGAAAACCCCATTTTTCAGGGTATTATTGTTATTTGACCTGACTTGGAGCTCTGTTCCATGGGAAAGTCTTATTCCCAGGGCATTTATCAAAAACAAACAGTAGCAAGTATTTAACATTGCAGCTGCCCAACACTGCAGAACAAGTTGGGACAAAAAGAACCTGGCCAGAACTTAAAAGGAAGATCAAGGTCAGGAAGATCAAGATGTCACAGCGGTCTTAAAAAACTCTGTTCTAGGGGATCTAAAATATGTGCACATGTGTAAGCATGTGTGCGTGCTCAGGAAAGACCTTGAGACCTTTAAGTGAAGGCTAAGGAAGAGTTGTAAACTGCCAGACATTGAAAGAAGGCATTCCCCAACACACACACACACACACACACACACACACACAACACTTTGCATACGACATTCCTTGCCTACTACAAGGAATGCAGAATTTAGCGAATTATTCCATGAAGTCACTAAATTAACAAAGAGCAAAAAACAAAACAAAATAAAAAAACCTCAGGGTATGGGAGGGGAGAATAGGATTTCTAGATTTACCACATTACATATTATTTTAAATGATCAATTTTCAACAAAAAGTTACAAAGTCATGCAAAGAAATAAGAAAGTATGACACATACATGACTAAGGCAGTCAATAGAAACTGTCTCTGAGGAAACCCCAATGCTGGACTTACTGGGCAAAAACTTTAACTCACAGATATGCTCAAAAAACTGAAAGAAGCATGTTTAAAGAATGAAAAGAAAGTATGAGAACAAAGTTTCACCAAGTCTCAAATTTCTATCTCAATAAAGAGACAGAAATTATAAAAACAAAGGACCGAATTGAATTCTATAGATAAAAATTCATAAATTAAATGAAAAAAATTTGTTAGAGAAATCCAACTTCAGGTTTAAGGTGGCAGAAGAAAGAATTAATGAACTTGAAAGACAGGGCAACTGAAATTATTTGGTCTGAGAAAAAGAAAGATAAGAGAATAGAAAAAAAAATGAACAGAGTTGCAGAAATCTATGAGACACCCTCAAGGATACCAACATGTCCACAATAGGAGTCCCAGGTGAAGGGAACAGAGAGAAAAGGGTAGAAGAAATATTTGAAGAAATAATGGCCAAAAACTCATAAATTTTAATGAAAAGCACTTAGGGACACATCCAAAAATATCAAATTAGATAAATGGAAATAAATTGATACATATACATATCATAGTCAAGCTGTTAAAAGATAAAGAGAGAATTTTGGAGAGAGAGAAAAATGATTCCTCATATACAAGTTATCCTCAATAAGATTAATGACAGACTCTCCATAAGAAACCAAGGCCTTGAAGTGATGTATTCAAAGTGCTGAAATGAAAATAATGTCAATCAAGAATTCTATATACAGCAAAAGTGTTTTTCAAAAACAAGGGAGAAATTAAGGGAACCGTGGATAAATACTGAAAGAGTTCATCACTATCAGAGCTGCTCTACAAGAAATAAGAAAGGAGTCTTTCGGTTAAAATTAAAAAACACTTGAGAGTAACTTGAATTCACATGAGTTTGTAACACTCCTTTTCCCTTCTAATTTAAAAGATAACTTCATGAAGCAACAGTTCTAAAACTGTATTTTATTTATTTATTTATTTTTGCGGTACGCGGGCCTCTCACTGTTGTGGCCTCTCCCGTTGCGGAGCACAGGCTCCGGACGCACAGGTTCAGCGGCCATGGCTCACGGGCCTAGCCACTCCGTGGCATGTGGGATCTTCCCGGACCAGGGCACGAACCCGTGTCCCCTGCATCGGCAGGCGGACTCTCAACCACTGCGCCAGCAGGGAAGCCCCTAAAACTGTATTGATGAGCTTATAATGTATAAATATAATTTATATGATAATAATGCAAAAAAAAAGAGAGAATGGGGCTATAATGGAGCAAACTTTTTGTATACTATTGAAATTAGGTTGATATTAATCTGAATGAGATTGTTTTAAGTAATCAGGTTATTAACCACTCAAAAATAACTAAAAAATCTGCAGTAAAAGGAACAAGGAAATTTAAATGGCACACTAGAAAATGCATATTAATATAAAAGAAGGTAGTAATGAAAGAGTACAGGAACAAAAACCACATAAAGCATATAGAAAACAAATAGCAAAATGGCAGACATAAACCTTACCTTTTCAGTAATTACATTAAATAAAAATGAATTAAACACTCTAAGCAAAAAAGGCAGAGTCTAGAAGAAAAATTTAAAAACATAACTTAACTATTCTGTCTACAAGAGAAACTTTGGACTAAAAAGTCTAACAGATTGAAGATGAAAACTTGGAAAAATGTATACAATGCAAGCAGTAATCAAAGTAGTGTTGGAGTGTTTATACCAACAACAGACAAAATAGACTTTAAGACAAAACTTGTTACTAAAGACAAAGAAGGATATTTAATGCTGACACAGTGTTAATCCCTCAAGAAGACACAACAAAATTACCTATATATGCAAATATATAACAGATCACAATAAAAAAAACCTTAAAGTACATGAAGCAAAACTGACAGAATAGAATGAAGAAACAGATAATCCAACAATATTTGGAGACTTCTTTTGAAGTATCACATTCAATAATGGTAAGAACAAGTAGGGAGAAGATCAACAAGGAAATAGAACACTCGAACAACACTGTGAAACAAATAGACCTAATTTACAAACCATTAGCTAGACTGACTAAGAGAAAAGATAGAAGACACAAGTTTTAAAATACAGAAACAAACTTACAGAAATAAAAAGCATTATGAGGGAATACTGTGAAAACTGTATGCCAATAAATTAGATAAACTAGGTGAAGTGGACAAATTCCTAGAAAGATACAAACCACCAAAACTGATTCAAGAAGAAATAGAAAATGTGAATAGACCTATTAGAAAGTAAAAAGATTGAACTAGTAATTTAAAAAACTTCCTACAAGGAAAATTCCAGGCCTGGATGGCTTCACTGGTGAATTCTACCAAACATGCAAAGAATAATACTTTTCTTTCACTAACTCTTCAAAAAATAAATAAATAAAAAGAACGCAACCTTTTCCACTCATTCTACAAGGACAATTATTACCCAGATACTAAAATCAAACAAAGACATCAGAAGAATATTGACACAAAAATTCTCCAATATTACTATCTGTTTGGATCCACAAATATATAAAAAGGATTATACACCATGACCAAGTGAGATTTTTTCCCAGAATATAATGTTGGTTTAAAATTTAAAAATCAATCAATATAATATACCACTTAATAGAATAAAGGACAAAAACCACATGATCTTTTGAATAGACACAGAAAAAGTGTTTGACAAAATCCAACAGCCTTTCTTGAGAAAACATTCAACAAAGAAAAGAATGCAAATTCCTCTAACTAACCAAGCAACCTATGAAAATCCCACAGCTACCATCACATTTAATGGTGAAAGACTGAATGCCTTCCACCTAAGATCACGCACAAGACAAGCATGTTTACTCTCACCACTTCTATTCCACATTGTATTGGAGGTTAGGGCCTCAGCAATTAGTCAAGAAAGAGACACATATGACCCAGCAATTCCACTCCTGCGTGTATATCTGAAAAAAAACAAAACCACAAATTCAAAAAGTGCACCACAGTGTTCATAGCAGCTTTTTTTTTTTTAATTTTTATTGGAGTAGAGTTGACTTACAATGTTGTGTTAGTTTCAGGTGTACAGCAAAGTGAATCAGTTATACATATACATATATCCATTCTTTTTTAGATTCTTTTCTCATATATGCCATTACAGAGTATTGAGTAGAGCTCCCTGTGCTATACAGAAGGTTCTTATTATTTACCTATTTTATATATAGTAGTGTATATATGTCAGTCCCCATAGCAGCTTTATTTACAATTGTCATGATGTGGAAGCAAGCTAAGTGTTCCTCAACATATGAATGGATAAAGAAGATGTGGTATATGTACACAATGGAATACTACAGAGCCATAAAAAATAATGAAATTTTGCCATTTGCAACAACGTAGAAAGACTTGGAGGGTATTATACTAAGTGAAATAAGATGGAGAAAGACAAATACTGTATGACATCACAGTATTTGTGATACGTGGAAGCTAAAAAATATAACAAACTAGTAAATATAATAAAAAAGAAACAGATTCACAGACATAGAGAACAAACTAGTGATTACCAGTGGGGAGAGGGAAGTGGGGAGGGGCAATATAGGGGTAGGGGATTAAGAGATACAAGCTATTATGTATAAAATAAGCCACAAGGATTGTAGCTTATTGTACAACACAGGGAATATAGCCAATATTTTATAATTACTAAAAATGGAGTATAACCTTTAAAAATTGTGTATCACTACATTGTACACCTGTAACTTACATAATATTGTACATCAGCTATAGTTCAGTAAAAAAAATAACATGCAAGTTATCTTGTAATTAAAAAAAAAGAAAGAAAGAAATGTGTTCAGAGTAGACAGGACAAAGTAAAATAATTTCTATTCACAGATAAATCCTAAACTAATTTGAACTTCATGAAAATAAAACTTTTATGTTTCATGCTTCAAAGGATACCATCAAGAAAGTGAAAAGACTACTCACAGAATGAGAGAATATATTTGCAAATCATGTCTGGTAAGGGTCTTGTGTCCAGAATATATAAAGAAATCTTACAATCCACAGTAAATAGCCTATCCAATTTTTTTAAATGGAGAAAGGATTTGAATAGACATTTCTCCAAAGAAGATATACACATTGCCAATAAAAACATGAAATGATTCTCAACAGCATTAGTCATTATTCATTAGGGAAATGCAAATCAAATCCACAGTGAGATACCTATTTGTGCTCACTAGGTTGCCTAAAATAAAAAAAGAAAACAATAACAAGTATTGGCAAGGATGAGGAGAAATTGGAATCCTCATACATTGTTGGCATAATTTAAAATAGTACAGAAAACAACTTGGTAGTTCCTCAAGATGTTAATCATAGTTTCCATATGACCTGCCAATTCTACTCTCAGATATATACACAAGAAAAATTACAAATGAAAAAATAAAAACATATGTTCACATAAAACTTTACACAAAACAGCATTATTCATAATAATCAAAAGTTAGAAACAACCACATGTATATCAAGTGATGAATAGATAAACAAAATGAGGTATATCCACACAATGGAAATTACCCAGCATTAAAAAGGAATGAAGTTGGGACTTCCCTGGTGGTCCAGCGGTTAAGAATCTGCCTTCCTTAGGATTTTTTTTTTATTAGTTTCTGCTTTATAACAAAGTGAATCAGTCATACATATACATCTGTTCCCACATCCCTTCCCTCATGCATCTCCCTCCCTCCCACCCTCCCCATCCCACCCCTCCAGGCGGTCACAAAGCACCGAGCTGATCTCCCTGTGCTCTGCGGCTGCTTCCCACTATCTATCTACCTTACGTTTGGTAGTGTATATATGTCCATGCCTCTCTTTCGCTTTGTCACAGCTTACCCTTCCCCCTCCCCATATCCTCAAGTCCATTCTCAAGTAGGTCTGTGTCTTTATTCCCGTTTTACCCCTAGGTTCTTCATGACATTTTTTTTTTAATTCCATATATATGTGTTAGCATATGGTATTTGTCTTTCTCTTTCTGACTTACTTCACTCTGTATGACAGACTCTAGGTCTATCCACCTCATTACAAATAGCTCAGTTTCGTTTCTTTTTATGGCTGAGTAATATTCCTACTTTTCTTATTCTTTTTTTTTTTTTTTTTTTTTTTTTTTTTTTGCAGTACCCGGGCCTCTCACTGTTGTGGCTTCTCCCGTTGCGGAGCACAGGCTCCGGACGCACAGGCTCAGCGGCCATGGCTCACGGGCCTAGCCGCTCCGTGGCATGTGGGATCTTCCCAGACTGGGGCACGAACCCATGTCCCCTGCATCGGCAGGCGGATTCTCAACCACTGCGCCACCAGGGAAGCCCTCTTATTCTTAATTGATCTAACAGATAACAGTTGTTCAAAAATAATAATAGCAACAATATATTAGACTATTAACAATTTTATGAACAATACATTACATGTTTATGTACGTTTATGTATATGCTTCTATATATGCTTATGTATGTAGTGCAATGAATGACAGCAATAATACAAGGAACTTGAGGGAGAAAGAGTGATTATTTTGTTATTATAAGGTACTTGCACTGCCCATGAAGTGGTATAGTGTTATTTGAAAGTGGATTTGGGTTAGTTTCAAATGTATATTGCAAACTCTAGAGTAACAAATTAAAAAGTAGAAAATAAGCATAACTGATAAGTGAAGAAGGAAAGAAAATGGAATCATATAAAATGCTCAATTAAAACCACAGAAGGCAGACTGAGTGTGGAAGACAAATATAAGAATAAAAAACATTGGTAACAAATAGAAAATAGTAATAACTATGGTAGATATTCATCCAACTATGTCAATAATTGCTTTAAACTTCATTGGTCTAAATATACCACCTAAAGACAGTGCTCATTACAGTGGATCAAAAACCAAAACCCAGTTATATATGGTCTACAAAAAATCTACTTTAGGGAGTTCCCTGGTGGTCTAGTGGTTAAGATTCAGCGCTTTCATTGTTGTGGCCTGGTTCAATCCCTGGTCGGGGAACAGACCCCACAAGCCGTGTGGCACAGCCAAAAAAAAAAAATCTACCTTAAGTATAAAGTCGTATATAGATTAAAAGTAAAGAGATGAAGAAATATATACCATGCTAACACTAATCAAAAAAAACATGAATACCTATATTAATTTCAGATGGATTAGACTTCAAAGCAAGGAAAGTTATCAGAGATAAAGAGGGGCATTACATAGTGATATGTCCAAAGAGACATAACAACTTTTTTTAAATATAAATTTATTTATTTTATTATTTTATTTTATTTATTTATTGTTTCTGGCTGCGTTGGGTCTTCGTTGCTGCGTGTGAGCTTTTCTCTTGTTGTGGTGAGTGGAAGCTACTCTTCGTTGTGGTTAGTGGGCTTCTCATTGTGGTGGCTTCTCTTGTTGTGGAGCATGGGCTCTAGGCAGGCGGACTTCAGTAGTTGTGGCGCATGGGCTTAGCTGCTTTACGGCATGCGGGATCTTCCTGGACCAGGGATGGAACCCGTGTCCCCTGCACTGGCAGGCAGATTCTCAACCACTGCGCTACCAGGGAAGCCCAACATAACAACTCTTAGTGTGTATGCACCTAACAACAGAGCACCCAAATACTAGAAGCAAAAACTGATAGAACCACAGGACTAGTAAATGAATCCACAATTATAGTTGTATATTTTAATATCCTTCTATCGGAAATGGACAGATTCAACAGGCAGAAGATCAGTAAGGAAATAATTGCATTCAACAGTACCATTAGTTAACTGGAAATGGTTGACATCTATAGAATACTTCATCCAATAACAGCAGATTAGACAGACTTCTGAAGCTCAAATGGAACATTCACCAATATAGAACACTCTTTGGGCCAAAACACACCTTAATACATTTAAAGAATAGAAATCATACAACGTCTGCTTTCAGACCATAAAGGAATTAAACTAGAAATCATTAACAGATAGTAGCTGCAAAATCCTCAAATACATAGAGATTAAACAACACACTTCTAAAGAACACATAGGTCAAAGGAGAAGTCTCAAGAGAAATTAAAATAATTATTTTTAAGGAAATGAAAATGAAAATAAAACATCAAAATTTCTGGAATGCAGTGAAAATAGTGCTTAGAGGAAAATTTATGGCATTTAATGCATATATTAAAAAAAGAGAAAGACCTAAAATCAGTCATCTGAGATTCCACCTTTGGAAGTTAGAAAAGAAGTGTAAATTAAATCTCAAGTAAAGAGAAGAAAAGAAATAATGTTAAAGCTGACTTACCTCAAGCTAGCAGTTCTCGATGTGTCCCACAGCCATCACTGTGTTTCCCTCCAAAATTTAAAATATCCAGGAGGCTCTGTGAATCCTCTGAGGTGGCTACCCCAGGACACAGTCTGTTAATGCTGAGAAACAAGTGTAGGTAGTCCTTTTTCCTCTACATGATGATATTAGATATGGAGAAAATCGTGGATAGGAATAGAGGAAAGGAAAAAAAGGCTGGGTTGGGGGGGATACAAATAGAATTTTTTTAAAAGCTAAAGAAGTGTAGTTTTTATGCAGTACCACACACATAAGCTTATATTTTTTTTACAAGGTATTCAACTGAATACAATTTCAATTGAGATAAATTGAATTATCTACTTGACTTTTCTATAACTCAAATAATAAGTGAAGTGTAATCCCAAAGGGAGAGAGACACTGCTTTTTAACATAAATACTTTCTCAATTTGAAAACTAGTAATGCTCACAAGTGTAATAAACTCCAAGAATCAGGTGATTCTTTAACAGTTGTGAGCAACCTGTGGGTTCCATTTATTTTTTCCTTCAAGAATGTTGGTGTGTGGAAAACAAGCTATTTTCAACCATTCATTTAAGTCTAGCTAAATTCAACAGACAAGGGGAATTAGGATTACCTCTAATTCTTCTAATAAAAACAAAACACAAAAGCAGTTGTTATTGATAATTTGTAATAAGTAACATGTTATTAATGGGCTGTTGGTTGATTTTATCTAGTAGCGATTAGGTAGGTGTGTTTTGTTGTTGTTGTTTGTTTGTTTTAATTCCATGTTACTTCAGGAAGGATGGGTGGATAACTTGTTTTTTGATGAGGACAGAAAGATTTTACATCTCATTTCACTGGTAATCCTTTTCTTCTGAACTTTGGACTTCTAGGTGCTTATTTAAAAAAATATGTTGCTACTGCCATCTGTTGGATGGAATGTAAGAGCTAATTAGACACAGGGACCTTTTAAACAACCAAATATCTGTCCTTTCCTTTTAACTTCAGCTTGCCTCCCAAAGGAAAGATTCTGCTTTTACTCTGTAGATGTGAGGCATGGATGCTGACTCCCAGCCCTGGAGCCTAATTTAGTTTGGGAATATCTTCTGTTGTGGTGGGATGCTTTCTCTTCAGAAGTTTAAATTCTTTCTGCTGAAAAGAGAGTGCGAGGTTTTTATCTTCTCAGTAAGAAGGCAGGCTTGTGGAGGAGGGGTTGCTGTGTGTGAGTATTTTTAGGAACAACCATATTTTTAACACAGGGTAGTAGAACCTACACTGGACTAATGGCAAAGGAATCAGTCAAAGTTCCATTGTTAGATTGTCCTGCATTTTTGAAGCCAGTGATTTTACTTATCTGGCTTCAGTTTTCTCAGCCATAAGATAAGATGGCTGGACTAGATCTGAGAAAATGTTACAAGCTCAAGATCCACGTGGTTCTATCTATGGAGTCACATTCAAAGAATGACAGTCACAACAGCAAATACAAATTTAAGAAGAAATGCCAATCTGCATCTCTTGAAAAGCATGAAAAAAGAACCAATCTACCAATCCATGGGAAGCACATCTTACTCCATGCCCCTTTTCTCTCCTCCTCAAATCTTATTTTCCTATTTTCCACATGCTCTGATGGCCCACCATTCTTCCGTCATCACCCCTCTCCACACTTTGTCCAAGCATGGCTGTTTTCTCTCTCCTTCCCATTCTCACTCTTGTTCAGCCTCTTTCTTAGTCCCTACCTTCTCATCTAGCCCCTCAGATCCCATATTTCTCTTCCCATTCTCAGATTCTGAATGACAAAGTTCCAAGAACCAGTCTTGGAGAAATAGCCTCTTCTCTGAGGTGGGGACAGGTGGAGAAGCTGAATGAGGTGAAACACATTTCATATAGGTCTTGGGAGAAAGGAGCAGTTGGAAACTCATACACATCACCAAGCACCCACCCACCAAGAGCCTGCAACCCTGTGCATGATATGACCACAGAACCAATAGCAGAATTACCTGGTTAAAAACTGCATGATAGAATTTGTTTCCCTTGGATTGGGGATTTATGAATGTAGAGGCTATTTTATTCCTCCCTCTTGCATTGCTGAAGAAAGAAAGATTGGGGTCATTATAGAACTCATACTTAATTTTCTTTCCTGAAATTTGATGTCCAGAAAACCAAGAGTTTATTCACTTTCTCCTGTTCTCCTCCCTTCACTCAATTAGTCAGTTATTCCATTCATTTATACCAGATTGGGGAAGGGGACCATTTAGGAGAAATTCCTTTAAGGTTTCTTCTCTGAGGATGAAGTCTTGGTTGAGACTTCAGTGGGCATTGCCAGAATGAGAGACTGAGAGTGGGACTGTACTTCCCTCAGGGCAAATTCTCCAGCAGAGCTATCTCCAGGTTGTCCTCAAAACCTTCCTTGGGGTAGGTGGGCTCTCATGGCCCTTTACTGCCACTCATCTGCTCTCTGCCCACCCTCCTTTTCTGGGTGTGCTGAGATTTGCTATGGAGGAAGGGAGGGCAGTCAATCTGCACTTAAACTTTCACAGAAATGAAAAACAGTTTCTCCTTACAAAAAGTTTAGGGAGCTACCTAGACTTGTCTCTTACCAGTGCTGTCAGTGAAGAGAGGGTTCAGAGGACTCCAGGCAGTGGCGATGGAAGGGAATGACCAGTGGTGTAACCAGCATGAGGCTCACCCCAGAGGAGGTCTGCAGAAGAGAGATCTTGTTTGTCATCCATGGAGAGTAACAGCAAGTTCTGCATTTGGTGATGATGATTCATTCATTTCCTCAGTAGAGGTTTGGGAGGATTATAGCCGGAATTTGAAAAAGTCATTTCTATATCTGGCGACAAAGTGATTCTGAGTGATCAGCATGTACTGTTTTGTCATCTTTGGTAATATCACCAACATCACTGTACTGAAAAAACTGTAAAATTGAGCTGTCACATTAAAAAAGAAATTATCCAAACAAAACTCCAAACTATTATAACAAAGCTCTACCACCACCAGCCTTCTTAGGTTAAAGGTACAGGCAATATATACATATATGCGCACACACACGCATATGTTTATTTGTATGCATGTATATGTATATATATATATGTATGTGCATGTATGTATATGTATGTATGTATGTGTGTGTGTGTGTATATATATATATATATATATATATATATATATATATATATATATATATGTTTTTTCTGAGCATTCATGCTTTGGATGACATAATAAAACAATGAGCAATGCCCTATTCACAGCCTCCAGACCTAGTGCACGTCTCCAAACACTGGCTGTGTGGGGAGGATGCTTTAAGGATGTCCCATATGTCAACAATGTCCTCTCCAGCTTTGTTTGAGGAAGAGGATGAACATTTCTTTGACAAATTGACAGCATAGAAAATGAGCCTGCCGGGAACCGAGTCCACCCACTCCAAGTCATATTGCCTCTGCTGGTGCCAGAGCATCTCTGTCACTCACAGTCCTCATGGCGTAGAACACATCACTAGTGCAAATGCTCACCAGGTCCTTCCCCTGAGATGGATGGCTCTAAATCCATGCCCAGAGGAGTGTGGCTTTTTTGTTTCTAGTATCTTCTGTACTGGAGGAGCAGTTATTGAGGGCTAGTCTGTGGAGATAATCATCTTCCAGTATATGGAGGCAGTTCTACACTGTTAGAGCTAAGAAACCGGAAGGGTCCTTGAGGCTGTGCTGCCCTCTAGTGCCATCCCTGTGCAAAGATGCCTGGTTTGTAGGAACTGACGGCACTGGCATGTGGTGCCTGGATGGACCTGGGCACTGTGGGTGCAGAGTAGTCATCCCATCCATGGATCTATGCTGTTAGGGGATATCTTGGCAGGAGATGGGGGACAACCTGAAGTATTCAGGCACTCCAGTGCCTTTAAAACACTATTATGGGATGGAATATAATATAATATTTTAATATGGGCAGAGGGAGGTAGGGTTTTAGCGGATTAAATGAGGATTTTTGACTTGAAGTCTATGGAATTCTCTTTTGTGTATGTATGTATGTATTTTTACTGAGGTATATAACATTATATGTCACTGGTATGACACAACAGTATATTAGTTTCAGTATCATGGTTTGAATACTTTGCAAAATGATGACCACAATACGCTTAGTTAACATCCATCATCATACATAGTTACAAAAAATTTTTTCCTTGTGGTGAGAACTTTTAAGACCTACTCTCTTAGCAACTTTCAAATATGCAAAACTGTATTATTAACTGTAGTCACCATGCTGTGCATTACATCCTCATGACATTTATTTTATAACTGGAAGTTTATATCTTTTGACCTCCTTCCCCCACCTGCTCACCCTGCCTCTGGCAACCACCAATCTGTTCTCTGTATCTATGAGGTTTTTGTTTTGTTTTGTTTTAGATTCCACACATAAGTGAGATCATATGGTATTTGTCTTTCTCTGACTTTTTCCACTTAGCATAATGCCCTCAAAGTCCTCCATGTTGTTGGAAGTGGAAGGAACTCTTTCTTTCTCACGGTTGAATAATACCTATACCTCTATCTATCTATCTATCTATCTATCTATCTATCCATCCCACATTTTCTTCATCCCTTCAGCCATTGATGGACACTTAGGTTGTTTCTGTATCTTGGCCATTGCAAATAATGCTACAATGAACATGGAGGGATGAATACGTCTTTTAAAATCAGTGTTTTTGTTATGTAGAATTGAAATTGCTGGATCATATGGTAGTTTTGTTTTGTTTTGTTTTGTTTTGTTTTGTTTTGTTTTGTTTGCGGTACGCGGACCTCTCACTGTTGTGGCCTCTCCCGTTGCGGAGCACAGGCTCCGGACGCACAGGCTCAGCGGCCATGGCTAACGGGCCCAGCTGCTCCGCGACATGTGGGATCTTCCCAGACCGGGACACAAACCCATGTCCCCTGCATCGGCAGGCGGACTCTCAACCACTGCGCCATGAGGGAAACCCCATATGGTAGTTTTATATTTAATTTTTTGAGGAACCTCCACAGTTTTTTCCATAGTGTTTGCACAAATGTACATTCCCACCAACAGTGCACAAGTGTTCCCTTTATTCTACATCCTCGCCAACACTTGTTATTTTCTGTCTTTTTGGTTAATAGCCATTCTAACAGGTGTGAGGTGACATCTCATTTTGGTTTTGATTTGCATTTCCCTGATAATTAGTGATGTTTAGCATCTTTCCATGTGTCTATTGTCCACCTGTATGTCTTCTTTGGAAAAATATCTATTCATATCTTCTGCCCATTTTTAAATTGAATTGTTTGGTTTTTTGCTATTTGAATTGTATGACTTCTTTATATATTTTGGATATTTATCCCTTAACATATACATGATATGCAAATACTTTCTCCCATTCGGTAGGTTGCCTTTTCGTTTTGTTTCCTTTATTGTGCAGAATCTTTTTAGGTTGATGTGGTCCCACTTGTTTATTTTGGCTTTTGTTGCCTTTGCTTTCAGTGTCAAATTCAAAAACTCTTCACCAAGATTGATGTCAAGGAGCTTACTGCCTATGTTTTCTTCTGGGAGTTTTATGGTTTCAGGTCTTACATTCAAGTCCTTAATCTATTTTGAGTTAACTTTTATGTATGGTGTGAGATAGTGGTCCAGTCTCATTCTTTCGCAGGTAGCTGTCCAGTTTTCTTCAACATCATTTATTGAAGAAGCTGTCTTTTCCCCATTGTATATTCTTGGCTCCTTTGTCTTAAATTAATTGACCATATATATGTGGGTTTATTTCTGGGCTCTCTATTCTACTTATGGAATCCTCTTTTAGACTATATCTCATTGTAATATTTTTTAAACTACAATTATCAGATTTCTCTATTAAAATTGCCTATAGGTTAACTTTGAGTTTATCAGAAGTCTGTATTTTTCTACTTTGACAAGGCCTGGTGACCACTCTAAGAACAGAGTTACAGTCATCATCAGCAAGTCATCACCAGTAAGACAGAAGCTGAGACATGAATGATAATCACTGCAGGAACGTGTAGCTGCCACTCATGGAGCCTTTCTAATTGCTGTGCTGAGTGCACGTGGTTATCACATCTATATCCCAATGCAATTAATGGGACTGGGATTCCCATCCCTATTTTCAGAAAGAAAATTGAGACCCAAGAGAGGCTCACATGGCAGAACCAGGTTTGGATTCAGGTACTGTGACCCCAAAGCTTTGATCTATGATGGGGAGTTCTGCTTCTTCCTAGGGTTTCTAGCAAGCAGCTTATAGATTTCCCTCTATAGTGAGTGAGAGCTCCTACTTTATGGTACTAAATCGGTTCCAAATTCGTTTGGCAGATGTAGCTGTATCTGTAAATGTAGTTTCTGACCTCATGAAACTTACAGACTTGTTTGTCTAATGATAGAGACACAACACTGATGTAAAATAATAACTATTTATTAATCATTTACTATTATTCAATAAACAATATGGCTCTATTATACCATAACTGATTTCTTTTATCTGTATGTCTGAAATCAAATAAATATATTTCCCTGAATCCTGAGAGATAACAACTTAAATAGATATTTTCCTTATTAACTTATCCATCATTCATTCATACATTCAGCAAATATTTGTTGATTTTGACTTAGTCTCAGGTAGCTTTGCTAAAGATTAAAGGCCATACAGAGATATTAAAAATCAAGCATTGCTTCTTCTCCGAAGGTGTTCAGAGTCTAGCTGAGGGAGAACATCTACACAGAGCATTGCAATTGGCTCTCTATATCCACAGGTTCCTCATTCATGAATTCAACCAACCACAGATCAAAAATGTCTAAAACAAAATTCCAGAAAGCAAAACTTGAATATGCTGTATGCCAGCAACTACTAACACAGCATGTACATTGTATTTACAACAACTAGATAGCATTTACACTGCATTAGGTATTATCAATAATCTAGAGATGATTTAAAGTATATGGGAGGGACTTCCCTGGTGGCGCAGTAGTTAAGAATCCACCTGCCAATGCAGGGGACACAGGTTTGATTCCTGGTCTGGGAAGATCCCACATGCCACAGAGCAACTAAGCCCGTGTACCACAAATACTGAGCCTGCGCTCTACAGCCTGTGAGCCACAACTAATGAGCCTGCGTGTCACACTACAGAAGCCTGGGTGCCTAGAGAATGTGCTCCACAACAAGAGAAGCCACTGCAAAGAGAAGCTCACTCACTGCAACAAAGAGTAGCCCCTGCTCGCCACAACTAGAGAAAGCCCGCGCACAGCAACGAAGACTCAACACAGCCATAAATTTAAAAAAATAAAATAAAATAAGATAAAGTATATGGGAGGGACTTCCCTGGCGGTCCAGTGGTTAAGACTCCGCACTTCCACTACAGGGGGCGAGGGTTCGATCCCAGCTTGAGGAACTAAGATCCTGCATGCCAGGTGGCACGGCCAAAATAAATAAATAAATAAATAAAGTATAGGGGAGGGTGTAAGTAGGTTATATGCAAATACTATGCCATTTGATATAAGGGCCCTGAGCATCTGTGGATTTTGATATGAACGAGAGCCCCTGGAACCAATTCCCCAGGAATACCGAGGGACAACTGTATAACAATACGGGAGAGTAAACAAGTGTTGTGGAAGAGTTCATGAGAGAATGAGCTCTCCCTGGGGAATCACAGAGGTCTTGATAAATGGGCAGGGTTGATGAGCTGGTGGAGAGACCATTCCAGATGAACAAAGGAAGCTTGGACTTGTGTGGGACTTGGGGATGTTAATGGAGGGGAAGAGCTGGAGCAAGGTTAAAGAGGCAAGCTAAGGCCAGGTCATAGAAGGATCGAGCACCAGGGTAGATGGCTTAGGCTGAATTCAGTAGGAGTGTGGTCCATGAAAGCTCTTATAGCAAAGGAAATCCATGACACGGGGTTAGTGGGAGAAGCATGCTCTTTAGTGTCAGACAGATCCAGGCTAGAGTATTTTTAATGGTCTCCACTGATAAGTTGCTCTCTGAGCCTCAGTTCCCATGTCTGTAACTTGAAGGAAATGATGCCCGCTTTGCGGTCTTGTTTGGAGAACTCAGTGCAATCACATGTGCAGAGTGTCCACTGGGGGGGCCTGACCCATGGGGACACTCTGTAGACGGAGCATTCTGATGGGGTTAGGAGACTAGCGCTCTGGGAAGCCTCATTGTCAAGGTGGGTGGTGGAGGTTGGCAGCCTGGTTAAGAGAACTACAATGGTATTGGAGGCGCCTGAGGCCTGCAGGCAGTGGCAGTGGAAATGGAACCCAAGCAGGGACAGATCTGAGAAACAAGGAAGGATGGATGGAAACTGAAGTTTGATGGGAGGTGTGGTTGTAGGGTGAGGGGGCTGTGGAAGCAGGTGTGACCAAAAAGGATTCTGGGGCTGCCTTCCCAGCAGCACTCAGCTCAAGGAAGTCACAGGGGGGCCATGAGCTTAGAATAGTCCTGTGGAGCTGGACTTTTTCTTTGAAGCCAGAGCAAATTCCAGGAGTTCTTATTTTCACACAAGCTTCTGACATCTGATGCCAGATTTATAGCTTGAGGTGGCAAAGGATTTTTGGTTTTCCTTAGGTCTCGAACCACACAGGGCTGCTTGGCTTCCTCCCATGAAGCCAGGTTGGCCAGAAAACTATCCTTTGTTTTGCTTTGAATGGAAGGCATGCTACTTTGTGGTTCTTTACGTTTACTTTACCCCGAAAACAGAGCTTCATCTTGGCACACAGCAGTGGTGGAAGCAGTGTTAGAAAGACAGCTCTCAGCAGGCATATTTTCCACTTTTGGCTATTAGTCCTCAGTTTCAAACACTTTTATCCCTGGTGGCACTCTTTAAACCATGCCTGAAAAACAATTAGTGAACAAAATTCACTCATGATGACTGAACTGTGAGGAGATGGGTGCTTGTAACCACTTCCCCCAGAGAAGCCAAGTGGGCATCTACCATGTGAAAACTTTATCACAAAGGAAGACGAAAGTTGAAACTAGGCTAATGAATCTGATAAAGGAAGAATTGTTTTAATTATTGGTTCATTCATTGTCTTAATTAAATTGTGTGATGTTGCAAAATAACACCGCTATGGACATCAGGTATGCGCCTCTGTTCTGGGGTTTTCACAAGGGGCCTTTGGGTATTCTGGTGACGAGAAGGCCATGATGAAAAGACTCAGAAATTCATGCTTCTTAACCAGAAACCGCTTTGTGGGCTTCCAGACCCCATGTAAACACTTCTGCATTTTCACCAGCAGATGTCACTGTTTACACATAAAATGGAAACAGGGGTGGGTACCAGGAAGGAAGTTACTGACTAACACTGATAAGGACCTCAGAGAGGTGGGAGACCAGACGCCACCACAGGGCTATTGAGATGGATTAGAAGATCCTGGTCTGTTTAGGAAAACTTGACCTTACTCAAACTGGGTTATCACTGGCCACCTGCCTCCCAATTGTGAATACCCAAGAGTGTTTAAATATTGCAAAGGGTCTGCATTGGAAAACAGCTAAGGTTCCTTCCAAAGCTGAGTTCCTTTGAATATTCTCAAAGTGCTCCGAGGCTAAAGATATCTTGGCTTTTAAAGGAGACCCCGATTAAAATGTTGGTTCCTGTCTTGCCCAAACCTGAGGATATAGCGTATAAAATCAATGGGCAAACATTGGTCCTATTTTTGAGATGCAGCAATAGCAGCAGCAGCTGATATTTCAGAGGCTTTCAGAGGATGACAGTTTGAGTCTTCCCCCTGGATTCAGAAGCTATTTTTATTGCTTGCTAGCTGACAGTGAGTGCTTATATCCTGGGAGGTACTCACACAACAGAGGTTTCATGACCAAAATGGTTCCAAGAACCAAAACTACTTCAGAGAGACAAGCACATCTGTTGAATTTGGCATCCAGTAGGGAGAAAGAGAGAAAACTGAAAAGAAGCTATTGGTTACCAGATCTTAAGTTTACGTTGATTGCAAAATCAAATGAGATGCCATTCATGAAAGTACCTTGTGTTCTGCTGCACATGCACTCTATTGTATAAGGCATTATAATTTAGCAGCACTAAGTTGAGAGCTCCAAAAATATCCCTTTGGACCTTCTTTATAAACATATGAAGTCCATGGCAGCATCTGTCATGTGGTATATGTATTGTGGGGAAAATTGTACACTGTTAGTCATGCAGGATTTATCTGCAAAGGTCTCCTTGCCTTTTGACCATAATGATGATGATAATGATGATTGTGATAATTGTTTCCTAATTGCTTCATCTAGCAGAAGACCCATCAGTCCCAACATGCTAAGAGCTGCCCTGGTTTGGGTTGCATGGGTGCATGATGTGCCAGTCCTTCTATTACATGCAGCCTCGTCTGTAAGGCTCATCCCACCTCTCAGAACGCTGAGTCACAGATCCAGCTGCTTCTGGTCTGAGGATTTCTTTAACACCCCCATCACACCCTAGATATTGGTTGCATGAAACTTGCCTTACAGAAGAGATTGGGCATGCCACTTCTCTTGGAGCCCAGTACTGGAGGACCTAGGGACACACAGTGTAGGTAAACTCACATTTAGGAAAGTATCAATCCATTCTACCTGGCTCTAGTCCTTGCTACTATTAATATAAAGAGGTAAACTTTATTGATCAGACATGTCAGACATTGTGCTTTACATACATTAATCTTTATTGTGAGATAGACATTATTATCCCCGCTCCCAATTATACAGAAGAGAACACTGAGGCTAAGAGAGGTTAAACAACCTGCCTAACAGCACACACTAAAAAGTGACAGAGCCAAGACTCGAAGGAAGATCATATGTCTCTGAAGATATTATACTTAAGCCCTAACAGTATAGGAACAGTTCATATTCATAACATAGCTTTGGGTCATTATTCAGGTTTGCTGATTTCTACCAGGGCTGTAGAATCCTCTCCCCCAGTCCCTTCCCCTTCCTACCTGCAATAGCTTTACTGAGCAAAGGTATCCATCTTCAGCTGCTGAAAGGGAGATCCTTGGTAGGTATTCAATAGATGTTTGTTGAATGAATGCATGCCTGCATGTTTTCTGTGGGTCACCAAAGAGTCTTCACCCAGTTGGAAGTTCATGAGTGAGGCATGGGTGGTTCTTGATGTGCAGATAAATCCCCCAAGCAGTACAGATCACCACTTCGAAGGCTCATTGCTCTCCATTGAGTTAAAGTAGCCAAGTTTCATGTCTTCAGGAGCCAGTTCATTTTATTAAATTGCATGTATAAATAAGGAATATTTAGGAAGAAAGATAACTAGAAATGCCATTCTTCCCCCTGGTGTTATTTTTTCTTTTTATTATTGAAATATTGTTGACACACAGCATTATGTTAGTTCAGGTGTACTGCATAGTGATTTGATTTGACATTTACATACATTATGAAATAATCACCACCATAAGTCTAGTAACCATCTTTCCCCATATAGGGTTATTACAATATCATTGACCATATGCTTTATGCTCTGTATTACATCCCTGTGGCTTATTTTATAACTAGACATTTGTACCTCTTAATCCCCATCACCTATTTCACCCCCCACTTCCAATTCTTTTCCCTTTTGAATCACCCATTTGTTCTCTGTATCTATGAGTCTGTTTTTGTTTTGATTCATTTGCTTGTTTATTTTGTTTTTTCAATTCCACATATAAATGAAATCATACTAAATTTGTCTTTCTCCATCTGACTTATTTCACTTAGCATAATACCTCTAGATCCATCCATGTTGTCACAGATAGCAAGATTTCATTTAAAAATATATTTATTTATTATTTTTGGCTGTGTCAGGTCTTCATTGTGGCATGAAGGATCTTGCATTGCGGCACGTGGGCTCTTCATTCCAGCTCACAGGCTTCTCTCTAGTTGTGGTGCGCAGGCTCCAGAGCATGCAGGCTCAATAGTTGCAGTGCATGGGCTCTCTAGTTGGGGTGCATGGGCTCCAGAGCATGTGGGCTCAGCAGTTGCAGTGCACAGGCTTAGTTGTCCCACGGCATGTGGGATCTTAGCTCCTTGACCAGGGATCAAACCAGCATCCCCTGCATTGGAAGGTGGATTCATAACCACTGGACCACCAGGAATGTCCCGCACTTATATTTTTAGGGCTGAGTAATACTCCATTGTATATGTATACCACATCTTCTTTATCCATTCATCTGTTGATGGACAGTTAGGTTGATTCCATATCTTGGCCATTGTAAATAATGCTGCTATGAACATAGGGGTGCACGTATCTTTTTAAATAGGTTTTTGTTTTCTTTGGGTAAATACCCAGAAGTGAAATTGCTGGATCATATGGCAGCTCTATTTTTAACATCCATACTATTTTCCATAGCGGCTGCACCAATTTACATTCCCACCAACAGTGAACAAGGGTTCCCTTTTCTCCACATCCTCACCAACATTTTTGTTTCTTGTTTTTTTGATGATAGCCATTCTGAGGTAATATCTTATTGTGGTCTTGATTTGCACTTTCCTGATGATTAGTCATGTTGAGCATCTTTGCATGTGCCTGTTAACCATCTGTATGTCTTCTTTGGAAAAACGTCTATTTATGTCCTCTGCCAATTTTAAAATACAGTTGTTTGGGTTTTTGATGTTGAATTGAATGAGTTCTTTGTATAGTTTTGATATTAGCCCCTTGTTAGTTATATCTTTTGCAAATATCTTCTCCCATTGAGTAGGTGGCCTTTTCATTTTGTTAATAGTTTCCTTCACAGTGCCAAACTTTTTAGTTTGGTGTAATCCCATTTGTTTATTTTTGCTTTTGTTTCCCTTGCCTGAAGAGACATACTTAAAAAAATATTGCTCAGACTGATGTCAAAGAGCATGCTGCCTGTGTTTTCTTCTAGGAGTTTTAAGGTGTCTCATGTTACATTTAAGTCTTTGAAGCATTTTTTAGTTTATTTTTGTATATGGTGTGAGAATGTAGTCCAGTTTGAGTCTTTTGCATGTAGCTGTACAGTTTTCCCAACACCAATTATTGAAAAGGCTGTCTTTTCCTCATTATGTATTCTTGCTTCCTTTGTCATAGGTTAATTGATCATATAAATGTGAGTTCATTTCTGGGCTCTCTATTCTGTTCCATTGATCTCTGTGTCTCTTTTTGTGCCAGTACCATACTGGGTTTTGTTGTTGTTGTTGTTGTTTTGCAGTACGCAGGCCTCTCACTGTTGTGGCCTCTCCCGTTGCGGAGCACAGGCTCCGGACGCGCAGGCTCAGTGGCCATGGCTCACGGGCCCAGCCGCTCCGCGGCATGTGGGATCTTCCCGGACCGGGGCATGAACCCATGTCCCCTGCATTGACAGGCAGACTCTCAACCACTGCGCCACCAGGGAAACCCTACCATACTGTTTTGATTAGTGTAACTTCATTGCATATTTCAAATCAGGAAATGTGACAGCTTTGTTCTTCTTTCTCAAGATTGCTTTGGCTATTCAGGGTCTTTTATGTTTCCATAAAAATTTTAGAATTATTTATTCTGGTGAAAAAATGTCATTGGTATTTTGATAAAGATTGCATTGAATCTGTAGATGGCCTTAGGTATTGTGGTCATTTTAACAATATTAATTCTTCCATTCCATGAGTATCGTATATCTTTCCATTTGTTTGTGTTGTCTTCAAATTCTTTCATCTGTGTCTTTACCCTCCTTGTTTAGATTTTATTCATTCTCATTTTGATAGTTTGTTATCAGTGTATTGAAACACAACAGATTTCTGTATATTAATTGTGTATTCTGTAACTTTACTGAGTTCACTTATTAGTTCTCATAGTTTTTTGATAGTATCTTTAAGATTTCTATGTATGGTATCATGTCATTTGCAAATAGTGATAGTGTTACTTATTTCTTTACAGTTTGAATTCCTTTTATTTCTTTTTCTTGTCTGATTGCTGTAGGTAGGAGTTCCAATACTATGTTGAATAAAAGTGCTGAGAGCGGGCATCTACGTCTTATTCCTAATCTTAGAGAAAATGCTTTCATCTTTTTGCCATTGAGTATGATGTTGCTTGTGGGTTTGTTATATGTGTCTTTATTATGTTGGGGTATGTTCCCTCTATACTCACTTTGTTGAGAGTTTTTATCATAAATGTGTGTTGGATTTTGTCAGCTTTTTTTGCATCTATTGAGGTGATCGTATGATTTTTATTCTTCAATTTATTAATGTGGTGTATCACATTGATTGATTTGCAAGTATTGAACCATCCTTGCATCCTTGGGATAAATCCCACTTGATTATGGTATAAGATCCTTTTGATGTATTGTTGAATTTGGTTTGCTATTACTTTGTTGAGGATTTTTGCATCTACATTCATCAGTGATATTGACATCAAAATCTCAGTCTCTGTGCACCAGTGCCAAACCAAATCTTGGAGACGGAGTTTTGGGTGAAGTAGAAAAGAATATCTTTATTGCTTTGCCAGACAAAGGGGAACACAGCAGGCTCCTGCCCTTGAATCCTGTGTGTCCCAACCCAGGGAGTTTGGTGAGGAGTTTTATGACAGTGATTCAAGGGTGGGGTTGCTGATAAGATTAGGGTGTGTGCAGGGCCTGCACTCCTCTAATTGGTCTCAGGTAATCTTTTTGATTAGCTTCTCTGGTTCCTTTAATCTTGCCTCAGATGGTTTCTTGACTGCTCCTCCCTTGATTAACAACTGTTCTTATCTGCGCTTTGGAACTCAGGGAAGGTCATGGAGGCTGGGGTCTGTTCCCTACAAATAAGAAAACAAGGAAGAGGAAGGCTTCCATGCCCAGGAGCCCCACATGGTCCTGCTTGGTTTCAATATTGGCCTGAAATTCTCTGGTTTTTTTGTGGTGTCTTTGTCCCATTTTGGTATCAGGACAATGCCAGCTTCATAGAATGAGTTCAGAAGCATTCTTTTCTCTTCAATTTTTTGGAATATTTTGAGAAGGATAGGCATTAATTCTTTAAATGTTTGGCATAACTCCCTTGCGAAGCCATCTGGCTCTGGACTTTTGTTTGTTGGGAGTTTTCTAAATTACTGATTCAATTTCATTACTGGTAATTTGTCTGTTCATATTTTCTTTTCTTCCTCATTCAGTTTTGTCAGATCATATGTTTATAGGAATTTACCCATTTTTTCTAGGTTGTCCATTTTATTGGTGTATAACTGCTTGTAGTAATCTCTTACGATCCTTTATATGTCTGTGGTGTCTGTTATTACATCTCCTCCTTCATTTCTGATTTTATTTAATTGGGCCCTCTCTCCTTTTTTCTTGATGAGTCTGGCTAAAGTTTTATTAATTTTGTTTATCTTTTCAAAGAACCAGCTCTTAATTTCGTTGATCTTTTCTATTGTTTTTGTTTGTTTGTTTGTTTGTTTGTTTGTTTGTTTGTTTTTGCTGTACGCGGGCCTCTCACTGTTGTGGCCTCCCCCGTTGCGGAGCACAGGCTCCGGACGCACAGGCTCAGCGGCCATGGCTCACGGGCCCAGCCGCTCCGCGGCATATGGGATCATCCCAGACCGGGGCACGAACCCGTATCCCCTGCATCGGCAGGCGGACTCTCAACCACTGCGCCACCAGGGAGGCCCTTCTATTGTTTTTTTAGTCCATATTTTATTTATTTCTGCTCTTGCCTTTATTATTTCTTTCCTTCTACTAGTTTTAGATTTTGTTTGTTCTTTTATTCTAGTTCTTTTAGGCAGAAAGTTACATGTTTTAATTGATATTTTTCTTATTTCCTGAGGTAGATTTGTATCACTATAAACTCTTCTGTTAGTATTACTTTTACTTCATACCATAGATTTTGGATCATTGTGTTTCCATTTTCATTCCTCTTCGGGTATTTTAAAATTTCCTCTTTGATTTCTTCAGTGACCCATTGGGTGTTTAATAGCATATTATTTAGACTTCACATGTTTGTGTTTCTTAATAGTTTTTTTCTTGTAGTTTAATTCTACTGTCATACTGCTGTGGTCAGAAAAGATGTTGATATGATTTTAATCTTCTTAAACTTATTAAGACTTCTTTTGTGGCTTAACATGTGATCTATCCTGAAGAATGTTCCATGTGCACTTGAAAATAATGGACATTCTGCTGTTTGTGGATGAAATACTCTGTTTATATATCTATTAATTCCATTTGATCCAATAGGCCTGTGTTTCCTTATTGATTTTCTGTCTGGGTGATTTATTCATTCATGTATGTGGGGTCCCCTACTATTATTATATTACTGTTAACTTCTTTTATGTGTCTTAATATTAGCTTTATGTATTTAGGTGTTCCTTTGTTGAGTGAATATATGATTACAATTGTTTTGTCTTCTTGTTTGATTGATTCCTTTATCAATATGTAGTGTTCATCTTTGCCTCTTGTTGCAGTCTTTGTTTTAAAGTCTATTTTGTCTGATATAAGTATTGCCACCCCAGCTTTTTTTGTATTTCCACTGGCATGGAATACCTTTTTCCATCCTCTCGCTGTCAGTCTGTGTGTGTCTTTAGATCTGAAGTGAGTCTCTTGTAGGCAGCATAGATTTGAATCTTTTTAAAATTCATTTAGCTACTCTATGTCTTTTGACTGGAATGTTTAGTCCACTTACACTTAAATAAATTATTGACAGGTATGTACTTATTGACATTTTGTTAATTGCTTTCTCATTGGTGTAGTTATTTTTGTTCCTTTCTTCTTTTGCTCTCTTCCCTTGTGATTCGATGACTTTCTGTAATGTTATGTTTGGATTCCTTTCTCTTTTTTGTGTGTGTATCTGTTATAGGTTTTTGGTTTGTGGTTATCATGAGGTTCATGTGTAACAGCATAAACATATATGTGATTATTTTAAGTTGATGATCTTTTCAGTTTGAATGCATTCTGACAACCTTACATTTTTACTCCAACCCTTCCCCCCCAATTTAATGTTTTTGATATCATATTGTACATCATTTTGTTTTGTGGATATAGATGATTTTACTACTATTGTCTTTTAGTCTTCTTACTAGCTTTTTATTTTTACTGTATGTTTTCCTAATTTTCATATTTCTGGTTGTAGGCTTTTCTTTTCTTCTTAGAAAAGTCCCTTTAACATTTCTTGTAGATTCAATTTAGTGATACTGAACTCATTTAGCTTTTGCTTGTCTGTTAAACTCTTTTTCTTCTTCAAATCTGAATGATAACCTTGCTAGGTAGAGTATTCTTTCTGTAGGTTTTTTTCCTTTCATCACTTTGAATATATCATGCCACTCTCCTCTTGCCTGCAAAGTTTCTGCTGAGAAGTCATGTAATAGTCTTAGGGGAGTTCCTTTGTATGTAACTAGTTGCTTTTCTCTTGCTGCTTTTGAGATTCTCTCCTTATCTTTAATTTTTTTCATTAATTTTAATGTGTCTTGATGTGGACCTCTTTGGTTCATCTCTTTTTTTAAATTAATTTATTTTTTTTGGCCATCACCTGGCATATGGGATCTTAGTTCCCCGACCAGGGATTGAACTCGCACCCCCTGAAGTGGAAGCATGGATTCTTAACCACTGGACCACTAGGGAAGTCCCTGGTTCATATTTTTTGGACTATCTGTGCTTCCAGGACTTATATGTCTGTTTCCTTCCCCAGGTTAGAAAAGTTTTTAACTATTATTTCTTCAAATAAGTTCTGCCTCTTTTTCTTTCTCTTGTCTTTCTAGAATCCCTGTAATGTGAGTGTTAGTATGCTTGATGTAGTTCCAGAAGTCTTTTTTCTGTTCAGCTTGGGTGATTTCCACTACTCTGTCTTCCCATTTGCTGATCTGTTCTTCTGTATCATCTAATCTACTGTTGATTCCTTCTAGTGTATTTTTATATCATTTATTGTATTCTTTAGCTCTGTTTGGGTCTTCTTTCTATTTTCTACTTTTTGCTGACATTCTCACTGTGTTCCTCTGTTTTTCTCCTGAGTTTGTTGAGCATCTTTATGATCATTATCTTGAACCCTTAACAGGCATATTTCTTATCTCCACTTAATTTAGTTCTTTTTTCTGAGGTTTTATCTCTTCCTTTTTCCCAGTTCTCTGTGTTTATTTCTAGGTGTTAGGTTGGCCAGTTATGTTTCCCAATTTTGGAGAAATTACTTATGTAGGAAATATCCTATGGGGCCCAGTAGCCTGCTCCTCTCTGGTAACCAAACTATATGTTCTACGGTGCTCCTTATGTGGGCTGCATGTCCCCTTCTGTTGTGGCAGGGCTGACTACTATGGGCACACTAGTAGGTAAGTCTTCTACTCGCCTGGTTGGCAGTGAGGCTATGTGTCATGTGGTAGCTGCAGGCCTGCTGAAGAGTGCAATAGACTTCCCATGTAGTTGGCTGTGTGGCCCAGGATGGCATAGGGCATTTGCTGACCTGCTGGTGAACAAGGCTGTGTCTCCACATGGCTGTCTGCTTGATCTGGTAGGGGGACATGGGCTGGTGCCAACCTGCTGGAGGGTGGGGCTGGGTTCTCTGTGTGGTTTCTTATATGCCCAGGGGGATTGGGGCTGGTGCAGCCTGCTGGTGGGCAGATAAGCCCCTGGCATTTGAGGGAAGATTACAAAATGATGCTTGCCAGTGACGGTATTATTATGGAAGAATGAGCTCCCCAAAATGGCTGCTGCCAGCATCTCCATCCCCAGGAGGCTCTCCAAGATCAGCAAGTGGGTCTGATCCAGGCTCCTTTCAAACTACTGCCTCTGTTCTGGGACTTGGACTGTGTGAGAATTTGCATGTGCTCTTTAAGAGCAGAGGATCTGTTTCCTATAGCCCTGTCACTCTCCCAAATATAAGCCCTGCTGGTTTTCATAGTCAGATGTTCTCGGTGCTCATCTTCCCAATGCAGGACCCCTGGGCTAGAGAGCCGGATGTGGGGCTCAGACCCCTTGCTCTTTGGGCAGGACCTCTACTATTGTGATATTCCTCCAATTTGTGGGTCACTGACCCAGGGGTGTGTGTCCTGACGATATGTGTCTCCACCCCTCTGACTCATCTTGTTGCAGTTCCTTCTTTATATCTTTAGTTGTGGAAATATTTTTTCTGCTAACCATCAGATTGTACTCATGGATAGTTGCTTTATACATAGTTGTAATTTTGGTATGCTTGTGGAGAGGAGGTAGTTCAACGTCTTCCTACTCCACCTTTGAAAACAAGCTGGGATGCATTCTTAAGAGCAGATGTTCCCTCCAATCCCTTATCCTTGCTGCATTTATATCATGGGAATTCATAGCCAGAAGCCTTCAACTTGCGCCCCTCTACCCATTCCAGAGTTTCACTACAACTACCTGTAACCCCCAAAGTTCTCTCTACTAATCAGGTGCCCATTATACTTGCTCACCCTTTCAGACCTCTGGGAAAGTGACTTCTTTTTTTTTTTTTTTTTTTTTTTTAATTTTTTGCCTTGTAACAAATTTAATCAGTTATACATATACATATGTTTCCATATCCCCTCCCTTTTGCGTCTCCCTCCCACCTTCCCTATCCCACCCCTCCAGGCGGTCACAAAGCACTGAGCTGATCTCCCTGTGCTATGCGGCTGCTTCCCACTAGCTATCTACCTTACGTTTGGTAGTGTATATATGTCCATGCCGCTCTTTCACTTTGTCACAGCTTACCCTTCCCCCTCCCCATATCCTCAAGTCCATTCTCTAGTAGGTCTGTGTCTTTATTCCTGTCTTACCCCTATGTTCTTCATGACATTTTTTTTCTTAAATTCCATATATATGTGTTAGCATACAGTATTTGTCTTTCTCTTTCTGACTTACTTCACTCTGTATGACAGACTCTAGGTCTATCCACCTCATTACAAATAGCTCAATTTCATTTCTTTTTATGGCTCAGTAATATTCCATTGTATATATGTGCCACATCTTCTTTATCCATTCATCCGATGATGGACACTTAGGTTGTTTCCAGCTCCGGGCTATTGTAAATAGGGCTGCTATGAACATTTTGGTACATGTCTCTTTTTGAATTATGGTTTTCTCAGGGTATATGCCCAGTAGTGGGATTGCTGGGTCATATGGTAGTTCTATTCATAGATTTTTAAGGAACCTCCATACCGTTCTCCATAGCGGCTGTACCAATTCACATTCCCACCAGCAGTGCAAGAGTGTTCCCTTTTTTCCACACCCTCTCCAGCATTTATTGTTTCTAGATTTTTTGATGATGACCATTCTGACTGGTGTGAGATGATATCTCATTGTAGTTTTGATTTGCATTTCTCTAATGAGTAAAGATGTTGAGCACTGTTTCATGTGTTTGTTGGCAGTCTGTATATCTTCTGTGGAGAAATGTCTATTTAGGTCTTCTGCCCATTTTTGGATTGGGTTGTTTGTTTTTTTGTTATTGAGCTGCATGAGCTGCTTATAAATTTTGGAGATTAATCCTTTGTCAGTTGCTTCATTTGCAAATATTTTCTCCCATTCTGAGGGTTGTCTTTTGGTCTTGTTTATGGTTTCCTTTGCTGTGCAAAAGCTTTTAAGTTTCATTAGGTCCCATGTGTTTATTTTTGTCTTTATTTCCATTTCTCTAGGAGGTGGGTCAAAAAGGATCTTGCTGTGATTTATGTCATAGAGTGTTCTGCCTATGTTTTCCTCTAAGAGTTTGATAGTGTCTGGCCTTACATTTAGGTCTTTAATCCATTTTGAGCTTATTTTTGTGTATGGTGTTAGGGAGTGATCTAATCTCATACTTTTACATGTCCCTATCCAGTTTTCCCAGCACCACTTATTGAAGAGACTGTCCTTTCTCCACTGTACATTCCTGCCTCCTTTATCAAAGATAAGGTGACCATATGTCCGTGGGTTTAACTCTGGGCTTTCTATCCTGTTCCATTGATCTATCTTTCTGTTTTTGTGCCAGTACCATACTGTCTTGATGACTGTAGCTTTGTAGTATAGTCTGAAGTCAGGGAGCCTGATTCCTCCAGCTCTGTGTTTCGTTCTCAAGATTGCTTTGGCTATTCGGGGTCTTTTGTGTTTCCATACAAATTGTGAAATTTTTTGTTCTAGTTCTGTGAAAAATGCCAGTGGTAGTTTGATAGGGATTGCATTGAATCTGTAGATTGCTTTGGGTAGTAGAGTCATTTTCACAATGTTGATTCTTCCAATCCAAGAACATGGTACATCTCTCCATCTATTTGTATCATCTTTAATTTCTTTCATCAGTGTCTTATAATTTTCTGCATACAGGTCTTTTGTCTCCTTAGGTAGGTTTATTCCTAGATATTTTATTCTTTTGGTTGCAATGGTAAATGGGAGTGTTTCCTTGATTTCACTTTCAGATTTTTCATCATTAGTATATAGGAATGCCAGAGATTTCTGTGCATTAATTTTGTATCCTGCAACTTTACCAAATTCATTGATTAGCTCTAGTAGTTTTCTGGTAGCATCTTTAGGATTCTCTATGTATAGTATCATGTCATCTGCAAACAGTGACAGCTTTACTTCTTCTTTTCCGATTTGGATTCCTTTTATTTCCTTTTCTTCTCTGATTGCTGTGGCTAAAACTTCCAAAACTAGGTTGAATAAGAATGGTGAGAGTGGGCAACCTTGTCTTGTTCCTGATCTTAGTGGAAATGGTTTCAGTTTTTCACCATTGAGGACGATGCTGGCTGTGGGTTTGTCATATATGGCCTTTATTATGTTGAGGAAAGTTCCCTCTATGCCTACTTTCTGCAGGGTTTTTATCATAAATGGGTGTTGAATTTTGTCGAAAGCTTTCTCTGCATCTATTGAGATGATCATATGGTTTTTCTCCTTCAATTTGTTAATATGGTGTATCACGTTGATTGATTTGCGTATATTGAAGAATCCTTGCATTCCTGGAATAAACCCCACTTGATCATGGTGTATGATCCTTTTAATGTGCTGTTGGATTCTGTTTGCTAGTATTTTGTTGAGGATTTTTGCATCTATGTTCATCAGTGATATTGGCCTGTAGTTTTCTTTCTTTGTGACATCCTTGTCTGGTTTGGGTATCAAGGTGATGGTGGCCTCGTAGAATGAGTTTGGGAGTGTTCCTCCCTCTGCTATATTTTGGAAGAGTTTCAGAAGGATAGGTGTTAGCTCTTCTCTAAATGCTTGATAGAATTCGCCTGTGAAGCCATCTGGTCCTGGGCTTTTGTTTGTTGGAAGATTTTTTATCACAGTTTCAATTTCAGTGCTTGTGATTGGTCTGTTCATATTTTCTATTTCTTCCTGATTCAGTCTTGGCAGGTTTTGCATTTCTAAGAATTTGTCCATTTCTTCCAGGTTGTCCATTTTATTGGCATAGAGTTGCTTATAGTAATCTCTCATGATCTTTTGTATTTCTGCAGTGTCAGTTGTTACTTCTCCTTTTTCATTTCTAATTCTATTGATTTGAGTCTTCTCCCGTCTTTTCTTGATGAGTCTGGCTAATGGTTTATCAATTTTGTTTATCTTCTCAAAGAACCAGCTTTTAGTTTTATTGATCTTTGCTATCGTTTCCTTCATTTCTTTTTCATTTATTTCTGATCTGATTTTTATGATTTCTTTCCTTCTGCTAACTTTGGGATGTTTTTGTTCTTCTTTCTCTAATTGCTTTAGGTGCAAGGTTAGGTTGTTTATTCGAGATGTTTCCTGTTTCTTAAGGTGGGATTGTATTGCTATAAACTTCCCTCTTAGAACTGCTTTTGCTGCATCCCATAGGTTTTGGGTCATCGTGTCTCCATTGTCATTTGTTTCTAGGTATTTTTTAATTTCCTCTTTGATTTCTTCAGTGATCACTTCGTTATTAAGTAGTGTATTGTTTAGCCTCCATGTGTTTGTATTTTTTACAGCTCTTTTCCTGTAATGGATATCTAGTCTCATAGCATTGTGGTCGGAAAAGTTACTTGATACAATTTCAATTTTCTTAAATTTACCAAGGCTTGATTTGTGACCCAAGATATGATCTATCCTGGAGAATGTTCCATGAGCACTTGAGAAAAATGTGTATTCTGTTGTTTTTGGATGGAATGTCCTATAAATATCAATTAAGTCCATCTTGTTTAATGTATCATTTAAAGCTTGTGTTTCCTTATTTATTTTCATTTTAGATGATCTGTCCATTGGTGAAAGTGGGGTGTTAAAGTCCCCTACTATGAGTGTGTTACTGTCGATTTCTCCTTTTATGGCTGTTAGTATTTGCCTTATGTATTGAGGTGCTCCTATGTTTGGTGCATAAATATTTACAATTGTTATATCTTCTTCTTGGATCGATCCCTTGATCATTATGTAGTGTCCTTCTTTGTCTCTTCTAGTAGTCTTTATTTTAAAGTCTATTTTGTCTGATATGAGAATTGCTACTCCAGCTTTCTTTTGGTTTCCATTTGCATGGAATATCTTTTTCCATCCCCTTACTTTCAGTCTGTATGTGTCTCTAGGTCTGAAGTGGGTCTCTTGTAGACAGCATATATATGGGTCTTGTTTTTGTATCCATTCAGCCAATCTGTGTCTTTTGGTGGGAGCATTTAGTCCATTTACATTTAAGGTAATTATTGATATGTATGTTCCTGTTCCCATTTTCTTAATTGTTTTGGGTTCGTTATTGTAGGTCTTTTACTTCTGTTGTGTTTCTTGCCTAAAGAAGTTCCTTTAGCATTTGTTGTAAAGCTGGTTTGGTGGTGCTGAACTCTCTCAGCTTTTGCTTGTCTGTAAAGGTTTTAATTTCTCCATCAAATCTGAATGAGATCCTTGCTGGGTAGAGTAATCTTGGTTGCAGGTTTTTCTCCTTCATCACTTTAATTATGTCCTGCCACTCCCTTCTGGCTTGTAGAGTTTCTGCTGAGAGATCAGCTGTTATCCTGATGGGGATTCCCTTGTGTGTTATTTGTTGTTTTTGCCTTGCTGCTTTTAATATGATTTCTTTGTGTTTAATTTTTGACAGTTTGATTAATATGTGTCTTGGCGTATTTCTCCTTGGATTTATTCTGTATGGGACTCTCTGTGCCTCCTGGACTTGATTAACTATTTCCTTTCCCATATTAGGGAAGTTTTCAACTATAATCTCTTCAAATATTTTCTCAGTCCCTTTCTTTTTCTCTTCTTCTTCTGGAACCCCTATAATTCGAATGTTGGTGCGTTTAATGTTGTCCCAGAGGTCTCTGAGACTGTCCTCTGTTCTTTTCATTCTTTTTTCTTTATTTTGCTCTGCATCAGTCATTTCCACTATTTTATCTTCCACCTCACTTATCCGTTCTTCTGCCTCAGTTATTCTGCTATTGATCCCATCTAGAGTATTTTTTATTTCATGTATTGTGTTTTTAATCGATGCTTGATTCATCTTTAGTTCTTCTAGGTCCTTGTTAACTGTTTCTTGCATTTTGTCTATTCTATTTCCAAGATTTTGGATCTGGGAAATAGAATCTTGGATCATCTTTACCATCATTATTCTGAATTCTTTTTCAGGTAGACTGCCTATTACCTCTTCATTTGTTAGATCTGGTGGGTTTTTATCTTGCTCCTTCTCCTGCTGTGTGTTTTTCTGTCTTCTCATTTTGCTTATGTTACTGTGTTTGGGGTCTCCTTTTTGCAGGCTGCAGGTTCGTAGTTCCCGTTGTTTTTGGTGTCTGTCCCCAGTGGCTAAGGTTGGTTTAGTGGGTTGTGTAGGCTTCCTGGTGGAGGGGACTAGTGCCTGTGTTCTGGTGGATGAGGCTGGATCTTGTCTTTCTGGTGGGCAGGTCCACGTCTGGTGGTGTGTTTTGGGGTGTCTGCAGACTTTTTATGAGTTTAGGCCACCTCTCTGCTAATGGGTGGCGTTGTGTTCCTGTCTTGCTAGTTGTTTGGCATAGGGTGTCCAGCACTGTAGCTTGCTGGTCGTTGAGTGAAGCTGGGTGCTGGTGTTGAGATGGAGATCTCTGGAAGATTTTTGCCGTTTGATATTATGTGGAGCTGGGAGGTCTCTTGTGGACCAGTGTCCTGAAGTTGGCTCTCCCACCTCAGAGGCACAGCACTGACTCCGGGCTCCTCAATTTGGGATGATGTGTTGTCTATTCATGTATTCCACAGATGCAGAGTACATCAAGTTGATTGTGGAGCTTTAATCCGCTGCTTCTGAGGCTGCTGGGAGAGGTTTCCCTTTCTCTTCTTTGTTCTCACAGCTCCTGGGTCTCAGCTTTGGATTTGGCCCCGCCTCTGCGTGTAGGTCGCCGGAGGGCGTCTGTTCTTCGCTCAGGCAGGACAGGGTTAAAGGAGCAGCCTCTTCGGGGACTCTGGCTCACTCAGACCGGGCGGGAGGGAGGGGCACGGAGTGCGGGGCGAGCCTGCAGCGGCAAAGGTCGGCGTGACGTTGCACCAGTCCGAGGCGCGCCGTGCGTTCTCCCAGGGAAGCCGCCCCTGGATCCCGGGACCCCGGCAGTGGCGGGCTGCACAGGCTCCCGGAAGGGCGGTGTGGGCAGTGACCTGCGCTCGCACACAGGCTTCTTGGCGGCGGCAGCAGCAGCCCCAGCGTCCCACGCCCGTCTCTGGGCTCCGCGCTTTCAGTCGCGACTCGCGCCCGTCTGTGGAGCCCCTTTAAGCAGCGCTCTTAATCCCCTCTCCTCGCGCACCAGGAAACCAAGAGGGAAGAAAAAGTCTCTTGCCTCTTCGGCAGCTCCAGAGTCTTCCCGGACTCCCTCCCGGCTAGCTGTGGCACATTAGCCCCCTTCAGGCTGAGTTCTCGCCGCCAGCCCCAGTCCTCTCCCTGCGCTCTGATGGAAGCCCGAGCCTCAGCTTCCAGCGCTGCGTGCCCCGGCGGGCGAGCAGACAAGCCTCTCGGGCTGGTGAGTGCCGCTCGGCACTGATCCTCTGTGTGGGGATCTCTCCGCTTTGCCCTACCCAGGTATGTGGGGGGTTTCTTGCCTTTTGGGAGGTCTGGGGTCTTCTGCCAGCGTTCAGTAGGTGTTCTGTGGTGAAAGTGACTTCTTATCCAATGTGGAAAGTCTTGTTTTTGATATAGTTCACTTCCTGAATCCTATGAGGAAGGAGTCTTTCTTTTTAAGATTCCATTTCCTTGGAGGTCACAGATACGTCTTTTCCTATTTACCTGCCTTCTCACAGGCAGGTAAGGAGAAGCCCCTAATCTGATTCTGTCTCAGAGGAGCAGCACTCAGCATGTGATCAGGGAGTAATGTGAGTGGATTGATGGTCATCTTCATTTCCATGGTTACCAGACCCTGCTCTTGGGAAAGGTTCACTGCTCCTCCATCCTGTGGTACTTAATGCTTTGTTAGTATAATCATCTCTTGGTACGTGCAGAGGATTGGTTCCAGAACCCCCCATGGATACCAAAATCCATGAATGCTCAAGCCCCTTACAGTTGGCCTTCCATATCTGTGGGTTCTGCATCTGCAGATATGGAAGGCTGACTATATTTAATCAGTGTCAGTTAACACCTACAGGATGCAAAGATTATGTCAACTTTCTCCACAAAATGTTCATAATTCTCTAGTAATACTATACCTCCAGGTTTTTGCTGGGAGCAGCCTTAAAGACAATAAAGACTTCCTAAAATTATGCATTTGATGTTATAATTGTTCACTATTAGGCATATTTTCTATCTATCTTGGAAGAAGCATATTCTTCCTTCTGTAAAGAAGTGAGGTGATCAGCCTCTTCTGCTCAGAGAGTGAGGAACAGCTTATTTGCTCTGGATCTTAGTTTCCATGTTCTTATCACAGGATGGCAATCTCATGCCCATGGGTTCTTGTGACAACTGATGATGGAGCAGTAAGGGGTGATGATTGAAAAACTGGGCCTTCAAGTTAGACAGAACTGGGTTGAAATTCAGCTCTAATCCTACATTTTCTACTGATTCACTCTCTGAACCTGACAAGTGCCTGAATAGATCTGTACCTTAGTTTGCTCAACTGCAGAATGGGAAGAATAATGCCTACCTCTCAGGGTGGAGTAAAGAGTGAGACATGTCAAGCCCAGCAGGGGTGCATTGTTAGTAGTCATATGCGTTAGCACCAATTTTCTGGTTTTCACATTGGGTGGGTATGGGGAAGGGTGCAGAATGCAAATGACAGAATCCCACAGTAAATCTGCAGTTGGCATAATTAGTGAAAATGTAAGTTAAATATTTGACCAGAAATAAGAAATTTATGAGCATGAATACCACAGCTCTGATCACATAGCCTGTGTGTGTAGTAAGAGGCAGCATTTCTTTTGTTTAAAACCCTGTGTATTCAATTTGCATTCAAAGGAAGGTTGTGGAATCATCCAGGCCCACTGCAAACAAGAAATTGGGATGCCAGCAAGGCCAATGTTTTTGTGAGAATGTTGGGCTATTAATCATAAAATAGCAAAACAGGGCACTTTTATTTATAGCAAACTGTTGCTAGGGAGATAATAAGAACCCCTTTCAAAACTCTCAATTTTTTTTCTCCCACAGAGGAGTACTTGGCTTATACAACGATTTTTTAGATGAAACAAAAACCCCATACATGCATGAGCCCTGAGTGTTTGTGGTTTTTAGACCTTGCCATCAACCAGCCCCTGCAGGATGGGGAGGTGTGGAACAACCCTGTGAAGGGAGGCCAGGGTGTAGCTAGCTCCCTTTAATAGTGACTGGGTACGTGAAACCCCGTTAGGTTGGAAATGAGTGAGTAGCCCCAGGAAAGCTCAAATGACCTTTTGCATCTTCCTCTGCTGGATGACTGAGAAGTCCCAGTTTACCTCCTGTGTGCTGGGAGGGGCCGGTGGTCATCACTAAATCAGATGTCCCTTTCCTGGTCCCTCTAGAGTTAGATGCTGCCTCCTTCCAAGAAGTTTGTGGGGAGATGTCAGTTCATGAAAGTTCACCTGTGCTCAGTCCCTGCTATGACGGTCTCCAAACTCCTTGAAGTCCAAGGTCTGAGCTTTTTCAGTTTCTGGATAGATCAGACACTTAAATATTTGTGGAATTCATGAATGACTTTTTGCATGCCTTTGGACCTGTACTCTAGCAAATAGAAGATGTGGTAGGCTGAAAAATGCACCGCCCCACAAAGATATCCACATCCTAATCCTTGGAACTTCTACATATTGGCTTTTTGGAAAAAGGGTCTTTGGAGATGCAATCAAGAGATGAGAAGATTATCTTAGATTATGGAGTGGTCCCTAAATTCAGTTGCATATTGGCTTTTTGGAAAAAGGGTCTTTGGAGATGCAATCAAGAGATGAGAAGATTATCTTAGATTATGGAGTGGTCCCTAAATTCAGTTGCATGTGTTTTTATAAGAGGGGAAACATGGGGAGATTTAACTACAGACAGAAGAGGAGAAGGTGATGTGGAAAGGGAGGCAGGCATTGTAGTAACGCAGTAGCTGCAAGCCAAGGATTGCCGACAGCCACCAGAAACTGGGGGAGAGTCTCCTCAGTGCCCCGGGAGGGAAGGTGACCTGCTGACACCTTGGTTTCAGACTAGTGAAACCGATTTTGTATTTCTGGCCTCCAGGACTGTGAGGAATAAATTTCTGCTGTTGTAAGCCACCAAGTGTGTGGTAGATTGTTAGAGCAGCCACAAAAAACAAACACAGAAGACATAGCCATTTCCTCATCCACAACCAAACTCTGCCTTGTTACAATGTCAGGGACAAGCTTGTGTCCTACACAGATGCTACTGGGGTGATAACTACATTCTATTCACATTCTGCTAAGAAGAGAATCTTTAAAAATAGTTTTCAAAATTATTATAAAAGTATAATACATTCATCAGAAAAAGAGGCCAAACACTACAGTAAAGTACAAAGTAAGTGTGTCCTTTACTCATTTCCCAGAGCAGTCCTCTAGCTGTATTTGTATTCTTCTTTAAATTATTATGAATAGAAGTGTATTTATATCTACTCATTTAGATACAAACCAAATCATTCATTCACATCACACAGTTCCTTTTTGTTCATTAAAAATTAAATTTTGGGGGATCTTTCCATATGTATATATAGGTATTTCCTCATTCTTTTTAAACAATTGTGTAAACATTTTGTTGTATGAATCTATCACAATTGATTTACTTGGTCCAAAATGGCAAATTATTAAGGTAACTGAATATGCTTCTGTTTTGACAAGGACAGGACGCTTTAAACTGTACTTATAAGAGCATAGACTATCTTTCTTTCCCTAAACCATGGCAGACTATTGATTGTGATCAAAAGGCAGCACGGTTAATGAACAGGTCTGGGTTCCTTGCAGTAACCGTGGAATTGGGGAGCAGTCTGGGATTTGCTCTCTGTTTTTGCTCCTAAACACTCTGTGCAGCGGACAAACACCCCAGCAATTTGTTCATTCATTTCTTCATGCAACCAGTGGGTTTCAGAGCCTTCTGTGTTCCCAGAGTTGTGCCAGCATTCTGCAGGGGATAAAGATGAGCGATATAAAACATCCTGCCTCCAAGTAGCTTGTTGCCAAACAACAGGAACCCTGTGGCACTGTGTTTGAGCACAAGTGCGGGAAGTGGGGTAGTGGGAGATGAACCGAGGAAGGTCAGGTGGGGCTGAGCCCACCTGTAGCTTATTTATTTTATATATAGTAATTTCTACATCTTAATCCCATACCCCTATCATGCCCCTCCCCACTTCCCTCTCCCCGGTGGTAACCACTAGTTTGTTCTCTATATCTTGAAAATATTTTAAAGTGTGTGTGTGTGTTTTAATCAAAAGATCTAGCAAGAAGAGGGCTGAAGAGCTATAGGCTGGTCTATTTTTAACCACAAGATCAAAGGTGGAGCAAAGAAAACTGATGAGACAGGCTTTCCTCTGCACCAGGAGAACAGGCCCAGGTGGGCTCTCAGGGGTTGCAAATACAGGTGGGGGTGGGGTCTGGGCTCCTCCCCCTCGCCCTAAGGGCACTGGGAACAGCTTCCTCTTTGAGGCTGGCAGAGGTAGGCATCTGTGCTCCTGGGCATTGCCCTTGGCCCTGAGATGAGTTCTGAGTGGGCTCCCCCCTCCCCCAGCCAACCCAGTACCCTCCTGGGACCCCTCCGGAGCCCCTTCTCCGTGCTGCACCTGTAGGGCAGGCACAGCTGCGGTGGCAGCACCGAAGTCATTATGGGAAGAATATGCTAATGACAGATGCCTGTGATGAATTTGCCTTTTCTGTCCCCTGTCAAGCCCAAGCTGCACTTGTTGGAAAGGATAATTAAATCGGAATCAAAATGCTTGCAGTCAATATTGAACTCGGAGCGCTACATAACAATAGAGGAAGTAATGAGTCCAGCTGTAAATGCCCACCTTTGCTGGAGACCCTGGCCGGGCTCGGGGTGTGTGCTCAAATGAGCTTCTCGGTAAACAATCAAGGGCTCAGTGGTGCGGGTCATGTTTATGAGCTTGTTAATGCTCGTGCATTAGGGTAATGCTATTTGTTCTCCTAAGACTGGACAAAACCTGACTCAGAAAGTGTGGGATCCAGAGCGACTAGGCCAGGCCAATAGGGGGATTTGTCACGAGCACTTACCCACCCTGGGCCTCCTGTTTGCTCAGGCTTGGCCCGGGGTGGGGGTGGGGGGCGCTGCACACGAGTTTCTGCCTCCCTGCAGTTTCTCACCTGCTCTGGCAAAGCGGCGGTTGTGATGATGACCCGGCGGGGTAAGTGCCCATGACAAATCCTGCCAGATGCCTCTTCCTCATGTGATGTGTTCGCCCTGATGCATCGTGCAGTATTGGAAAGCGAAAAGTGCGTGGGTGGCAAGTGGCTGTTTCTCTGGGGTCCAAACGGTAGTTTTCTTGAAGGACTTTCTTTGGGGAAAATTTTGTAAGGAGAAGGCAACGTGTCCCACCACGCCTTGCTCCTAAATGCCAGGTGCTGCCGCTGTCCTAACGCCTGGGACCCGGGTGGGGACGGTAACTGGTACAGTCCCTTGTTTGTTAGCAATGGCCAGGGAAACCCAGAGAGTGAAATGCAGCACAAGGGGCCCCACGTGTTAGACAGAGAACGAGGACCTGCCCATCCGCCTCTCACACGCGGGAGTCAGACAGCTTTCCTCAGTGTCCCTAGGAGTTGAGTCGCTCCTGCTCCATTTCATTTATATTTAGAGATGGGGAAAAGGGGCTTCTCCAGACCACCTCCTTCTACACATCTGTCTGTCAAGAGGGAATGCATTTATTATATATAGGATGGATAAACAACGAGGTCCTACTGGATAGCATAGGGAAATATATTCAATATCCTGTGATAAACCATAATGGAAAAGAATATAAAAAAGAATGTGTATAGGGACTTCCCTGGTGGCCCAGTGGTTAAGACTTCGCCTTCCAATGCAGGGGGTGTGGGTTTGATCCCTGGTGGGGGAGCTAAGATCCCACAAGCCTTGTAGCCAAAAAACCAGAACATGAAACAGAAGCAATATTGTAACAAATTCAAAAGACTTAAAAAAAAAAAAAAAAGCAGTGGTGTGTGTTTAAAAAAAAAAGAATGTGTATACATGTATAACTGAATCATTTTGCTGTACAGCAGAAATTAACACAACATTGTAAATCAACTATACTTCAATAAAATAAATTTTAAAAAGAGCAAATGCATTTAATTGTAGTCTTCTTTAACGCTAAAGATCTCCCCCTATTTCCTATGCATCCAGTTTATTTATAGAAGATAATTCAACAATGTTAATGAATTCAACAAATATTTATGAGTCATATCATGTGCCAGGCAGTCTTCTCAGTGCTGGGGATGCAGAGCTGAATAGGACAGTGGTGAACAGCATGCAACTTTGCCTGGGGAAGGTATGCAGCCTCCGTGATTAATACAACTTGTGGTCACGTGTCCTAAACACTATGAATCTAGGCTAATGGGGAGACTCCTAATGTCTTACTTCCCTGGGCAGACTCAATGACTTCTTTGGGTATCTTAAATATTTTACTGGAGAAATACGGTGATCTCTTTCAAAGGTGTCCTCACAGATGCAGCAAAGCCTGTCATTTGAGGTGTAAGGAGCCAGGGACTGCTTACTTATTCATCAACAGTCCCACTGTCTCGGCCTGGCCCAGCAAACACTTGGATACCAAATATTTACTTTTCCATCTCCATGTCAACTGCCTTCCTCCCCTTTGAAATTCCAAACATCTACACCCCCTCTCCAAATCCTCTTTTGTCTTTAATTGAAGATGGTATTTAAGGTGAGGGCTTCAGTCATTTGGGCAAGTTACTTAGTTTTCCTGGGTCTCTCCAATGTATACATGTTATTAAACTTTTGTTTGATATTCTCCTGTTAATCTGTCTCATGTTAGTTTAACAAAAGAACCTTGAAGGGTCAAGGACATGAATTCCATTCATGAGGTCTCCACCTCATGATCCGATTATCCTGCAAAGGCCCTACCTCTTAACACCATCATACTAGGGTTAGAATTTTAACATATGAATTTGAGGGGGATGCAGACATTCAGTCCGTAACAATTTTCTTGTTCATCTCTGAAGTATCTGAATGTAACACAACTGGAATATTTTTCTAGGTTGGTCTTTTTTGCCACGAGCACTTCACTCTTCAATATAAAGAGAACTGTGCAATCCCTTAAAATCGCTAGTATAGAATAGATGGTTAAGTGATATTACTGCCTTTCAACCTTCTGAATTAGAACCTGTTAAATAACAGCTAACTGCAATATGTCACTTTTGTTATTTTTCTCTTGTGAAATTCACTGACACTGCGTCTGCTTCTCACATTAAACTTATTAGTATTTTATAATTTATAAGATGTAGCAAATTATTGGGTGAGAAATTGGGAACACACCTCTTTGATTTGGAAGAACTCATTTCACACCAAGCTAGATGAGTTTGCTCTTAGAGATTATAATGAGCAGGTGTCAACAAAGTTACCAGTTAATGGGCAAATATTATTCACTACAGACAGGAACTGTGTCCCAGGCATGTTATTTACAAGGTAGTGGCTGAACTTGGAATCAGAAGTAGTACAATCACAAACAAAAGAAAAAAATATTTTCCTAATTTTCTGTTCTAAAATCAGCTGACAGTAGAATTCCAGGTGGTTCATACAGCATTCTACCACCAGGCGTCCATGCTCAACTGCATTTAGACTTTGAGGGAGGCCTACTTTAGCCTACGAATGTTAAACAGCCCTGTGCTGGAGTTACTATTAAGGGGTGGATATAGCCCCAGCTTGCTGTGGACAGTTCAAGCTGCCAGCTTTATTTCCCAGGATAAAACTGATAAAATTATCTGTGATTCTAACAGCTTTTCAGATTTCAGAAGATTAAATTCTGTGTACTTGGGCCAGTAACAGCTTTAAAAACTCTCTGACCCTGAGTGGGTTCCTGGTTTATTTTGGCTTTGATCTTACTTCAGAAGTATAGATTTAAGTATTTTAAAAAATAGAATGAATAAAGAGCGGGACTTGCTAATGAGAATTCAAAGCAGGGGACTTGGTGGGAAATGAGTTTAGAGCAGAAATTTACCATTCATTCCTTTGCAGTTCAGTGTTTAATGGTGGCCGGGGGATCACCTAGGAAAGACTGGAAGATGTTTCTAAAACTTTGACTTGTAAAAACTGTTTCTCTTCCACGTTCAGATTTTTCAACTCTGTACAAGCAGAGACTTAGGACACTGCACAGGAAAATACCAATGATTTACCAAGATCTCAGCTCTTACAAAAGTCAGTAAAGATTCCTTTTATAAAGTTGCTCTCCAACTAAACTGTCTCTGATATTCTTTTTTTTTTAATAATTCTTTTTCTTTTAATTTATTTATTTTTATTTTTTATTTTTTGGCTGTGTTGGGTCTTTATTTCTGTGCAAGGGCTTTCTCTAGTTGTGGCAAGCGGGGGCCACTCTTCATCGCGGTGCGCGGGCCTCTCACTGTCATGGTCTCTCTTGTTGCGGAGCACAGGCTCCAGACGCGCAGGCTCAGTAGTTGTGGCTCACGGGCCCAGTTGGTCCGTGGCATGTGGGATCTTCCCAGACCAGGGCTCGAACCCGTGTCCCCTGCATTAGCAGGCAGACTCTCAACCACTGCGCCACCAGGGAAGCCCCTCTGATATTCTTTGTGATTCTTCCAACTTAGGGTCCAGGCAGAGAGAAGGTGAAAATAATCTTCTTAGGCTTTTATCAAAACAAAGCACTCAGTACCCAATCTAATCTCTCATTTACTTTTCTCCCCAAACTGGCACAATACTCTATGCTTCTGTTAACTCTAAGGGGACAATATTTTCAATTGGTTATACTTTTCTTACAGCAGAGAGTAGAGTTATAGAAGGAATATCTGTTCTCTTAGAATCAAGAGTTTTTGTAAGTTCAAAAGAGACTTTTTAGAAGTCCTCTACTAACTTTATACATAAAACTACAGGAGCTGCTGTAAGAGAACCAGAAGCAGCCTCAGCCTCTGCATTTTAGGAATCAGCACTTTCATTGAGAGCAAATGAAACATGCAGAATACAGTCAGACAGTTAAAAACTGCTAGGGAGACAAAGGAGGGATGCAGACAGGGGTTCTAAGGGAGCCCACCAGAAGTGAAGACACTGACAGAGGGATTAAATCCACCCTAAATATGAAAATACTTTAAAAAGTAACTGCAGGAAATACATCAGAACAGATGTAGGAAAGGAATCACAAAGTACCTACCATTTAATGGGTCAGGCAAATGACTTAAAAAGATAGACCCAGTTTCATGAAGAATACATGATTAAAGGGATAGTCTTCCAAATATATAGCTACTGGAGGAGATTAAAAGAAAAAAAGAAGAAAGAAGGGCATCTTGGCACTTAAACAATGATGGGGGAAAGAAATAAAAGGGAAAAAATAGCTTTGCCTGCAAGACAACAGATAATCACAATATATGAGGACTCGTAAACCCTCCACCACCATAGAAACAAGGAGTCAAAGAAACAAAAGCCCTACTAAAGTACTCAGCCTTTGCTAGACAGAAAAAAAGTGCCACTAAGCTAGAAATCTTGTAAGACACCTCAATATCATAAAAAATGAGCAAGAAGGAAATTAAATCCATAGAGAACTATGGATTTGCAGAAAATCAGGAAATAAATTTTTGCAGAAATTTGTCCTCAGAAAAGAATCATAAAGCAGAAGAAAACTGTAAACCTACATTCCAACTCAGAAACTAAGAACATAAATAGACAATAAACAAGGAGAAATTTTTTAAAGTTGATTGAATTCAGGAAAGAAATGGAATAAAAATACAAAATTAACTCAGAAATGAAAAATAAATTACAAGATACTCATGAAAGAACAGACGCAAAAGAAAATTTAATAGGGGCAACAGAGAAAAGAAGGAATACAGCACATACAAAGAAAATGGCATAAAGAAAGAACTGAAATGTATGGGAGAAAAAGTAGTGGAAATGGAAAACAGGCAAAGAAGAAATAATATTCCTATCGGTGAAGTCCCTGAAGCAGGAAGAACAAATCAACAGAGCAGAACTATATTTAAGCTATAACCCAAGAAATATTTCCAGAATTATAAAAAGACCTGAATCCATGCATTGAAAAGACTGACTGGCTACCTCAGAAAATTAACAAAGAATGATCAGCTCTGAGGCATTTTCTAGGAAAACTATTAGATTTCAAATATAAAGATAAAATCCTCAAGATCTGCAAACAAAAAGGAAAAATAATTTTAAAGAGCAAAAGAATTAGACTGGCAACAAACTTTTCAAGACCAACCTACAAAACCAGGCAATAATGGAGCAGTATTTTTTAAAAGCTTAATGAAAGAAAGTATGAGTCAAGGATTCTCTACTTCTCTTTTTCTGTATGCATTAATTAATTGGAATACTACTATTAGGTAAAGATATCTCTTTTCTCCCATTTATTTCTTTGAATATATATATATATCAGCATTGATTCATGACTATATGTTTTCTCTTGTTTTCTGGGTTAAAATCCATTATTATTATTACTATTATTATTATTATTATATTAATTTTGTTGTTCAAATTGTTCTGGCTTTGGCAATTAGAGGCTCCTTCAGGTTGGCTCCTTGGTTTTTAAATTTCCAAGAAAAAGTCTTTCTCTTATTTGTTTATTTGTTTTTGTTAGTAAATTTCAGATTTATTGTATTTTGATCAGAGTGTGTTGTGTGAAATATTTCTGCATGAAAGTTACTAATGTTCCTTTTTTGTGCCCCAACCCATAGAGTAAACTATTCATGAGTCAGTACGGATATAAATGTGTAATCAAATAAATAAATAGAAGAGACAACTCTTCCTTACCATAGAATTTCAATTACTTAATGTAGACAGAAAGAGGGAAATAGAGAATCATCATTAGGCAAACACCACAGAATTAAAAGTGAGATTCATCAGTGGATGTTAAAATTAGTGGCAAAAGTTTGAGAAGAAACACTGAGGATTTGTATAGTCTCAAAACACCTCCCTCAATATGCTTACCAACTACAAAGTGAAAAACAGTAATCTTACAGTGGAAACATCTAGCAGACATCAACTTAACCAAGTGATCAAAGTAAACAAGACTGAGGAACTGTTACAGACTATAATAGAATAAAGTTATTTTATAAATAAATAAATACAATAAGGGATCCTGAATAGGATCCTGGAAAAAAATGAAAAGTTAAAAAGAATTCAAAATCACACAAAAGATGCTGAAAATCATTAGTCATTAGGAAACAAAAATTAAAACCAAAATAAGGAAGCATTAAGTACATATTAGAATGGCTAAAATAAAAAATACTGATAATACCAAGGGCTGACAAGTGAAGCAATGGGTATCTGCTAATAGGAACACAAAATGGTATAGTCATCCTGGAAAACAGTTTGGAAATGTCTTAGAATGGTAAACATACAAAACACCAAGAGTGAACTCAAACGTGGTACATCCACACAATGTTACACTACACACCAATAAAAAGAAATGAACTACTGGTACTTAGAATAACATGAATTAATCTTAAAATTTATTTTGCTAAGTGAAAGAAGCCAGTTTCAAAATATTGCAAGCTGTATTATTCTATTTATACAGTGTTCTGGAAAAGGGAATAAAAAAAACATAAAAAGAAAATAGATCGGTAGTTTCCTGGGGTTAGAGTTAGGGTGAGGGTATAAATACAGATGGGTAGTATGAGGGGATTCTTTGGAGTATTAGACTTTTTCTGTATTCTCTCTGTGGTAGTGATTACAAGAATCTATACATCTGTAGAAACTCAAAGAACTGTAACTGCCAAAAGTAAATTTTACTGTATGTATATTGAAAAGTAAAAAAAAAAAAAGGTATCACTGTGATAGACCCAGGCAGACTCCAGTTGTTCCTGTTTTCCATGATTCAGTTATTCCTCTACTACCAGCATGATTGCTTGCCCCATCTATGTACCACCTGATGTCCAACCACCATTACTTAATACTTTCATTTAAATCATCTAATTCCTTTCAAAAGAGATTATATAATATCTTTGAATTCACTGAATTTATGTTTCTTCAACAAAATTTAATATAAATATATACCTATTTGAATGACAACCACAAAAATAGCCAGAAACAATGTTAGGAAGGATTGATAGACCATTGACTCTTGAAAGGACCCATAAAGATAATCTGGTCCAATTCAGTCATTTTTCAAATTGTGTTTACACAGACTACGCCATTTCATCTGAGCGTTGCTAAAGAAGTTTGCTTCTCAATGATTCAGAGCAATTGATTCAGAGCAATGTGGTAGACATTCTGACCTGACCAATAACTGGCAGCAATATAAGGAAAGAATGTTTTGTTTAGACAAGAAAGAAGTCAGGGGAAATTGAATAAGCCCTCTGTATACCCACCTTTTGTACATAAAATCATTTTATCCATTTAAATAAATTATGTCTTTATTTTTTTTAAGTGCTGGTTTTACAGGAAAATAAACTAACCATCCTAGTTTATTAAACATTAGACAAAATTGTATTGTAGCCTGGTGTGTGCATGGCTGGGTGTGAAGAATTAGTATAGAAACCCATATACAGCTGCCTGGATGGACCTGTAATATGAAAGATGTAGTCTACCACACAGCAATGCCTGGGATACAGGTTTTTTTCTGCCAAGGGCTAAAGGCCAAAGTCTATTTATCAGCCCAGAAGGTTGGAGATGTTTTGGTTGAAGGCTTACTCAGCATATTCCTCTATCGAGTAGTAACTTCTTTTCTTTATTTGAAAATAAACCTCATATTGCTACAGTGTTTTTATTCAGGGGGGATCCAAGTTTTGGGAAGCCTGTAGCTCATACAATTTTTGTAATCCTCGTTAACAAAAAGAATAGAAAATTACAAATACAAAACTAGGTACAAAAGAGAATATTTATTTATGATGTGAAAATAAATTTCAACACATTACACATTTTAAGGAGCTGAAAAATATCACAAAATCCAGGAAAACATCATATTTTTATTAACCCCCTGTCATACCTGTATCATATTTGTTTCCTGCATTTTTTGACTACATGCTCTTTGATCAGTTTTGTAATGCCATTTGCATAGAGAGTTTAAAAAGATAATTCAGCATTTCTTCTCATTGATTTACATTTTTATTTATTACTGATAGTCAGTATGCATAAAACATGCAACTCTACATACAGATATCCTGTTTCCAGTACTGACTGAAACAACCTTATAAATACAGGAATTTTGATTAATACTCTTTTGTGCAATTCCTGTCAAAAAAGAAAAAAACAAACCATCTGGTTTATGTTCCTTATCAAGTGTGTTTCTGAGAGAAGAGACATTCTATTTTGACTTGTCTATGATAATGGACTCTTAACGCTTACTATTCTCAGGGTTAGGTCTGAACATTTCACTGACCACACATTTCTGTTTTGGGGAACAATGGAATGTGTTTCTGTTATGATATGTCCTCTGACCATACCTAGAAGAGTTTCATTTCAATAATTAAAATGTCTAATCCTGTGTAGGAATCAACTCTGTGAACTCCATCCAGGCTAGAGCTCATACCTGCTTGAGGCTTGGAAGTCTGCAGTGTGGGCAGGGGCCTCATATCTTTTGCAAGATGTAATTTCTGACCACCCCCACCCCGGGGTGGTGCCCAGGGCAAATGAAAAATGCACAGCTTGCCTGGCTGCAGGTGTCATTTTGGCATTAGAACTTCTAGGTGACTGTAGGCTCTGCTGACTCTCTCATGGGTGATTTTGTGGATTATTTTGGAGAACTCTCAGGGCATCTTGTAATGCAGGATATGCATCCACAAGCAGTCACTTTCAGTGCTTTGTTCTCTGGGCTTCTCAGCTACCTCTATCACCTTCCTCTTCTAGTTCAGTTTACCCCTCCTGATGGCCTTCTTTGGCAAAGTATCCTTCAAGTGGCTTCAGGCCAGTTGCCTTTGTGGATCCCATGTTTAGTCCTTGGGAAAAGTGCACACTGGAGGAGTGAGCTGCTCCCATTGAAACTTCTCTCAGGGAATTCCCTGGTGGTCCAGTGGTTAGGAGTCGGTGCTTTCACTGCCATGGCCCCGGGTTCAATCCCTGGTTGGGGAACTAAGATCCCACAAGCTGCACAGTGTAGCCAAATAAATAACTAAGAAACCTCTCTCTCTCTCTCTGGTCTCAGGTTTTTGAAGGCACAGTCTCTTTCCTGTATAAGTCCTTTTCTCCCAGACACCAGAAGACATATGCTATCCATGTGCTCTCCTTGGTGCCAAGCACCTCTCACTTGGCAAAAGATAGGGGAGATGAAACTTCTTTCTGCCACCATGGGATAGAGAGAAACATCCCAGCATCCTCATGGGAATGCTCTCTCTCTCTCCATTTAGTTGTAGTCACTCATAGCTAAGAGAAGGGTGAAGGATTCCTGCTAGCAGAACTGATTTTAAAATCACTTAGTAAATTCAGCATTGGTGCCTTAGCACCTCGGTCTAGGTTATAAGGGTATTTGCCATTTTATTCTATTTTCTTCAGCCTGAACTAAGACAAAAGCAGTTTCAGCTTAACAGCATATTACAGAAGCATATATATCTCTATCCATTTTTTTTCTTTTACTCAGTGAAGATTATATCAAATATTACTGGCCTTGTACCACTGAAATTCACCTCTAGAAAGCCCCTACTGAGAATTCCCTTCACCCCTAATCTAGTTGCTGTTTTTCTTGTCCTCATTGCTCAGGACTTTGTCTTACCATCTCTTGTCATAGTTCTGTCAATTTCTGACCTAGCAACATGTTGCTTGTGATACTCCTTTTTTTTTTTGCGGTACATGGGCCTCTCACTGTTGTGGCCTCTCCCGTTGCGGAGCATAGGCTCCGAACACGCAGGCTCAGCGGCCATGTCTCACGGGCCCAGCCGCTCCGCGGCATGTGGGATCTTCCCGGACCGGGACACGTACCCGCGTCCCCTGCATCGGCAGGCAGACTGTCAATCACTGCACCACCAGGGAAGTGATACTCCTTCTTAACAGGTATACAAAGGTTTCTCATGTCACACAACTTGTTGAATCTCAGGAGTTTTCTTTGCAGTCATACAAGGTGAAATGTTTGGGTGGTGGTGATGGTGGAAATGGTAGTACTGGTGGTGGAGATGATGAAAGTGGTGGTGTTTGAAGTGTTTGTGGTTGTAGTGGTAGAGGTGGTGATGGTTTGGTGGAAGTGGAGGTATTGGTGGAGGTGGCGGTGATGGAGGTGGTGGGCTTGGCAGAGGTGGAGGTAAAGGCAGTGGTGGTATTGCAGGTGGAGGTGAAACCTGTGAGGCTGCAGCAGAGTGAACATGAAACAATCCTGAAGAAATCTTCTGTGCTCCAGCGTGCACCTCCACAAAGCACTGTCTCTACTGAGTATGTGCTCATAGTAAAACAGTAACAAACTGTAGCAGGAAATGAATTATATGAAGGAGAGTCAGTAGACAACACAAACGGGAGAATTTGCATCCCAAGACCCAGATTTAAGACCTAAAAGAGACCTGGGAAGGACAGAATTGAGATCATAGAAAGAGAATATTGAAAAAAGAACTCACTTAGTCCTGAACAGAATGAATAAAGACAAATCCATACCTAGTTATACTGTAGTGGAATTTCCACATTTCAAAAACAGAGGAAATCAGAAAAGCCACTGAGATACATGACAGATTGGTGAAAGGAGGCCAGCAGGCTTTCAAGGACTGTGGCTCCTAGAAGACCAGCAAATAGAGATTCAGGAAGAAAAATGGAATCAGACCTTACAAGTGCTGGGGGAAAACTAACTCCTGGGCACAAAAGATGTTTTCAGGCACAGAGATTCTTCAAGTGTGGACACTAGACAAGGTCTCCATTTGAATATAAAAAATAACTATAGCTTGAACTTCAGCAAAAAAAAAAAAAAAAAAAAAAAGAAATTCATCTGAAAGGAAGAGAGTGGAACACTGAAAATGATGAAGAAAAAGCTCCATGAACATGTTGGAAAACCCAAATCTGTATTAATTAAAAGTAATAATATTAGGGCCTCCCTGGTGGCGCAGTGGTTGAGAGTCCGCCTGCCGATGCAGGGGATACGGGTTCGTGCCCCGGTCTGGGAGGATCCCATATGCCACGGAGCGGCTGGGCCCGTGAGCCATGGCCGCTGGGCCTGCGCATCCGGAGCCTGTGCTCCGCAACGGGAGAGGCCACAACAGTGAGAGGCCCGCATACCGCAAAAAGAAAAAAAAAAAGTAATAATATTAAAAACTGATCTGGGTAGGTTTGTTTTTGTTTTTGTTTTTGGCATTGCAGTAACCTTTTATTTGTGACAATGTAAAACATTTATTAATACTGTACAAAAAGAGTATGTCAGTATTTTGAGATAATATTAAAAATGTAGTTTATAGAGATGGGTCAATCTGATGAGTACAGAGAGGAAGAAATAATCTTGTATTTTCTAATTTCCAGCAGAGATTAAAATTATTCCCAAAGACACATTCAACTTTTGATGTGATTCGCAGACAAAACTCATCATGAAAATTTTTAAGAAAGGTCATTACTTTCTTTTCCTCAAAAATGATTTGTGTGGAGACACTGTAATGCTTCCCTGTCCTTAAGTCTCTCTTGAGAATATTTATTTTATGAAACTACAGTAAGAAAAAAAAAAACCTGTCCAATGGAACAATGCTTATGTTCCAAAATTAGAAGAATTCTAAAGCTCTCCAAGTGGAAAACAATCTGAAATTGAATTATCCAAGGCACCATGGTTTTGTTAATACTCATAAAATAAAAAAGGAGATTCCTTGAGAGAAATTCAAAATTAACATCTGTGGCAACTACTCACTAGCTTATATAAGTAAATAAAATTAGTTGTATTTTGAAAAAATAGGAAGCATATAATGAAGTACCTGCTTTAAACTGATTCTTAAGTCAGATGACTTCTAGCTAGGTGAAAAAAATAGTGAAAGGAAATATCCGGCTTATTTTTGATAAAAGATTAATCTAGTGTCTCTTTATGAAATTGTTATTATTTATTACAGAAAGGTTAATATTTGTGACTTCTCTATTCAGCAATGTGGTTGAAGAGTAAAATTACCTTGCTGCAGATTTCAGTTATTTGCATTTATTTTTTTAAATGTGGTAAAACTAAAATATTAGGAAACGATAAATATAGGACTTTATAGGGAACAAATTCTGAGAGTCCTATATTCTATGGGGCCAGAAAAGAGATCTCTATTAGCTTTCAACTGCGTTAAACAACCATGTTAAAAAGCTAAAAATAATCTCTCAAAGAATACAAATGGGATATATAACTTCCAAACCAGTTGGAATAACATGGGAACAAAGAACAGTTATTAATAAAATGGAAAATGGGGAAGGAGATGGGCAAGGAAGCCAAGAACATGCTGGTGAGTAAACATGTAAGTGAGATGGCAGCAATCACTCCAGGTGGGCAGTGGCAAGGCCAGGTGTGGGCTGGGGGAGGCTGTCTCCTACAGCACCTGGGTGAGCCCCAGTTCAGTGTGACATGGTGGTCCTGGAGCCTCACAGGAGGGGCAGGAAGGAGAGGCCAGAGAGACACAGCAACGAGTAGATTCATTGGCCCACTGTGTTGGGTTTGACTCATGTCTCCATTTAACACAACCATCCTTTCTTCCAGCTCTTGTCCGTATTTCCAAACCAGCACATTGTCTCTGGACATCCCTGCAGGCCCCTTAGGGTCTGGTCTATTGCTGGGTCCACAATCAGTTTAGACTGATGGATAATGAAGCCAGTCTGACTTGAGAGAGCATGGTACGTTTTCCATTTTTCAGAGGAGATGAGCCACACACAGTATAAATTTACTGTCTATTCTCTGCTCATCTGTGCTTCCTGGGGGGTTGCACCACCCCTGAAGTTTCAGAAATAAATGTATGCTAAATGTGGATGAAAAGCAAAGAACTATAGGATGAAAAGCAAAGAACTTTGGTGCCTGTGAGAGAAATGGATTCCTTTCTGCTCACTTTTTCAAGTAGTCACAGAATTAAACATTTCTTTTAAGCACATGAACTCTATAACCCACATAAGGCACAGCCTGTTCCTATTTTAGGATGCTATTTGAAATCTATTCCATCAAAGGATAAACCTTTTGCTTCCTTGCTGAGTCCATTTCATCTTATCTATTTGTTTCTTTCTTTTGAAAAGAGTCAAAGCAGAGGCTGGAATAAGCACCTCTCTGCCTGACCCTCTTTTCTTATATTGCAAAAGATCCTTCTTGTTCTTGCCAACCTGGAGTGAGAAGAAAAGAAACTCGGTCCTTCAGTGGAAAGAGGCTAGACTACTGGGGAGAACCCTGAGCTGGATTTAAAGAGACAGTCTTGACAAACCTCTGCAGGTTCTGAGTGATCCATTGAAGTGACTGAGGGCACACAGTATTGGGGTATGTGGTATTTATGCCCTGGAGGGGGCTCTACATGTCAGCTCCCCTTCAGCATTTCAATATGAGCCCCACTAGCCTTCCCTGTGCCCCTGCCTGACAGCAGGACTCAGCCATTTGTTCTTTCCCCACATACAACACACAAGCTTCTCCCTCATAAACCTTAAATGTCTTTCTTGCAGGCCCTTTTCCTTCCCTTCCCTTCTTTTCCTTTCCCTTTCTGCCTTCCTTTCCTTCCTTCCTTCCTTCTTTCCCTCCTTTCTTTAAATTGTATTTTATTGTGGTAAGAACACTTAATATGGGATTTCCCTTTTAACGCATTTTCCACTGTGCAATGCAGTGTCATTGTCTCAGGCATGATGCTGTGCAGCCCATCTCCAGAACTCATTCATCCTGCTTGGCTGAAACTTTATGTCTCTTGGTTAGTGACTCCCCATTCCCCACCACCCCCCAAGCCCTTGCAGCCACCATTCCACTCTTCGATTCTAAGAATTTGACTACTTTAGATCCCTCATATAACTGGAATATACAGCATTTGTCCTTCTGTAACTGACTTATTTCACTGAGCATAATGTCTTCAAGGTTCATCCATGTGGTCACATATTTTAAAATTTTCTTCTTTTTTAAGACTAGATAATATTCCACGTAAGTATATACCACATTTTCTTTATCCACCCATCTGCTGTGATTCAGCAATCCCACTTCTGGGTATTTATCCTCTTCTTTTTCTGTGTTAAGCACATTTTCAAAACATCTTCACTTTTTTTTCCCATAAGAAACGCCACGTACATTAAAAAAAATTCTTGTTTAATTTAGTATTATGACTGTTTTTTGAGCTCCTACTACGTGTCTTTACAATGCAGCCTCAGCTGGGAGTTGGTGAGGAACATAGCACCGGGCCAGCCCACCCTTACCAAGTCTGCATTTTCACATTCATTTAATTGAAACTGCCTCTAAGAAAGAAATCCCCCATACGTAAAATAGCTGGCTGCTGCCCATTAAGCTACAACTGCTTTCTCTTAGTCTTTATTTTTAAAGGGACCTAGAGATTCCTGAACTGTTTTCTTTTTGATTTGTGGTCTTGCTTCTGGCTATTAGGAAGGAGCTGGCAGTAGGCACTTTGCTCACATATTGGCCAATTAGTTCCCCATCCTCCACATTATGCTCCTAATTTCCCTAAGGCAATCATGCCATTATCCTCCACACAGTCAACAAAAAATGATGCCAGGCCATTGGATAGAGAGGGTGAGCAGGAAACACCTCTCCGCAGAGCTATCTTCATTTCCCTGCAGAAAACAGTGTCAACATATTTACAGAGCTGGCTGTGCATTACAAAGTGCATCTGCTGACTTGAGTCTACGGTATCCTTTTATCCTTTTTGAAATCTACTGGATACTCAGAGCATGCAATGTGTATTAGACAGGACTTTTTTTCCTTTTGGACTAGAGTGCTTAAAGAAAATTTGCCAGCTCCATTGCTGGCAAAAAACCCCACATTTTTCTCTATGTAGGTCCCAGATGATACAATCCCCAATTCTCTCCTGAGCACCAAAAATAGAACCGGCCGAGCCAAGATAAGCAGATGTCTTACCTCCAAATCCCAAATAAGGTATTTAAGCCCTGGATACAGCAAATGGTGTGATGGCTGGAGTATCACCCCTGTCAGATTCTTTCTTTATAAAACTGGGCAGGGCGGGCTTCCCTGGTGGCGCAGTGGTTGAGAATCTGCCTGCCAATGCAGGGGACACAGGTTCGAGCCCTGCTCTGAGAAGATCCCACATGCCGCGGAGCAACTGGCTCCGTGAGCCACAAATACTGAGCCTGCGTGTCTGGAGCCTGTGCTCCACAACGAGAGGCCGCGATAGTGAGAGGCCTGCGTACCACGATGAGGAGTGGCTCCCACTTGCCGCAACTAGAGAAAGCCCTCACACAGAAACGAAGAGCCAACACAGCCATAAATAAATAAATAAACAAAATTAAACAAACAAACAAAAAAAAACTGGGCAGGGGACAAGGTACTCCTTATTGCATGTGATATATGCATGACTTAAATACTGTTTTTGAATTTAAATGTTTGCCATTAAATTATTTTGCAAATGGGGAGCTTATTATTAAAAGAAATCTTATGATAAGATCTCTTTATAAAGCAATACATCTTTTATGTTTATTTGACTGTAAAATCCATACAAGAGTCTTACAGGAAGTGTCAAAAATGATAAAAATTAATCATCTGCCATCTCCTAACTCAAATGTGACTCATTTCAATTATGCTTTTTTCTAGCTTTTGTGTATTAGATGTATATGTTTTACTTAATTGAAATGACAGAATCGATTAGCATCAGGTTTTTCTTTTCCCCCAAAGTACTTCATTATACCTTAAGTAGTATCCACTTTTTTACTATTATACATTGAACTAGTTTCTAGTTTGTTACCGTGGTAGTAAATGTGGTGACTGTTTTGAGCCCCCCAAACCCTACCCCCACCTGTAATTAGCTCACAGCAGAAGCAATGGTTTCAGCATTGTCATTTCATGAATATACTAAGACCGCTCAGTGGGGCACCAAGATGATACATAGAAAACACTTGGCTGCAAATGAAAAGACCTCCCCATCCTTTTTATGTCTTCTGTAGAATAAGTTTCTTAAATTCCCAGGAGCAGTATGCTAGGCCAGAGTATTCCTTTATTATTACCAGTGTATCTCATGTCCTATTTGAATTTTTTATATTTTTTATATTTTGAGTTTGTTTCAATGGAGCCAACCACTGTGTCATAATGTTTCCTAGTTCCTGTATGCCTTCCTCTGGTTCACAAGAATGGCCTCTTGTGAACCTTTCCATTTTGTATCTTCTACGTGGAGCATGCATCAGTCAGGTAATTTCTACAGAGAAGGGTTTTTAGAAACCAGTGTGGCAAACACAGTGCACTTATTATTTTGTCGGTAAATTGAGGTGTAAGTGCTGACCTGCTGCCTTATAGGATCCCAAAGCAGAAAAAAAATATATCCAAACTCTTGCATTTGCCATTGGGAGTTAGTGTGCGGGGGGCACTTCAACCTGACTTCCTACAGAGGGGAGCCAATTAAAAACAGAAAGACAAGACCCTGGATCTTCTCATAAGATAGTCATTTGCTGGAGGCTCTGAAGTGAGGCATCCACACTCTTCTGTCTGTCAGGCAGGTTTGAGCTGCTTTCATCTAATTTGAATCCTTGGGGAAACTGTGCCTTCCTGGGACAAATATATGCCTGGGTCTCAGGCAGTAAGCCTCTTGTGGGGGTGGCTCTGAGTATCTTGCCTCTGTTCCTCATTAAGTAGAAGTTGTGTGTGTGTGTGTGTGTGTGTGTGTGTGTGTGATATAACACACTTGGAGAAAAGCACACACAAAATAAATGTAGGATTCAGCAAAAGTTTGTAAGAAGCACCTAAAATCCAAAAATAGAAGACTTCCACGACATCCCCAAACCTCCTCCCCCTACACTCCCTCCTTTGGAAATGACACTATATTAGTTTTCTGTTGCTGTTGTCACAAATTATCACAAACTCAGTGGCTTGAAACAGCACAAATTTGTTATCTTATAGTTACGGAGGTCAGAAGCCCTAAAATCAAGGTGTTGGCAGAACAGCCTTCCTGTCTGGAGGCTCTAAGGGACAATCTATTTCTTGCCTGTTCCAACTTCTAGAGGACACCTGCATTCCTTGGGTCATGGCCCCTTCTTCATTTTTAAAGCCATTGCTATGGCCAGTTGAGTATTTCTCTTAGGACACCATTCTGACCTTGCTTCTGTTGGTACCTCTCTGATTCTGACTCTCCTTCTTTCACTTTTTAAGGACCCTTGTGATTATATAGGGCTTGTGGGATAATTCAGGACAATCTCCCCACCTCAAGTTCCTTAACCTTAATCACATCTGCAGTGTCCCTTTTGCCATGTTTATAAAATCACAGGTGTTGGAACATTAGAGCATGGACATCTTTGGGGAGCCATGGTTTAGCCAACCACCTTAACACTATCCTAACCCTTTTTTGCATTATAGTTTGTGTTGCCTGAAATTAGACTGTATGTTCTTTTTGTGTGTGTGCCTGCCTTTTTTTCTCAACGTGGTGTGAGATTCATTCTGTAACTCTAGTTCATTGACTCCTTATTGTAATATTCTACTGTGTGAATACATCACAATTTATGTATATACTTTAAGTGGATGGATATGTGGGTTGTGTCCAGTTCTGTGCTTTTATATATGCTGCACCTTCTTGAGCCTGTGTCCTGGTGTTCCTATGAGTGGCATTGTTGGGTGAGAGAAAACACCACAACTGATGTGAACATACACCCTGGTTTGCCTGGGACCATCCAGATTTACGCCTGCTGTCCTGGTGTCCTATCCAGTTAGGGACTCCCTTCACTCTCCAAAATATGGTCACCCTAGTCATAGTGAATCCTTATTTTCAACTCCAAGAAATGATGCCAGATAGTTTCCATTCTGACTGTAATTTATGCTCCACATCCTCACCAACACTTATGATCAACCATCTTTCAAAATGCAAAATGAATTTGCATTTCCCTGATTACTGATAGGGTTGAGAACCTTTTCATATACTTACTGTCCATTTGGAACAATAAATCTTTCAGGAAATCCCTGTTTGAATCACTTTCCCATTTTTCAATTGACTCATCTATCTTTTTCTTATTGATTTGTTAGGAATGCTTTTCATATTCCGGGTATGAGTCTTTTGTTGTTTACATGAATTGCAAATATCTTCTCTCACTCTATGGTTTGCTTTTTCACTCTAAATTTGAATGTATTTTGAATTATCAATCTTTTCCTATATAATTAGCCCTTTTATTATAATTATATATTTATAATTATAATTATAATTTCCTATATAATTAGGGAAAGATTTAGGAAATCTTTCCCTGCCCAAAAGATCATGAAAATATCTTCCTTTATTACTTTCTTGATGATTTATTGTTTTGCCTTTTCTACTTAAGTCTACAATACACTGCAACTTGATTTTTGTGTAAGGTGGCTAACTTTAATTTTTTTCTTCAAAAGAATATATAGTTGACTCAGCACCATTTATCTAAAATACTATCCTTTTTTTTTCATTGTTTGCTCTATCAAGTTTTCAAAAATCAAGTGTTAAAATATGCATTGGTTTGTTTCTAGGCTTTCTATTCTGCTTCATTAGTCTGTCTATCTCTGGAACAAGATCATTCTGCCTTAACTACTGCAGCTATATAGTAAATTATGAAATGTGCAAAAGGAAATCCTCCCTCATTGTTTTTTTTGTTTTTGGTTTTTTTTTTGCGCTACATGGGCCTCTCACTGTTGTGGCCTCTCCCATTGCGGAGCACAGGCTCCGGACACGCAGGCTCAGCAGCCATGGCTCATGGGCCCAGCCACTCCACGGCATGTGGGATCTTCCTGGACTGGGGCACGAACCCGTGTCCCCTGCATCTGCAGGCGGACTCTCAACCACTGCACCACCAGGGAAGCCCTGTTTTGTTTTAAGAGTGTGCTACCATGCACCCCAATGTCCACTGAAGCACTATTTACAATAGCCAGGTCATGGAAGCAACCTAAATGCCCATCGACAGACGAATGGATAAAGAAGTTGTGGTACATATATACAATGGAATATTACTCAGCCATAAAAAGGAACGAAATGGAGTCATTTGTTGAGACATGGATGGATCTAGAGACTGTCATACAGAGTGAAGTAAGTCAGAAAGAGAAAAACAAATATCATATATTAATGCATGTATGTGGAACCTAGAAAAATGGTACAGATGAACCGGTTTGCAGGGCAGAAGTTGAGACACAGATGTAGAGAACAAACGTATGGACACCAAGGGGGGAAAACCTCAGTGGGGTGGGGATGGTGGTGTGCTGAATTGGGCGATTGGGATTGACATGTATATACTGATGTGTATAAAATTGGTGACTAATAAGAACCTGCAGTATAAACAAACAAACAAAAAAAAAACAAACAGAAAATAAAGAGTGTGCTACCTCTTCTTGACTCTTTGCATTTCCATTTAGATTTCAGAATTATAATGTTAATGACCTTCACAAAATTTGCTGGGGTTTTTATTGAGATTTCATAAATCATTTTAGGAAGAACTTACATTTTTAACAGTATTTTATTTTTCAATATGAGATTGTTTTGAAATAAAGGAGAAAATGTCAATAATATTTAAAAACCACAGTTCTAAATCACTAAAAGAGACGATGACTTTACACATAGATCCATGGGTACCATGGTATTGGTATTTGAAGCTGGGAAGTCTGGCTTAAGACTGGCTTTCCTAAGCCATTTACACAACATTTGCCTTTAACATTTTTCTTAAACAAATTAAGATTTATTTTTTTCTCAATGAAAAAGAAATCTGGAAGTAGGCAGCTGCTGGCAGTGGTTCAGAATTTCCAGGTCACAGTTTGTATCTCTGTCATTATCTTAGTCTTTCACTCATGGTCACAAGATGGTTGCCAGGCTCCATGCCATCTGCATGGCAGGCAGGACAAAGTGGGGGAAAGGGTGGTACCAGCAATGTCTGCTTTGTTAATAGGGATGGTTTTCCCCACACACACTACCTGCAACAGGCAAACATGTCCCTCTACCAGAAAAGTTGCTCTTCTGTAGTACTGGTGGAGGAGGGATACTGTAGGAGGGAGGTGATGTGCTCTAGCATCTCCACAGAGTCAGTCTCAACTTCCAAGACTTGTGCCAGGTCTCTGGCAGGCACTGCAACAAAACCTCACATTAGAATGGGCTGTAACTTGGCGATCGCTGAAAACTACCATTTCCTTTTAGTTCTTCTCAAAATTTTCGAGTCTCTTACTATAAGTGAAAAGTTTGAAGTTTCTTGGTTATTTATTTAAATTAAACAATTTGATTCATCAGAAATTTGTATTGGGAAATTTGCTCTGACACTCCAAAAGCAGAGAACTTCTTGTGTTTATCTCTGTAACTCCCCACAGAAATCAGCACAACAGAGTCCTAGACAGAAGATCAATAAACATTTATTGATTTCAATTGAATTTATGTAAAAGTAGGGCAAAGAAATGATGTCTTTGATATAGACATTGGATAAAAATGGACAATGAATGCATAAAGTCAATTATATTAAGTGACAAACAAAATGTAGATCGATTACCTGAGCTTTGAAAACTATCTCAGGATTAAAGTTTTCACAAAGTATAAAGTTTCTTTATGCCGGTCATCATCATAGCACCTCCCATCTTTTCTTCCCACCTCTCCTTTTAACCAAAAATTTGGTCTGATTATGAGTATCTGTGACCCAGTCAGAAGCAACTACTTCAAAGAATGAATCTTCTTCCCTCCACAGAGGAGAGTATAATGATGCAGGACTGGAATGGGGCTGTTCATATGGGGTTTTCAACATGCTTTTCACATCAACTTATGGAGCACAAGGATAATTTAGATTGCGTGTTCCACAAGGACAGAGAGGAGGAGTCTTTGCCTGATGGTAACATGAAGTCAGGGTGATATCTCAAAATCCTCTGTTTTTTCATGAAGTGGATAATTGATGGTGGTGATTTTAAACTCAGCATGACTTTGTGATGAGGAGAGAGAGTTGATCAATTTTACAAAGGAAAGGAGGGAAGGAAGGAAGGAAGGAAGGAAGGAAGGAAGGAAGGAAGGAAGGAAAGGAGGGAGGGAGGGAGAAAGAAAGGAAAAGAAAAGGGAAAAAAAAACCATGGCTTAGAATTGAGGACTCTTGACCTCCTTTTCTACTTTCATCACTAATTGTACAAACTTTAGGTAGACTCTTCCATCTCCCAATGCCTGAGTTGAAGTAGGAACAAGAGTGCTTCTTTCTGAATTTATTCTAAGGGGGCAGTGTTCTGAACTACTTGAAGGATACAGATTGATTGTCTGACTGATTGACTGCATATCCCTATTGCCTTTGTTTTGTGTCCCTCTAGTTTAGCCAGATCCTCAGATCTGTTCTTCATCTGCAGGCTGTATTGCTTTATCAAAGATGGCCTATTTCTAAGATCTGGGCTATGAGCCAAAGTTTGGTAAAATGTAACTCAAGAGGAAAGAGTCTCATTCCTCCTCGCTGTTTCGTTTGGGTCTGACTGTAAGTGGCAGATAAGGCAAAGAGGATTCATTTACCTGCTATGTTGCTAGCCTTTGAAATAGGGCTAAAAAGGGACCCTAGTCTGATCATGAGCCAATGGGACAGTCTGATCACCCAGTCACCCACTGGTTTCTCCCTAAACCTCCTCCTTGATTTTTTATTTTCCCTTGGCCCCCCATCAGAATTCAACTTCTCATCCTTCAAGCCAGTATTTATCCTGTTTTTACATTTTCTCTCCTCTTCCCATCTATCTTTCCAGTTTTGTGTCCCTCTCTTTCCCTGTTTCTGGTCTTCTTTTCCTTCCCCTCCTTCCTCATGGTCCTTCCCCTTGATTCTCTATTCTTCTCATTTGCTCTTTGATCTTTCTCTGTGTTTGTGCATTAGAGCTGCTAGTATCATTCGTGGACCTTAAAGGAAATGTGGAATCTCAGAATCATCAGAGACCTCTGGAGACAGTTAAATCAGCCTCTACCTGGTGCTTGGGGACACAGCCTGAAGGGGGCTAGTGTGCCACAGCTAGCCAGAAGGGAATCCAGGAAAAATTCTGGACCTGCCTAAGAGGAAAGAGACCATTGTTTTGGGGTGTGCGAGGAGAGGAGCTTCCTTACCTGTCTGCCCGCAGAAGGCAGAGCACAGCTTAAACGAGCTCCAGAGATGGGCATGAGCTGCGACTATCAGTTCAGACAACAGAGACGGGCATGAAATGCTAAAGCTGCTGCTGCGGCCACCAAGATCCTGTATGCAAACACAGGTCACTATCCACCAACCCCTCCAGGAGCCTGTGCAGCCCGCCACTGCCAGGGTCCCGTGATCCAGGAACAACTTCCCTGGGAGAACACATGGTGTGCCTCATGCTCTTGCAACAGTCATGCCAGCCTCTGCCACCACAGGCTTGCCCTGCATTCCAATTATAACTACAGTACCCGTCCCTCCACCACAGCATGAGTGAGCAAGAGTCCCCTAATCAGCCGCTGCTTTAACCCCCTCCTGTCTTAGAGGGGAACAGATGCCTGAGGGTGACCTACATGCAGAGATGGGGCCAAAATCAAAGCTGAACCCCAGGAGCTGTGCAAATAAAGAAGAGAAAGGGAAATTTCCCCATGCAGCCTCAGGAGCAGTGGATTAAATCCCCAAAATCAACTTGATGTACCCTGCATCTGTGTAAGGGTAGATACCTGAATCTACCCTTGCCTGAATAAGCAGAGAATCATCCCAAATTGAGGCAGTGGACTTTGGGAGAAACTGTAGAACTTGAGGTTTGCCATCTGAGGCTGACTTCTTTCTGATTCTTATCTTTATCTTAGTATAGCTTTTAACGCTTCTTATCATTGGTGAATTTCTTTACTGGTTTGGTTGTTCTCTGCTTTTTCTTTTTATTATTATTACTTTCTAAATTTTTTATTTTAATAATTTTACTTTTTTAATATTTTTTATTTCTTATTATTTTTTTCTTTCTTTTTTTCCTCCCTTTTCTTCTACGCCATGTCAATGACAGGGTTTTGGTGTGCCGGCCTGGTGTAAGGCCTGAGCCTCTGAGGTGGGAGAGCCGACTTCAGGACATTGGACCACCAGGGACCTCCAGCCCCACATAATATCAGTCAGCAGGACCTCTCCCAGAGATCTCCATCTCAAAGCTAAGCCCCAGCTCCACCCAATGGCCACCAACCTCCAGTGCTGGACACCCCAAGCCAAACAACTAGCAAGACAGGAACACAAATACACCCAATAGCAGAGAGGCTGCCTAAATTCATACTAAGTTCACAGACACCCCAAAACACACCACCAGATGCAGCCCTGCCCACCAGAAAGATAAGATCCAGCCCCACCCACCAGAACACAAGCACCAGTCCCCTGAACCAGAAAGTGTACACAAGCCACTGAACTAACCTTACCCAGTGGGGGCAGACACCAAAAACAATGTGAATTATGAAGCTGCAGCCTGCAAAAAGGAGGCCCCAAACACAGTAAGTTAAGCAAAATGAGAAGACAAAGAAATATGCAGTATATGAAGGAGCAAGGTTAAAACCCACCAGACCAAACAAATGAAGAGGAAATAGGCAGTCTACCTGAAAAGTAATTCAGAGTAATGGCAGTAAAGATGATCCAAAATCTTGGAAATAGAATGGAGAAAATACAAGAAACATTTAAAAGGACCTAGAAGAACTAAAGAGCAAGCAAACAATGATGAACAACACAATAAATGAAATTAAAAATTCTCTAGAAGGAATCAATAGCAGAATAACTGAGGCAGAAGAACAGATAAGTGACCTGGAAGATAAAATAGTGGAAATAACTACTGTAGAGCAGAATAAAGAAAAAAGAATGAAGAGAATTGAAGACAGTTTCAGAGACTTCTGGGACAACATTAAACACACCAACATTCAAATTATAGGGATTCCAGAAGAAGAAGAGAAAAAGAAAGGGTCTGAGAAAATGTTTGAAGAGATCATATCTGAAAACTTCCCTAATATGGGAAAGGAAAGGTCAATCAAGTCCAGGAAGCACAGAGAGTCACATACAGGATAAATCCAAGGAGAAACTTGCCAAGACACATACTAATCAAACTATCATAAATTAAGTACAAAGAAAAAATATTAAAAGCAGCAAGGGAAAAGCAACAAATAACATACAAGGGAATCCCCATAAGGTTAACAGCTGATCTTTCAGCAGAAACTCTGAAGACCAGAAGGGAGTGGTAGAACATATTTAAAGTGATGCAAGGGAAAAACCTACAACCAAGATTACTCTACCCGGCAAGTATCTCATTCAGATGCAATGGAGAAATTAAACCTTTACAGACAAGCAAAAGCTAAGAGAAATCAGCACCACCAAATCAGCTTTACAACAAATGCTAAAGGAACTACTCTAGGCAGGAAACACAAGAGAAGGAAAAGACCAACAAAAACAAACCCAAAACAATGAAGAAAATGGTAATAGGAATATACATATCGATAACTACCTTAAATGTAAATGGATTAAATGCTCCAACCAAAAGACGTAGACTGGCTGAATGGATACGAAAACAAGACACATATATATGCTGTCTACGAGAGACCCACTTCAGACCTAGGGACACAAACAGACTGAAAGTGAGGGGATGGAAAAAGATATTCCACACAAATGGAAATCAAAAGAAAGCGGGAGTAACAATTCTCATATCAGAAAATATAGACTTTAAAATAAAGACCATTACAAGAGACACTACATAATGATCAAGGGGTCAATCCAAGAAGAAGATGTAACAGTTGTAAATGTTTATGCACCTAACATAGGAGCACCTCAATACTTAAGGCAAATGCTAACAGCCATAAAAGGGGAAATCAACAGTAACACAACAATAGTAGGGGACTTTAACACCCCACTTTCACCAATGGACAGATCATCCAAAATGAAAATAAATAAGGAAACACAACCTTTAAATGACACGTGAAACAAGATGAACTTAATTGATATTTATAGGACATTCCACCCAAAAACAACAAAATACACTTTCTTCTCAAGTGCTCATGGAACATTCTCCAGGATAGATCATATCCTGGATCACAAATTAAGCCTTGGTATATTTGAGAAAATTGAAATTGTATCAAGTATCTTTTCAGACCACAACGCTATGAGACTAGAAATCAATTACAAGAAAAAACTGTAAAAATACAAACAGATGGAGGCTAAACAATATGCTACTAAATAACCAAGAGGTCACTGAAGAAATCAAACAGGAAATCAAAAAATATCTAGAAACAGGGTTTCCCTGGTGGTGCAGTGGTTGAGAGTCCGCCTGCCGATGCAGGGGACACGGGTTCGTGCCCCGGTCTGGGAAGACCCCACATGCCGCGGAGTGGCTGGGTCCATGACCCATGGCTGCTGAGCCTGTGCATCTGGAGCCTGTGCTCCACAATGGGAGAGGCCACAACAGTGAGAGGGCTGCATACCGCAAAAAAAAAAAAAACCTTGAAACAAATGACAATGAAAACATTATGACCCAAAATCTATGGGATGCAGCAAAACCAGTTCTAAGAGGGAAGTTTATAACAATACAATCATACCTGAAGAAACAAGAAAAATCTCAAACAAACAACCTAACCTTACCCCTAAAGCAATAAGAGAAAGAAGAACAAAAGAAACACTCAAAGTTAGCAGAAGGAAAGAAATCATAAAGATCAGATCAGAAATAAATGAAAAAGAAATGAAGGAAACAATAGCAAAGATCAATAAACCTAAAAGCTGGTTCTTTGAGAAGATAAACAAAATTGATAAACCATTATCCAGACTCATCAAGAAAAAAAGGGAGAAGACTCAAATCAACATAATTAGAAATGAAAAGGAGAAGTAACAACTGACACTGCAGAAATACAAAGGATCGTGAGAGATTACTACAAGAAACTATATGCCAATAAAATTGACACCATGGAAGAAATGGAAAAATTCTCAGAAAAATACAACTTAGAAAAGTTCCTAGACTGAACCAGGAAGAAATAGAGAATATAAACAGACCAATCACAACCACTGAAATTGAAACTGTGATTAAAAATCTTCCAACAAACAAAAGCCCAGGACCAGATGGCTTCCCAGGCGAATTCTCTCAAACATTTAGAGAAGAGCTAACACCTATCCTTCTCAAACTCTTCCAAAATATAGAAGAGGGAGAAACACTCTCAAACTCATTCTATGACACCACCATCACCCTGACACCAAAACCAGACAAAGATGTCACTAAAAAAGAAACCTACAGGCCAATATCACTGATGAACATAGATGCAAAAATCCTCAACAAAATACTAGCAAGCAGAATCCAACAGCACATTAAAAGGATCATACACCATGATCAAGTGGGGTTTAACCCAGGAATGCAAGAATTCTTCAGTATACACAAATCAATCAATGTGATACACCATATTAACAAATTGAAGGGTAAAAACCATATGATCATCTCAATAGATGCAGAAAAAGCTTTTGACAAAATTCAACACCCATTTATGATAAAAACTCTCCAGAAAGTAGGCATAGAGGGAATCTAACTCAACATAATAAATGCCATATATGACAAACCCACAGCCAATGTCGTTCTCATTGGTGAACAACTGAAACCATTTCCTCTAAGATCAGTAACAAGACAAGGTTGCTCACTCTCACTGCTATTTTTCTAAAACTGTCCAGAAAGTAGTCATAGAGGGAATCTCCCTCAACATAATAAAGGCCATACATGACAAACACACAATCAACATTGTTCTCAATGGTGAAAAACTGAAACCATTTCCTCTAAAGTCAGGAACAAGACAAGGTTGCCCACTCTCACCACTATTATTTAACATAGTTTTGGAAGTTTTAGCCACAGCAATCAGAGAAGAAAAAGAAATAAAAGGAACCCAAATTGGAAAGAAGACAGAAAACTGTCACTGTTTGCAGGTGACATTATACTATACATAGAGAATCCTAAAGATGCTACCAGAAAACTACTAGAGCTAATCAATTAATTTGGTAAAGTAGCAGGATACAAAATTAATGCACAGAAATATCTTGCATTCCTATACACTAATGATGAAAAAACTGAAAGAGAAATTAAGGAAACATTCCCATTTACCATTGCAACAAAAAGAATAAAATACCTAGGACTAACCTATCTAAGGAGATGAAAGACCTGTATGCAGAAAACTATAAGACACTGATGAAAGAAATTAAAGATGATACAAACAGAAGAAGAGACATACCATGTTCCTGAATTGGAAGAATCAACATGAAAATGACTATACTACCTGAAACAGTCTACAGTTTCAATGCAATCCCTAACAAACTGCCAATGGCATTTTTCAAAGAATTAGTAGAAAAAAAAATCACAATTTGTATGGAAACACAAAGACTCCGAATAAGCAAAGCATTTTTGAGAAAGAAAAACGGAGCTGGAGGAATCAGGCTGCCTGACTTCAGACTATACTACAAAGCTACAGTAATCAAGACAGTATGGTACTAGTACAAAAGCAGAAATATACATCAATGGAACAAGATAGAGAGCCCAGAGATAAACCCACGCACATATGGTCACCTTTTCTTTGATAATGGAGGCAAGAATATACAATGGAGAAAAGACAGCCTCTTCAATAAGTGGTGCTGGGAAAACTGGACAGCTACATGTAAAAGAATGAAATTAGAACACTTCCTAACACCATACACAAAAATAAACTCAAAATGGATTAAAGCCCTATATGTAAGGCCAGACACTATAAAACTCTTAGAGGAAAACATAGGAAGAACACTCTTTGACATAAATCACAGCAAGAAATAAAAACAAAAATAAACAAATGGGACCTAATGAAACTGAAAAGTTTTGTACAGCAAAGGAAACCAAAAACAAGACAAAAGGCAACCCTCAGAATGGCAGAAAATATTTGCATATGATGCAACTGAAAAAGAATTAATCTCCAAAACATACAAGCAACTCATGCAGGTCAATATCAAAAAAACAAACAACCCAATCCAAAAATGGGCAGAAGACCTAAATAGACATTTCTCCAAAGATATACAGATTCCCAACAAACACATGAAAGGATGCTCAACATCACTAATTATTAGAGAAATGCAAATCAAAACTACTATTAGGTATCAGCTCACACCAGTCAGAATGGCCATCATCAAAAAATCTAGAAACAATAAATGCTGGAGAGGGTGTTGAGAAAAGGGAACTCTCTTGCACTGTTGGTGGGAATGTAAATTGATACAGCCACTATGGAGAACAGTATGGAGGTTCCTTAAAAACTAAAAAGAGAACACCATATGACCCAGCAGTCCCACTACTGGGTATATACCCTTGGAAGACCATAATTCAAAAAGAGACATGTACCACAATATTCATTGCAGCTGTATTTACAATAGCCAGGACATGGAAGCAACCTAAGTGTCCATTGACAGGTGAATGGATAAAGAAGATGTGGCACATATATACAATGGGATATTACTCAGCCATAAAAAGGAACAAAATTGAGTTATTTGTAGTGAGGTGGATGGACCTAGAAACTGTCATACAGAGTGAAGTAAGTCAGAAAGAGAAAAACAAATACTGTATGCTAAAACTTATATATGGAATCTATAAAAAAAAGAAAGAAAGAAATGGTTCTGAAGAACCTAGGGGCAGGACAGGAATAAAGACGCAGATGTAGAGAATGGAGTTGAGGACACGGGGAGGGGGAAGGGTAAGATGGGACAAAGTGAGAGAGTAGCACTGACATATATACACTACCAAATATAAAATAGATAACTAGTGGGAAGCAGCCGCATAGCACAGGGAGATCAGCTCCGTGCTTTGTGACCACCTAGAGGGGTGGGATAGGGAGGGTGGCAGGGAGATGCAAGAGGGTGGTTCTATGGGGATATATGTATACATATAGCTGATTCACGTTGTTATACAGCAGAAACTAACACAGTATTGTAAAGCAATTTTACTCCAATGAAGTTATTAAATAAAAATAAAATTAAAAAATAAGTTGAAGATATATGTGTGGGTAGTTTTGGATTCTCCATTCTGTTCCATTGATCTATATATCTTTTTTATGGATATTTTATATGAAGCCTTAAAATCTGGTAGTGCCATGAGTTTTTATTGAAATATCTTCATTGTATGTATGTTGGAACTGAGACTCAGAGAGATAAATACCTTATTTAAGGCCAGTTAGCTAATAAGAGCTAAAGGTAGGATTCAATATCAGATTTGCCTATTCAGCCATGAGAAAGAAGGAAATCCTGCCATTTGAGACAACATAGATTTACCTCGGGGGCATTATTCTAAGTGAAATAAGTAAGACAGAGAAAAATAACTAGTGCATGGTATAACTTAATGTGGAATCTATCTTAAAAAACAGGCACTCATAGAAATAGAGAGTAGAAAAGTGGTTGCCAGGGCCCTGGGGGTTGGGGGAAATAGGGAGAAGTTGGTAAAAGGGTACAAACTTTTAGCTACACAATGAATAAGGTCAGAGCAACTATAGTTGATAACACTGTATTGTATAATTGAAATTTTCTAAGGAAGTAGAACTTAAATGTTCTCACCAAATATATATAGTGATGAATTCATCAATTAATCAGTTGAGAGGAATCCTTTCATGATGCATACATATATCAAATAATCACAATGTACACTTTAAATATCTTATAATTGTATTTGCCAATTATATCACAATAAAGCTAAAAATACATAGAAAAAAGCAGCACTGAATTATAAAATTAGAAAATTATGCAAGAAAAAAATCGAAGATGCCACTATTATGGAATTATAAATATCATGTTCACAAGTTTTCAACAGATTTTAATTTAATTGTTGACATTCAGATAATGAATTCAAGGTATAAATTATAGCAAAAATATGTACTGCCTTTTTGTTGTTGGTAAAATTTTTTATATGGAGTTGATAGGCTTATATTAAATAGTTAATATCAAAGAAATAACCTTTTTTCCAATTGTAGTTTTTTGTTTTAATTTTAGATCAGTCCTAATTTGTATACATGCTTCTGACTTTACTGGGTTTATAAATGCAAAATATGTAAATAAAGTAAAACTCTAATCCTACACTTAAATATAACGTAGATTTTTTTTTTTTTTTAAAAAGAAGCAGACTCAGCTCCCAGCTCCACCACCCTCCTGACCTATTGAATTAGAAGAGATTCAGGAGTTGCTTCGCAAATTAAAGTTTGAGAAGCACTGTGCTCACTGCCCAATGTGTTGTTTCTATGAGTTCCATATTCACTCTGTATGTTATTGGACCACACTATGAATGAGATAGAGTTGATATATTAAAGTACAAATGAAAGTCATTTTGAACAGCAGATCTTGTAAAAAGAAATGGAGATGGTTTAAAATTTTATATTTTTAGATACCTGTGTAAAAGTACTTGGCTAAATCTTATGTGTTGTAAAGAGGTCTTGGTGACAGTCCTTGGGGGTGGGAGATAAGAGTTGGGTAGGTGAGCAGGTGAGGCGTGGTATCTACCCCTGACAAAAGCAAGAACAGTGCTGCTCTTTTACACTCTGGCTTTCACATATTGAATTCTTCACTTTGGCTTCCATGATTTCAGATGAGAAATCCACTGTCATTCAAATTGCTTTTCCCCTAAAAGTAATATGTCATTTCTCTCTAGCTGCTTTGAAGATTTTTCTTTGTCTTTAGTTTTCAGAAGTTTAATAATGATGCATCTTGCCATGGCTGTCCTTGGGTTTATCTTATTTGAGGTTCATTCAGCTTCTTGAATCTGTAGGCATGGGGGACTGACAAATACCCTCCTCCAAAAGAGATCTACGTCAAACCCCTGGAACCTGTGAACATTACCTTAATTTGAAAATGGGTCTTTGCACCTTTAAGTTAAAGATTTTGAAAGGAAGAGATAATACTAGATTATCTCAGGTGGGTCCTAAATCCTTGTAAATCATCTATAAGATATTCTTATAGAGAAATGAGGAGAAGATAGACACACAGAGAAGACACAGAAAGGAGAAGACAGTGTGACCATGGAGGCAGAGATTGGAGTGATGTAGGCACAAGCTAAGGAACACTGACAGCCTTCACAAGCTGGAAAAGACAACAGATGGGTTCTCTCCTGGAGCCTCTGCAGCCTGCGAACACCTTGACTTTGGTCCAGCACTTCTGATTTTGGACTTCTGACCTCTAGAACTGTGAGAGAACAAATATCTGTTGTTTTAAGCCATCAAATTTGTGGTAACTTCTTATGGCAACCACAGGAAACTAATATAATAGGTTCATACCTTTTTTCAAATTTGAGAGGTTATCAGACATTATTTCTTTGAATGCTTTTCAATCCTGAGGCAGGAGATAGATGGGCCCCAGGCTGAGCAGCTGGAGTTTGTCCCCTGTGGACAGATATTCCAAGATGAAGAGGAGGAGGAGCTGAGCCCTGCCCAGACAAGAGACCACATATTCCTCATTCTCAAGGTCAAGGAGACCTTCCCAACTACACATGCACAGAAAGGTTCCTTGGAGGCCAAAAGAAAAGAGGGGGTGTAACCCCATAGTATGTGATGTCAACCTACTCATAGTCCTTTTTGCTAGAATCCATCTTGGCTAAGAGATGTGCATGCACACATGGGAGAACCCTGAGATAAACCAAATACAGACTCAGAGCCAGGGAAAGCAAGATGATTGGCCAAAGGAAGCCCAGAAGAAATGCCCCATATAAGTGATTCAAACTACTACATGTGTGTGACTCTTTCTAGGAGTCCATCTGTGTGTGCCTATTCACATGTACTCTTTTTCTTCCTAATAAACACTTTACTTGTTTCACTACTTTCCATCTCTTTGTAGGAATTCATTTCTACAAAGCTAATGGGCCAGGGCCTTGTCACTGGCCACTGGCCACTGGCCCTGTCAGTCTAGTAGCTAGGATTCAGCACTCTCACTGCTGCACCCTGACTTCAGTCTCTGGCTGGGGAACAGAAATCCTGCTTCAAGCTGCTGCAGGCGGAGGCCACCCAAGATCAGTCTCATTTTCTCTCTCTCCTCTTCTTCTGGGACTTTGATGATTCTAACATTAGCTCTTTTTATTATTACCATATCACAATTCTCTGAGTCTCTGTTCTTTTTTTTCAGTCTATTTTAGTCTTATTCAGCTTGGGTTAATTCTACTGATCTGTTTTCCAGTTCATTGATTCTACCTTTTGTCATCTCCACTCTACTATTAAGTTTATCCAGTTAGTTTTTTATTTCAGTTATTGTATTTTTTTCAGTTCTGTAATTTGCACCTGATTCTTTTTTAAATAACTATTATTTCTTTTTGGCAATTTTCTATTTTTTTTTATTTGTTCCAAGAGAATCAGTAATTGTTTATTAAAGCATCTTTATGATGCCTGCTTTAAAATCCTTGTCAGAGAATTCCAACATTTGATTCATGTTGGTATTGGTCTGTTGATTGCCTTTTCTCATTCAAGTTCTGATTTGCCTAGTTCTTAGTTTGATGCACGATTTTCACTTGTATCCTAGCCTTTTGGGATATTATATTATGAGGCTCTGAATCCTATTTAATCACCTTTTTGTAGGCATCTCCCTATAGAGGTGCAGCACAAAGCCCTGCTGGTTGTGTGTATTCATCTTTCCACTGAGTCCTGCCAATGCCTCACCACAAAAGTAGAGCACACTGAGTCACCTGCCTCCCTGTGGAGATGTGGGTGAAAGTTCAGCCTCCCTTCCACCGTTGACCCCTTCTGGGGGAAAATGTTGTATAACTCACACTAGCACATTTGCCTCCTAGTTGGGGGGTGGGGGGAGGTATATAAACTCAGCTCCTGGCTATGCTGTGCTGACCCGAGGGAAAGGAAGCAGAGAGCTGACTCATACTGTTGGGGTAGAGACAGCTTATCCTGAAGAGACTGCAGAGGGAGAAATTGGTGTCCTGTCCGCATCCCTGGGCAAGGGATGGACAGTGAGTTCACCACTCAGCCCCATGACAGGATGGTAGTCACCTGCTCCATGGTGCAGGGAGTAGGTGGAAAATAAACTGAAACCAAGGAAGGAGCAGTTCTTTCCCTTGGCATTTGGCTGAAGAAAGGAGGGTATTGCCAAAAGATTTTCCATCCTTAATTCAGCCTTCCCAGCTTTTGGCTTGGAGGGCCAGCCTGCTCAAGGCTCTCTGTATCTATGCCTGCAATGGCCCAGGGGAGGCTCTGCAGCCCTACCAGGGCTCTGGGAAGCAACAACACATGTGGGGCCCCAGGTCCCTAGTCAGCGCCTCCCCTTTTCCTACCTGCCAGCCCTCCCAGGTGCATTTGATGGGTTACATCCAGGGATTTATAGTTGCGAGGGGAAGACCTGGGAGGGATGGTATTGCTCTGTTTTGGTGGAACCAAAAGTAATCAAGTACTGACATTTTAAAATCCCACCTGGGGTTAAAATTCTCAGTCTTTGACATTTCAACTAGTCTGGAAACAAATCCCTTTCTTCATTCATTGCATCCCAGAGCTGTTGGTCTTTGTGCTGCTACCCCAGATGGGGGGACAGTGGGTGGTTTAGATTAGAATGTCCAGCTCCACCTCCTGGCCCACCCACCTACCTGCCCACAACTTTAGGCAAGTTGCATAACCTGTCTTTGCCTCAGTCTCCACATTTGCAAAATGGGGATAATAATGGTGTCAGAAAGTGCTTGGCAGAGTAAGTTTAACTGCCATTATCATTATTGTTTCTTGGCCTCTTCACAAATTTTATGTCCGAATACCCTCCTCCTTTGGAATCCTCTTCTTTTAATTCCATGACCACCTAGTTTCTCATTCTGCTACTACTCTGATTCTTTCTTATCTAAATTAACACTAAGTCTGAGCCAGGAAGCATCAGGTGAAGTAAAACATGAAATCAGGGATATTTTATTGTGTGTCAGGAGCAGGAGATTCTCAGGAACAGCCTGGAAGTTGATGATGGGTCACCACCTTGTCCACCTGAATGTTTATATTGAACAATGAACCTCATGAAGATATTTGATATAAACAAATAAGGTTTTCATCTTTATAGTGAGTTCTCTCCTACAGACCATCATAAATACCTTTCAACTTTTTTGTCCACGCAGCAAAATCTAGTCTTCCAGAAGTGAGCAGCTGAGTGAGAATTCGTCATTTCTCAGGATCCTTCATAAATGACTGCTCAGTAAATGCTGTGGAGGGAATAGGTGTTTGGACTTTCCTCCATCTGCTCTGTCAGGAGTGATCTACAGGAGGCTTTTAGCCCAGAGGGTTAGCTTAGTTATTTTAAAGATATTAAAAGTAAACCATTTACATAATTCTTTCATACACTTATAAGAGCCAATATTTGTGGAACAATTTCTTCTTAAACCAAATTCTTTTTTCGTTTTTTTTTTTAATTTTTTAATTGAAGTATAGTTGATTTACAATATCATGTTAGTTTCAGGTGTACAGCAAAGTGATTCAGTTATACATATATATTCTTTTTCAGATTATTTTCCATTATAGGTAATTGCAAAATATTGAGTATAGTTCTCTGTGCTATACAATAGGTCCTTGTTGGTTATGTATTTTATATATAATAGTGTGTATATGTTAATTCTAACCTCCTAATTTATTTCTCCTTCCCCTTTCCCCTTTGTTTAACCATAAGTTTGTTCTCTATGTCTGTGAGTCTATTTCTGTTTTGTAAATAGGTTCATTTGTGTCATATTTTAGATTCTACATATAAGCGATATCTTATTTGTTTTTCTCTTCCTGGCTTACTTCACTTAGTATGATAATCTCTAGGTCCATCTATGTTGCTGCAAATGGCATTATTTCATTCTTTTAAACGAAATTCTTATTCTAGTGTTTTTGATCATGAGAAAAGCAATGGCCCAGATACTTTTTAAAGCAAAACTGCTTTCTGTATATTACTGAAGAAACCTGATGTGAAGGAATGGGCTTTTTGTATCAGTATAAACAAAATGCAGCAGGGTATTTCAGAGAATCCATTTTTGACATATTGGATGAAAGACCAGAGACTATACAACAAGTTCCATTGTTCTTTTAAGGGTAAGCATCAGAATGCACCCATGTTAGCTCCTACTATCAGCTTATTGAAAAATTGTTACCATCAGAACAACACATTTGGAGGTATAAGAAAGTCACTTCTGGAAAATTCTAGGTAGGAGTGAGGTTATGGGGAAGGTTTCTTACATCCACTCATAGTGATGGTCTTATCCCTCTGTCCTTGCCATACCTCTTATAATAGCTATAAACAACCCATGCTTGACCCACTTGATCACTGGATTGGAGATGGGTCAGAGGTAGAATGACTTTACCCCAGAGCAGGGACTCATTGTCAACCTGTTCCTTCTGGGTGGGATGTGTCCCCTAAAGAACTAGTCTCCTTCGGACTACTAGGAAAAAGAGAGCTGACATTACCCTCACCTGGACATCTCAGCAGAACCATGTTTCCCTGATGAATATACCTTGAAACAAACCTTACTTTCCACATCTCCCCCTGCAGCTCCTAGAATATTTCCCTGAGCAGAACTGCTTCCTGATACCTGCTAAGCATAGCACAACAGCCTGTGGCCATTCTGGTGACTCTTTACATTTCCAGCATTTCCACACCTTCCCCGGGTGGCTTCACAGTCTGTGACCTGGGCAGTCACACAGGGCCCACCCTCGGTTTAAAGCTCTCCTGTCATCATTTTGAAATTTTTAATAATTTTTGATGGAAGGGTGTCTCCCACTTTCACTCTACCCTGAGCCACACCAATTATGTACCCAGCTTGACAATCTGTGTTTTCATCCATCAAGGTCGTCTCTTTTTAACAGAAATACTGCCCATGTGTTTCCAACACTCGCGCATCTGGATAGCAAAGACCCCTCCATCAGTCTTTCCTTTTAGTCCTTAAATTTCTGGAGCATAGAAAGTACAAAATGGTTTGCCATTTTATCTACAAATTCTGGCCAGAGCCTTCCCACAGTCTGGCCTCAATACATAGCTGAATGTATGAATAAAGGTTCCTTGGCAACTTTATCTGCTATCTCTTACCCACCCTGGATTCTGTAACTGTAAACCTCCCCCCACCACTTTCCTCTGCCTTCTAGGTCCTTAGATCTACTAATACAATATCTAAAAATAAAATCTGTCTTGTTGGAAATACAATATAAAACCCTTTAGGGAATTTCTTCCCAGTCCAGTGGTTAGGACTCTGTGCTTTCACTGCAGAGGTTGTGGGTTCCAACCCTGGCTGGGGAACTAAGATCCCGCAAGCCGCAGCAGCTCGGCCAAAAAAAAAAGAATATATGTGTGTATATATATATATATATATATATATATATATATATTACCCTTTAATTCATAGACCATCTCAATCTATGCCCCCAAAGAATTGCTGGTTCTATAATGCAAAACGGTAGCAAATTCACAAGACATTTCCAAGTGACCTTAGAGTACATTACACAATTTGGCTTTGTTTGCCTGATTAATGATATTTGACTTGGACTGCTAAGAAAGAAATTTCCACAGCAGACCACAACCAAAAATGTGGTGTGTGGGGCCCCAGGTTGTGCTGGGGCAGAGCTTGGCCTACCGGTCTGAGTCCTGGGAGGACGCCCAGCAGACACAGGGCGGGGAGCCCCAGGGAGAGGGGTGGAGGGAGGGGATGGCTCCCACCAATCAAGGGTCTGAAGGGCGCCTCCAGGTGGATCGAGGGGACCCAACCTGCAGGAATAAGGTTGGTAGAGTGGAAAAATGGGGTCCCTCGGTTAGGGAGGGCGAGACCCCTAGAGCTGACCCTTCCTGGAAAAGCCTGGCTCTGGCCGAGCAGCAGAGCAGGGCTCCCGTGGGGGAAGAGCCTTTCCTCTCCTGGTGCCCCTCCCTCTTAGTCTGATAAAACCACTTTAAGATGGAATGACGATAATACCGACCCTCTCAGGCACACTTGCACTCTCACTGGGGCCCGAGGGAGGCAGACAGAGCTGCAGAAGGAGCGTCCTCTGGGTGGGGAGGGTCTGCGGTCCCTCGGACGTTGCTGGGATGCGCTCTCTCTGCGTCACCGGCACATCATCACAGACCATGGCTCAGCTCCTGCGCCAGGGAGGCTAAAAATAGCAGCGTGGCGGGGGCCGAGCTGCAGAGGCTGAGCCCCGCCAGGCTCAGCGCCGGGGAGGACAGAGGACGCAGGGGGGATCACGCGGCTGCCAGCCCAGATCGCACGGACCCAGCCACCGAAGAGGGAGGAGGATTGCAGGGCAATTACATCCCGGGCCGGCTCGAGCAAGGCGAGGATTGCCGTGGGCGGTGCTCGCCTCCCGCCCTTAGTTTCTGGGCTCTAGGTTCAAAAAAAACGGCTTTGTCAATGTCAGTGACCGGAATCCCAAGCCCTCTATTATGGGCCTAATGCGTAGCTATTTTGAGAAGATCCTGGGTTTATGGATCTCGAAATTCTTCTGAAAAGACTAATACCAGAAGACCAAAGTAGTCCCCGTCTGACTTCTGAGAAGCGCTAAGGACAGTTTAAGCACACACAGGGCTCCCTGGAAAGACAGTGGGATCTAAATGTTGTTGACTGGATGCAGAGTGGGATGTGAGAATACAGCCCAAGCAGTGCTGACTCTGCCCCTCCTTTAAGAAAGCGTGTGGGTGTGGAGGAGCAACTTTCATTTAGGGTAGCTTGTCTACCTTTTAGGGCGTTCCCGGATGTGCCGGGACTTTGTGTAATTTTTGGAAGAGGGGCTGTCTGAGAGAACATCCCCCTGAATAGTGGAGACAGAGGGGTGTGTGTGTGTGTGTGTGTGTGTGTATTTACATGACAATTAGGGCTGGAGCAGTGGATTCTAGGTTTTCTTTCAGCTCCCAAATTCTGTGGCTCTGGAGCAGCATGTTCACATGCTGAGAAACTGAATATAAAAAGGGACAGTGACCAGATCATATAATAAAAATAGAACTTAGACCCACAGCTGGCAGCAACCTAACTAACCAAGGCCCTGGTCTACAGTGACCAGTCCAGAAAGCAGCCTGCTGCTGTCAGTCAGACTTGCAGGAGGCCAGACTGCCATCTCTAATCACTGTGACAATCCAGGAAGCTAAACAATAATTTCTGTAACAATTGGTAAAATTGGCCAGGACTTGATTAATGACTGGCAGTTTCCCTAATTTTTGCCCCCCATTCCAGTTCGGAACCATCCAGAGAAAACCAAATATGCACCCCTACTCAACCGCACAGGACACCCTACTTCCAGTGGGCCCACCTCCAGCCTCCCCAGGCCGACAGGGCACACCTGAAGCCCTCTCTTTTTTCCATTATAAAGCTTTTCTCCTCCTCTGCCTGCTTGAGTCTGCCAAATGCAGATGACGGTGATTGACTGACTCCCTTGCTTTAGCAAGCTCTGAATAATAGCCTTTGTTATTATTCAGGGAAAGGATTTTCTCCCAGTAGAAAGCTTGCACCTAATTTCTGGTTTTACTTGGCAAAATAACCTGTGCGTATGCATGATAGGAAACCACATATTTCCCGTTTTGATTTATCATTAGGGATATAATTCTTATGGGAATGTAAAAGGCAACAAAAAAGTTACTTGTCTGCCAACATTTAGTCAGAGGCTCCTGCTGTATGCCAGACACTGGAGCAGATGCAAGGTGAATGACGTCACTCTGTCCCACCACTGCGTCTAGGGTGTTCACAGTCTCTAAGGGCTGCAGGCATGTAAACATTGTTAGATCTCAGCCTCCCAACAGCACAGACAGAGGGAATGGGGGGAGTCACTGAAGCCTTCTCCAAGGAGGAAGACTTATCCCAAGGATGCTCAGGAAGAGTTGTGCCAGAGAAGAGTCAACTTGTGAGAAATGAAATTTGGCATTCATAAAACCAATTTCTTTTCTCAACTTGTCTTGCCTTTAATTAAGATTGCAAATAAATACTCCAAACTTGGTGGGCTCAGGGAGATGGGGAAGATCTGTAGTCTAGGGCAGCCCAGGACAGAGGACCCTTCTCTGCCAGACAGACCCTATTCTGGAGACCCTGATAAAAAGGGCCCAAGAATTCCAGGATTACTGGATCCTGCCCTGGATGTGAAACCACAGAAATGTGTTTCAGGGGGCTCTGAGGAGTCCTGGTTCTTTATGTCTCAGCACAGAAAGAATTCAGCAAGAGGCAAAGTGATAGATAAGAAGTGATTTATTGGAACAGGACGCATGTGAGGTTTACAAGTGGGAGGCAGGAGGGTGCCATCCCGAGAACTTAGTGGGCTACAGTTTTATAATCAAAGGAAAAGTGGTGAGGGGGAGAAGACTATCTTCTTCCTCATTCTTTTTTTAATTAATTTTTATTGGAGTATAGTTGCTTTAGCATGTTGTGTTAGTTTCTGCTGTACAGCAAAGTGAATCAGTTATACATATACGTATATCTACTCTTTTTTAGATTCCCATTTAGGTCACCACAGATCACAGAGTAGAGTTCCCTGTGCTATACAGTAGGTTCTCATTAGTTATCTATTTTATATATGGTAGTGTATATATGTCAATCCCAATCTCCCAGTTCATCCCGCCTCCCCTTCCCCCATTGGTAACCATAAGTTTGTTTTCTACATCTATGACTCTATTTCTGCTTTGCAAATAAGTTCATCTGTACCATTTTTTTAGATTCCACATATAAGTGATATTATAGGATATTTGTCCTTCTCTTTCTGACTTACTTCACCCTGTATGACAGTCTCTAGGTCCATCCATGTCACTGAAAATGGCACTATTTTGTTCCTTTCTATGGCTGAGTAATATTCCATCATATTTATATACCACATCTTCTTTATTCCTCTCTTAATGGACATTTAGTTTGCTTCCATGTCCTGGCTATTATAAATAGTGCTCCAGTGAACCTTCTTCCTCATTCTCAAGTAGACGTCAAGCTTCTATCATCAGCTCCTCCTCCTCCTCCACGTTGGGTGGGGGAGATTTCTTGACCTACATGGTCAAACTGGGACTTTCATGGTGCAATGGAAATGAACAAAAAGGTGGTAACATATACGAAAATATGGTAAATCATCTCAGGTTTCAGTATAGTGTCACCTTTTCCTTATATTTTTGTTTTTAGTGTGCACAGAGAAGCATGTCCTAGGACTCATTAACTTACTGAACTCACTGGGCAGGATGTGGGTCTCATTCCACCATTGTTCTATTGTTTTTGAGCATATCTCATGCTTCTGTTGCATGGTTTTGTTGCTAAGCAAGCCTGCTTGGTTTTGTGGTTAAGCAAACCTGCTTTCTTGAGTGATCATTAACTTACAGGGGTCTTCCATACTTTTTCTTTACTTACAATCCCCTAGTGGGATTAGCTATTTAAACACCTACTTTGTCCCTTTACCCTGTCCCTATCAGATGGAAAAGCTTAAAGGAGGTGGAAAAACCAGCAATGAGCTTCCTAGGCTTCCCCCAGGTATGGGTTTCAGATAGTGCAGATAAAAGGGAGATTTGGAAGATAAGGAAGCAGATTCATACTGCAGGGTGGGACCCAGCATCTAAAGGATGGAGACATGGAAACTGGTGATGACAGACCAGCAGAGATCCATCATCTCAGGCCCCCTGACAACCCCCACCCCCACCCTAGTTACATACAATATCACATTGTGGTCAGGTGCAACCCTTTCTGGCCCCTTAGTTTGGAGGCTGTGCAAGTTTGGTGCACCTCCTTCAAGATTTCATTCTCAAATGGAAACTTCCAATTGCTCTAGGCAATTCAGCTCTTAGTCTGGGCAATCATCAAGGCCTTGGAGAAGGGGAGCAACTTGACAGGAGCAGTCAAAGATCACCAAGACCCCATGCTGGAAGAGCTTAGCATTTGGGGGGAGGGTCCTGATCCTCTTACAGACATCAGTATATGCCTGACCCTCAGCCACTGGGATGAGGAGCCCTACCTGGTACCTCCCAAGCTGGGAAGAATGCCCTTAAATTGTACCTAAAGTTTTATATTTGGTCACCCTTCAATTCATTCAATAAATATTTTGCTCATTTATCACTTATATTTATTTAAACAAACATTTATTGAGTACCTACTATGTGCCCAATACTACATGCTAAAGCCCTGGGCATACAAATGAGACACATGCTCTATTATCATTCAGATTAGTGATTTTCAGTAGCAGCTGGGGGAGGAGATAGGTGTGCACATCATGTAGAAGGTCTTTCCACTGCCTCTCCCTACCAGGTGGGACTTTCTGTTATTGACTATAGGGATAGATCATGTTCCTCGAGCAGATTGGAGCAGAAAAAGAGTCAAGAACCACTGACTTAAGTGCCAAGGCCAAGAAGATAAAATATCTGTCAGAAACCATAAGAATAAGAAATATGTCTAGTGATGTGTTACAAGGAGGTTGGAGCAGTGCTTCCCAAAGTCCTGGAAAACAAGGCTCTTTCCAGGGGCTGCTTGTACACATAAGGGCTCTGAGATCTGGGCAAGGGCTGTGTGAATGGTGGGCCTGAGTCACAGGCCATCACTCAAGGACAGCTTCACGGAGGAGCTGGAGTGAGCACGTCCCCAAAGGAGGCACCTTGGAGAGGTCCCTGGACTCAGGACTGGGACCATGTCTGACCTGCCCAGGACTGCCTGGCTTGGGTCCCTCGAGCTGTTTTTGTGTCCTCCTGGCACCTTCTAGCGCCAGGAACCTCTGATCATAGCTGCCTGGCTGCTGGAATAGCCAGCTGCTCCCCCAAGACCCCCACCCTCTACTGCTACCAACGTCTCCCTGAATCATGAAGGTGCTGGCTGTGTCTCCACTTTCCTGGATGAGTCCAGCTCCTGCCAGGGGTTTGAGCACCCCTCCTTCTCCTCAGTCCTGGTTGGCAGTTTGGGCTTCCTATTCCTCCCTGTCTTCTCCTTGTGGGCTGGCCAGGCTGGTAAAAAACAGCCCTGTTTGGAAGAAAGAATTCCAATGACAGAGGGACTCTAGAATACGGCGTCTTCCCACCCAGCCAACTCTGCACCCTTTCCCTGAATCATTTCAGATTTTCTTCCAACTGGAAGTGTGTGTTGCCAAAGGCAGTGGCGGGTTCTGCTTCACACTCACAAGGAAGACACGGGAAACATGATGATTCGGCTGCCTTAGGAGGAGGTGCGCCAGTGCTGGGGGGCTGTCCAGCCTGCAGAAAAGGCTCAGGCAACTGCTGCATTTTCCATGTCTAGATAGGGATGTGCATCTATGGCACAGGAACACAGAGGTCTGTGGAATTGCTACCCCCATGTGTCAGGGATGTGTGTGGAACTCATGGCAGGCTATAGAGTGAGCAAACATACATGGTATATGTAATGTGCTGAGATCCAGGCAGACCACCCATAGACAGAATCTGGCCTTGAGCAAGCAAACCTGCTTGACCCTTGGTCCTTTTACTGCCACCTGACCTGAAGATAGCTCTCTCTCTATATATATTAGCTGTTTATATTTTTTAATTAAAAACAAATGTCCAGGGCTTCCCTGGTGGCACAGTGGTTAAGAATCTGCCTGCCAATGCAGAGGACACTTGTTCGAGCCCTGGTCCGGGAAGATCCCACGGAGCAACTAAGCCTGTGCGCCACAACTACTGAGCCTGTTCTCTAGAGCCCGCGGGCCACAACTACTGAAGCCTGCGTACCTAGAGCCCGTGCTCCGCAACAAGAGAAGCCATCACAATGAGAAGCCCGCACACTGCAATGAAGAGTAGCTCCCGCTCGCCGCAACTAGAGAAAGGTCGCACGCAGCAATGAGGACCCAATGTAACCAAAAAGAAAAATAAATAAAATAAATAAATTTGTATATTAAAAAAAAACAAATGTCCAAAGCAATAGTCCCCAGGTGCCAGAACCTGCGTGGTGCCTAGCATTGGTGAGGTTTTCCCGGGCCTCTGTCAAAACAGATAAAGCAAGACAATGTTTGCAGAAAACAAAATATAATCAAGTTGAGATTATGTCCTTCTTACTTTTTGGTGTTAGAATATTCTTTCTCTAATCAAATAATAGTGACAATAAATGGTATTTAAAAAAAATTAAATTCTTATTGACAAAATTAAAAGACACCATCCACCACCTTTTAATATGCTGCTTTGTGAAAGTGTGGAAACTACAAATGTGATGGGTAAAATTCTATTTGGGGTAATGTGTTTGGGTTATACATTGTGCAGTTATTGAGCTAGAGAAGTCTTGATAGTGTTTTATCAGCATGAAAAGGTCATCTTGTCCTAGAAAGCCACATATGTGGCCACTAATCTTTCTTCCTCAACCTGTAGTCCTTTTTTTATTGTTGGCAAGATATTGTCTAATTTCGTGTATGTATGTAATTTTTTTCTACATCAGCCTGCCACCTCCTCCCTCTCAGATACACACATATCTTAAACTATACACATTTCCAGTGGCTGGGGAGATAGGAACGTAGTAACTGAGGCAAGTATGCTTTCCCAAGAGCAAGACCAGGGACGGGAGAAGGTTCTCACCCTCCTGCTGCCAGAGAAAGTCCTGGGGTGGGGTCTTTAAGGGAGAAGCTGCAGGGTGTGGCCAGGAAGCAGGCCAGGGACACAGGCTCTGGTTCTTTGGTGAGTCTCAGGGTCTCAAGGAGGGCCCACCCCCACTGAACAGGGCTGCCCAAGGAAATCACAGTGCTTTTTAATTTTATTGAAGTATAGTTGATTTATAATGCTGTGTTAATTTCTTCTGTATAGCAAAGTGACTCAGTTATACATATACCTATTCTTTTCACATTCCTTTCCATTATGGTTTATTACAGGATATTGTATATTGTTCTTGTGTTATACAGTATGACCTTATTTCTTATCCATCCTATATATAATAGTTTGCCTCTGCTAATCCCAAACTGTGATTCCTTCCCTCCCGTACCACCCTTTCCCCTTGGCAACCACAAGTGTGTTCTCTGTATCTGTGAGTCTGTTTTTGTTTCATAGATATATTGATTTGTGCCATATTTTAGATTCCATGTATAAGTGATATATGATATTTGTCTTTCTCTATCTGACTTACTTCACTTAGTATGATAATCTCTAGGTCCATTCATGTTGCTGCAAATGGCATTATTTCATTCTTTTTGATGGCTGAATACTATTCAATTGTATATATATACCACATCTTCTTTACCCATTCATGAAATCAAAGTTCTTAAACCAAGTAGGAAGAGGGCAGAGATGTCTGCCTCTGGTCCTGGGGAATCACCCTTTGTCCTGCAAAGGTTGTTGAGATTTGGGTTTCTGAGACCAGGCCTTCCAGGTGCCACAGGAGCTCAGGGAAGTCAGAGCTGCAGGCTGGCAACCCATTACGTGCAGAACTCAGAAAAGTGCAGCGATCCTGATAAGCAGGCACAGAAAAGAATTGGAAACTATATTTGTTGTCCTTCAGAAGCACACATCTTGAGAAGAAAGGGGTGTTTAGCCTGAGCAGAGGCTAAAGTATAAGCATCCAGCCTGGAGTCAGTAGCTTCCAGCTCCTCCTGGGTAGCCTTTGGTGTGGGGACTAACTGGGGCCCTCCATATCCAGCAGCTCATGAAATGGTTGAGGAGGAAACAGAATATCTTCAGTTTGCCAAAGCAATCACAGTGAGGAAGAGAAGCATTTCATCTGGTGAACCTTGACATGATATTAATCAAACACACACACACACACACAAAACACTACCATTTTAGTTGATAGTGACTTTTCTTGTATTGTGGATCCTGTTGCAGTGTTTTCCTTAAATTCTAGTCAAGTTGGATAAGAATCCTCCATTTTTGTAAGTACTCTTGCCCCTTGTAACCTTCATTAAGCCATCTGACTCACTTCTCAGAGGGCCTGCCCGCCCTATCTGTGCAGCCCTGGGGGAATCTCCTGGCTCTCAGAGCCACCATTTACAGCTACACAGTTGGGTTAATTATACCACCTGATGACTTTATCTTGATGATTGGATGAAACAGTATATCTGAAAATTCTTTATATATTAAAAATGTTCATAAATGGGAATATAAGCTGGTACAACCACTTTGGAAGACAGTTTGGTGATTTCTTACAAAATTAGACATACTCTTACCATACGATCCAGCAATTGTACTCCTTGGTATTTACCCAAAGGAGATGAAAACTTATGTCCACACAAAAACCCACACATGGATGTTTACTGCAGCTTTATTCATAATTTTCCAAAACTTGGAAGCAACCAAGATGTCCTTCAGTAGGTGAAGAGATAAGGAAACTGTGATACATCCAGAAAATGGAATATTATTCAGTGCTGAAAAGAAATGAGCTATCAAGCTGTGAAAAGCATGGAGGAAACTTGAATGCATTTTAGTAAGTGAAAGAAGCCAATTTGAAAAATCTTTATATGATTCCAACTCTATGACATTTTGTTAAAGGCAAACTATGGAGACAGTAAAAAGATCAGTGGTTGACAGGGGTTGGGGGGAGGGAGAGATGAATAGGTGGAGCACAGAATTTTTAGGACAATGAAACTATATGATTCTATAATGGTGGATACATGGAATCATATATTTGTCAAACCCATAGAATGTACAACACCATGAGTAAACCCTAATGCAAACTATGGACTTTGGGTGATAATGATGTGTTAATGTTTGTTCATGGATTGCAAAAAATGTCCCATCTGGTGAGGGTGTCGTTAATGGAAGACACTATTCATGTGTGTGAGTAGGGAGCATACGAGAAATCTTTGTATCTTCCCCTTAATTATACTGTAAACTTAAAACTGATCTGAAAAATAACATCTGTTAACTTAGAAATTGCCAATATGCACTGTTAGTTACTTATCACTGTTTCATCTCTGCGATGAGGGAATGAACTCAGGGACAGAGATGCCAGCCGAGAAAGGAAGTGGCAGGTGCTGGGATGGCATCCATCACTCGGGCTGTGCTCTGTGCCCTGTGGCCTCCCGTGATCCCAGCCCAGTCCCGGGATCCAGGACTCAGATTCATTCAGCCTCAGGTTTCATACGTGGCACACCTGGACACCCATCCAGTGTGCCTGACTCTGGAGCAACCCTGGAACCATTCAACTGTTCCCTGAATGGATCATTCACACTTCAGGGACTGTAGCTCTTTCCACACCTAAGATGAGGCAAACCCTCCTTCACACTCCTCCTGCCCTGGGGTCAGCAGCCTACTGGCAGGAAGTGGCTAGTCAGGTTTCTTTCACTGGTCACTCTTAGGCTGGCACTGTGGTTTCTTTCAGGACTCTCCCTGCTAACCTGGTAGGGCCCCACTAATTTGGCACAGGTGGAGCTGACAATCAACTGGAGCTTTAGCCATGAAGAGAAGCCCAAAGGACAGCATGTTTTCTGGGTGACACCAGCTGACTTGGCTTCATGTCTCCTGTTTGTAGTTTAACCACAATAAATTAAATGTTTATTAATCACAGAACCAATTTAATTTTTAAAAGGCCTTCTTTTAATTTCTTTTTAAAAGGTTAATATAAAGGTAGATAAGAAGGAGACATCAGAAACTGCATGTCCATAATGCTAACATATAAGCAAATTAACCCAAGTGGATTGAGCAAGGAAACTGTGGAGGCCTGGACTTTCTTCTTACACTTTTCATCCAGTGTTTGCCAGCCTAGTGTACGGCTGCTGACCTCTCCGTTGCCCTAAGAGCCATGAGCTCCTCGCAGTGTGTGCAAGAGTTCCTGTTGAGTTCTTTCCGTGGCAGTCCATGGAGCAAAACTGGTCTTTGTGAAATGGAGCAAGAAGGAGGAAGCTTGCCTATTCCTCAGTGCCAGGAGCCACCCCCAGGGCTCTGCTTCTCCCATCCTAGACTGGCTGTGAGCACCAGGAGCAGGTGAAGTCCTCTGGTGACTCGCTTTATTGCATATTGTCCCCGTGTTGTAACAGTCATGACATTTCACTGAAATCAGGCATCCAGGGAAGATCTCTGAGGAGCAGGCCAAGGTCTGAGCAGAGAGGATGAATGGCAGCAAGAGCCATGCAATTAAAGGGTGTGTGTGCTGGGCAGAGCGAGCTGTCATTTCCTGACATTTTACATAATCACTTGTTAAGTGGTTTATGGTCTGACTATCCCAGCTAAACTGCTGGCCCATGAGGGGTAAGACTCAGCAGTGCCTACAGCAGCGCCCGGCATAGCTTGGATGTCTAAGAACACACAAAGGTACCAATTGTCCTGAGGGTGGCCACACCAGTGGTGTCACCAGTGGGGCTACACTTTCAACTCCCATACTCCAGCCCAGCTGTTTGTGATGAGCAATCTTTTGGCTCCAGGAGTTTGGAGGGGGCGGTTCTGACCCCTGCTTGTCATAGTCTTGGTCAATCTCTTCCTAGCCCAGATTCTCACTGGGAAAGGAATTTCCCCAGAGTGTGCAATGGGGTGATATGCTGGCACCATCCCTGGTATGATGCTCCTGATGGGAATTAATCACTCGGGTGTGTGCGTGTGAGAAAATGCAAGCTTATTTTTTTTTAAATCTTTACTTTTCTGGGTCTCATTTTAGTTTAATTTTTAAAAAGAGTTAGGAATTGTTTGCAGTTAAAGGATCTTCCCTTTCCACACTAGTATAATTATGGCAAGAAACTCTGACGATGCTTCTTCAATTTGTGTTTTCCACATCATCATTTTAGGTTTGTGATCTCCTTCTTTTTCTTGAAGTGGCTGTATTTTCTCCTTGAAATCACTTGAAAAGTGGACAAATAGACTGTGTGTGTGATGAATCCCAAATCAGGGAAGGTACTCTACTACCTGCCGAAAATTCACACATTCGGGACAGCAAAGACTGTCCCAAATTTTATGCTTTTGTTCTTTTGCCAACTTGCAACCCATGGAATTTTTAAAAACTGAATTTTAAAAATTTAGAGTCAGTTACAATTTACAGGAAGTTTCTGAGATAATATTGCGGGGTGGGAGGCATTGGGAGTGAAAAATCTGTAGATCTGAAATTGGGTCATCACTTCCCCTGTGGGTGTCAAGAGAGACTGAGCACCTTGGCACAGACTTGAACTTTAACCTAAAGAGACAAAACGCAGACTGATGCTTTTTGACATGGAAATGGATCCCTTTGATCTAATGGTGCTTTCAACTTGTAATGATGTAAAGGAATTAAGATGCAGGGAGGAATTCCAGAAGGACCCATGAAAGCTAACGCAGTGCCCTGTGTGTTCCTAAGTGAGCTGTCAGCTCTACAGAGGAAGCTGAAGTTTGCAAGCTCATCCCCAATCAGTGTCCTGGAGGGCTGTCCAGACTAAGGGGAACATGAGGGCAGCATGAATGAGACAGTGCCAGTGTGCGGACAGCTGAGCTTGCAGGGAATTAACTGAGCAGTGTTGGAGACATAGGAGTCATTTCCATGGTCCTAAATTCTACTACATATCCATTACTTGATATATCATCTGGAGAACACATCACAGAATCTTGCTCCTTTTAAGCCACGTTTGCACGTGCATACATGTATTTCTGAAGTTAGGTGGGGAAAAAAGACATATGGGACAAGTCCAAAAGGTGCTTTTGCAAGCTCCCTGTTGCATATTTTCTTGGCGGCATTGTGAAGATAGTGTGCCACTTGGACAGAAAGTCATTGCCTTTGGGCCCTTGGAAAGAACTGGACACTGGCATGCACATGTAGAAGGCTGACGACATGTCCAGGTGCCTTTGAGGACAGCAGAGACACTCAAGCCTGCAGACGTTTTACCTTCATCAGGAGGGGCACCTTTAAATCCTTATTTAGAAAGTTAGATTACTTGGCTGCTCACACAAAGGATAGTTTGAAGAATAACTGAACTGCAGAGAACGCCCAGATGTGACAGCATTCAGAGAGATGGGTGAGTGACTGGTTGGAGGTACCAGGATAAATTTCTGAGGCTCAGGGGCCTGCTGCCAGGACTCTTATTTAAAACAGGCCTCAGAATGTGGGTGCCAGCAAGACCTGTCTCAGAATACTTTGGAATATCCTCATGCTTTCATGGCCAACGCTGTACATTTCTGGATGACAGGCTTCTGTTTGAAACTTGTCACTGTGACCTGAAGACCAAGCTGGCTTGTGGCTGTTGCCAATCCCACATAGTTGCATTTTTCTCCCTGCTTGAGAAGCCAGAAATGGATGCACAGCTGAACTCTCAGCATATTGAGAAATTTCCTCACCCTTTGAATGAAAATGGTAACAATTGCTTCAGTTAGGATGTTAGATACTTTTGGTTGAAATTAAAAACATAAATTCAGATTCTAGCTACCTAAACCATAAAGGGAAGTATTGTCTTGAGTGACAGTCTGTAGATAAAGTAGAATGATCGACACCACTAGAACTTCTCAAAATCTTCTTTTCAGGCATGTGACCTCTTGACGTTGGGCATGTCACATTATGGACAGCAAACATGATGTGTGTTTACTTCTGGGGGAACAGAAGTGTGTGAGTCTCCATGCTGTCTTGTGTTGATATGAGGGTTCCACAAGATCAAAGCAGCTGGGAATACTGAACCACCACTAACGGATGGTGTCCTGGAGCATCACCTAGGCCCACAGCTGAATGTGCACATGAGAAACAAACTTTTGCAAATCAACACTGAAATAGCGGTTTAGGGTGACCATGTATTTTTGCCCATCCTGGCTGGTACAGTTTTGACCATGGGTTTAATTCAGGACTCAACAGCGTCATCATGCCTACTGCAGTACCAGACCTTTAATCCCACCATCCAGAAGGTCCCCAACAACTCTCCTCCCATCACATTTGCCCAGTTCCTGAACAGAGATTATTATTCAGGGAATGCCATAGACTTAGGTAAAGGGTTAACCATGGGGCAAGACTGGAGCATGGAATTACACTAATTGTGTTAGATTAATCAAAGTCAGCCCCTGGGTCTAGGGATGGAGATGTGGGAGAGAGTGGAAGAAGGTAAGGATTAGGGTGGAGGCTGAGTCACTTGCAGGGTCACTAAGTGCCCAGTTAGGATTTAACCTATGTGTCTCCCTGACTCCCCTGCAGCATAGTAGAGGTTTCATTTTTCTCAATATCAATGAAACAGAGAACTGAATTCACAGTAAAGAATGGACCTTTAAAAAACAAAAGCTATTCTGAGTCCATTAAGAAAAGAAGAAAAAAAAGTTAAGTTGTGCAGTTTTTCAAGGAGTAGCATACAAATCAAGTGCAGTATCATAAAGTCTTATTAATGATACTTATTTTTATGGGACTGGTGATGTAAGTATGAGAGGAATAAGGAGTAGTGTGAAGGTAGCAAACAAGAAAGATTCATGTAAAAATATTAAACCCACTTAACTGATGGCATAAATTGGAACATATTCGTTTTTAGAATATTACCATGAATACCTAGATACCAATAGTAATATTTCAGTTTTAGACCTTCCTTAGGTTATCTCTTTTTAATTGTACCCTTTCTGTCTGTATATTTTATATAACGGATTGCAAATTTTCTTTTCCCCAAAACTTATTATCCATTTTGAAATTCCTATAAAATGAATCTGTCAACAAAACTGAGTTTAGTTTGAGAACAGGTGTGAAGAAATGGAGTGATCTGTTGGATATCTCAGCTGTTCTTCCATCAGGATGGTGTCTCAAGCTTGTTTAAATATGCTACTATGCATTACTGCTATCACCTTCCCCACTTTATGAGCTTAAAATGTCTTCTACCTTAGTGGCAAAGTTTATGAAGAAAGTAAGTGAGCCTAAGAAGCATTAGAATAAAAGTAGGAAATGGTAAGGAAGGGCAAAAAGAGGAAAAGAAGTCACAAATACTAGATGCCAAATATTTAAAAGAAATATTAAATGGTACAGACAAAATGATTGCTGTGGCTCATGAGTGTGAGATCATGATAAAAACATCACTTTCACAAATGAAGTTAAATTACAGCCTTGTGTTACCAGCAGCTGTTTAATGAAAGAAAAACAACAGGTCCTATTTGAGGGCTGTTCTTTTTTAATCCAATGCTTTGTTTATGGCTTCAGACTAGGGTTCAAGGCCATCTCTTGGAGTCTTAAGTGCCAAGAAAAGCGGACAGCCCACCCATTCCCTGGATTCAAACATGCATATCCTCAGGCCTTTATTATTTTGTACCCTCCTTTACAATCCACTCTCTTGACCACCTTCACCTACCAGCTTATCAGAGACCACAGATCCATCTCCTTCCTCTTGCCGTCAAATGTTACTCAAGCAACTTTTCAATTAAGGAATAAAGTGTGGTTGATGAGTAATGGTCCCTTAAAGATGCCATGCCCTAATACCTGGAACCTGTGTATATGGTACCCTCAATGTCAAAAGGGATTTTGCAGTTGTGATTAAGGTTGTGGGCCTTGAGATGGGGAGATTATCCTGTTGTCCAGGTGGGTCCACTCTATCACACGTGTCCTTAAAAGTGGAGACCTTTTCCTAGCTGTAGTTAGAGAGAGGTATGCCTTTCGAAGGCAGGGTCAGAGAGAGGTAACGTGGCTGGCTTTGAAGATGAAGGAAGATGCCACGAACCAAGGAATGCAGGTGGCTTCAGGAAACTGGTGAAGGCAAGGACATGGACTTTTCCTTAGAACCTCCAGAGGAATACAGTCTGCTGATACCCTGATTTTAGTCCAATGAGACCCCTGTCAGACTTCTAGACTACAGAACTAAAAGATAAAAATGTTCTATTGCTTCAAGCCAGCAATTTTTTGGTAATTTATTATAGCAGCAACAGAAAACTAATACAGAAATCAATTCAGTTTTTACTTTCTATTAAGGTATAAATTATATGTAGTAAATTGCACAAATGTTGACAGCTGAGTGAATTTTTTACATATGCATACATGTAACCACTACATGGATCAGGAGATAAGAATCTTCCATCACTTGGAAGCTTCCTTCCTGCCCTTTCCCAGTCAATACCATCTACCTCCCAGGTAACCACTATTCTGACTTCTATTACCAGAGATTAGTTTTGCCTGTTCCTGAGCTTCACATAAATGGAATTATTCAGATATATTTGTTTTTGTGTTTGGCTTCTTTTACTCAGCATATTTCTTTTTGAGATTTATCCACCTAGTTACATGTATCAACAATGTGTTCCTTACTGTGGTGCAATTTTCCATTATAAATATCTCTATTTATTCTTTAATGTATATTTGGGTTACTCTTAGGCTTTTTTTATTATAATAAAAATACCATAGGCATTCTTGTACATGTTTTTTTCTCTTGGATATATGTATAGAGGGGCATTTATATATCATGGGTATATACCTAGAGGGGCAATTTCTGGGTTTTGGAGTAGGCAATGTCAAGTTTTAATAGGTATTTGCAAAATTTTCAAAAGTTATTGAGAGACAGTTCACTCTCCACCAAAGTATGAAAGTGTAACTTTCCTCAAGTCCTCACCAATATTGGTATTGCCAGACTTTGCATTTCACTGATGAGTAATGATGATGAACATTAATTTATATGAGTATTGGGCATTTGGATATCCTTTGTAAATTGCAGGTTCAAGTCTTTTTTATTTGAATTGTTTATATTTTTATTATTTATTTGTAGGCATTCTTTATATATTCTAGAGGAGTCTTTTGTCATATTTATTTATTGCAAATATATTGCTCCAGTTTGTGTCTTGACTTTTCATTTTCTTAATGATGTCCTTTGTTGAACAAAGATCTTCATTTTAAGAGTCCAAATTACCATATTCTTCTTTTGTGGTTAGTGCTTTCTATATCTTGTTTTTAAAGAGTCTTAGCCTATCATAACATCATGAAGACATTCTCTGTTTTCTCCTAAAATCTTGATTTTTTTTTTTTAGGTTGCACACTGAGATATATGATCCATCTTAAATTAATTTTTGTTTAGAGTGTGAGATAGGAGTTAAGGTTTATTTTTTTCTCAGACAGATAGCCAATTGCTTTATTTATTAGAAAGACCGTCTGTTTCTGACTGACTAGCAGCAGCACCTTTGACATAAATCATGTGTGTGTCTATTTTTGGACTGTGTATCTGTTATACTTTTCTCTTTGTCCATCCTCCCTCCAATACCACTCTGTCTAAATTACTGTAGCTTTAAAGTAAGTCTTGAAATTCTTGAACTTTGCTTTTCTTCTTTAAGTGTTCTGTTTCTTCTAGGTCCTTTGCATTTCCACATATATTTTTGAATTAGCTTGTCAATTTTCTTCATTTAAAAAAACTAGTAGATTTATTTGAATTCATCAGGCAATATGGGAAGAACTGACATACTAACAATGTGAGCTTTTCAATCTTACGAACATAGAATATCTCTCCATTTATTTTAGTCTTCTTTCATTTCTTTCAGTGAGATTTTCTAGTGTATTAGTCAGGATTCTCCAGAGAAACAGAGCCAACAGGATGTATATATAGAGAGATATATATGTATGTATACACATATAGAGAAAGATATTTATTTTAAGGAATTGACTCATGAAATTGTGAAGCTTGGTAAGTCCAAAATCTGCAGGGTTAGCCAGCAGGCTACAGACCCAGGGAGGGGAGGGGTTGCAATTTAAGTCCAAAGACAGTCATCTGGCAGAAATTCTTCCTGCTCAGGAGAAGTCAGTCTTTGTTCTATTAAGGCTTTCAACTGATCGGATGAAGCCCACTCATGTTACAGAGTATAATCTGTTTTACTCAAAGACCACCAATTTAATCGTCAATACCATCCAGAAAACACCTTCACAGAAACATCCAGATATCTGATCAAATATCTGAGTACTGTGGTGCAGCTAAGTTGACACATAAAATTATCCATCACAGGTCCACCCTGTCAACTTGGCACCCATATGCATCTCCTTAAACAATACTTAATCTCCAGATAAAGATAATAGCGAGGTCATACTCTGCCTAATACTATAAAGCTATCCTACATACAACCAAAAATGCCCTTTCCCCAGAAGAGGGCACAAAGTCCTTGAGTGATGCTTACTACTGTTCTTGATATCTTATAATTTGAATGCTATCATGTAAATTCAACAATACTTAAATATTCTGATATAAAGTCAACACATCTTATGTTACATGACAATTAAATAAGAGAGGGAAGAAGTCAAAGATATTTGCTATACACACATACACACCCAGACAAACATATTCAGAACAAAATAAGGAAGAAAAACTCATGACAGTTAAAGACCTCATTTTGGTAACTGGTCAGGTGGTTGTAGCTAGTATTTCTTCCACTACTCATTCTTTGCCCTCAGCGACTACCTCACATGATAATGTTTTTCTCAGCTGGAGAGATGACCCAAACCTCAATTACTGAAGTGTCTGGGCCTTTAATAGTTCTGCCTGAATTGGGTGGCTGTAGTTTTACATTGACCTTAACCACAGGGCATGTTTGCCCCAAGGAACATTCTCTTCTCTACCTCCATTGTAGATTAGTAGTTTAATTTTCTCTTGGTAGTCAAGATCAATCACCCCAGCCAGCACCGTAACTTCCTTCTTGTTGATTCAGAAGCACGAGGAACCTGGAGTGGTTCAGTGGCCATCTTAACTCCAAGTTCAATGAAATAATTACTGTGTATCCTGGTGGAAGCATTCCTCCTTCTGGAACTAAGATTTTAGGCAAGCAGAGCATAAAGTCATGGGAACAGGCAACAAAAATTTTGCTAGTGGGTCAGTAGAGGTAATAGTGGGTGGTGTCAATCCCATTTCTACCCCTTGATTCCTGGACCTATGAATTCTGACTATGCGGGAAGTAACACTATATACGGATTCAGAGCATATATAGCCTCCTAGAGAACCTTGCCCCAGCCCTGCAAGGTGTTGTCCCCTAGCTGATGCTGTAATCTTCAAAAGGCCATTCCACAGTTCTATCAAGCCAGCCACTTCAGGATGATGGGGAACATGGCAGGACTAGTGAATTCCATGAGCATGGGCCATTGCTACACTACTTTTGCTATGAAGTGGGTTCCAGAATCAGAAGCAATGCTGTGTGGAATACCATGATGGTGAATAAGGCATTTTGTAACTCCATGGCTGGTAGTTTTAACAGAAGCATTGCACACAGGAGAGGAAATCTGTGTCCAGAATAAGTGTCTATTCCAGTGAGAACAAAATACCGCCTCTTTCAGGTAGCTGGCTGGTCACCATGGGAAATGGTGCCATACTGGGGATTTAGTGTTTCTCTCTACTGCTGGCAGATTGGGCTCTCAGCAGTGGCCATAGCCAGGCCAGCCATGTTGAGGGGAAGTCCATGTTGCTGAGCTCACGTACAACCTCCATGTCTGTTATTCTGGCTACCTTATTCATGAGCCCATTGGGCAATGACAGGGGTGGCTGGGGAAAAAGGCAGACTACTTTTATTTTATCTGTATGTTTCATCAGTTACTGAGAGAAGAAAGTTAACATATCAACTCTGATGTGGGTTCATCTCTCTCTCTTTAGTTTTGTCAATTTTTGCTTCACATATTTTGAAACTATGATATTAGATTATTATGACTTTCTTTTTTTTTTTTTTTTTGCTGTACGCGGGCCTCTCACTGTTGTGGCCTCTCCCGTTGCGGAGCACAGGCTCCGGACGCACAGGCTCAGCGGCCATGGCTCACGGGCCCAGCCGCTCCGCGGCATATGGGATCCTCCCAGACCGGGGCACGAACCCGTATCCCCTGCATCGGCAGGCGGACTCTCAACCACTGCGCCACCAGGGAGGCCCTATGACTTTCTTTTGATTTGACCTTTTACCATTATGAAATGTCACCATTTATCTCTCACAATGTCTCTTACCTTAGAGTTTATTTTAATTAATATTAATTTCACCATGCTAGATTTCATTTAATTAGTATGTCTTTTTGGTCTTTTATTTTCATCCTGTAATTTTATTTCTGTAAGTTTATAATACTTTTATTGTAAATGGCATATAGTTTGGGCTTCTAAAAAAATCTGCCTTTGTATTTTAATTTGTGTATTTATTCAATTCATATTTAATATAGTATTATTGTTAGGCTTATTACTTTACTATTTATCTTTTATTTGTTCTGACATTTATTTCCTTTTTCCTCCTTTCCTGCCTTCCATTGTATACATTAAGCAAGTGTTTTTGTTTTTTTTTTAATATTCTGTTTTATCTACTAGCGTTTTGTAATACATTTTAGTATCAGTCTCTTTTTGGTTACTAGAAATTACAAAATACATCCTTATTATGGTCTACCTGAAATTAGCATTTTAACTCTTCTCAACAATAAAACAACCATGCAACAATTTAACTCTATTTACCATCTCCTCCTTTCTATTGTTTTCTATTGTTGTTGTGTGGTTTACTTTTACGTAGATTACAAAATATGCTTTTTATTGTTTTTTAAACATAGTAGTCTTTTATATTTATACATATATTTACCCTTTCCAATGCTGTTCACTTCTTAAACTTCTATTTTTCCATCTGAGATCAATTTCCTTCAGCATAAAAGAACTTTCTTTAGTATTTCTTGAAGTGTAGGTCTGCTGGAGATGATTCTCATAGCTTTCGTTTGTACATAACATCATTATTTCATCTTTATTTTTGAAGAATATTTACACTGGGTATGGAATTCTAGGTTGATAGGTTTTTTTCTTATAACATTTTAAAGATTATATTCTGATGTCTTTTGCTTCTATTGTTACTTTTTTTCCAATGATAATGTCTTTTTTTCAGGGTGTTTTAAGATTTTCTCATTCTCTTTTTCAGTATTTCTGACTATAGCATGCTTATCGATATTTGCACATATGTGTGTGTTGTATTAATCCTGTTTGGGGTCCTCTGTGATTCTTCAATTTGTGAGTTGATGTATATAATCAAATTTGGAAAGTTCTCAGCCATTGTTTCTTCCAATTTTGCTTCTGTCTCATTCTCTCTATTTTCTCTTTCTGGTACCTGATTATGCCTATTTCAGACCTTTTGAATGCATCCTACATCTTTCATACTGTTTTATTTTTTAATCTTTTTTTCTTTCTATTTCAGTTTGGATATTTTTACTAACATATCTTTGTATATACTAATGCTGTATTCTATCATGTCCACTATGCTATTAAAGCTATTTAATAAGTTCTTAACATCAGATATTATATTTCAAAGTGCTAGAATGTTCATTTAGTTCTTTTTTGTAGATTTGAATTCTCTTTTGAAATATGTCTTTTCATCAGTTCCCAATCTTTAATTCTATTTTATTTAACATATTAATCACAGTCATCTTGACATCCTTTCTATTTATTCCAACATGAATGAGTTCTGTCTCTGAAGATCCAACATGAATGTGTCTCTTCATTGACTATTTATTCCTTGATGTGTGGCTCCTATTAAGGCTTAGTTTTAGGCTTTGTTAAGTTGATGTATTTCAGTTTTGTTTTAGTCCTGGAGCATAGCTCTTATTCCTCAGACATAGTTCTTACTCTTAAGCATGGCCTTTCTGGAGTCTGTACTGAATGTCCAGTATTTTCACCAAAGTATCTCAACACTGGCTGAGATGGAATTCCCATGTCTCTCCAGCACTGTAGGATCTCTGAAATCTCTGCCTCACATGCTCTTTTCCAAAAACTGTTCTCTGCCAGGTATCCTGGAGTCTCATCCTATACTTGTGCAGCTTCAACTTAGGACAAGAAGCCAAAGGTGCATTGGCTGAGATTTTGGAGTGTACTTTCTCAGAGGTGCCCTCTTTTTCAGTACCCTCCCCCACCATCCCACTGCCTTCAAAGCTCAAAGTTTCTGTCACCCACTGAGACTGCTGCTCTCTGCCTGAGTTCCCTTTCTCTGTGCCTCCATTTGGAAGATGAACTCAGGGTACTACAGGTGAATGTAGGCTCATTTCTTGTGCTCTCCTTCTTTCAAAGATTTTTGAAAGTTTTGCACTGACTGATGCCCAAGACTACTATCCAGTGTCCAGTTGTTTTATATATTATGTTTATATATTTTGTCTAGCTTTTATAGTTATTTAAAACAGGAGGATATCTCATACCAGCTACTTTAGAAATGGATTAAGAAATCAGGAAGTAGCTCATTTTAAAAAATTGTTTTCTTTGTTATGTTTTTCTGCCAGGTGTTATTGCATTCATTGTATATCTTTAATATGCTCCTTCACTATTTATTTACTTTACATGCTTGTGTAAGAAGTAAATGTAATCCATATTTTATACAGACAGGATTAATACACAGTACTCACAAGCATACTCATTAGTGAGTCTCTAAATGTTAGATTATTTACTACTTGGTCTTTTAAATGCCATGCATTTTGCAGAAATGCATGATGAATTGCTATGTATGTGTTAAAATGTGTTTTAGTCATATTTGGGGAAATCGTTTGGAGTTTTGGGGTGGGGTTAGGAATGCATTACTATTTTTTTACACTCAAACTAGTGGCTTCTGAAAAGTCATGTTGAAAATATTTTCAGGAATCAACACAATTTAGATAACACCCACAAAAATTTCTGTCTACCACTATTTCCTTGATTGTTTGACTTATATACATTTATTACCAGCCCAAAACTAGCCTGATTATAGGAATCCACAAAGCCCTTCAACTCATGGAATATAAATTACACCGTGTTTCCTGTCTACCCTGCAAGCATGTCTTATTGTTCTGGACCCCACTTCCCTTAGCACTTGCTCCTTCTTCACCTTCCTTGAGTTCCAGATCTCACCTATTCCACTGAGGACATGCAATCTTCTCCGTTACAATCCTGAGAAAACAAAGGTTGTTCTTTCAGAATGCTGTTGCTTCATTTCTGTCTGTACTTCCAGATATTTCTGGTTTATTTCTTTCAGCTTTCTCATCTGGCTTAGCAGAGGGGTTATTCTGAATAACCAAGTCTCTCCTTCTCCAGGGCAGAACTTTATTCTCTCCATTAACTTTTCTGCATTTGCCTTCAACTGTGTGTCATCTTCCTTTTCCCTAAAAGTCTTTATGTGACCTTGTCATTTCCCAAGTTAGCCTCTTCTTTTTTCACATTTATTCATTGTTCAAAATTCTGGCATCTGGGCTATACTTACTGCACTCTGTCATAAACACTCATGCCCTCCTCAGCGCTCTGTATTGAGATTTCTTCTCACTATGTAACTGAGCTTTACTCTTGAAGGTGACTTTCTGATATGAACACTCACACCTTTCTTGCAGCACTTGACACCATTTACTGCCTGCACCTGAAATCCTTCTTGCAAGACCTCCCTGTCAAGATTCCATATTGGTGGCCTGCCTTCCTCTTTGCATTCTTTGCTGATTACCACCATTTCTTTTTCATCTGTTTCCAATGGAAATCATCCCAAGTTTCAGGCTTTGGCTCTGTTTTTTCCTCTTTTATTTTTTTCCCCTTTAGAACATTCTTTTTTCCTCATTAAATTTACCTTGTCCTGCCAAATATGCATCCTTGGATGGATTTTAATCTAGAACTCTCATGAATTTCCTCAGGTAATTTTTCTTGGGTTCTAACCTTCCCACCTCTACGGAAGAATTGACCATCTCAGCTGCCCTATGAAAGCTCCCTTTTAATGTTTCTTCCTCTTTTCCTTGTGAACAGAAGAAGTCCACTGTTGTTCTGACAGCTTCTGCCTCACTTCACTGGGTGGGTAATGACTGGTGTTTGCCAGAATAGCAGTCTTGGAAGTCTTGGAGGACTGGCATCCCCTCCACTAGTGAGTGGCCTGAGGTGTGCATGTGACCCAATTTTGGCCAATGAGACATGAAGGGGAATGTGATGAGCACATTGGGAATTTTTTCCTACTTGATAATAGTTATGAATATGGAGACAGAGAGAGATTTTCCCACTGCCCCTTGCTTTCTGCTTTGGATGCTTTCTGTAAAGATGTAGATGCTTGAAACAGCAGTCACCTAAGATGATGAAGAGAGATGTGTGCCCAACGTGTGACAGATTAAAGGGTCCCATACAACTGGTGACTTTGTGGACCCACAGAACTACGTCTGCGGTTAGAATGATTCTTCAGACAGAATCTTGGGACTGCCTGCATCCAGACTTCTCATCCAGTAACTTTATCCACTCCATTATGCTCACTTCAAATATAATGATATAGGCAAAGTGAAAGGAAAAAGGTGGAAAAACATACCTTGCTAATACATTTTTTTAAAGCAGGAAAGGCTATATTAATATCAGATAAATTAGACTTCAGAGCAAAGAAAATTAAGGACAGAGATGGACATTACATAAAAAGATTAATCCACCAAGAATACATAGCAATTCTAAATATATATGCATCAAACAACAGAGCTGCAAAATATATGAAGCAACAAGTGATAAAACTGAAAGGAGAGGTTGACAAATCCACATTTACATTGGAGATTTCAACATTACTTTCTCAACAACTGATAGAACAGCCAGAAAAATCATCAGAAAAGATATATAAGAACTGAACAAACAATTACGATCTAGTTAACATTTATAGAACATTTAATTAAACAATAGCAGAAAATACATTCTTTCCAAGAGCTTCCAGAACATATACCAAGATAGATCAGAATGTGTACAAAGATAAGCAGGTAGGTTGTTTTAGTATGTGTGATAAAACAACTTAATAAATTTATAAGAATTGATCACACAGTGTATGTTTTCTGATCATATGGAAACAAAGTAGAAATCAGTGGCAGAAAGATAACAGGAAAATCTCCATATACTCAGAAGCTAAATAATGCACTATGGATCAAAAAGAATGCCTCAAGGGGAATTAAAAAATTGATTTGGATGTCCTCACTCCCTTCTTAAGAAAAAACCTTAAGAAACTGAAAATCAATGAATTATCTTGGACTCATTAGAAAACTGAAGTCACAGGGCAAACAACCACCCTGATATCTGGAGAGGTAGATGACTACAAGGAATCACATGGAGATCAGCTTGTAGCAGAAGCTACCAAAAGGAACACTTAAACAGTAATTCTGATGAATTGCTGAAGGCTGAATATGGACTACTGTGAGAGTTAAGAGATTCCTGGGGTTATAGGTTCAGTGGACCCCAAAAACTTATGGGTTTTAACCTACAAGAACCCCACCAGCTTCTCACTGTGAAAAGCCAAGGCAAATTCCCTCATGTCTTTGGCAGGGGGTTCAAAAAAAAATTATGAAATATACCCAGAGCATTCTTCATAACAAATACCTATTCTTTATGGGGAAAGTCTTTACCAGAGCCTTCTTGTTTCACCCAAGGGAGGAGATAAAGTAAGAAACAATTGTGGAAGTCATAACCTGGGGACACAGACCCACTAAAAGACTGAGATTTAATCATAAGACTATAGAATGCTTTTCCTTTCCCACACCTGATCATCACATCAACAGGGTTGTAGCATAATATCAGTGGATTACAACTGAAGGAGCCACAAGACATAGGCTCCATCTAAGGATAAGCCCAAAGACAATGGAAACAAAACAAGGAATTTGATGCTCCTACAGCTACAGCAAACATAAAACAACACCCACTTCCTGGCCAGATTAACATCAAACTTCACACTTAAGGCCTATTTACCTCAGGTACTGTTTCCCAAAAAAGTCAACAAATTACAGGGCATGATAACAGCAAGAAAAAATAGTCTGAAGAGGTGAAGCAAGCATCAAAACAAGACTGACATAGATATTGAAACTATCAGATGAAGAATTTAAAATAACTATGATTAATAAAAAGGGGAGAAGTAGAAATATGCAAGAACAGATGAGTAATGTAGGCTGAATAATGGAAATTCTAAGAAAAAATCAAAAGGAAACGTCAGGAATCAAAACACTGTAATAGAAATGATGAATGTCTTTGGGCTCATCAGTAGACTGGCCATGGCTGAAGAAAGAATCAGTAAACTTATGATATGCCAATAGAAACTTCCAAACTAAAGTGCAAAGAAAAAAAACACACAATATTCAAGAACTACAGGACAATTCCTAAAGGTATAACATAGGCATAATTGTAATACCAGAGGCAGAAGAAGGAGAGAAAAGCAGGAAAATATTTGAAGTAATAGTCTGAGATTTTTCTAAAATTAATGATAGACACCAAACCATAGATTTGAGAAGCTCAGGGAGCATCAAGCAGTACAAATATTAAAACAACTACACCAGAACATGACATCAGAAAATCAAAGACAAACTCTTGAAAGAAGCGTCGACTGAAAAAAAAATGCACAACCAGAAGTTGAGAATTATGTTTTATTTGGCAGACTTTCTGAGGACTTCAAGCCCAGGAGGCAGCCTCTTAGATTGCTCTGAGGGTCTGGCTCCAAAGAGGTAAGGGAGGAGCCAGGATATATAGGAGTTTTGCAACAAAAACCAGGTAGTCAGAATATCAAAAGATTACTGTTAAAGAAAACCAGACATCTCAAGTTAATGAATTTAATACTTTTCTATGTAAGGGAAGATGTAAGAGTCTGGGCTCACTGAAATCATTCCTTTGATATGCACCTTAGCTATGTGGGGCCAGTATCCTGTGCTTTCCCATCCTGAGTGCCCTCAGGGTGCACTGTTGGGGGTGGCTGCAGTGGCTGATGGCTTTATGGCCACAATATCCTTTGTTTACTAATATTCTTTGTGCACAGAAGACGGAAGGAGGAAATCTGAAATACATAGGTATTAATCTAACAAACCATGTACAGGACTTGTATGTTGAAAACCATGAAATACCGATGAAAGAAATCAAAGAAGATCTTGTCAACTACAAATTGGCGTTTGCCATGGGCACTTGCCATCTACCTCTACTAGGATTAAACTAAATGCCACTGCAGCTGCTGACCTTCAACATTCCCAGAAAGGAATTCAGGGTGGAGATCAGGAATGAGGCACTAGGTGCTCTGAGAAAAACTAGCAGAACAGGTCTTCAGATAGTTAGATATTTTCAGGAGCTGATTTTATGAGCCCATTTCTTGCATCCCCTCTAGAAAAGCACTAAATTCCTTCATGGTGAAGTCTGTTCCTTGTGACTAGCATTAACCCTCACGACACCTTCTGCAAAAATATGTGCTTGATTGCATGTATTTCCACTTCACCAAAATCACATACATATTGACCCACTACCTCTTTGGAGCAGTTTCTCAGAGCTATCTGAAATGCTGTCTCCCAGGCTGCAGTCCTCATTTTGCCCCAAACAAAACTTAACTCGCAACTCTCACATTGTGCATTTTTTTAAGTGGACATCTAAATAATTGGAGAGATATTTTGTGTTCATGGATTAGAAGATTCAATAAAGTAGAGATGTCGTCTTTCCAAATTGATAAACAGGTTTAGTGCAATTCCTATCAAAATCTCAACACGATTGTATATCTATATCTATATCTATCTATCTATCTATCTATCTATCTATATATATATATATATATATACATGTATACAAGTCTGGAAAACAAGAGTAAAGTGAGAGAAATCACTCTAACCAATATTAGCTACACTAATCAAGACAGTGTGGTATTGGCAAAGCAATGGACACATAGATTATTGGAACAGAATAGAAAACCCAGAAAGAGTCCCCAAAAAGTTGACTACTCACTTTTGACAAGATTAAAAAAAAAAATTCAAAGGAAGAATAGTCTTTTCAAATGGTCCTGGAACAATTGGATATTTAAAGGCAAAACAATAAACTTTGACCTAAACCTTACACATTAGACAAAAATTAATTCAAAAAAGGATAAGTGATTTAGTGTAAATTGCAAAACTATATAACTTTAAGAAGATAACGTAGTAGAAAATCTTTGAAACCTGGGTCTAAGTGAGGAGTTCTTAGAGATGACTTGAAAGCACAATCCATAAAAGGGAGTAACTGATAAATTGGACTTTATAAAATTTTAAATCTTTTGTTCTTCAAAAGACTCTGGTAAGAGAATGAAAACTATAGACAGAGAAAATATTTGCAAACTGAATATCTGACAAAGTAATCATATCTAGCATATATAAGTAATTCTCAAAGGTGAGAATTTTTTAAAAAGCAAACAATACAATTAGAATGTGAAAATGGGCAAAAGACATGAACAGACATTTCACTCAAGAGAATTTATATATGGCAGATAAGCACATGAAAAGATGTTCAATATCATGATACCACTAATCATTGGAGAAATGCAAATTAAGATGATGATGAGATATCATCATACATTTATTAAAACAAGTAAAATAAAAAACAGGGACAATACCAAATGCTGCAGGGGGTGTGGAGTAACTGAATTTCTCATATATTACTAGTTGAGAATGTAAGATGGTACAGTTACTCTAAAAAATAGGTTGTCAGTTTCTTAAAAAACCAAGCATAATCTCACCATACAATTCAGCAATTATGCTCATAGTGAAAACTTATGTCAGCACAAAAACCTGTAGGTAATTGCTAATAGCAGCTTTATTTGTAAAGCTGCAAACAACAAAAATATCCCTCAATAGGTGAATGGTTAAACAAACTGTGGTTTATGTGTCATCCATACCATGGAGTGAATACACAAACTTTGATGGATATCAAGGGCATATTGCTAAGTGATAAAAAAAAAAAACCTCAAATCATTACATTGTATGACTCCATTTGTATAACCTCATGGAAATGGCAAAAATATTAAGATGGAGAAAATAAGTTAGTGGTTTCCAGAGGTTAGGGATGATTGGGGAAGGGGGGAGAATGTGTGACTGCTCAAGGGTAGCTCAGAGAAATGTTTGTGGTAAAGAAAGTTCTTGTGATGAGGATCACACATTATAAAATGACAGAACTGTACACTCACATTCTCTAGTGCCAAATTTCTGGTTTTGATAGTGTACTATAATTATGAAAGATATAACCCGGAAGGGAAATTGAGTGAAGCATACATAGGACTACTGTGCCATCTTTGCAAGGTTCTGTGAGTTTACCATTATTTCAAAATTAAAAGTTTGAAAAACACAGAGAATGGAGTAACAGCCCTGCAGGGGTGGGAAAGATTTAGTTGTGGAAGCAACATATGAGCCTAGTCCCAAAGGTTGATGGGGGCTTTCAGGGGTGGCAGGAACCTTTTAGGGAGAGATCAAAACAGCCTTTCCAGAAGTACAGAGGTGGAAAAGGGTAATTCTTCAGTCAGGATGCTTTGATCAAAAGTAACACAAGACTCACTAAAAGTGGTCTGAGGGAGAGGGGTTTGCTTTAAGTGTTGGCTATTCTCTGATCACCCTTCTAGGTCCATTCACTGCACTTCTCTGTGCCCTGGGAAGCTGAGCTCCATCACCTGGGCCCCCTTTGGGTTTCAGCTAGTGGGAGGCATTGGCAGGAGATCAGACGGCACCAGGAGAGAGAGGTTGCAGTATTAGTTCCACCCTTTTCACACTGGGCTGTGGTTTTGAAAGTATCTGAGTTACTCTATTCCCAGCCTCATCCTCTCACCAAGGTCCAGTAACCACCCACTCCCTGTCCTTGCAGACTTAGAGTCATAATGGCTTCCTACTGTTGCCAGTTTCTGGATGCTTCAACAACCTTTTCCAGTTCCTTTCATTCTACCCACACATCTGCCACCAGCCCCTTTATGAAACTCTTCAGTGAGCCCTTTGAGGGTGGTCTATGTTCTGCAAAGATCTTGAAATATACATTAACTCAAAATAAGAATTCTGGAAGTAGACTGTTCTAGGGTCGGTTCAGCTACAAATTCAAAGGTAGACACAGCCATATCCTGTCCAAGAAGAGAGACACTGGAGTGGTGTGTGAGCATGTGTGTGTGGGGGGGGGGTGGGGGGACGGAAAATCCTTCCATCACATTTCTGTTCAGATTCTGTGGACTAGGGTTGGATCTCATGCCCATGCTCTGGCTGCAGGGGGTGGGGAAGTAAAGACTTGGTACTTTATCATCTCTGGTAGAATGTGGGCTAAGGCAGCAAGGAAGAAATGAATGGGAAAATTGACTGATGGTGGGCAATTGAAGATGTCTTCCCCACCGAGGAGACTCTCAGTTGGCTGTACTCTGACATGAGGTTGAAGGAGAGAGTGGAAAGAGTATAGCCAGTTCACAGAGAGCTTTGTGTGACAAAGAGGGAATCCAAGAGTCACTCAGTTTCACATAAGGACCAGGAAGGAGGAAGGAAGCAGTCTTGCCTCTGTACCTGGTAATGGTCAATTTCAAGAACTTGCACTGGGGGTAAAAGAAGCAATAATCTAGACTAGAGAGGGGCCAAAAAGTTGTCAAACTGTTTTGTCATCTGCACAACTCTGATCATTTTGGGGGGCCCTTTGGTCTTTTTTGTCTGTCTCTGTACTGATATCACACCATTTTAATTATTATGGCTTTATAGTAAGTTTATAATAAACCCAACTTGCATTTATTTTTCCAGAGGGTCTTTAAAGGTCTTGGCATTTTGCAGATGAATACATATTTTAGAATCAACTTGTGAAATTCCACAAAACCCCCTTGGGGACTTTGACTGGGTTTGCATTTAATCTATAAGTTAGTTTGGGAAGAACTGAGATCTTTATAACAGTCTGTCTTCCAATTCATAAAGATGGTATTTCTCTATTATCTTTTTTTTTTTTTTTAAAGAAGATGTTGGGGGTAGGAGTTTTTATTAATTAATTAAATTATTTTTGCTGTGTTGTGTCTTCATTTCTGTGTGAGGGCTTTCTCTAGTTGTGGCAAGCAGGGGCCACTCTTCATCGCGGTGCGCGGGCCTCTCACTATCGCAGCCTCTTGTTGCGGAGCACAGGCTCCAGACGTGCAGGCTCAGTAGTCGTGGCTCACGGGCCTAGTTGCTCCGCGGCATGTGGGATCCTCCCAGACCAGGGCTCGAACCCGTGTCCCTTGCATTAGCAGGCAGATTCCCAACCACTGTGCCACCAGGGAAGCCCCTTCTCTATTATCTTAATCATCTTTGATGTCTCTCAATAAAATTTTGTAATTTCTCATAGTATTTTACAATGTAATTCACTAAATTTATTACTAGGTTCCTGCTATTTTAGATGTGTAGCTAATTATATGTTTTGAGAAACATTTTATAAATATTTGTTGCTGATATATAAAAAACAATTGATTATTATATGTTTACTTCAAATACGACAATCCTGACAAACTCTTTTACAAACTCTAATATTTACAGATTTTCCCATACAAATCATATACTTTGTGAATAATAAAGTTTTATCTATTTAGTTTTTATATCTTTGATATATTTTTCTTGTTGTCTAGCATCTTCAATAAAATGCAGAATAAGAGTGGTAATATAGGGGAATTCCCTGGTGGTCCAGTGGTTAGGACTCGATGCTTTCACTGCCATAGCCCAGGTTCAATCCCTGGTGGGGGAACAAAGATCTCACAAGCCTTGCAGTGTGGCCAAAAAAAAAAAAAAAGTGGTGTTAGAAAGCACCCTTATTTTATTCTTAATTTCAAAGATAAAGCTTTCAATGTATCATAAACAAATACAATATTTAATGTATTTATATTTAATATGTATTTAATAAGATATAATATTTAATAGACTTTTTATTGGGTTAAGTAAATTCATTTCTATTTCTTATTTGCTGGGGAATTTTAATCATGAATGAATGTTGAATTTTTTTTTCCTTCTGCTAACTTTGGGTTTTGTTTGTTCTTCGTTCTCTAGTTCCTTTAGGTATACGGTTACATTGTTTATTTGAGATTTTTCTTGTTTCTTGCAGTAGGCTTGTATTGCTATAAACTTCCCTCTTAGAACTGCTTTTGCTGCATCCCATGGGTTTTGTATCGTCGTGTTTTCATTGTCATTTGTCTCTAGATATTTTTTGATTTCCTCTTTGATTTCTTCAGTGATCTCTTGGTTATTTAGTAGTATATTGTTTAGCCTCCATGTGTTTGTGTTTTTTACGTTTTTTCCCCTGTAATTGATTTCTAATCTCATCGCGTTGTAGTCAGAAAAGGTGCTTGATATGATTTCAATTTTCTTAAATTTACTGAGGCTTGATTTGTGACCCAAGATGTGATCTAATCTGGAGACTGTTCCGTGCGCACTTGAGAAGAAAGTGTAATCTGTTGTTTTTGGATGGAATGTCCTATAAATATCAATGAAATCTATCTGGTCTATTGTGTCATTTAAAGCTTGTTTTCTTATTAATTTTCTGTTTGGATGATCTGTCCATTGGTGTAAGTGAGGTGTTAAAGTCCCCCACTATTATTGTATAACTGTCGATTTCCTCTTTTAGAGCTGTTAGCAGTTGCCTTATATATTGAGGTGCTCCTATGTTGGGTGCATATATATTTATTTTATTTTATTTTATTTTATTTTTTTTTAAGGTTCAAGCTTTATTTTTCCTCTAATGGAGAATCTTACATTGTAGTTTTACATTGACCTGCTTTTTATTCTTTTATTTTTTATTTATTTATTTATTTTTGCTGTACACGGGCCTCTCACTGTTGTGGCCTCTCCCATTGAGGAGCACAGGCTCCAGACGCGCAGGCCCAGTGGCCATGGCTCACGGGCCCAGCCGCTCCGCGGCATGTGGGATCCTCCCGGACCGGGGCACGAACGCGTATCCCCCGCATCGGCAGGCAGACTCCCAACCACTGCGCCACCAGGGAAGCCCGCATATATATTTATAATTGTTATATTTTCTTCTTGGATTGATCCCTTGATCATTATGTAGTATTCTTCCTTGTCTCTTGTATTATTCTTTATTTTAAAGTCTATTTTATCTGATACGAGTATTGCTACTCCAGATTTCTTTTGATTTCCATTTGCATGGAATATCTTTTTCCATCCCCTCACTTTCAGTCTGAATGTGTCCCTAGGTCTGAAGTGGCTCTCTTGTAGACAGCATATATATGGGTCTTATTTTTGTATCCATTCAGCAAGCCTGTGTCTTTTGGTTGGAGTATTTCATTCATTCATGTTTAAGGTAATTATCGATGTGTATGTTCCTATTACCATTTTCTTAATTGTTTTGGGTTTGTTTTGTAGGTCCTTTTCTTCTCTTTTGTTTCCCACTTAGAGAAGTTCCTTTAGCATTTATTGTAAAGCTGGTTTGATGCTGCTGAATTCTCTTAGCTTTCGCTAGTCTGTAAAGCTTTTGATTTCTCCATCGAATCTGAATGAGATCCTTGTCAGGTAGAGTAATCTTGTTTGTAGGTTCTTCCCTTTCATCACTTTATTTTTTTTTTTTTTTTTTTTTTTTTTTTGCGGTATGCGGGCCTCTCACTGCTGTGGCCTCCCCCGTTGCGGAGCACAGGCTCCGGATGCGCAGGCCCAGCGGCCATGGCTCACAGGCCCAGCTGCTCCGCGGCATATGGGACCCTCCCAGACCGGGGCACGAACCCGTATCCCCTGCATCGGCAGGCGGACTCTCAACCACTGCGCCACCAGGGAGACCCCTTTTCATCACTTTAAATATGTCATGCCACTCCCTTGTGGTTTGTAGAGTTTTTGCTGAGAAATCAGCTGTTCCCTTGTATTTGTTGTTTTTCCCTTGCTGCTTTTAATAATTTTTCTTTGTCTTTAATTTTTGCCAATTTGATTAGTATGTGTCTCGGCACGTTTCTTCTTAGGTTTATCCAGTATGGGACTCTCTGTGCTTCCTGGACTTGGGTGGCTATTTCCTTTCCCATGTTAGGGAAGTTTTTGACTATACACTCTTCCAATATTTTCTTGGGTCCTTTCTCACTCTCTTTTCCTTCTGGGACCCCATAATGTGAATGTTGTCACGTTTAATGTTTTCCCAGAGGTCTCTTAAGCTGTCTTCATTTCATTTCTTTTTTTTTTTTCTTTATTCTGTTCTGCAGCTGTGAATTCCACCATTCTGTCTTCCAGGTCACTTATCCGTTCTTCTGCCTCCGTTATTCTGCTATTGATTCCTTCTAGTGTATTTTTCATTTCAGTTATTGTATTGTTCATCTCTGTTTGTTTGTTCTTTAATTCTTCTAGGTCTTTGTAGAACATTTCTTGCATCTTCTCAATCTTTGCCTCCATTCTTTTTTTGAGGTCCTGGATCATCTTCACTATCATTATTCTGAATTCTTTTTCTGGAAGGTTGCCTATCTCCATTTCATTTAGTTCTTTTTATGTGGTTTTATCTTGTTCCTTCACCTGATACATAGCCCTCTGCCTTTTCATCTTGTCTATCTTCCTTTGAATGTGGTTTTTGTTCCACAAGCTGCAGGATTGTAGTTCTTCTTGCTTCTGCTGTCTGCCCTCCAGTGGATGCGGTTATATAAGAGGCTTGTGCCAGCTTCCTGATAGGAGGGACTGGTGGTGGGTAGAGCTGGGTGTTGCTCTGGTGGGAAGAGCTCAGTAAAGCTTTAATCCTGTCTGCTGATGGGTGGGGCTGAGTTCCCTTCCTGTTGGTTGTTTGGCTTGAGGCGACCCAACACTGGAGCCTACCCAGGCTCTTTGGTAGGGCTAATGGTGGACTCTGGGAGGGCTCACACCAAGGAGTACTTCCCAGAACTTCTGCTGCCAGTGTGCTTGTCCTCACCATGAGCCACAGCCACCTCCCGCCTCTGGAGGAGGTCCTCCAACACTAGAAGGTAGGTCTGGTTCAGTCTCCTATGGGGTCACTGCTCCTTCCCCTGGGTCCCAATGTGCACACTACTTTGTGTGTGCTCTCCAGGAGTGGAGTCTCTGTTTCTCCCAGTCCTGCCAAAGTCCTGCAGTCAAATCCCGTTAGCCTTCAAAGTCTGATTCTCTAGGAATTCCTCTTCCTGTTGCCAGGGCCCCAGGTTGGGAAGCCTGACATGGGGCTCAGAACCTTCACCCCAGTTGGTGGACTTCTGTGGTCTAAGTGTTCTCCAGTTTGTGAGTCACCCACCCAGCAGTTATGGGATTTGATTTTATTGTGATTGTGCCCCTCCTACCATCTCACTGTGGCTTTTCCTTGTCTTTGGATGTGGGGTATCTTTTTTGGTGAGTTCCAGTGTCTTCCTGTAGATGATTTTTCAGCAGTTAGTTTTGATTCCGATGCTCCCACAAGAGGGAATGAGTGTGGGGAAGGTGGGAGGGAGGGAGATGCATGAGGGAAGGGATGTGGGAACAGATGTATATGTATGACTGATTCACTTTGTTATAAAGCAGAAACTAATAAAAAATAAAAAAGAGGGAGTGAGTGCACGTCCTTCTACTCCACCATTTTGAACCAATCTATTGTTTATTTTGTGTTTAAAGATATAAGCTCACATATACATACATACATACATACATACATACATATATATTACCCCTACCCTGACCAGATAAATGAAGACATGCTACAATGTTACAAATTTTTCCATGTTTGTTTTTCCCTTAAGAATATATCCTGGAGTTCACTCTCCAGCAGAATCCCTTTTAATAGTGACAAAGTATTTATGCATCAAAATGTGGGTGCACCTCTCATCTAGGACTCCTTAAATCCAAGTTCAAAGCCTGAGGCTCCTTAGGCCACACAAGCAACTCAAAGCCAGGCTGCAAGTCTAGCCACAGGCTCATTTATGTCCACTTTGCTCTCACCCAGAGAGTGTTGGCCTTTGGAGTCCTAACTCCCCATCAGTATAGTCTATTTGCAACCTTATTTTAGGATGCCTGGAGATTTGCCTTTAATTCCTTCTGACCTAAAATCAGTTTTCCTGCTGTTTCTTTGTTTATAGAGAAAATCCCCAGGGCAAAATAGCTCTGAGCCTTTGGTTTACTTTTTTCTGGTTTTTGTCTTCTTTTAAAGTGTGGTCTAATGGTTCTTTACTCTCTTGTTAGCTCTTGTATGCTTTTATTTATTTATTTATTTATTTATTTATTTTTAGCTTATAAAAACCAGAAATTTATTCCTCATAATTCTGGAGGCAGGAAGTCCAAGATCAAGTCGCCAGAATAGTCACATGTAGGTTCTCTTCTTGATTCATTGCTGGTGCCTTTTCACTGTGTCTTGTTTTTCTTCATCCTGAATTCCCCTCAGGGGCCTACCGTTGGGGATGGCTACAGTGGCTGATGGCTTGGTGGCTGGGCAACATTCGTTGTTTACTGGAGTGGCAGGCAACATTTTTTTTGTCTCCAGCTATGTTAATATATGTATGCATGTATATATACACACACACACACACACACACACACACACACACACACACACACAGATTTTAAACTTGCAGACTTTTAATATTTCATAAGGTGTAATGGCTTATATTTATATTAGATGAATATTATATCTATATTTATAAGGCCTTCCCATTGGTATACAGTTATGCAATTTTATTTTATTTTTTATTCTTATTTTTTTATTGGGGTATAGTTTTTTTACAATGTTGTGTTAGTTTCTACTGTACAGTGAAGTGAAGTTTCCTGTGCTATACAGCAGATTCTCATTAGTTATCTATTTTATACATATTAGTTAGTGTATATATGTCAATGCTTGGATGCTCTTAAGATGATAACATCACCCAGGTAATTTAGTTTTTCCTAGAGCAAGAGCTGGTCTGAATTGCTCGGTCTGCCATTACTGGAACCATTTGTTACTTTCATAGTTGGGGAAAAAAATTAAAAAGAAACATTCATGATAATTTGGCTTTCAGTGTTGGTTTTGACTTATGGATACTGAGCCAAAAAAATCATATTAGCATTAGCATTTTCCCCCTTTGTGTATATAATATTCTTTCCAATAACATAAGCTTAAACACCTTGGAAGATAAAGCTTCTATGTGTGCCTTGGGATGTTCCAAAAGCAGTTACAGGTTAATGGACCATGATTTGTAGGGAGGTACTGCAGATCTTTTTAAAGAAAACCTCCCAATACACCCAAATCTCATTATCCCAAGCTGAGAGGGAGACTGCAGAAGCAAGGTATAGACCCAGAGCACACTCATCATCTCTCAAATAGAGACGTGAGGGAATGAACAGATAAATGAAAGAATGTACAAACCAGAGATCACCTGTTTCTAAGCCTGAGCTTGGTAAGGAGCTCAGTGTTACACTGTGATCTGAATGGTCACTGAGACAACATCATGGACAATTTACATGGACTCTGAATGCAATTATCATGAGCCCAATTATGCACCCCATTTTCTACACTAAGGCCATTTTCAGGAGATGCTGTAACACTTGATTTAAAAAGTCAGATGAGGACTTCCCTGGTGGTGCAGTGGTTGAGAGTCCGCCTGCCGATGCAGGGGACACGGGTTCATGCCCCGGTGCAGGAAGATCCCACATGCCGTGGAGCAGCTGGGCCCGTGAGCCATGGCCGCTAAGCCTGCACATCTGGAGCCTGTGCTCTGCAACGGGAGAGGCCACAACAGTGAGAGGCCCGCGTACCGCAAAAAAAATAATAATAATAAAAATAAATTAATTAATTAATTAAAAGTCAGATGAGGGCTTCCCTGGTGGCGCAGTGGTTGAGAGTCCGCCTGCCAATGCAAGGGACATGGGTTCGTGCCCCGGTCCAGGAGGATCCCACATGCCGTGGAGCGGCTAGGCCCGTGAGCCATGGCCACTGAGCCTGCGCATCCAGAGCCTGTGCTCTGCAACGGGAGAGGCCACGACAGTGAGAGGCCCGCGTACCGCAAAAAAAAAAAAAAAAGATGAATGACCTCTCCAGAAGGGCCCTTTGTCCAGTTTATTTGTGGCAGGGACAAGAAAGAGGTGACAGGCATGAGCCATACAGTGTAGACAGTTGTCTCCCAGGAGAGCTGAAGGGAGTGTCATCAGTAGTCACTGAGTGGGGAGAAAGCACGAAGAGAACAGAACTGACCTGAGCCACATCCATCCCCACCAGCATCCTGGGCACTGTGGACCCCAGGAGCAGACAGTTCAGACAGCCTGATTCTCTAGACCTGAATTTCCTATGATGGTCCCCAAGGCTGAATGGGAACATTGTAGGCCAGGGATCCAGAAGACTAGGAACAGTTAGGCAAAAGTGTGTCTAATTTTGTTGAAAAGAGACACAGGGTCCCATCTGGTCTCTGTTACTGATTCCATACGAGAGAAAGGGTGGCATGTGAAGGGGTCTGTGGGTGGTGCAGCATCTGTGTGAACAGCAGCTCCTCTGCATGACTCTAGCTGTTGTCCATGTGGAGGGCAATGGAATGGAAATTAAAACAGCAGAGGAAAGCCATGTTGGTGTTTGTGATCTAATCTCGTCTCACGAGGAAAACCCTCTTGTGCTGAAGTGACTTCTGTTTGTAGTCCTTCTTCTCAGTCACCCAGGGTCAGCTTGGTGATTTCTGCTGTCCATGGAGAATCAGTGTTCTATCGGGATGGTATGTGGACCAACAGCTCCCCAAGCACTCTGTCTGGAGAACACTGCAACCTCAGATTCTCAGATCGGGTCCTGAGCTGGGAGAGCCGAGTGTCTCTGGATGGCTCTAGTTTCCAGAGTGAATAATTCGTCTCCTATTTGCAGAGACAGGCTGCTGGCTTCCCTGTCTTGTCCCTGGGCTACAGGACCTCCCCCACATCATTCGGAGGACTGGCTGATGGTTCCCTACCTTCCTGCTTCAGAGTTCAATGACAGCTTTCAAAGTGTCTGCTGGCAACGGAACCCACTGATTCCAGATAAGAAAGTATATATGTGTATATATATATATATATATATATATATATATATGTATGTATATGTATATATATATATGTATATATGTATGTATGTATGTAAAGCTATCCATCTGTTCATTAGCTGCTGGTTCACCTCCATTTCTTTTGTTTTCTTTGTTGTTTTTTCCCTTCTTCAGATTTCAGTCTCTTCTTCTTCAGAAACCATTTTATTACCAACATCAAAGAGTAAATTCTCCTCAGACTTCTAGTCTGACTTTGGAAAGGAATGAAAACCAAAAAAAGAATTGAGAAAAAAGAGACTGGCCCAGTTTCTGACATGCTGTGTTCTCTGTTGCCTTGATTAAAAAAAGATGGCTAGTACAACAAAGAGAGCTGCGTTCTACAGCCTCAAAGCCAGAATGATTTCTTCCTGAGTTAGCATATCTGGACCAGTGTCTAAAATTTACCTCCTTTCTTCCTATTAATAACATCTCTGGAATTTGTACCTTGCCGGATCTGGAAGCTTTGATTAATGTTTTTGTCATCTATCCTATTGGTTCTTACAATTCACTGTCCATCTGCCTGGACTATTTTCTGCAGATTGGCCCACTTTGGAAGTGCTCACATGAGTCCTAATGAGGACTATGCACTGTTCACCGAGATGATGGTCTTGGAAACTGAGAGCAAGAAGCTGCTTCATAGGTTCTATTTACCTGAGGAAAAGGTGACCTTAACTGAAATGTGTAAATTGTCCTTGTGATTTCTTTAGTATTATATAAGGAACTTTCACCATATTTTTATTTGCCACACTTAAAAGTTATGGTTATTCTCAATAAATTAAAACAAAACATAGAATTACCTATATAATCCATCAATTCCACTTCTGGGTATATACCCAAAAGAGTTAAAAGCAGGGACTCAGACATTTGTACATTTAAGTTCATAGCAGCATTATTCACAATAACCAAAAGGAAATAATTCAAAAGTTCATTGAAAGATAAATGGATAAACAAAATGTGGTCTATACCTACTGTGGAATAGTATTCAGCCTTAAAATAGAATGACACATGCTACAACATGGATGAACCCTGAGAACTTTATGCTAAGTGAAATTACCCAGTCACAAAAGGACAAATATTGTATAATTTCACTTATATGAAGTATCTAAATGAATCCAAATCGTAGAGACAGAAAGCAGAATGGTGGTTGCCACAGGCTGGGGAGTGAGGGGAGAATGGGGAGTTGTAGTTTAATGGGTACAGAGTTTCAGTTTGGGAAGCTGAAGAGTTGGAAGACGGATGGATGTTGGTGATAGTTACACGACAATGTGAGTGTACTTAATGCCACTAAACTGTATACTTAAAAATGGTTAAAATGCTAAATTTTATGTTATGTATATTTTACCACAATAAAAAGTTATAATTAATTTGGATTTATACACATTAAACCATGCTCTACCTACAGTGCTAGAGTTTGCTCTGGAAGGGAAAGACCTAGATGTGAGGTTTTTAGGCAGCCTGCAGTCACCCTGGGTTACATTCATCTGTAGAATTGCCTGTGTACACAGCATGAGGCTTATTTGCATGATCTTAAAAGAACTACTATATCATTTTGCCACTGTTACCAACCAGTTTAATATGCCACTGCTGAAACTCTCTTCTCCTAATTGATTTATTTTTTATAGTTTGGAGGAAACTAATTTTCATTTGCCTATAGTGTTTATTGCAACACCAGAAGAAAAGAGTGAGTTTTGTATTGACTTTGATTTTACTTCTTCAAGTAACCTTAGAAGGTATCAATGTAGAAAGAAAGTGAAAAGGAGAGGTCTGAAAAAGTCTTCCATTTAGGGTTTCTTGTTAAAGAAAACTCAACGAACCAAAGTGCTAAACTGAAGCTCCAGGGTTATTTTGATTCAAAAGCATCTTTGAATCCATATCTGCAACCTGATTAACAGTGGTGATGTTCATGGATTGTTCAGTGAAGTAACTTATCATAGTTCTGACACCCAGACACAGACAGAGGAGTGAGGAAGACCCTTCCACATGGCTACAACATGACCTCGTTGTATTCTTGGAGCAATCAAACTCGATTTGGTATGGTTTGAAAACTTGGGAAATATTTTAGTCAAGTTAAAATATTCTTGATGAAAATGTTTACACTAAATCTAAAGGAAGCTTTTTTTTTTTTTTTTTTTTTTTTTTGCGGTATGCGGGCCTCTCACCGTTATGGCCTCTCCCGCTGCAGAGCACAGGCTCCGGACGCGCAGGCCCAGCGGCCATGGCCCACTGGCCCAGCCGCTCCGCGGTATGTGGGATCTTCCCAGACCAGGGCACGAACCTGCGTCCCTGCATCGGCAGGCAGACTCTCAACCACTGCACCACCAGGGAAGCCCCTAAAGGAAGCTTTTGTTTTGACTTCTGGTTTACAGAGGAGCATCAAATGATGCCACAAACAATATCACCCTCAAATCCAGAATGTGGACATTTCACGAGGCAATTGTCCTGGTCTCTTCAAAACGTCATGATCAAAAAGGACTAAGAAGATGCAACCACCAAATGCAAAATGCAACATGTGAATCTTGGTTGTATCTACATTTTTTAAAAATTGAGCTATAAAAAACATTTTGGAGACAACTGGGAAATGCTAATATAGAGAGGATACTAGAGGATATTAGGAAATTGAGGTTAAATGTGATTCTATTATAGTCACAGAGGAGAATTTCTTTTTTCTGGGAGATGCATGCTGAAGAGGTAAAGGTAAAGGTAACATACTTTCTAATGGTTCAAAAAAAAAGTGCAGATAGGTTAGGTAGAGAAGTACACATGACAAAATGTGGAATATTGAATATTGTTGGTGGATATATGAATGTTCACTGTAGTATTCTTTCAAATCTTCTTTATGTTTAAATTTTTCATAATAAAAACTTGGGAGGAAAATTGATCACCAAGTTACAATCATGCAGTTGGCATAAGCCACAGACCCCTTGCTAGGTAGTCAAGTCCAGGTTTGTTTTCTGGCCTCCTGAAGAATCTGTTTGCTGACATAAAGATGAATGTCTCTTGCTTCAATTTGAGCAAGAGAAGTGAAGCTCACAAGCAAGTTAAGACCTGAAACTCAGAACAAAAAAAAGAATTTGGAGTGTGGAAACGTGGGGTTACTCTCACTGTCCTTTCACTCCAAGTCTGAATGGGAGGAGACATTAACCCAGAGCCCTGTCTTTAAAATCTATAGGGGACTGAGCTTACAGCATGATCAGAACAGGGCGGAGACCCTCCTGTGGGCAGTGCCTGGGAGGGAGGGTACAGGTCTGAGGGTCTCTGCAATTTTGCCAGGGACTGAACTAATGCAGTCCTATCACTGTTGTTGGGGTCTTTTTGCACATGCTAAGCTGGTGTTTTCCTTTACCACAAATTTCTAAACTGAATAAAATGTAACTGGGGGAGTGCCAATTAGGATGGATGAAAAAATATTTTCAAAGTGCAATCTTGGTTCTTGAAGAAACACAATGCATCTTTAAGCAGCCTGACGTGCATTCTTTCTGCCCTGTCCTCCTCCCACCCCTGCCTGCTTGGCCTGGCCACCCTACTCAACGTTCCCACCCTGTTCCAGCTCTCCCCAGTTTTCTAAACTGGTCTACAGCCTCATGCCTTGTCCAACCCTCCAACCCCCTTCCCTGCCCCACGTCCATCTGGCCTTCCGCTTCCAGAACAATCTTTCTAATATGTAATGCCAATCATGTGTTCTCTCTTTCTTAAAATACTCTTAAGATTCCCCATCACCCCTTCAGTAGGAAGCCCAGACTCTTTATTATGTCACACCAGGCTCTTTGCATCTGCCTCCCCTAACTTCTAATTTCACCTCTTCCCTTGGTTTCTCTACCTCAGGTCTATTAGACGAGCCACTCTCCCAGCTGAAGGGTCTTTCCTTGTGTTTTTTCCTTCTCTTCTTCCTCACAGTAAGTATTTACCTAGCACTGGCTGTTTCCCCATCCTGTAGGGACTAAGGAGGGGGTGGGTAAGGTAAATGGAGACTTGGCCATCTGGGGATGGTCAGACAAGAATGGAGAAAGCGTTCAAGTGTTTCCTCTGCTGGAAGGTCCTTCTCTCCCTTGTCCATCTGAAGACCACTCATCTTCCCCTGTAGCACTTCTCTTGACTTTCCTCCCCTGCCCACACCCTCCTACCCACTCCAGAACCTTCTGCTGTCTTCAGCCCCTTACTCCCTTGTTTGGGACAGTTTGCATCTTTCCCCCACAAGCATAGCTCCTTGGGGATCAGGATTTCTGTCTCCTTCACAAATGAAGGGAGTATATCTTAGTGACTTGGTGACCTGTGTCATTGGGACATTCCGGTAAATCCCTTAGAGAGGACTTGACTTCCAAAGCAGTGAGACTCGGATGCAGACAAAGGAGGGTGAACATGGGATTAGACAGGACCCAGTGGGCTCTGTGCTGGAGATTGATTAGACCAACCCATCAGTTCACTAAATTATGTGGTTGACTGATGGGAAATGCACCAGAATTAAAGGAGACCTTCAGCTCTCCTCCCTGGTGCCCATCAAGTATAGTCGTTCCTTAGTATCCACAGGGGACTGGTTCCAGGACCCTCTCCCCCATGCTGCCACCCTCAAAGATAGTAAAATCCATGGATGTTCAAGCTCCTTTTATAAAATGGTGTGGTATTTCTTATAATCTGTGCACATCCTACCGTATACTATAAATCATCTCAAGATTACTTATAATACCTGATACAATGTAAATGCCATGTAAATAGTTGTAGATATAATGTAAATGACATGTAAATAGTTGATGCATGTGGCATATTCAAGTTTTGCTTTTTGGAACTTTCTGGAATTTTCCTTTTTTAGAATATTTTTGATCCAAGTTTGGTTGAATCTGCAAACAGGAACCTGTGGATACTGAGGGCAGACTGTACTTCCGTCCCCCTTGCCCTGCTCTATTATTTCTCAAGCACTGACCACGTGCAACACACCACATCATTGACCATCTGTCTTCTCCATGCAAGAAATAGATCCTCAAAGGTGGAGATTTTTATGTATTTTTTGTTGCTGCTGTTCACTGGTGTACCCCGCGTGCCTATAGCTGGGCCTAGCACATAGTAGGTGCTTAATAAATATTTCATGAGGGAATGAATGTATGTGTCTTAGTCTGTTTGGGTTTTATAAAAAATGCCACAGAATGGATGACTTATAAACAACAGAAATTTATTTCTCACAGTTCTGGAGGCTGAGAGTCCAAGATCAAGGTATGAGTAGGATCTCCTTCTGCTGAGGGTCTGTGTCCTGGTTCATAGCTTGCACCTTCTTGCTGTGTCCTCACATGATGGAAGAGACATCTCTCTGCTCTTTTATAAAAGTCCAGTCCCATTCCTGAAGGCTCCATCCTCATGGCTAAATCACATCCCAAAGGCCTCACCTCCTAATACTATCATCTTTGAGTGTTAGGATTTCACATATGATTTTGGGGAGAAATAAAATTCAGACCATAACAGTATGAAAATATAATCTGAGTTTGGAAGTAACTTCAGACACTTTGGTCGCACTGAGAAGGATCCCATACAGGTGCGCCCTGCTCATGGCTGAGGCTGTGGGGCCCTGCTGGCGATGGGCTTTGTGACTGTAGCTCCGAGGCAGGAGCCAGTGGGGATGACAGACGAGGAAAGGAACATGACCACTCTCTTCATGGAGTTTCCACCAGCTGGCACTGGGTTCCTCTTAATCCACATTCACGGTGTGGTTGCATCCCTTGAAAATGTTGGATGGTGAAGTTTGTCAATAAACTAGGCTCCCAGACCTGGCTGTCCCCACCCTCACTTCCATACATCAGGACAGGGCACAGGAACATCCAGTGCTTCCTGCAGCTTCCCCCTCCTCTGGAAGTTCTTGCCCTTCCTCTCTGTTAGGCCCTCGTTTCCTCTTCTGTATACTGTTAAAGCCTCCTAACAAATCTGTCTGTCCCTGCTATTTCCCGTTCTTATCCTTAGAAGGCTAGAGGGCTAGGAGCAAGGCCAGAGATCAGAGCTAGTCCTCTTGCCCTGAGGTGGGGCCCATGGTGGGGAGGGGAGCACCTGATGGGTAGACAGGGAGGCCAGAGCTCAGAGGCTCCCCCTCCTTAAAGAGAAGCAGGACCCTCCAACCCCCACCTGCCCCAAATGCAGGAGTCACCCTCTCTAGAGGTGGTGCCCAGTGGGTGTCGGACTCTCTCACCACACACAGAGAAGAGCAGAAAAGTACTTCTAACCACACAAACAAAGACAGCCACCCTTGTCCTTGTGGAGTTCCTACCACACAGTGTCACTTTTCCCCAGAGGTGGGCTGAGTCTGCTTGGATGGCTCAGGAGAGCGACTGTGCTCATCTCAGCCCAAATCTGCCTTCAGCGACCTCCTGTTTTAGCTTGAAATCGGCCACAGTGGGAGTATTTACACCACGGAAATTGGCAGATGCTGCAATCAGAGCCAGTTTCCCAGAGAGTCCCAGTTAAATCAGCATGTAATGTGCCATGGCCAGCTCTGTGCAGTCACTACGTTATGGTGGAGTGACAGTGAAAGGCACACCCATAGTGATTCTCCCAGGGTCACATGCATAGACCTGGACTCTAATGGACACATGCGGATGTATGTCAGTCTAATTTTAAACTCTTTGCCAGGTTTATAATTATTATTCCAAAGCATAATAATCTTTTAGCTGCACAACATTCCTTCATCTGGAAATTTGGAAGATTTTTTCATTATTGAACTGGGTACATTTTTTCTAAAGTAAATGATATTTCAATAAATGTGTATTAGAATAAGTTCCTAAGAGTGTAATTCCAGGGCAGAGGGTATAAACATTATTAAAATTCTAAATACATGTTGCCAAATTGCTTACCCAGAAGCTATCAACATTTACACTTTCTCTACAGTCAGCCCAATTCACCAACGCCTCTCCAGCCCTTGGAATTAGAACAGAGAGAACATTCTCCAGCCACCTCCATTCCTCCCCATGTAGGCTCTACTTTCCAATTAAGATGGGGAGATTCTGGGAACCCAGCAGGCTCTGTCCTCTCCAGCTTCCATCTGCTCCTCTGCTTCTGTGTTCCTTCCACACAGAGGCCGTCCCCTGCCTCCCTTCTACCCAGCCAAGTGCTGGAGGCACCTCACAAGCGGCTGTCAGCCGGTGACAATCTCAAACATACACAACAGGCTGCAAAACGAAAACATATGGGTGCAAACTACTATGTATAAAATAAACCAGCTACAAGGACGTGACGTACAGCAGAGCGAATATAGCCAGTATTTTATAATAGCTATAAATGGAGTATAATCTTTAAAAATTGTGAATCACTATGTTGATATGTTGGTATACAATCAGGTATACAATCACTATGTTGTATACCTGAAACTAATATTATATTGCAAATAAACTATACCTCAATTTTTAAAATATGTAAGAAGGGATCCGTTGGTGAGGGAAACATGTGTGACCTTCATTTTGATGGGACTGACACAGAAAAAAAATCCCTGGTGACAAATTTCCTGACTTTCATTTACATTACAGGGAATGGTGAGTCCAGAACACTCAGCAAACCCTGAAGTACAATGCTCTTCTGTGTAAATCTCAGAGATGTCTTTGGAGACTGATCAGCACCCGCCATCTACTCCAGCACCCACCTTTACACACTAAATGAAGGTGGTCAACACCTGCATCTCTGCCCAAGGCTTTCACTCAGTTTCCCTACCTGGCTTGGCATGAACGTACCACATGTGGGTTGTGATGGATAAATACCCCAACCAGGACCAGCCTCCCAGGGGGCCCCACACTGAGAAGGGCCTTGTGCCTAAGTCAATGCTCTGCTGTCCTTGTCATGAAATTCTAGTTGTTCTATCCTTGGGCTAGTATTTTGTAAGTGAAGGCAATGAGGCCTGGGTCATATGTGTGAGCAGAGGTGATTCTCATGATGTATGTGGCCCCTACCATCATTCCTTGCCTCCCCAGTTCCCACAGAGCATTCCCAATGCCCTACAAGCCCAGAATTTAGGGACCCAGGATGCCAGGAGAAAGCGAGCACAAGGTAAGTGTGTCACATTCATGACTGAGTAAAGGGGTGCAAACAGCCCCAAGAGGCCACACTTTCTGATCACACCAGAACTTGTTTCACATGCAGAGAGAAGATTCGGAAACAACTAGGGAACAAACCCTATCACATCTTTTCTTACTCTTGCTACTTCCCCGTATTAGCCAATCAATTATGCCAACAGTGAAGAGATAGAAGGAAAGGGAAAGATAGGCCAACCCACCTTTCCCTTCAGGCTGTCTTTACTCACCAGTGAGCCAAAGGTAGCCGGTGGGCGGGGCGGGGGGTGGGGGGAAAGGACACCTATGGAGAAATAAAACCAGATGAGTTAGTTATGTGCGGCCACCATTCTGGTAAGAGATATAAATGTATTGTGAACTACCAAATACAAATTGTATAATTTTGATGATTCTGCATGAGTTAAATGCTGATATTTGCATTTAAAACTGACACTGCATAGTATAAAGATGAACATTAAAATTTATGGTAATAATTTACAATTCTTCCTTGTCCCTTGGTTGGAATAACTTTGAGATGTCTTCTCCATTGTGAGTAGAGACCCCCAGTGGGATGAGCTCCAGTGGGATGGTTACTTGCTTAATGATACCTCACTTCCCCCCCACACCCCAATCTGGCTGGCTGTCTTCCCTCCCTTTTGACTTCCCCACACCCCAGCTGTCTTTCCTGCATCACTTTCCCAAAACAATACTTGCACTCTAAAGCTTGAATCAGGGCCTCTCCCACAGAATCCATCAAAGACACGCCTCTCTACACTGAGACTCCTGGCAGGGATGTCTTCTCTGTGACTTTGTTTTGATCAGATAAATCTTGACAAGCCAATAGACAGATTTGATGTGCATCTTCTTGACCCACCTTGGAGCTTACTGTAGCTCAGACAGGCCAGGAAACTGCAGTGATTTTTGAAAGTTTGTTGATATTTTTAAGGAAAATGTTAAGTTACTAGTTATAGAAATACTGAAGTCAACAATCAAATTTTTTTTGCGAATATCAGGATATCCCAAAATAAATACCCTTTCATCATTTCATCACCTTTTGGAATTTGTATTGTAGACACCTGGAGGAATTCTGTTAGCCTTGTGAGACCCTTGAACTTCAAGGGGTGTAGCCAAAGTGAAGCAGGAGCCTGTATCGAATGTGGATGGACCTGTCGTGCCATGATGGATGTAGGCCATAGAGATCTATCTCTTGTCATAACTCTTTTCTGAATGTCAGGACATTCCCAACACAGTCCAGGGCATGGAGGGGGTGGCCTTCTCAAAGAGATGAGAGGAGTTGGCACCTTTGTCCTTAGCTCAGGGCAGCCCTCCCACCAGTACTGAGTCACTGAGCAGCCAAGGTACAAGTCATTCCCAGGACAAAGGTGCAAGGCACACCCTTGTCTGGAACCAGAGAACCCATCGAGCACCAAGATGGCACTGAGCCTTCACATTCTAATTCTTATTGAAGGGGGGTGCCGACTGTCATATAAGTGACACGAGATGACAAGTGCTGTTCTTGCTCTCCCCATGAGAGCAAAGGGGACACATTTTAATCAGAACAGATTTTACTCCAGGCTCTTACTACTGACATGGGAAGCCCAGTCTAGTTCTAACAATTTCGATTCTTTTGAGTCTCCCTTACAGAACAAACACTCCACACATGCTTTGAGGTGGGCAGCATGCAGCATGCCAGGGATGTTCTATGTGTTATTCACGAAATTCTCCAGGAGGGCTTCCAGGGCACAAGAACCTTGCCACACCACTGGACTTCCATTGGGTGCCAGTATTGTTCAAAAACTATGCATAGGGCTTCCCTGGTGGTGCAGTGGTTGAGATTCCGCCTGCCGATACAGGGGATGCGGGTTTGTGTCCCGGTCCGGGAGGATCCCACATGCCGCGGAGAGGCTGGGCCAGTGAGCCATGGCCACTGAGCCTGCACGTCCGAAGCCTGTGCTCCGCAACAGGAGAGGCCACAACAGTGAGAGGCCCGCGTACCGCAAAAAAAAAAAAAAAAAAACTATGCATACATATAAAAATGCATAGTTTCAGATAAGTGATTTTAAAATGCAATTGCAGTGATGTTAATATTTTCAAGTGATTTATAAAATTTTGCTGACCTGAAAGAAAAAATATGAACTAAACGAGATGACTCTTGAATACAGAATTCCCATTAATATCCCCCTTCTATCTCTTATCCTTTGACAATCCTTAGAGAGGCACCATCAAAAGGTAGTCACCCATATACAAGATAAATGGTACTATTTTGTTGTATGTTGAATAGTCTATCCTGGAAAACACAAATTTCCCAAAGATCTTTCTTTTGTTCATGTTTGTATAATCCTGTATTAGTTATCTATTGCTTCATAAAAAATCATCCCAAGTTTAGTGGCTTAACATAGCAATATACATTTATTATTTCACAATGTCTGTGGTTCAGGAATCTGGGGTTGGTTTGGCTGAGTGGTTTTGGCTCAGGGTCTCTCATGAAGTTGCAGTCAGGTGTGGGCCAGGGCTGGAGTCATCTGAAGGCTTGACTGGGGTCAGAGGGCTGTTTCCAAGCTGGCCATTCACATGGCTGGAGGTTGGTGCTAACCTTTGGTAGGAAACCTTATTGCCCCTCTTCAAGGCCACTCCACAGGCCTTCTTGAGTGTCCTCCTGGCATGGTGCCAGCTTCCCCAGAGCAAGTGATTCCTGAGGCTGAGATGGAAACCACAATGCCTTTTATGGATGTTACACATCGTCACTTCTGCTGTATTTGATGGGTCACACAGGCCAGCCCTTCAGTATGAGCAAAGACTACACAGGACGTGAACACTGTGGGGTGGGGGAGCATCCTGGAAGGTGGCGACCACAAATTAGATGTTGTGTTTGTGCATACGACTTTCTAATTCTGAGAAGGAGGTCATATAAAGATGAAGGTAATCCAGCTGTAAGGATTTGTGAGCTGTCCTAAGGTGAAGGGTCTTAAATTGCCCAAAGTGGCACAGACCTTTAAACCCTAGCTCCTTAATTCAGGCCAGACTCCATACCTCTCCTTTTGACCCATACACAAATCACACATGCTCACACTCACTCACACTCACATCCATACAAACTCATATGCACACTTGTGTGCTCATTCACACACACAACCCACCCACGCACCAGCCAACCCACTGTACTTAGAACATCAGTAGCCCCACCTCTTTCCACTGTGCTCCCACAGCCCTCTACACACACCACAACACACACCTCTTTCCTGATGGTTCACTTACTTTGCCTCACTTCATACTCCAGGCTCTGGGCTTCACCCCTGTGTTAAATACATGCCTTGGGCTTATATATGCCCACCAACCTACACTCTTCTGATTTTTTTAAATAAATTAATTGTTTTTATCAGAGTATAGTTGATTTACAATGTTGTGTTAGTTTCAGGTGTACAGCAAAGTGATTGAGTTATACATATACATATACCTATTCTTGTTCGAATTCTTTTCCCATTTAGGTTATTACAGAATATTAAGTAGAGTTCCCTGTGCTACACAGTAGGTCCATGTTGTTTATCTATTTTATATAAAGTAGTGTGTATATGTTATTCCCAAATTCCTAATTTATTCCTCCCACCCACCTTTCCCCTTTGGTAACCATAAGTTTGTTTTCTTTATCTGTGAGTTTTGTATATAACTCTCTGTGAGTTTTGTCTGTTTCTGTTTTGTATATAAGTTCATTTGTATCATTTTTTAAAGATTCCATCTATAAGTGATGTCATATGATATTTGTCTTTCTTTGTCTGACTTACTTCACTTAGTATGATAATCTCTAGGTCCATCCACATTGCTGTAAATGGCATTATATCATTCTTTTTTATGGCTGAGTAATATTTCATTCCATATATATATATATATATATATATATATATATATATATATACACCACATCTTCTTTATCCATTCATCTGTCAATGGACATTTAGCTCCTACACTTTTCTGAGATTTGAGAACTTGGCCTTCCTACACTGTTTTACAATTCTTCTCCTCCAAACTTGCTCTTTCCTTTGTGTCAGGTGGAGACTCCCAATCCAGCCCCAGGTCCTCTGACTGTTTCTCTGCACTCCAGTCTCAAGACCAGGGCCCTGCTCAGGCAGCACCAGCCTCTTCCTTGCAGAAATTCGAGGATTTGGACATCCAGGCTGTAAGGTCCATCTCAAGTGGAAACAAGTCACAATCTGAGCTGACACTCTATTCCAGACATTTTCCTGAACCTATTTAGCTTTGATTTGAAAATCATCCCTGAAAGCGCAGACTAGTGCCCATTAGCCATGTGAGACACGGAGAGACAGCCCTCCCCTGTCACTGTTCAGACGTGCTCCCTGCATTCTCCACAGCTCACTATTCCACACTGGGCTCATTTTCTCAGCACACGTTCCTGCCTTTCACTAACCTGCCTGTGGGGATTTGGAAACATTCCAGCTTAGAAGGAGATTTATTTATGTATCTCTGTGGGAGTTAGGGCAGAGATAGAGCTGGTCAGCAGACATGAGAAATGGCTCATCCAGTAGTCCACAGCAAATCTCATGAGGCAATGTAGCAAGAGAAGATAAAGGGTTTTTCTGCTCTGTGTGGAAAGCCCATGTATGGATGAGAAGGGTATGGAGAGTTTGCTGACTCAGGGGTGGTAGGTGGATGTTTCTGGAGAAAGCATGTCTGGGGTCAAGAGCTCCAGGAAACGCACCGTTCCCAGTGTCCCCTGCTGTGTGCCAGGCTCTTTACTAGGACCTAGGAATATAGGGATTACAGTGACAAGCCTCATAGCCTTCTCAGTCTGAGACAGAGTCAAACATGCAAGTACATGTGAGCAAGCATGTATCTCAGGAACATGAAACACTGTACCGAGAAAGGTACTTCTGTGTCTACCCAGCACTCTGTTCATCTGAGTTCTTTGGCCCTAAGCATAAGAACTTCCCTACTTCCTTTATTTAGGTATTAAAAAATATATACATTATTCACACTCATTAAGATGGCTACTACTATTTTTAAAAAATCAGAAATAACAAGTGTAGGTGAGGATGTAGAGAAATTGGAACACTTCTGCTTTGCTTGTGGGAACGTAAAATGTTGTAGTCACTGTGGAAAACAATAGGGAAGTTCCTGAAAACATTAAAAATAGAATTACCATATGATCCAGCCACTCCACTTCTAGATATAAATGCAAAAGAATTGAAAGCAGGAACTCAAACAGATATCTGTATATGTTCATAGCAGCATTATTCATAAAGCCAAAAGGAGGAAACAATCCAAGTGTCCATCAACAGAGGAATGGATAAACAAAATGTAGTCCATACGTACTATGGAATATTATTCAGCCTTAAAAAGTAATGAAATACTGACACTTGTTACAACATGGATGAACCTTGAGGACATTATGCTCAGTGAAATAAGCCAGTCACAGCAGGATAAATACTGTTTGATTGCATTCATATGAGGTCCCTAGAGTAGTCACATTCACAGAGACAGAAAGTAGACTGGTGGTTGCCAAAGGCTGGGGGAGGGGAGAATGGAGTTTGTGTTGAATGGGGATGAGTTTCAGCTTGAGAAGATGAAAACTTTCTGGAGGTGGCTGGAGGGCATGGTTGCACAACAATGTGAATGTACTTAAAATCACTGAAGTATATACTTAAAAATGATTCAGATGGTAAATTTTATATGTGTATTTTGCCACAATTTTAAAATTAAAAATACATTTTTAAAAAGCTATGGGAAAAATTAAATATTTTTTAGAATTTAAGGAGGAAAGAGTGATTTTCTGAGGTGGCAAATCTGCCAAGACCTTGCCCAGACTGCCCTGACTGGGGCCCAGGCTGGAAGCAAGGCCAAGCCATCTGTGCCTGGATGCAGACCTGATGGGGTAGACATCAGGCATGTCAATCTGCCTTCTCTTCTTTCTAGAGGGCCTTGGCCACAGCCAGCTCCCTCTCGAAGGCACTGCCAGCTCCCATGAGTTCTGCCCTGTGCTCAGGTGTGAAAGAGATACTTCCATATCTAGGGCCTGAGAGTCTTTCTCTGGCTTTGGACTGTGCTGGGACCACCCTGAGGATGCTGTCCAGCTCCTAGAGGTCCCACCCTCTCTGTAGCTGGTTTCTCTCCATCCTGGCTTGTGTGTCGGCAGCAGACCCTTTCACCAGCTATTGGGGCAGACAAGCTTCCTGATCCATTCTGCTGACCCAGGGGCCTCTGGTCTCTAGGAGCCAGCCCTGGCCGGAGTTGCCTCATTCTTCAAGTTGCTCCTACCTTCTGCTTCGAGCCTTGTGGTGCACCTGGTAAAGCTCTCTTATTCAAATGTCCACTCCCTTGAATTCATAGGCCACTGGACAGTATTCCTCGTCGTGTGTTTGGAACCAGGAACACATAACTTTGAGCTTGTCCTGCCCATGACCTGACCCTTTGGTTTCCTCATTGGTAAAGTGGGGGTCTTGCAGGATGAAACAAAAATAGATGATGTGTGAATAGCCTGCAGTGTGGCACACACATAGGAATTCGGTCAATGGCAGTTCTGAGTGGTGTGGTTTGCAGTTTGGTGTAGATCTCTGGTTTTTGGTCACGAACTTGGGGGGCCTGACCTCCTCCTATCGGCACAGGTGGTGAGAACTGCAGTCGTTTACTTGGCAGGCAAGGGCGCTCATACCAGGGAGGGAGTCAGCTGACCTGTGGTTCTAAGAGGAAAGAGTCAGTAGTGTTTATGTTTCAGGAAAGCAGTTTTATTGTGGTTATGTTAATGAGGACTGAGGCTGGCACGGTGGATTAACTGATTGGTTGCACCAAGTGTCATGGCTCATTGGTCAGGAAGCATCTTCATTTAGTACCCAGGAGGGTCTGTCTGCCCAGATTTGCCTGGTTGTGTCAAAAAGAAACAGCTCTGGAAACTTGATAAAAGCAGCAAGATGGATTTTTTCAGACTATTGAGATAGTGGAGAGAGACTTCAGTATAAACTGAGCTCAACACCAGCCAAGACCTAATGGGAGGACCAAGAAGGAACAAAAAGGGGTCGTGGGAAAAAAAAAAGGGGGTCATGGGAAGTGGAAAGTTGGGGAACCAAAAAGGAGACTGGGGGCTCTGAGGAGACGGAAAATTGTAGAAAGGCTAAGTGAAGAATTACTGAAAGTGGTTTGGCAATGTAGGTTGGGATGATAAACATTTTGCAGTTTGTCAGCATTGTGTTTTCTTGAGCAAAGACTCAACACAGAGGCTGAGGTCACCTTCAGGGACTGGCCCAGTGAGGGTTGGAGCCAGGCGCAAGTTTGGTTAGGACTCTTAGCACAGTGTTGGGGTGAGTCCTTTGTGCCGAGGGGAAGTTCACGGTTCACAGCTGGGACCAGCTGTGATGGAAGATGGTGTGGAGTTTGAATGTCTCCTTGGAAGGTGCTGCTGCAAGTGGAAATGTTTCCTTTCACACCTGGATGCTTCTTGAAGCTGCTTCCAGGGAAATAGTCTTACAGGATCCTGACAATTATAGGTTCTATGTGAACCACCTTGGGCAAGCAGTCACAGGGCTATACATTGGGAAACAAGAGTCTGCTAACTCACAGCAGGCAAAGTGAAAAAACGGACAATGTCAAAGCCTGAGGAGGGGGCAAGTTGGTCTTTCGGACTGAAGGTGCTGGGCTGGGGCTCGCTGAGGGTTTTGCTGTGAAAGGCACAGCAGAAGGCCTCTGGAGTCTGGGTTTACATCTTTTTTAAAACTTTTTTTAAATTAAACTATAGTTGATTTACTATATTGTGTTAGTGTCAGGTGTACAGCAAAGTGATTCAGTTATACATATATATCTATTCTTCAGATTCTTTTCTATTATTGATTATTACAAGATATTGAATATAGTGCCCTGTGTTATACAGTAGGACCTTGTTGTTATCTATTTTTTATATAGTAGTGTGTATCTATTAATGTCTTTGTTAATTTCAAACTCCTAATTTATCCCTCCCCTCCCCACTTTCCCCTTTGGTAACCATAAGTTTGTTTTCTATATCTGTGAGTCTGTTTCTGTTTTGTAAATAAGTTTGTGTTATTTTTTAGATTCCACTTTTAAGTGATATCATATTTGTCTTTCTCTGTCTGACTTACTTCACTTAGTATGATAATCTCTAGGTCCATCCATGTTGCTGCAAATGGCAATATTTCATTCTTTTCTATGGCTGAGTACTATTCCATTGTATATATGTACCACATCTTCTTTATCCATTCATCTGTCCATGGACACTTGGGTTGCTTCCGTGGGTTTACATTTGCGCTCACAGGGGAAATGCACGATTCAGCAGGACCCTCATTTCCATATGCTCGCCATTTGTCATCTGCTTCGCTGTGATTATCTTGCAAAAAAGCTTCTCTCACTTTTACTTTGGTTAGAATTGAATCCAACAAATGTTTTTGAAAGCGAACTATTTGTCAGGGACTTAATCAAGGAAGCACAACACCATGGCTTCAGGGCACATGGGTGACCCTGGACAGGCATGGGGGAAGTCATTTGCTGTGTCCCAGGACATGCCCTCTATCCTTCCTTCTTTCATCCTGACTTCTGCTGCCTGCCTTCTGCTCCTTGCAACCTGGCCATCCTCTTTCCTGACACCCTTCATTGCTGGCCCCTCTGCCACACTCCTCACTCACAAGTTCTCTGCACCATCCACTTGTCCTCAGCAAGAACATGCTTAGCTAGAGCTTGGGGACTCCATGGCTATCTCTGGTTTCTCCAGTTGCTAGACCAACAAGTCCTGAAGGACAGAGACTGTGCCGTTACAGAGACTTCAACCAGAACAGCTCTTGGCACCATCACAGATTTATTGTTTTTGGTGACTGATGGGGAGCAGGCTGGTAGACACTTGGATCACGTGTCATCGTAGGCAAGGCCACCTCAGTGCCTGGACATGTGGGGCAGATTTTCAGGCCAACAGAAACTCGGCAATGATCGGAAACAATCCAGGAGGGTGATACGAGCAAAGATTGAATAACAGGGTGCCAACTGCATTTATTTCTGCTGCTCATGGACCCTGGATAAGGCACCAGGCTCTGCACCTCAAGGCAAGTAAGTGCCGGTCCCTGCTTTCCAGGTGGCATAGGGAGGGATGGCTAAGGCCCTCAGCTTTTCTGTCTCATTACCACCAGCTCAGCCCTTCTTGACGTGAATATTGTGTTGAATGTTGTTGTCCTTGTTGCTGTCTTGAGTGGTAGGGAGGGGTTCCGATCTCTGGGAAGAGGACAGACAAGAAGAAGGAGGGCCTCACTCTAAAGAGGACATGGATGGGGGGCTGGCGAGGGAAACCTGGAGCAGCAGCTTGGGCAGAAGGAAGTGGAGCTCGGGGTTATGGACCCACAGCTGAGGGATCGTGCAGGGTAGGGACGAGTGAGTGTAAGTGTCTTCAGCTTCAGGTCTAGCTTGGCTCAGGGACTGAGGGTGGAGTGGAGAACAGCTGAGCTCAGCTCTGGGGTAAAAGGACGATGTGCTCTGGGGCAGGCACGCTGAATTTGGCTTCAGCAGAAGTAGCATTTGCTTTGCCCACCTCATGTCACTCTGTGTTGCCTGTGGTCTTGTGCCAGCTCCCCACTACCCGTCAGGCACTCTGGATCATTAGGTCACCTTTGTGGCCTCAGGCTCATGGCTGATGCCATGAAGGCCTGCCATCTTCCAGCCCAAGGAGACGATGACTCTGGAAGGTGCCTGCACAGCAAGATGGTGGATTTGAGCCACCACAGTCATGCCCAGCAGTGACTGAGGGGCGAGTTGCAGGCTTACAACATCAGTCATCTTTCCTGCCTGTTTAATTTACTAAGCAGTGAGATGAGGTCTCCAGGGTAGGGCAGGGCAGGGGGAGACATGAGATTCTAAAGGTTATGATGGTTTGAGATAAGCACAGTCTGGGCACACTTTAGTTCTCTTTATTTCCTTCTTTCTCTCCTCAAGGTGATATGACTTTAAGAAAACTCTTCTAACTTACATTGCTGAAGTTTCAGAGAAAACAATTTCCAGAGGAGACATTCATAAATATGAACTAGGACACCAGGGGCATGGGCCTTGCCATCCCCACAGACTCAGGACCTGCATCTGTGAACAGTTACTGAGCAAAGGGGTGTGCCTGGCCCTCCCCAGCCTGCCCTCCATGGCTCGGTACAGAGTTTCTATTCCACTTCAGAACGAGTGTCATTCAAGATGTCCCGAGTGGCACAAATCTGAAACACAGAGTGTGGGTGACTAGACCGTAACCCATGGGGGGATGCTGCCATGATGATGATTCCCTCTCTGTCTGACTGGAAATTAACAGAACTTCATCATCGTAACTAGGAAAAAAATGTTAATGAATTAAATAAAAATGTGTTGGCCTAGGTGGTTGTATTCTGATTCCTGGGGATGACACAACAACTATGAGGAAACCCTCAAATTCAGGATGAAACGGTAAGGGCATGTGGATGGTGGTGAACCATTAACTTTTGCTTTATGGGTTGGTTTTTGTTTTTTTGGCTGGATCATTTTTTACAAGAAGTATGTTTTGCTAAATAAAAAGAAAAATAAGGAAAATTGGAGGGGAGAAAAATGAACACAAATTTTTTTTTTTTTTTTTTTTTTGCAGTACGCGGGCCTCTCACTGTTGTGGCCTCTCCCGTTGCGGAGCACAGGCTCCGGACGCGCAGGCTTGGCAACCATGGCTCACAGGCCTAGCCGCTCTGCGGCATGTGGGATCTTCCCGGACCGGGGCACAAACCCGCGTCCCCTGCATCGGCAGGCGGACTCTCAACCACTGCGCCACCAGGGAAGCCCTGAACACAAATTTTTAAAAGAGAAAAAGAAGGAAAGGTGAGGTGATGTGATTATGGATTGCCTTATGAAGAAGGTGGGGACATTATGGATTGCCTTATGAAGAAGGTTGCTGAGGGCAACCTCACCCCGACTCAGAGTCTGCTGCTTCCAATCCAAGCTACAGAATGCAGTTTGCAAACTTGTACATGCACGGCACAGAGGTGGTCTTCAAGGCAAGTTTGTCCAAATTTGGAGGTATGAGACCTCATGATCCTCATTACCGCAGGGTCACCAGGAGTTCCCAACACAACTGGGCAGCCCCGTCTGAACACCCATCATTCCTCTTAGGCAGTAGCCAGTAGTGCAGCTGAGGTCACAGGATGACCAGGAGAGCTCTCCTGGGGCCAGACTATCCCAGTGGCAGCAGCAGACAGACCTCCTCTGTGATGGGTAAGTGGTACCATTCTTTGAATAATTTTTATTTGATCTTTATTAAGGGAGAAGTAATGGGTGCTGGAATTTGTATATGAGTTGGGGGAGAAGTGTGTGTTTACCTGATGACTTGGGGCCAAAAACGTTGTTAACCTGTCTTCTACAGCATGTCAACCACTGTTCCAGACCTAAGTTAAGTAATCCAGCCTCTCTGGAATCTCCTGGTAAAAGTTTGCCTTCTTGATACTCTCTCCCTCCTGAGGTGAAGCAGTCAGGCCACAAAATTGACTATTCTGTTGACTTCGCCCACTGTAGAAAATAGTATGATTTTTAACATTAATTAATTTTATTTTTAAAATTATTTTTCTTTCTGTATACAAATGTAGTATCTCTTTACTCTAAAAAATTCCTGGAAAACAACTTATAGAAAAAAATGCACCCGTATCTCCCCATCCAGTAATACCAATGTTTACTTTACTTTTCTGTGCACAGGTATTTATGTATTTGAGCATATGTGAGCACAGAGTGATGGCTGATAATGCAGCTACTACTTTTCTAAAGTTGGGTCTCAACAGGCCTTGAGCAACAAGCACTTTAATACATGTGATTTCACTGTTCACTGTGTAGAGCTGGGAAATAGAAAGAAAGGCTCAGAGAGGTAAAGAAACTTGTCCCACGCAACCAGGATTCCCACCCAGGCCTATACCCAGGCTTTTGACATTGTTGGTAACCTGTTGTCACTGCCGTTGTGTTTTTGTCTCCCACCTAACAGAAGAGCAGCCACCCATCTCTAAGACTGTGGACTCATGGAATCCTTGAGTAGGATGCGGAGCTAGAAGGCTAGAATTTACCTCCTCCTAGCCCCTTTAAGAACCTGTGTGTCATTAGCAGGGCACAGCCACTTTGCGATGCCGAACGTATGTGTTTATGTGTGGGTTATTGTGTGTGCTCTAGTTTCTGGTGAACAGGGACTGCTGAGCCTTTGGTCCAAATATTCCTCAGCCCCGTTGTAAGAAGGAAGTTATTCACAGCACCCTATAGTATGCCCACCTGTGAGGGGCCTGGATCTGTCCTATGTGGCATTTTGAGGTGAAGGAAAGGAGAAATGCCATGAAAATAAGTAAAATACTAGGTTTTCAATCCAGATGCTCCTGTAGATACTTTAGAATCTCTTCCATGTGATGGAGGAAACTCATTCTAGAGCAAAGCCAACCACCCCTGCTGTGGATACTAGGCTGCGCTGCCCAGAGTCCCTTCCTTGGAGGGCTCACTGCCTGGCCTCGGGGGAGAAGTGGGCAGTCGGCCTCTAGCATTCAGCCCCTTGGCCGCAGTGCCTCCCACCCAGGGTGACCTCCCTCCCTGGGGCGGCCCACATCCTGTGGCAGATCCAGGTCTTACCATCTCCATCCAGGTAGGACAACTCTGACCATTATAACCCCAGAGCCCCTAGGGCCAGCCAAGTCTGCTGCGTTCCTTCTTATCTAACTCCTTTTCTGCCTGATCCTGCTTCCTGTCCTGCCTTCCACAGGTGATGATCCCAAAGGTTTTCCCTAATAAACATCCAACTCTACCTCAGAGTTGGCTTCCTGGGAACCCAGTCGTGACAACCATCTGTCCTAGAAATGCTTAAAGGCCAAGGATGGAGGAAATTCAAATCAAAAAACCAAATGTTGAAAAAGAATAGATACTTGTATATGTATAACGGAATCACTTTGCTGTACCCCTGAAACTAATACAACATTGTTTATCAACTATACTCCAATATAAAATAAAAATTAAAAAAATGTTCAATTTATATACTATGTATCTATATGCAAAAAAGTATTCAACATATAAAATATATTTACACAAATGTTTAATGTATAGAAAACAAATATTTTAAATCTATACACATATACACATACTTAATTATGTATTTAGTAGGAGCTCTCTTATCTAATGCCTATGAGACCAGTAGGTGGTAAGTGAATAGCCAAAATCACTTAAAGTAGAAAATCATGTGTGTGTGTGTACATGCATGCCCACACAAATATATGTATACATGTATGTATATGAGTGTGTATACACGTACGTGTATGTATATATATGTATGTCTATATATAACATTTTATTTTAACTTGAAGCCTAAATACGTAGATGTATGTGCTGATCATCTGATTTGGTGATTTCCAATCCACATTCCCTGTCCAAAGCACACACAGCCATAATGCATTTTCTATATATACACCAGTATATATACACCAGTTTCAACTTATTTAAAGTGATGTGAGAAACTAAGACATTTGCACAAGACTCTAAATGCAGATTCTTATGGATTTTTACTCCCCTGCCCATCTGTAAAGAGTTTCCACATGCACACATAATGGAACGTCATTTTTTTTCCCATGATTTACCATTATTGAGTCTTTCCAAAGCTTTTAACTTGTTTTTCATCGAAACAACCACTCTCTTTTCCCGCTCATATTTCATGGGATTATGTAGTGTTTAATTAAAGTACAAAGGCTAGACAGCAATGCCACCGACTCCAGGGAGGCACGTGTCTTGAAGGATCAATCAAGGGCCCCGGATCCTCAACAGCAACCCATGGATTTGCTGAGGGGAGGTGGATCTGGGAGAGCCCAGCAAGGGGGTCCAGGGAGGCTCCTGTGAGGGCTGTGACTGCGAGCTAAACTCAGAGTTGGATGACTACCCACTGCAACGTCGTGTATGTTTTAAACAGATGCACATGCTTACTCCCTTCACACTGCTTGGTACCTGCTCTCTGCTGGGTACTGGGAACACAGTCCCCCAAGCACAAAGTCCTCACCCAAGAGGGACTCACAGGTGCATGGAGGCCAACCTGTAACCTGCTCATTTCAAGCGACATGACAGGTGCTGTAAGAACACATAGGTGGGAAAGTCCAACTGTGCAGGCAGCTGCTGGTTCACAGGGACGAGGTATCTATTCACTGTGAGTCCTATAGAGTGAGGAGGAGTTTGCCTAATGGATAATAGGGGGAAGCACTTCTTGGCAGAAACACCTGGGCAAAGCTGCTGACGTGTGGAAGGGCTCAGTGTCCCCAGGAATGGTCAGCAGCCCTGTGTGACTGGAGTCCTGCTCATGCCTTAGGCCTAGAGGGGAGGCGGGAGGAGCCTGGGAGCAGACAGAGCAGGTACTGTGGATTGCAGCATCACACATTTTCATATTTAGTTATGTTCCCTCTATGCATTCATGTATTTTTGCTATGAAACAAACAATAGTACTTTTTACCTGAGATTTTTTTTTTAATTTTTAAAAAATTTTATTGAAGTATAGTTGATTTACAATGTTGTGTTAATTTCTGTTGTATAGCAAAGTGACTCAGTTATATATATATATATATATATATATATATATATATATATAATATTTTTTTTCATATTCTTTTCCATTATGGTTTGTCACAAGATATTGAATATAGTTCCTTGTGTTATACAGTAGGACCTTGTTGTTTATCCTGAGATGTTTTTTAAATGCACATCTAATCCACCTGGAATTTATTTTGTGTGTCAGAAGGAAAGGAATCAAATGGCTAATCAGATTTTTAGCACCATCTTCATTATTCCCTCATGAGTTAGCAAAGGCAGGTCAGTCATTTACCCTGTGACCCTGGTTCCACAGGGTCTCTGTGTTACAAGGTTCTGGGACATGGCTCACGCCAAAGCCTCTGGGACATGGCTCACGCCAAAGCCTCCAGGCCATGCAGTGAGACACCACTGCACACGTATGAGAACAGAGTAGATAAAAAAGGCTGACCCTGCAAGCATGGGCGAGGGTGTGGAGCAACTGGAACACTTGTGCACCTCTGTTAGGCGCATAACATGGTATAGCACTTTGGAAAGCCATCTGGCAATCTCCTAAAAAGTTAAACATACGCCTACCGTATGATCCAGCCATTTCACTCATAGGTATTTACCCATGAGAAAAGAAAGCATATATCCATGCAAAGACTTACACACAAATGTTCACAGCAGCACATTTGTAATAACTGAAAACTGGAAACAATCCAAATGCCCATCAAGAAGTGAATGAATAAACACAGTCATAGCCACACAATAGACTACTACTCAGCAATAAACAGGAATGAATTATTGATACATGCAACCACATGGGAGAAAAACATCTCAAGATAATTATGCTGAAAGAAGCAAAGCAAAGTTTTTTAAATGACATGCTGTGATTCCATTTATATAAAATTTTACCAAAGATAGAAAGCAGATCACTGGTTTCCTGGGGATGGAGGGGTGGGGAGAGAAGGAAGGAAGGGGACAGGAATAGGATTACAGAGGCAATAGAAGAAACTTCTGGAAGAGATGGATCTGTTCACTGTCCTGGTTGTGCTGAAGCTTTCACAGCTTATAAATTGTATACTTTATATGCATGAGGCTTATTGTACGCCAATTATACCTGAATAAACTCTCGAAAGAGAGGTTGTGTCTAATCCATTTTTGCACAGCATCTACCAGAATAAAGCCTCTCAATCAAGAGGTGTTTTGGAATGAAATTTATTTTAATTTTAGATTATATGATAGAAATGGATCCTAGGTCACTGTGGGAAAGGCAAATTTTTTTTATTGTACTTGTTTTCTGTTTTAAATTAAAAACATTTTTTTCTTCATATGTAACATAAAGAATTTACATGGAGCATATATTTGTTGATGGGAGCTGCCATAACAAAGTAGCATGGATGTGGAGGCTTAAACAATAGAAAGATATCGTCTCACAGTTCTGGAGGCTGGGAGTCTAAGATCAAGGCGTGGGCAGGGTTAGTTCCTTCTGAGGTCTTGGCTTGCCCACAGCTGCCTTCTCCCTGTGTCTCTCTCCATCTTCTTCCCTTTGTGTGCGTTGCCTCTTTCTCTTCACATGGCATTCTTTTCATAAGGTCAACAGTCATATTGGGTGAGGGGCCCACCCTACTCAAGTATGACCTCATGTTCACTAATCACCCTGGGTCACTGTAGACTTGATTCTCAGGTACTGGCAGTAGGACTTCAATACATAAATTGGGGAGTGGGGGGTGAGCAATTCAACTCATAACAAAGCTCTACCTCATATTTTTATTCTTACAAAACAAGAAAGGAAGAATTTTTAAAAACAAACCTGTTTTTTCAACCTGCAAGCCTGCCGCAGTCTACCTGGAAACCCAGCCGGCAGCAAAGGAATCTTCTGTTGGTGAGTTTGTGCATCTCCTCACCCGGCCCACTTGCTATGCCTCTGGGCTGTGCTCTGTAACCACAGGGCACAGGTTTTTGCCAGGTTGGTCCTTCCAGCTCTCTACTTTGGGCTGGACCTTTGTAACTCTTTGCACCTGCACCTGTGCAGGCCGATGTCTGTGGGGCTGTACAGGCAGAGCTGCTTTTATTGTTTCTGTCTGCTTTAATCCTTCCTCTGGCCCAAGACTCATCAAGTTGTCCACATGAATTAAATCCACTGGAACCACTGTTGGAGATCTGCATTCAAACTCTGAATCACTCAGAAGACTGCAACGCTGCCAATGTAAGGAAAAGTGAGTCTGCTACAGTGATCAAAACTCCGAGAATGAATTTTAGATTTTGAAGCCTGATAATGGTGAAAATGGCATGTCCTTGAGGAGAAAGAGAACTTTTCCTTTGATGTGGCCCTCACATGGGGATGTGGGGGTGAGCAGCTTGCGACCACTGGGGAAGGCAGCCCCAGGGGCTTGCAGGCCCTGGGCTAGTTCTGGCCTGTGGGAGCAGGGGTATCCCAGGGCACAGGGCAGGCATCCCTGGGGGGAGAGGAATAATTGGCAGAACTGTCCCAGGACTTCTCTTTGCTGCATTGTCCTCATGGGGGCCTTCTTGGAAAGGCTTCAGGAATTACAGGGCAGGGACCTTCTCAGCCCCCTGACAGTTGTCCTCACCTCACATGGATACCTGTACACAGGAAACCTCACTCCTGATGGTTGGTAATGGATTCATTTCACCAGTGATTCTCTTTTCAGTATCCTGACTTCCTAGCTCAGTACAGTGTCAGGTTGGACAAACATCCTTCACTCCTGCAATTATCACGTCCCCAGAACCAATGAGCCAGTTACCTACAAGCCTTTTCTTTACATCAACCTATCAATACTTTTCTACTTGAATATTCTCCAAAAAATATTTAATGCTACTGTCGCAAAGGGAGGCTAAGAGGCTAACACATTTAAATAAAAAATGTCAGTGTAGCCCTGAAAATTATCTTGTGCACCAGCAGCAGAATGTCCACCCCACTTTGGGAAATGGTGATGGTATCTGGTCCTTCTCTGCGATTCTTAACCCTTTATAAGGAGGTCTTTTGAATGAAGAGAGAAAAAATTTTGTGCACTTCCTCTAGACGGTGATAGTTTTTTCATTATCTGCCAATTGAGAAAATAGAAAACAACCAAGCTACTATGAATTCAGAGTGAATGGGCATCATGTTCATGACAACAGCAGTGCAGGCTGAGGAGGGACTGTCACCAGTGTGAAGTCCCCTGAAACTCTGGGGCTCCTGAGGTCTGCAGCCTATAGTTCCTTCCCTGATTTAGAAGAAAGAGTCCAGGCTCTTCCTCACCGTGTGGACTTAGTATGTTTGCCTTCTTTGCTGGTTTTAGGTGCACCAGTCTGTGAAATGGGGGTAAGGGTCCCTGCTTTCATGTTACCTCACAGATGATGTTTCTGTGATGATAAAATTAAATAGTGCTACTGAAAGGAGGGGGAAAAAACCTTATTAAATGCAAAATGTAAAAGTATAAGACTTTCCATAAAATATCAAAAGAAAACTAGGACTCTGGGGAGAAGAAGGGAGAGAAAATATGGATGGGGGAATGGAGGCCAGAGGTGATGGAGACACTGACCCATGGGCCATGCATGGCCTGCAGTCCTCAACTCAGATGGCTCAGACTCAGAGGGGACTCACCAGGCAGGTGGAGGAAGAGAGGGGACCACCTGACCGGGTGTGACCTCCAGGACCCTGGGGGCAGCTTTGGCCTTGGCGCTCTGCCTGTCAGCTGAAGGGAGAGGCGTGGAGATAATGGTGGGGCCAGGGGCTTCTCCCCAGGCCTGTCTATTTCAGGGGAAATAGGCCAGGGTTGCACTTGGGGTCTCTTTTCCTGCTTTGTAAAAACCCACCAGGACTGGTCTCACAGCACTGAGGCTGGCGGGAGGGACGAGAGAAAGGTCAGGGGCCCGGAGTGGAGACAGAGCCTGCCCTGCAGGTGGGCAGGGAATGGGAGCAGCTCTTCCCTCCCCTGCCGGCAGCTCTGAACAAAGAAAAGGCCTGTGATGTCACCCTCCCTTTGTGTCTCCAGTTCCTTTTAAATCTGCACTCCTTTGGAAGGCTGAACCCCTCAGCACAGTTCATAAAAGTCACCGCTGGGACAATATCAGGAACTCAATAACTGTGGGTGGGCAGTTCTTGGTATTATACAAACTGAGACCAAAGATAACTTTGTAATAATAGGAAGTGACAACCAGGCAGGCAGGGAGGGCATTATAAATAGATAAGAAGGTTTGCAGTGAGCTTATTTTAGCTTTTCTGGTCCATAATAGTGTCGATGTAACAGTGCCTGGTGCTCCAATGCAACAGACAATATCCTTCCTTGATTTTTCTTTTCTTTTTAGTTCAAAAGCTCAAGAATAGGTAAAACCTAAATTTCTGAGTCTCCATGAGGGCAAAACTCCTTTTAGAAAAATTCTAAACTGGGCCAATAGTGAGATCCTGATTAAAGGGCAGCTCTGTTGGAAAAATGCAGAGCAGCATATCTGCTATGCTGATGCTCATCACCTGGGAGCATTCTATGAGCCCCTGATTCACATGAGCTCACACATTGGGCAGGGGCCTGGAGATGAAGCATGAGCTTTGCAATCCAGGAGCAGGACAAGCTATATGTCCACAATCACTCAGGGAACCAATTGGGCAGCAGACTGTGTGGTCACACTGGTGCCTTTGATATGTCTGATAGGTTTTCCATTTGGGGTCAACCAAAAAGGCAGCAGGAGATTTTTTCAAGTGACCAAGAATTTCCCTAAATCTACATTTTAAGTGTCAAGCTGAGAAGAATGGTTTGGAGGGCAGGGCTGCCCAAGGGAGGGACTTCAGGGGAGCCTGTGAAAGGGGCAGGAGTCTGATTGCTCACAGTTCTGGCTGCTCCCACATTTTCGTGTTTGTGACTTTGTAGTTGGACTTCCCATGAGTCATCCAGGGAGACTGACTCTAGCAAAGAAGTTGCATGGATTTTATTTGTTTGTTTTTGCAATAGGAATCTGACAGGTATTTATCTTTTACATTCCTGCTGAGTACACCCCATGCCCCCCTTGAAGAGCCAGGGGAGTTGAGTGGCTGCTGTTTTCAGAATTTGTCCACCACTGAACCTGACCCAGGAGTCACCTTTTTCAAAGCTGAGTACTGGGACCCCCCAGGAAGCAGCCCAGCCCAGCTCTGTCCCAGCACTCAGCACCCTCTCTCTGAGCAGGGCCTGAGGGAGATTCTAGATGGCTGAATTCTCTCTCCCTCTCTCCCTCTCTCTCTCTCTCTCTCTAGCTATCTATCTATCTCTATCTCTCTCTCTGTCAGCTTGTGTCAATTAAGGCAGCTGAGCTGCTATGGCCAAGCTGGGAGCCCTTTAGAGCCAGAACCCCTCCCTTAACCAGAGCCCTCAGCTTCCATGCACAAAGGACCCAGTTTCCATGGTCTGATACGGGGTGAGTGCAGGACCTCTGGAGACCCGAGCCATTGTCTTTGCCTTCTTCCAAGAGAGCCGTTCACTGTCTGGCTGCCACAGGGGGCCTCAGGAACTGTGTGTGGATGGGATGACGCATGATTTCTCAAGGTAGTGATCTGGGTGATTCATGGTGAATGTGTAAATGTGGGTGTGGGTGAGCACATGTGGCCATGTGGTTGTGTGCGCGTGTAAGACAGGGCATGGTCAAGACAGTGGGTATACTAAAACATGCTTTTTTTTTCCTTTGGAGATCCAGAAAGCCTACATTCTCCTCCCACAGGTGGGTGGGGTTGAGTCTCCTGCAAACGCCGACGGCCTGACATCCTAGAAGGTGGCCACGGGGAGGGTGGAGACAGATCCCAGGGCTGACAGCCTTTCTTCCTGTACACCCTTCTTGACCTCTGAGCCCCTAGCCGGATGTGGGCAGGCCTCCTGGTCTCCTGTGTTTGAGAGCAGCAGTGCTGCCTGGGGAGGCTGACATCTGCAGCTAAGTCCTGAGTCCCTGAATGGCCTCATCCCATCAACCAGACCACAGGACCGTGGGGAAAGGTACTTGCTGCCTCTTTCCTGTGACCCTAGGCCGGTGTTCCTGGACTAGAAAGCAGGTGTGGTTGTGGGGTCCTTGGAGTGTTGCCCTCCTTTTTGAAAGTCCTGTTTGTCCTCCTTCAGGATAACTTGTCCCCTGAGAGGGGCTGAGCTTCAGGCTCACAGAGCCACAGGTACTGTCCTCTGCCCGAGAACAGTTCCCCGCAGGACCATGGCCTTTGGAGACTGAACTGCCATCCTGTCCACAGGGCTGCAGACATCATGGCCAGCAGCCAGCGCTGCCCCAATGCTGGCTGCTCTGAGAATCCCTGGTTCTCCTTCTAGTGGTTTCAAGAACGCAGACTCACAGCCTCAGGGCAGGGAGGAGGCTAGGGCAGGGTCATCTCAGTGTCGCCCCTCTGAGCTGAGGCCCAGCGGAGTGGGTGCCCAACTGGCCCCAGGATCACACGCCTGCAGCCAGTGCATAACCCTCTTCTCCACCAGTGTCACCTCCTAAACCAACAAAATCACAATACAACACAGCCAACAGCCGTTCCTGACCCCAACTTTCCCTCTTATCGTCACCTAAGCCCTCTAAGGACACCCCTGTTTGAAGCACCACTGCAATGGTCATTTAATCATCACATCTGGATAATGATTGGAGAGGTGAGTTATGTCAGCATATTTAGAAATATGTATTTAATATGTATGACAGTTTACAAACTAATGAAAATGTTTCCTACACCCAAAGCACGGGAAGGGCTGAGGGAGAGGATGGGGCTGTTGGGGGCATCCCAGAGCTTGTGTCTGTCCCAGACTCTGCCTGAGCACCTGCGGGTGTCACAGTCCCCATCTCGGGGCCGTGGCTCTCCCCATGGCAGGAGGAAGCTGGCTGCAAGATTGAGGCTCCAGGGCACAGGCAGAGGAGGAAAGAGGCTTGGCTGTGTTGCCGTGCTCCCTGACTTTCTGAAATCTACTTGTGCACCTGATTTGAGCTCCACCTCGTTACTGCCTGTTTCTGGAGAAGCAACAGGATTGCTCCACATTAGATCTGCATTTCTCAAACTCCACATGCAAACTCATCACCTGTGGAAATGCAGGTACTGATTCAGCGAGTTTGGATGGACGTGGTGTTCTGTGTGGCTGACAAGCTCTTGGCAGAGTGATGCTGCAGTCCATGGGATGCACCATGCGACAGCCCCTGGTGCAGATCAGCACTCTTCAAAGTGGGCTGCACCTAGAACCCCACTGACCAGGCTGCAGCCCCTCCCTCCCTGTTACATCCAAATCCCTGGGGCAGCCAAAGTCAGGAGCTTTCTTTTTTTTTTAATTGGAGTATAGTTGCTTTACAATGTTGTGTTAGTTTCTGCTGTACGATGAAGTAAATCAGCTATATGTATACATATATCCCCTCCCTCTTGGACCTCCCTCCCACTCCATCCTCTCCCCATCCCTCCCATCTATGACATCACAGAGCACCGAGCTAAGCTCCCTGTGCTATACAGCAGGTTCCCACTAGCTATCTATTTTACACATGATAGTGTATATAAGTCAATCCTAATCTCCTAATTCATCTCACCCTCCCCTTTCTCCCCTGTGTCCACATGTCCATTCTCTGTGTCTGTGTCTCTATTCCTGCCCTGCAAATTGGTTCATCTGTACCATTTTTTCTAGATTCCACCTATATGTGTTAATATGCAATGTTTTTTTTTTCTCTTTCTGACTTGCTTCACTCTCTGTGACAGACTCTAGATCCATCCACATCTCTACACGGACCCAACTTCATTCCTTTTTTTTTTCTTGATTTTTAAAAAATTTAATTTAATTTATTTTTTATACAGCAGGTTCTTATTAGTTACCAATTTTATACGTATTAGTGTATATATTTCAATCCCAATCTCCCAATTCATCCCCCCACTGCACCCACTGCTTTCGCCCCTTGATGTCCATACGTTTGCTCTCTACATCTGTGTCTCTATTTCTGCCCTGCAAACCAGTTCATCTGTACCATCTTTCTAGATTCCACGTATATGCGTTAATATACGATATTTGTTTTTCTCTTTCTGACTTACCTCACTCTGTATGACAGAATCTAGGTCGATCCACATCTCTACAAATGAACCAATTCCATTCTTATTTATGGCTGAGTAATATTCCACTGTATATATGTACCATATCTTTATCCATTCATCTTTCAATGGACTTTTACCTTGTTTCCATGTCCTGGCTAGTGTAAATAGTGCTGCAATGAACATTGGGGTGCATGTGTCTTTTTGAATTATGGTTTTCTCAGGGTATATGCCCAGTAGTGGGATTGCTGGGTCATATGGTAGTTCTATTTTTAGTTTTTTTACTTTTTTTTTTTTTTTTTTTTTTTTTTTTTTGCGGTACGTGGGCCTCTCCGTGCTGTGGCTTCTCCCGTTGCGGAGCACAGGCTCCGGATGCGCAGACTCAGCGGCCATGGCTCATGGGCCTAGCCGCTCTGAGGCACGTGGGATCTTCCCGGACCGGGACACGAACCCGTGTCCCCTGCATCAGCAGGCGGACTCTCAACCACTGCGCCACCCGGGAAGCCCATATTTTTAGTTTTTTAATGAACGTCCATACTGTTCTCCATAGTGGCTGTATCAATTTACTTTCCCACCAACAGTGCAAGAGGGTTCCCTTTTCTCCACACCCTCTCCAACATTTATAGCTTGTAGATTTTTTTCATGATGGCCATTCTGACTGGTGTGAGGTGATACCTCATTGTAGTTTTGATTTGCGTTTCTCTAATAATTAGTGATGTTGAGCATCTTTTCATGTGTCTCTTGGCGATCTGTATGTCTTCTTTGGAGAAATATCTATTTTTGTCTCCCACCCATTTTTTGATTAGGTTGTTTGTTTTTTTGGTATTAAGCTGCATGAGTTGTTTGTGTATTTTGGAGATTAATCCTTTGTCTGTTGCTTCATTTGCAAATATTTTCTCCCATTTTGGGGGTTGTCTTTTCATCTCGTTTACAGTTTCCTTTGCTGTGCCAAAGCTTTTAAGTTTAATTAGGTCCCATTTGTTTATTTTTTATTTTATTTTCATTACTCTAGGAGGTGGATCAAAAAAGATCTTGCTGTGATTTATGTCAAAGTGTGTTTTTACTGTGTTTTCCTTTAAGAGTTTTATAGTGTCTGGTCTTACATTTAGGTCTTTAATACATTTTGAGTTTATTTTTGTGTATGGTGTTAGAGAGTGTTCTAATTTGATTCTTTTACATGTAGCTGTCCAGTTTTCCCAGCACCACTTATTGAAGAGGCTGTCTTTTCTCCACTGTGTATTCTTGCCTCCTTTATCAAAGATAAGGTGACCATATGTGCATGGATTTATCTCTGGGCTTTCTATCCTGTTCCATGGATCTATATTTCTGTTTTTGTGTCAGTACTATACTGTCTTGATTACTATAGCTTTGTAGTATAGTCTGAAGTCAGGGAGTTTGATTCCTCCAGCTCAGTTTTTCTTTCTCCAGATTGCTTTGCCTATTCAGGGTCTTCTGTGTTTCCATACAGATTGCAAAATTGTTTGTTCTAGTTCTGTGAAAAATACCATAGGTAATTTGATAGAGATTGCATTGAATATATAGATTGCTTTGGGTAGTATAGTCATTTTCATATGTGATTCTTCCAGTCCAAGAACTTGGTATATCTCTCCATCTGTTTATGTCATCTTTGATTTCTTTCATCAGCATTTTATAGTTTTCTGAGTAGAGGTATTTTGCCTCCTTAGGTAGGTTTATTCCTAGGTATTTTATTCTTTTTATTGCAATGGTAAATGAGAGTGTTTCCTTAATTCCTTTTTCAGATTTTTCATCCTTAGTGTATAGGAATGCAAGAGATTTCTATGCATTAATTTTGTATCCTGCTGCTTTACCAAATTGATTGATTAGCTCTAGTAGTTTTCTGGTAGCATCCTTAGGATTCTCGACATATAGTATCATGTCATCTGCCAACAGTGACAGTTTTACTTCTTCTTTTCCAATTTGTATTACCTTTATTTCTTTTTCTCTTCTGACTGTCATGGCTAGGACTTCCAAAACTATGTTGAATAATAGTGGCGAGAGTGGACATCCTTGTCTTGTTCTTGATCTTAGAGAAAATGCTTTCAGTTTTTCACCATGTGCCTGATGTTTGCTGTGGGTTTGTCATATATGGCCTTTATTATGTTAAGGTAGGTTCCCTCTATACCCACTTTCTGGAGAGTTTTTATCATAAATCGGTGTTGAATTTTGTCAAAAGCTTTTTCTGCATCTATTGAGATGATCATATCATTTTTATTCTTTAATTTGTTAATATGGTGTATCACATTGATTGATCTGCATATATTGAAGAATCCTTGCATCCCTGGGACAAATCCCACTTGATCATGGTGTATGATCCTTTTAACGTGTTGTTGGATTCTGTTTGCTAGAATTGTGTTGAGGATCTTTGCGTCTATGTTCATCAGTGATATTGGTCTGTAATTTTCTCTTTTTTGTGTGATATCTTTGTCTGGTTTTGGTATCTGGGTGATGGTGGCCTCGTAGAACAAGTTTGGGAATATTCCTCCCTCTGCAATTTTTTGGAAGAGTTTGAGAAGGATAGGTGTTAGCTCGTCTCTAAATGTTTGATAAAATTCACCTGTGAAGCTATCTGATCCTGGACTTTTATTTGCTGGAAGATTTTTAATTACAGTTTCAGTTTCATTACTTGTGAGTGGTCTGTTTATATTTGCTAATTCTTCCTGGTTCAGTCTTGGAAAGTTGTACATTTCAAGAATTTGTCCATTTCTTCCAGATTGTCCATTTTATTGGCACATAGTTGCTTGTAGTAGTCTCTTATGTTCCTTTGTATTTCTGTGGTATCAGTTGTAATTTATCCTTTTTCATTTCTAATTTTATTGATTTGAATCCTCTCCCCCTTTTTTTTTTTCTTGATGAGTCTGGCTAAAGTGTTATCAATTTTGTTTATCTCCTCAAAGAACCAACATTTAGTTTTATTGATCTTTACTATCATTTTCTTCATTTCTATTTCATTTATGTCTGCTCTGATCTTTATGATTTCTTTTCTTCTACTAACTTTGGGGGTTTTTTGTTGTTTTTCCTCTTCTTCTTTTTTTAATTGCTTTACCTTTAAGGTTAGGTTGTTTATTTGAGATTTTTCTTATTTCCTGAGGTGAGCTTTAATTGCTATAAACTTCCCTCTTAAAACTGCTTTTGGGGCTTCCCTGGTGGTGCAGTGGTTGCGAGTCCGCCTGCCGATGCAGGGGACGCGGGTTCGTGCCCCGGTCTGGGAGGATCCCACATGCCGCGGAGCGGCTGGGCCCGTGAGCCATGGCCGCTGGGCCTGCGCGTCCGGAGCCTGTGCTCCGCAACGGGAGAGGCCACAACAGTGAGAGGCCCGCGTACCGCAAAAAAAAAAAAAAAAAAAAAAAACTGCTTTCGCTGCATCCCATAAGTTTTGGGTTGTTGTGTTTTCGTTGTCATTTGTTCCTATGCATTTTTTAATTCCCTCTTTGATTTCTTCACTGATCTCTTGGTTATGTAGTAGCATACTGTTTAGCCTCTATGTGTTTGTGTTTTTTACAGTTTTTTGCCTGTAATTGATTTCTAATTTCAGAGCATAGTGGTCCAAAAAGATACGTGATATGATTTCAATTTTCTTAAATTTTCTGAGGCTTGATTTGTGACCCAAGATGTGATCTATCCTGGAGAATGTTCCGTGTGCACTTGAGAAGAAAGTGTATTCTTCCGCTTTCGGGTGGAATGTCCTATAAATATCAATTAAATCTATCTGATCTATTGTGTCATTTAAAGCTGTGTTTCCTTATTTATTTTCTGTCTGGATGATCTGTCCATTGGTGTAAGGGGGGTGTTAAAGTCCCCCACTATTATTCTGTTATTGTTGATTTCCCTTTTATGGCTGTTAGCATTTGCCTTATGTATTGAGGTGCTCCTATGTTGGATGCATAAATATTTATAATTGTTATATCTTCTTCTTGGATTGATCCCTTGATCATTATGTAGTGTCCTTTCTTATCTCTTGTAACAGTCTTTATTTTAAAGTCTATTTTATCTGATATGAGTATTGCAATTCCAGCTTTCTTTTGCTTTCCATTTGCATGGTATATCTTTTTCCATCCCCTCACTTTCAGGCTGTATGTGTCCCCAGGTCTGAAGTGGGTCTCTTGTAGACAGCATATATATGGGCCTTGTTTTTGCATCCATCAGCCAGTCTGTGTCTTTGGGTGGAACATTTAATCCATTTACATTCAAGGTAATTATCGATAAGTATGTTCCTATTACCATCTTCTTAATTGTTTTGGGTTTGTTTTTGTGGGTCTTTTTCTTCTCTTGTTCTTCCCTCCTAGAGACGTTCCTTTAGCATTTGCTGTAAAGCTGGTTTGGTGGTGCTGAATTCTCTTAGCTTTTGCTTGTCTGTAAAGCTTTTGCTTTCTCCATCAAATCTGAATGAGATCCTTGCTGGGTAGAGTAATCTTGGTTGTAGGTTTTTCTCTTTCATTCCTTTAAATATATCCTGCCACTCCCTTCTGGCCTGCAGTTTCTGCTGAAAAGTCAGATGATAACCTTATGGGGATTCCCTTGTATATTATTTTTTGCTCTTCCCTTGCTGCTTTAAAATTTTTTTTCTTTGAATTTAATTTTTGTTAATTTAATTAACATGTGTCTTGGTGTGTTTCTCCTATGGTTTATCCTGTGTGAGACTCTGTGCTTCCCAGACTTGGGTGGATATTTGCTTTCCCCTGTTAGGGAAGTTTTCAACGATACTCTCTTATTTTCTCAGACACTTTTTCTTTCTCTTTTTCTTCTGGGACCCCTGTAATTCAAATGTTGGTACATTTAATGTTGTCCAGAGGTCTCTGAGACTGTCCTCATTCCTTTTCATTCTTTTTTCTTTACTCTGCTCCTCAGCAGTTATTTCCACCATTCTGTCTTCCAGCTCACTTATTCATTCTTCCGTCTCAGTTATTCTTCTATTGATTCCTTCTAGTGTATTTTTCCTTTCAGTTACTGTGTTGTTCATCACTGTTTGTTTGTTCTTTAGTTCTTCTAGGTCCTTGTTAAACATTTCTTGTATTTTCTCAATCTTTGCCTCCATTCTATTTCTGAGATTTGGGATCAACTTTACTATCATTACTCTGAATTCTTTTTCAGGTAGGTTGCCTATTTCCTCTTCGTTTATTTGGTCTTGTGGGTTTTTGCCTTGCTCCTTCATCTATAACATATTTTTTGTCCTCTAATATTTTCTTGTTGGGTGGGTCTGTGTTCCTGTCTTACCCGTTGTTTGGCCTTAGGCATCCAGTACTGGAGTTTTCAGGTATTTGGGTAGAGCCAGACCTTGGTGCCGAGATGAGGACCTCTAGGAGACCTCACAGCAATTAATATTCCCTGGGGTCCGAGGTTCTCTGTTAGTCCAGGGTTTGGACTTGGTGCTCCCACCACAGGAGCTCAGGCCAACCCCCAGCCTGGGAATCAGGATCCCACAAGCCACACAGTGTGGCAAAAAAAAAAAAGAAAGAACAATAACAGAATTAAATTAAGTTAGAAACATAAAAAATATATTAGAAAAAATAAAAATATAAATGGAACAACAACAAGGCAAAACAGAACCACAGCAGCAAAGAAAAAAAATGAAAAAGAAGTCCAGAAAGGGCCTTGGGGGGTTGGGCTTAGGCTGGGGTGGGGCTTAGCTGGGGTGGGGCTTGGGTGGGGGCGGAGCATAGGCTCTAGACCCATGCATCCGGAAAAGGCCCTGAGGGGGATGGGGGCAGGGCTTAGGCTCAGCACCGACCAAGGGGGTCCCAGAGGGCTGAGGTTTAGGGCCAGGGCCCCAGCAGGCTTGCTGGGGCTCAAGCGGGCAAGGGAGACACTAACCTCATTCCCCTTTAATCCCTTGATCCCCCAAAGGTCTCTCCCCATCCCCGCTGATCCCTGCTCTGTGGGTGGGCCATTTCAAGCATGGAAACCCCTCTTCTCCCCTAGGGGTGCTGGTTCTGTCTCACCTCCACTTTTCTTCCCCTCTTTCTTCCCCCCAACGTCCTACCTGGTCACTTGGGGATTCCTCCCATCCTTTTAGGTGTACGAAGTCCCCCACCAGTGCCTGGTAGGTGCCCCAGCTGTGAGAACTAGGATGCAGACTCTGCATCTTCCCACTCTGCCATCTTGACCCAGAGCCTTGTCAGCTTTTAAAGTGTCAAATTGAGTGGACTACTTCCCTCTCCCTGTGCAGGTCTGTGAGTGTCAAGGGCAACACTAGGCCTGCTAACTCCACAGAGCCCCTGAGCATACACAAGAGAGGCTGGCCCTTCAAAGCCAAGGGCATTTCCTGGTCTTCCCCTGGTAATTAGGGGTTGCAGAGAAGCTGCTCTGCCTGGGACACACAGATCCCATTTCTCTGAGTCTCCAGGAAGCATCCCCTCAGTTTGCTGCCACCACATGTGTTCTTTCCAAGCACGTGCTCACTCAGGGCAATCAAGTATCCAGACCCAGAGAACAAGAAATGGACCTCTGTGAGAAAGGGAAACTATTGCTGGCGAATTTCCAGTAATGGGGAGTCATCAAGTATGGATGAATCAGATGCTTCTCACTGAGGCCACAATCTATCAGGTAATAAAGGACAAATGAACCTCCTCTTAAGTTGAACAAGCATGCAAGTGGGTGCCTTTGTCTCAGGCTTGGAGAGCCAGATTTCCTTTCCTTTGCTGAGTTACCAGTGCTGAGTGAGAAAAGACTGCAGCTCGTTACTTCCTCCCCACAAGATCTCGATCATGTCAAACTCGAATTCTTAGGGCTCTTTTCGCTGTCATGTGGAGTGAGGCTGAAAGGTGGAGTGAGGCTGAAAGGTGAAGTGTGAAAGCATCTCCAATTTCAGAGCAGGCAGACCTGGGCATAGTCCTGGCTCCTCACATGAGCCCTGTGTGCACCTGGATGGTGGGTTCACTTTGATCTTTAGCAACTTCACCTGTGAGTTGGGGATGAAAATAGCAGTACCACCACCCACGGATGCATGATGACACCTGCTGATGGGCCCCTCCCTGGAGGGAGCTGCCTTTACTCTCCTGGGAGGCACATCACAACCCACCTTCTGTGGGTGGGAAGGCAGCCCTTTGGTGTATCTGAATACTCCCTCCAAGGCAATGCTGCGGCCCTCCTTTCTTCCCCCACCACCACAGCACCTTCCTGGCTCTGCTGATCTCTCATGGGCTCCACAGCTTAGATGGCAGCTTGCCACACCCTCCCGCTTCTTGCCCTCCTCAAAGACAGTTGCTCAGCGTGTAATGTATGATGTACATGCATGTTCCATCTGTGATGGTTAATTTTATGTGTGAACTTGGTTGGGCCACGGTACCCAGATATTTGGTCAAATAGATGTTTCTGTGAAGATGTCTATTTGGATGAGGTTAACATTTAAATCAGTAGGCTTTGAGTAAAGCAGATGACCCTCTGTAATGTAGGTGGGCCTCATCCAATCAGCTGAAGCCTCAAGAAAGAACAGGCTGGCCTTCCTTGAACCAGAAGGAGTTTAACCTTCAGACGGCCTTTGGACTTGAGCTGCAGTATCAACCCCTCCCTGGGTCTCTAGCCTGCTGGCCTACTTCAGATTTCTCTCTCTCCCTCCCCATCCCTCCTCCATCCTATTGGCTCTATTTCTTCAGAGGACATTGACGAATATCCCATTCCAGAAGCAAGTGTCAGCATCATTCCAAATGTGTTCCACTGACAAAGCACATGGGGTTCTGTCCAGCATCATGAAGAATTTTTATATCTCATGTAAAATAATAAAACGTAATGCAGGCTAAATCAGACACAATATATTTGGCTATATTTTAATTCACATAAGCAGCATTAGACCTTGAAGTTTTAAGAAAACTAACAGGAGAAATTTTAAATTTGAGGAAATTCTATACACTAGCTTTATTTTTTTTTTCTGCCTAACTTGACAAAAAAATGAATACGACCCCATTTTCATGGTGGACATGCTTGTCTTGTTGACAGAAACCAGGGTTTGCTGAGCGCAAAGATGGAAGAGTTGAACAAGGACAGGGCTTCTGGAACTCACTAGGCCCCACCCAGAGTTTGCAGGGCACCTGGGCTGGTGGATATTTTTAAGCTCCCAGGTGATTGTGACAGGCAATCAGGACTGAGTGAGAATTGCTAGCTTCCAGGGCAGCATCTGACCTTACCTGGTGCGGAAGCCCTCTGATCGAGCTCTTGACAGGACACAAGATCATACAAGACAGTTCAGCAAATGAAATAGGGCAAGAGGTGGGCTCTGGAAGGAATGCGTTTTTCCTCCTGTGGGAAGAGTCAGAGAGAAGCACCTGGATCCAAGGAACAACACACAGCTCTGCCGGGGCCAGGTGTGCACAGAAAAGAAGCTTACTCCACACAGGAAGGGGAGAGGTGTGGACAGAGAAAGAGCAAGGAAAGGAGAACCTTAGGCTTCTGGTCCCTGCAGCAATGTCACTGTCACATGGATGAGGACAATTAACCAACTTTTCTCCTAAATAAGTGCTCTCATGGAGGATTAATTTTTTTAGCATAAATTCTGAAAATATTACAGAAAAGTTGTGATATATGATGATTTTTTAATGTGCCTGTGGATTTGTCATCTATTAAGGCCTCTTTGGCAGTGGTTCTCCCAAATTCAACATCAGGTACAGAATCGTTGCCCTTGCCTCTACATATACACCTCCTACTCCTCCCACAATCGAGAGTGAACTCTTCAACCAAGCCATCAGCAGTTGTATTTCCCCCCTGGAGGCACCTAGAGAAAACACAATCAACTGGATTTGTGGACAAGCGATCACACTGAAAAGTGGTGCATCAGTGAATCCCCCAGAGCCACTAAAACATCCCAGTTCTGATAACTATTGAGGCAGCTTTTTCCTTGAAACCTGCCAAGCAGTGTATTAATCATACTGTTCCCACTTTTAGCAACTCCTCTGACCATGGGTGGCAGTTTATGCCATTGGACAACTGATATGTCACCCCACAGTCTGGGGCCTGCTGTCTGCCTGATGGTGAGGGCTAAGTGGATGGGTAAGAAGGGAGATGGAGAGTCGGATGGATAGATGGATGGATGGATGGATGGATGGATGGATACACATACACACAAGAAGAAAGAGGGACAGATTGATAGGTGAATGGATTTGGTAGCAGTTTCTCTGTGGGTTACACAAAGCATTCCATCTCCAAATTATTTCATTTCATCCTTACAAAATCCTCCTGAACAGGTAAAGATATAATTATTTCTGATTTATGGATGGGAATATGTCATGACATCTGTGTTAAGTAACTCACACAAATCACACCACTTGCAGGAGGCAAAGCAAGGACTCAAAGGATTTGTTCTTTTACCGTGCCTCTCAGGAAACGGGCTCCTGTCCTAAACCACTTCTCCATCCCTCCCCAGATGATGTCAGCTACCAATGAACAACACAGTCCACCATCAGCAATAAGGTTTTCAATGGAAAACACCTCTGAGAGGTCACAGATCTGATAATACCCACACCAAAGTATTCATGACTCAAGTGAAGATGTTTCCTAGGAAGTTGTTTGCAAAAGGAGAAGAGAGCCACAGACTTCCGAGGCTGCTGGTGTTGGGGAGAGAAGAAGGGTCTTCAGAGAAGAGAGAAGGCCTACCCAGAAAAGGCCAGAGAGCCGGGAGTAATATCTTTTTCTTGATACACATGTGTTCATCTACACCAGCCCAAAAAGGAATACAGAGATGTTTATCGATCCCTGCTTTTTCTTTCCAATCAAATGCAAGTCCTAGAGAAAATAGATCTGCAAGCCAGAACCAGAGTGTGATGATCATATGGAAAGTTATGGATGGTAAAGCAAGGAAGATGTCACATGCTGTCCACACTTCACCACGAAGACACTATAGTTCTCAGCGCCTCTTCCATTCGGCCAGTGGACCTACTCCTGAAGCATTGAGATGGACCCATGACAGGGGTGGGCTTTTGGAGAACTGTCCTGAGCTTCATCCTCTCCATTACCCACTGGTCAAGTCTCCCCTCCAGCGACCTAGCTCGTCCTGTCACCCAGTCCTCTGAGGCTGCACTGGCCAGTGGTCCTGAGAAAGAGGGAGAAAGAAGGAAGAAAAGAGACCTTCTGAGCCTGCAGCCAAGGATGGGTCTCAACCCACTGCTTTTGTGGGTTTACTCCTGTGAAGTTCTCTCTGTTTCCCACACTCGAAAAAATGTGTCTGGGTTTCACTCTCCTCAATTTCAGTAATCTTGTATGGGGACTTACTTGTTTATTCATCACTTTAATTCAACCAGTGTGGTACTCAGGAGAAGTCGTGTCCATCATCTGCAGCAGACAACTGATGTCAAATGACTTGCCCCTCCCCTCTGGAATTCTGTCTAGTTTCTAGAGTTCCTTCTAGTTTCTGGAAGTTTCTCTCAGATTCCTTCATCTCTGTGTACTAGAGATGCAGGACAGGAGATGTGCTTTCTTGCCTATATCTCAAAGGTGATCTGAAATATAACACCTTTTTAAAAAAGTTGACCTCTCTTATTTTCCACCTTTACCTTCCTGGGATGGAGTAGGATCCAGATGGCTGCCATGGAACACCTGCTTGTGAAGGGCTGTGTATGCACAGCTTTCCCTGCCTACTCCTTGTGCAGGAGATCAAGTCTAGCCCTCTACATGCTATGCTGGCCCAGCTTCCCGCCTGCCTCCACCACTGCCCTCCCCCCACCTCCCTGTCCCCACTGTCCCGGCTGCAGCTCACCACCCCACCTACTTCCTGATGCAATGGCTAATAACATGCTCTGTCTGCCTCAGTGCCTTCTCTCCCCACCACCCCTCTTCTCCCAGGGAAATCCTCCATGCTTAACTCTAAACCAGCCCAATCTTACTGGTACAGTGGGCAGACTCTGTATTCTGGAGGCTCATGACCCACTTCAAGCCCAGGGCCCATCAATGTGTGTTCCTGTGTAAGAGCTTAACTAACTTCTCTGCACCCTAGTTTCCTTGTCTACGTCCGGGAACCATAATGCCATTCCCTTTTGATAGGAGATAATTTTTCATGTATCTCTGCACATCTTACATCACCTTTTGTTCTGAGCTATCACTCCAAAGATGTCTGTATAGCAAACAGCTTTGGGAGGTAGAGATAGTGTCTCCCTTTGGGGCAGAGGGTAGACTCATTTCCTGACCAAGAGAGGATAATGATGCAATTTGAGCAAGTTTGTTAACAACGCCCTTATAAGATTGGGAGGTTCCTAAGTTCAGAGTTCCTCAGCTGATATAGACCCACCATGTGGGCAGCATCCTCCTGGGCCTATCACATCACCCCCATGGGACTTTAGGGACAAAGGGAACAGTTGCCATGAGTGATGAGGTCCTTTTACTCTGACCGAGAAGTCATCTTTCAGCTTCTGTGAACAGTGGCAGGCTAACTTGTTAGATTGCAAGGACCCTTCACCATTCTCAACACCTCTCCCACTGCCAGACAATGCAGATGGAACCTCCAGGAGCTGCTTTCCTGGTGTCCTCCTCCTTAAAGAAACACACTTGCTTCCATTTCTGTGTTGATCACAGCCTGCTCTGTATCCAGGCACAGTGCCTTGTTCATGGAGTTGGGAAGTAACTTTTTATGGAGTAAATGAACATATTCAAAGATGGCTCTGCTGTTGAAACCTACTGCCACTCTGCATCTTGCCATCATTTCTTCTCTGTTAAAAGTGCATAAGAACTTATTATTCATCATTTACTTTGCAATGTAGCCCCAGCTTTAGTCAGGGCCAAATGCTCACATAGGCTTCTCCTCAAGACTCAATACAGCTTATTCAGTTGGGGTAGGGCTGGGAGGGCTATGGATCTTATGAAATTAAATGAAAGCTGTGTGTTTTCCCAGCAACAGGAATTGTTGCTTTTATTGGGTTCATAAAGTATCGTGTGAGAACCCCTGAGACAAATAAAACACATGTCAGTCATGACCAGCAGGGTTTTGCAGTGCTTTCCCTGGAGGCTACCCCAGAGAGAACCAGGCAAGGGGTCCTCCAGGCCTTGTCATGGGGATCAGGTGAGGGAGGGAAGACCCACCACCCCAGACCAGAAAAACTGTCAATCAAGATGGGAGAATGGAAACACTATCAAAAAGACCATATTTTTCGCTGAAAAATATCTCTTAAAAAAGGTAAGGATTCTTCTGATTGATGTATTGATATAAATTGGAAGCTAATTTGATATGACCTAGTATCTTAGTCTGCTTGGGCTTCCAAAACAAAATGCCATAATCTTGGTGGTTTAAGCAATAGAAATGTATTCCTCACAGTTTTGTAGTCTAGACTTGATTCCACCATTTGCAAAGCTGTGTGACTTCAGACAAGGTACTTAACCTCTCTGAACTTTAATCTCTCCTTTATGTTAAAATTAAATACAAAATGGAAAGCGGACTTGAGAATTCTCTGAGCAGACAAAGTCATTTAAGCCATGTAAGTAAAACTAAATCTAGCTTATTTCATGAACAAAAGCAAAAAACTTAATTAGGTTATTTCTGGTAAATGGCTCTGACAATTTTAAAAGAAACTTCTCATCTTCCTAAAAATGGTATGAGATAATCACTTTTAACCAATCTCCTGTTATCTGGAAACCCCCATTGTAGTAACCAATTCTCTTTTTTACTTTATAAGCCAACCTGTAACTTCATGGCCCTGAGCTTCATACCAGTTTGAATTTGGAAGCTCCCAGTGAACAGTTTTTATAAGCACAATAAACTCTTAGTAAATACTATCTATTGATTTCATGGTTTTACTTTTGCCATTTCTGGATTTTTGACATCTGTAAAATTAAGGCACTAGTCTATATAATCCTAATGTTTCTTGTGTTAAGCCAGTGATTTTTTGGTAGATATGATGCCAAATGGCTTCTGTCTTGCTAGAAATATATGCATGTCATTAGTACAAACCTAACCTAAGATTCTGAGAGACAACAAGTGCCAACTACATTTAGCAGACCTGGAGAGCTGGTGGTATGAGATGGTTTGTTCCACCACAAGAATTACCAGAACTTTAGCTGGGCTGAGGCATTGATCATTTCACCTATGACCACTCCATTCCCTGTGGTAAACGCCTTACCTCATGCCACATACAAAAACTAATTTAAGATAGATCATAGACTTAAACACAAAATCCAAAATTATAAAGCTTCTAGGAATAATCTAGAAGACTAACATGTAACCACTGTGTAGGCAAATATACCTTGGACAGTACACACACACAAGAATAATAAATTTAATTTCTCCAGAATCAAAAAATGGTGCTCATCCAAAAGCTAAGAGAATTCAGCACCACCAAACCAGCTCTAAAACAAATGCTAAAGGAACTTCTCTAGTGGGAAACACAAGAGAAGAAAAGGACCTACAAAAACAAACCCAAAACAGTTCAGAAAATGGTAATAGGAACATACATATAGATAATTACCTTAAACCTGAATGGATTAAATACTCCAACCAAAAGACACAGGCTTGTAGAATGGAACAAAAGCAAGACCCATATACATGCTGTCTACAAGAGACCCACTTCAGACCTAGGGACACATACAGACTGCAAGTGAGGGGATGGAAAAAGATACTCCATGCAAATAGAAATCAAAAGAAAGCTGGAGTAGCAATACTCATATCAGACAAAATAGACATTAAAATAAAGAATGTTACAAGAGACAAGGAAGAACACTACGTAATGATCAAGGAAAATCCAAGAAGAAGATATAACAACTATAAATATATATGCATCCAACATAGGAGCACCTCAATACATAAGGCAACTGCTAACAGTTCTAAAAGAGGAAATCGACAGTAACACAATAATACTGGGGGACTTTAACACCTCACTTACACCAATGGACAGATCATCCAAACAGAAAATTAAAAAGGAAACAAGCTTTAAATGACACAATAGACCAGACAGATTTCATTGATATTTATAGGACATTCCATCCAAAAACAGCAGATTACACTTTCTTCTAAAGTGTGCATGGAACATTCTCCAGGATAGATCACATCCTGGGTAACAAATCAAGCCTCAGTAAATTTGAGAAAATTGAAGTCATATCAGGCATCTTTTCTGACCACAACGCTATGAGAATAGAAATCAATTACAGGGGAAAGAAGGTAAAAAACACAAACACATGGAGGCTAAACAATACCTTACTAAATAACCAAGAGATCACTGAAGACCTCAAAGAGGAAATCAAAAAATACCTAGAGACAAATGACAATGAAAACATGACCCAAAACCTATGGGATGCAACAAAAGCAGTTCTAAGAGGGAAGTTTATAGCTATAGAAGCCTACCTCAAGAAACAACTCAGGGCTTCCCTGGTGGCGCAGTGGTTGAGAGTCCGCCTGCCAATGCAGGGGACGCGGGTTCGTGCCCTGGTCCGGGAGGATCCCACGTGCCGCGGAGCAGCTGGGCCTGTGAGCCGTGGCCGCTGGGCCTGCGCGTCCGGGGCCTGTGCTCCGCAGCGGGAGAGGCCACAGCAGTGAGAGGCCCGCATACCGCAAAAAAAAAAAAAAAAAAAAAAAAAAAAAAAAGGAACAACTCAAATAAACAATCTAACCTTACACCTGAAGGAACCAGAGAAAGAAGAACAAACGAAACCCAAAGTTAGCAGAATGAAAGAAATCATAAAGATCAGAGCAGAAATAAATGAAATAGAAACAAATAAAACAATAGCAAAGATCAATAAAACTAAAACCTGGCTCTTTGAGAAGATAAACAAAATTGATAAACCATTAGCCAGACTCATCAAGAAAAAGAGGGAGAGGACTCAAATCAATACAATTAGAATGAAAAAGGAGAAGTTATAACAAACAGGGCAGAAATACAAAGCATCCCAAGAGACTACTACAAGCAACTATATGCCAATAAAATGGACAACCTGGAAGAAATGGACACATTTGTAGAAAGGTATAACCTTCCCAGACTGAACCAGGAAGAAATAGAAAATATGAAGAGACCAATCACAAGTAATGAAATTGAAACTATGATTTAAAATCTTCCAGCAAACAAAAGTCCAGGACCAGATGGCTTCACTGGTGAATTCTGTCGAACACTTAGAGAAAGGCTAACACTCATCCTTCTCAAATTCTTCCAAAAAATTGCAGAGGAAGGAACATGCCCAAACTCATTCTATGAGGCCACCATCACCCTGATACCAAAACCAGACAAAGGTACTACAAAAAAAGAAAATTACAGACCAATATCACTGATGAATACTGATGCAAAAATCCTCAACAAAATACTAGCAAACAGAATCCAACAACACAGTAAAAGGATCACACACCATGATCAAGTGGTGTTTATCCCAGAGATGCAAGGATTCTTCAAAATATGCCAATTAATCAATGTGATGCACCATATTAACAAATTGAAGAATAAAAACCATATGATCATCTCAATAGATGCAGAAAAAGCTTTTGACAAAATTCAGCACCAATTTATGATAAAAACTCTCCAGAAAGTAGGCATAGAGGGAACTTTCGTCAACATAATAAAGGCCATATATGACAAACCCACAGCCAACATCATCCTCAATGGTGAAAAACTGAAAGCATTTCCACTAAGATCAGGAACAAGACAAGGTTGCCCACTCTCACCACTCTTATTCAACATAGTTTTGGAAGTTTTAGCCACAGCAATCAGAGAAGAAAAGGAATCCAAATTGGAAAAGAAGAAGTAAAGCTGTCACTGTTTGCAGATGACATGATACTATACATAGAGAATCCTAAAGATACTACCAGAAAACTTCTAGAGCTAATCAATGAATTTGGTAAAGTAGCAGGATACAAAATTAATGCACAGAAATCTCTGGCATTCCTATACACTAATGATGAAAAATTTGAAAGTGAAATCAAGAAAACACTCCCATTTACCATTGCAACAAAAAGAATAAAATATCTAGGAATCAACCTACCTAAGGAGACAAAAAAAACTGTATGCAGAAAATTATAAGACACTGATGAAAGAAATTAAAGATGATACAAATAGATGGAGAGATATACCATGATCTTGGATTGGAAGAATCAACATTATGAAAATGACTCTACTACCCAAAGCAATCTACAGATTCAATGCAATCCCTATCAAACTACCACTGGCATTTTTCACAGAACTAGAACAAAAAATTTCACAATTTTTATGGAAACACCAAGGACCCCGAATAGCCAAAGCAATCTTGAGAACGAAAAACGGAGCTGGAGGAATCAGGCTCCCTGACTTCAGACTATACTACAAAGCTACAGTAATCAAGAGAGTATGGTACTGGCACAAAAACAGAAAGATAGATCAATGGAACAGGATAGAAAGCCCAGAGATAAACCCACACACATATGGTCACCTTATCTTTGACAAAGGAGGCAGGAATGTACAGTGGAGAAAGGACAGCCTCTTCAATAAGTGGTGCTGGGAAAACTGGACATGTACATGTAAAAGTATGAGATTAGAACACTCCCTAACACCATACACAAAAATAAGCTCAAAATGGATTAAAGACCTAAATGTAAGTCCAGAAACAAGACAAAAAGACAACCCTCAGAATGGGAGAAAATATTTGCATATGAAGCAACTGACAAAGGATTAATCTCTAAAATTTACAAGCAGCTCATGCAGCTCAATAACAAAAAAACAAACAACCCAATCCAAAAATGGCCAGAAGACCTAAATAGACATTTCTCCAAAGAAGATATACAGACTGCCAACAAAGACATGAAAGAATGCTCAACATCATTAACCATTAGAGAAATGCAAATCAAAACTGCAATGAGATATCATCTCACACTGGTCCAAATGGCCATCATCAAAAAATCTAGAAACAAATGCTGTGACAAAGTGAGAGAGTGGCATGGACATATATACACTTCCAAATGTAAAATAGATAGCTAGTGGGAAGCAGCTGCATAGCACTGGGAGATCAAGTCGGTGTCTTGTGACCACCTAGAGGGGTGGGATAGGGAAGGTGGGAGGGAGTCGCAAGAGGGAAGAGGTATGGGAACATATGTATATGTATAACTGATTCACTTTGTTATAAAGCAGAAACTAACACACCATTTTAAAGCAATTATACTCCAATAAAGATGTAAAAAAAAAAAATCTACAAACAATAAATGCCGGAGAGGCTGTGGAGAAAAGGGAACCCTCTTGCACTGTTGGTGGGAGTGTAAATTGATACAACCACTATGGAGAACAGTACGGAGGTTCCTTAAAAAACTAAAAATAGAACTACCATATGACACAGCAATCCCACTACTGGGCATATACCCTGTGAAAACCATAATTCAAAAAGTGTCATGTACCACACTGTTCATTGCAGCTCTATTTACAATAGCCAGGACATGGAAGCAACTGAAGTGTCCATTGACAGATGAATGGATAAAGAAGATGAGGCACATACATACAATGGAATGTTACTACGTCATAAAAAGAAACGAAATTGAGTTATTTGTAGTGAGGTGGATGGACCTAGAGACTGTCATACAGAGTGAAGTAAGTCAGAAAGAGAAAAATAAATACCTTATGCTAACACATATATATGGAATCTAAAAAAAAAAAAAAAAAAAGGTCATGAAGAAGCTAGGGGAGGACGGGAATAAAGACATAGACCTACTAGAGAATGGACTTGAGGACACAGGGAGGGGGAAGTATAAGTTGGGACAAAGTGTGAGAGTGGCATGGACATATATACACTACCAAACGTAAAATAGATAGCTAGTGGGAAGCAGCCGCATAGCACAGGGAGATCAGCTTGGTGCTTTGTGATCAGCTAGAGGGGTGGGATAGGGAGTGTGGGGGGGAGGGAGACACAAGAGGGAAGAGGTATGAGGATATATGTATATGTATAGCTGATTCACTGTTATAAAGCAGAAACTAACACACCATTGTAAAGCAATGGTACTCCAATAAAGATGTTAAAAAAAAGAAAAAATGATCTGAAAGGTGTGCTTGGGCTCGAGATGAGTAGAGCATAGCGGTGACTGGTTTAAGGTTAGTTACAATATAGCTTTGCTAAAGTGACAAGACCCAGGTGTTTCCTGCAGAGCTCTCTTTGTTGCCAAAATCTGCTTACACAGGTGGGCCCAGCCACGGCATGAGGGGGACACAGGAGAGCTGGCTATGGAGGTGGGAACCCCTTCAGGAACAACAGTGCACCCTGAGGGCTGGCCTAGCAGGACTTCCTCTGACTGGTCAGCGGTGGCTCCCCTGTGGGAAGGAGGGAATGTGCATGCCCAATGCCTTACCCTGAGCACAAGATGTCCTTTATGTGCTATGTCTGCTGTTTGGTAGTTAACCAAGGTGAAACAGCTTGGAGCAGAGTCTGAGTCATCCATCTTGCCAGGCTGTGAATCCATCCATTCACTCATTTCCTCACTCGTTCCACAAATAACTCTTGAGGGCCCTGTGAGACAGGCACTGCCAGAGGCACTGGGGTGCTAGAGCGCTGTCAGTCCCAGCCCATGGGTCGTGATGCTCACAACCAGATGCCTGAGGCACTCTCCTGGACCCATGTGACCCAAAGGGAGCCCCACAGACACTTCCCTCATTGGGGCCTATGTTGCCGTTGGACTGGACCTTGTAGTTCTTATTATGATGGTCCTGCAGGATGTGCTTCAGCAAAACTGTCAGGGAACTTTGAGGAACAAGATTTGTCACTCGCCGCCTTTCCTAGAGGGTACAGGGCATACAGATGGGCACACAGAGGGCCACACAGAGAGAACTCTGTGGAGAGGGAGGGAGGGAGCATGGACATGGGCTTCTGCCTTTAGTAGGGCCCAAGGGTGGCATGTCTAGAGCCTTCATAGGCTAATTCAAAGCATAGAGCAGGAACTATGGTGCAGGAAAGGAGAAGGGGGTCCCTCAAGTGGTCAGTTATCTAGGTCACCCAGGGCTTTCTGAAAGAGGGGTCTTCAGGTGTGCGGGTGCCCAGCTCCTCATCTGGTTGTTTTGTTAGTAGCTGTGCCTTACAGTAGGCAATCTGTCGCTTCAAGATGGGTGTCTTCAAAAGGAATGCCTTGGCAATCGAAAACTTAACGTCCAGTGCTAACCCCACACGAAGTGAACAGAACAGACAAAGATCCTCAGCTTCGTGGCACTTACAGTGTAGTAGGAATAGAGATGGAACCAGTGAACATCTTTATAAAAGTAAATAGAAGAGTTTACCGGAAGGTGATGGTCACTCTGGGGGAAAAAGTCAAGGTAGGGTAAGGTAGGGTAGGGAAGGGTGCTCTGCATTGGGTGGGGGGGATGAGAGATGAGTGTTACACAGAGTCCAGGGAGGTCTCCTGGAGCACAGAGGACATCAGCCAAGTGCACATCTGGGCCCTGGTGTCCAAGCAGGAGGAGCAGCCCCTCATGCAGGTGCATGGCCCATTGTTTGTCCTGGGGAGGACAGAGCAATAGGCCAAGAAGGTGAGGGAGGGATGCAGGAGGAACAGATCATGTTGAACCTTGTAGGCCCTGCAAAGACTGGTTTTGGGGGAGAACAGAAGCCAGTGGAGGCCTTTGAGAAGAGCAGGGTCTGGCTCTGACATACCTCCTTTGGGGAGACATGGTGGATCATCAGTGTAGTCCCAGGGGGCGATGCAGAGGCAGGGACAGGGGAAAGTGGACAGAGGTGGTAGCATCTGGACACAGTTTGAAGCTGGACCAACAGGATTTCATTAATGATGAATGTAGTAGGGGGAGGGAAGGGGACTGAACTGAGGAAGTGTCTGCATGTCTGGGAGGCGATTTCTCACTCCTCTGGCCATGGTTGGCTGCTACTCCCAGGTGTCTTGCCCCTTGGATTCAGCAGGGTCCTTTCATACTTGCTCAGAGCTGGTTTCCTGCCATGAACAGTTGTCAAAGATCCTTTTTGTATTAGGCTTGGGTTTGTTGAACATTTTTGAGTTCACAAAAGGAGGCTGGGCCAGGAAGATGATGCTAGGGGAGCATCCTGGCCTTCCTAGCCCCAGCTTTCCCCATCACAGTGGCAGCTTTCCATGTTAATGTGGTCTTGGAGTGGGCGGATTTTCATCTTCCAGATTTGGGCATTATAAAAGCCACTTTAGATGTAGATTTTAGGAAGAACCATGAAATGAAAGTAAGTCTCTATGACATCGTTTCCACACAGAAGGGAACCTGCAATGCATTTTGCTAGACAGTGTGGAGCAGTCTAGGGAGAACTCATCCTGATATCTCTCTTGTTCCCATTCGCCCTGCCAAGAATGATACCAAAAATGTTCTTTCTTGATTAACACTATGAATATATCTCTCCCTCCCAAGAAGCTGAAAATGGCTCAGAATCTCCCAGTTCATGAAATTAAAATTAAAATTTAAATTAAAGTTCTCACTATAGTTTTCAAAGATCTGCCAAATGGCTGCATTTTACCTCTCTAGGCATATTTTACACACCAATAACAAACATAATCAGAATGAGTAATGTAAGATGTAGCCTGTGACTTTGTATTATATTTTGTTTTTTACATTCCACAATGCTGTTTAGGAGCCAGGAAGACATGGGTGAGCAGAAGGGGGTCTCAGCTCAGTCATCGTGGGATTTACAATCTGGGGAGCAACACCAACAAGAGAAGAACCACTGTGTGGAGAACCAAACCATCTTGGGTCTGCTTGCTCGTGTGCAGTAAAGCCAAACCTGTTGTGGTGAAGGAAAGTGCAGCGTTTTTTGCAGGCACCAAGCAAGGAATCCAGGCAGCTAATGCTTAAAAGGCCCAAACTCCTCAAAGGCTTGCAGGCAAAAGTTTTTGGGGCAAGGGAGAAGGTTGTGGGGTGCGTGATCTACTCGTGGACATTCTTCTGATTGGTTGGTGGTGAGGTAATCGGGAGTCAACATCATCAACCTTCTGGTTCCAACCAGTCTGGGGACTATGTGCTTGTGGGTAGCATACAGTTAACTTCTTCCACCTGGTGGAGGGGTTTCAGTATCTACCAAACAGCTAAAAGGATATGGCTCAAAATATTATCTATAGCTCTTGAGGGGTAACTAAAAGTCCTTGACTTTGTTTAATGGCTAAACTATTATTATTTTGTCTTGCTTGACTGTTTTCCTTTCTTTTTGCATTTTATCACTTCTCTGATTAAATTTACTCTTTGGAAATTAGGGAAGGCCTAGGAGGCTAATGTTTTCTAAAGACAAGAGGCAGCTGAAGGACATGGGGGAGGGTCTATTCTGGGAAGGCCCCATAGGGTCCTGCTCAGTTACAGAGAGACTAAATGCCCTGCTTGAGGGAGTCTAGAGGGTTTGGCGTCACAGCCGAGGCCACTCAGACATGGCACAGATGGCCTCTTTAGGGACCCACAGCCAGGCTGGGGCTTCAATAATCAGGATGTGTCAGCCCAATGGTCCCTCAGCAATTTCCGTCTATATTCTCCATGGGAATTCCCACCTCTAGACATACTCTCTGATTTTGCTGAAGATGCACCTGACCATGATCTTTGTCTTCCATCGTAAATGTGTTTCTTTATAATAAATTTGTGAACCTCATGGGGAGATAACGAATCTATCACTATCTTGTTCACTGGTGATATTTATTATTATTGCATTCTTAGGATATGCCTTTAAATTCTCTTCCTTTATAATTTAGGGTGCCAAGGGTGACGGGGTGGCCTTTACACTAAATTCTGTCATTCACAAGACCTGAGGTAGCAGGAGAGAAAAAGACAGAGAAAAAGGCAGGAAGAAAAGACCCTTTCCAGGAATATATCCTTCCTCTAATTCAGCACAAGTGCTCCTCCCCCAACTGCCTCCCGATTTTTCTCTTGCTTCACACATATGTAATGAAGACATTTTGCAAATCTTAAACATTAAATCTTTTGATTTATCTTAAAGTTCTACACCCTTGCAGCCTCTCCCATCTGAGGTCACGGTCCCTAGGAGAATGTACTTCACCTCTTGAGGAAGGTGGCAGAGTGATATGGACACACCCTAAAGATTCCTTTAGCCCCCTTCCTGTGGACAGGACCAGTCCTGGGAGAGCCAGACTGGAAGAGAAAGGGAGGAAAGCACCTCCCCACCACCACCCCCAGCACCAGTACTGACAGGTCAGGAACCACGTGCGGGAGGAAGAGAGGGAAGGAGGAGAGCTGGGGTCAGAGCTGCATCCCTCTGCCCCTTGCCCAGGTTTTAGCCAGAAAGAAAGGCACACATTAGTTGAGTGAGGGCTCTGAGATCAAAGGCCACCAGAAAAGGCAGCGGACTCCTCAAGTCCCCAGGAGATGCACTGTGGTTGTCAGAAGAGACACTGAGATTCAGCTTTCCCAGGGCTGCCCTCATTCCCAGAGTGTAGAGGAGGGGTCCACAGTCCCAGCAGATACCGAAGGCAGCAGAGAAGAGCAGAGTGGGGGTAAGGGGGGGGTTCCTGGCAGGGGTATATTTGTCCCCTGGAGTCATCATAACAAAGTACCACAAACTAGAGGGCTTGAAACAACAGAAATGTATTGTCTCGGGGTTCTGGAAACTTGGAGTCCAAAGTCAAGGTGTCAGCAGGTCTGTATTCTCTCTAAAGGCTCCAGATAGAATCTTTTCTTGCCCCTTCCTGGCTGCTGGTGCCAACCATCCATGGCATTGCTGGGATTGCAGCTGCATCACTCCAATCTTTGCCTCCCTAGAACCTTGGCTATCTCCCCCCATGTGTCTCTCTCCTCTTCTTATAAGGACACCAGTCATTTGGACCAAGGGCCCACCCCATTCCAGTATGACCTCATTTTAATTTAATATTACATCTGCAACCACCCTATTTCCAAATAATGGAATTAGGAAATTAGGACTTCAACTCATCTTTTTTTGGGGGGGAGGGATGCAATTCAACCTATAACAAGGAGTGATGACTCTGGTCAGGGACCCAGCAGGTACTCAGGTGTCTAGGGCATTAGCAGGATCCCAAGTGAGGCCAAGCCAACAGGTAAACAGGGCCTGGCACTGATGATGTCTTTGTGAGAACTGGAAACAGGTGCCCCCATGGTCTGGTGCCCTGCACCCAGGTGTCCCAGGCAGTGATGGTGAGGGGCTCCAGCTTCTCCATAGAGGGGTCTGTGAACTTGGATGGGAAGAAAAAAATATTTATTTTCACTAATCTCTAACTGATGTTTTGTACTTCTTTTAGTTATAAACGTGGGCAATAAACTACTGTAGTATTAATGACACTGGTAGGGTTACCAGATTTAGCCAGTGAAAATATAGGATGCCCAGTTAAATCTGAACTTCAGATAAACAACACATATATGTGTTTTTTGGTCTTTTTTAAAATTGAAGTATAGTTGATTTACAGTGTTGTGTTAGTTTCTGGTGTACAGCAAAGTGATTCAGTTATACAAATATATATATTCTTTTTCAGATTCTTTTCCATTATAGGTTATTACAAGATATTGAACATAGTTTCCTGTGCTATACAGTAGGAACTTGTAAACAACATAATTTGTTTTAGTATAAGTAGATCCCATGCAATATTTGGGACATACTTATATTTAAAAATTATTTGCTTTTTATCTGAAATTCAAGTTTAACTGACAATACTGTATTTTATTTGGCAACCCTAAGTTATCTTTGTTCCCAACAGCAATTAGCTATTTCCATTTACATTATGGTTGGTGTAGATATCATAAAATATTGATATATGCATCAGTTCTCCAGAATTGCTGGAGGTATTAAGCCAGGTGCCAGCTTATTTAATGCATTCATAAGGAGCACATTTTATCATATAGTGAATTAGTCTTTCCCTCCTGTGTGTCTCCTGTGCTCCCCACACAGAGTACTTCATGTCTGACTCTTCTGGTCACCATATGTTTGGGTTTCCCCCCACCAAGCAACTCCACAACACCAGCTGGGTATCCAACAATTTAACTCAATTAAAACACTATACACCAAGAGATAACATCAGATCCCACAAGACTGTCCCCATTTCAGGCTCCAGTCACAAGTAGTAGGTTCCCAGGTTGCCCACAACTTCTGTCCCACTTGGCTACAAATCAGAAGTTCTCACAACCACCTCCTTAGGTTTGATTAATTAGCTAGAGCAAGCAGCTCACAGAATTCAGGGAAACACTCGCTTACATTTATCAGTGTATTAAAGGATATGATAAAGGATACAGATGAGCAGCCTGATGAAGAGATACTTATGGTGAGGTCTTGGAGGGTCCCAAGCACAGGAAGTTTTGTCCCGTGAACCTAGGGTGCATCACCCTCCCTGTACGCGGATATGTTCACCAACCTACAAGTTCTCCAAACACCATACTTGGGAATTTCTTATGGAGGCTTCCTCACGCAGGCACGATCAATTATTAACTCCATTTCTAGCCCCTCTCTCCTGTCTAGAGAAGTGAGGGGTGAGGCTGAAAAATTCCAAGCTTCTAAGCATGGCTTGGTCTTTCTGGTGACTAGGAACCACCCAGGAGCCCACCCAGAGTCACCTCATTAGAACTAAAGATGCTCCGAGTATTCTTACAACTTAGGAATTCACAAGGGATTTGGGAGCTCTGTGCCAGGGACTGGGAGCGAAGAACAATATATATTTTTTCTATTATCTCATATATAGCAAAATTTTAAAAAATTATTTTGCTATTTCATTATAACTGGTTTCCTTTGTCATTAACATAGTTCATTTTGTTTGCTTAGAAACGTGAGACTTTGGAGTCTGGGGTCTTCACCAGATGACCCCATCCAAGCGCAGAGACCCACCCACAGTCTGACAGCCCTGGCTGGAACAGCCTACACAGTCCCAGCACACCTCCAGGGGAGTCTGACGAGTCTCACCCACCCCCTCTCTGAGCCATAAGGTCATCTTAGAGGCTGGTGTCGGGGTGAGAATGAGAATGAGGAACAAGCACCCTTAAAGAATGAGAAGCCCCCTTAGGGACTGCTCTGATGGCACAGGGAAAAATCTAATTTGTTCCTGCTACCCAGTGTTACACGGTAAGAGAGCAGGTGGGGCGAAAGACCAGATTATTCTAGAGAAAGTCAATCCTCTTTGCTGTGCACGCGTGCATCATAGTGGTGTGTGTCTTGTGTTCCACTCTATAAGTGGCCTGGGGGCCTGTAGCAACCACTTCCTTGTTGTCCACTCCAACGCACCACGCCCTCCTGTTCCTTCCCTGAATGCCTCTGTCCACGCATGCGCCCACTCCTCCCGCCTGCTCCTCCCTGGCCCATCCCACTTTCCGCAATCCGGCTACTTCAAAGATCTTGGTGACGTGGGTGACTCAGGACAACAGGCACTTTCCTACTCTGATTCTCTGACACTTGGGGTGACTGCATGTGTCCCCAGTCATACTCTAAACATTTCCAGGACAGGGAGCAGGGTGAAGCCAAATGCTGACTGAGAACCCTGCAGGGGAGCCCCTCAACCTGGCATACCCTTTGTGCTCAATAGTTGTTTGTTGCATGAGTGAATGGATGGATGGGGGAATTGAATTAAACAGTAGGTGTCACATGAAACTTGGTTTAGAAATAATGGATGTTCCACCAGAATTACCTTTAAAGTATTTAAGTTATTTTAATTTACTTTATCCACTTTATCCACTTTGGAGAATGAATTTGTTCTATGTGCAAATAAAATTAATATTTTTGTTTCTTATTGAAGTATAGTTGATTTACAATGTTGTGTCAGTTTCAGGTGTATAGCAAAGTGATTCAGTTATATATATATATTCTTTTTCAGATTCTTTTCCATTATATGTTATTAAAAAATATTGAGTAGAGTTCCCTGTGCTATACAGTAGGTTATCTATTTTATTTATAGTAGTGTGTATATGTTATTCCTAAACTCCTAATTTATCCATCCCCCACCACCTTTCCCCTTTGGTAACCATAAGTTTGTTTTCTATGTCTGTGGGGCTATTTCTGTTTTGTAAATAAGTTTATTTATATCATTTTTTTAGATTCCACAAATAAGTGATATCATATGATATTTGTCTTTCTCTGATTTACTTCATTTATTATGATAATCTCTAGGTCCATCCATGTTGCTGCAAATGGCATTATTTCATTCTTTTTTTGGCTGAGTAATATTTCATTGTATTTATAAAAAGTATTTAAGTTATGTTAATTTACTTTATTCACTTTGGAGAATGAATTTGTTCTGTCAATGTACAAATAAAAGTAGTATTCTTAACTTATAAGTGGAAATTAGTTAATATTTATTGAGCTTTTCCTCAACCAAAATACCATGGTCTGAGTTAAGACTCTTGCACCCACCTGCCTGGGCTCAAATCCCAGCTCTCCCACATGCTGTTGTTAATTACCCTCCTTGGGCCTCAATTTTCTCCATCTGAAAAAGGAACAAAATTAGAATATACCTCATAGGCTTTTGTGAGGGGTAAGGAAGTCCATCTATAGAAACCACTTAGATGGATGTCTGCTTTATAAGGAGCATATTCGAGGATGTTACCTAATTTAGTCTTGAAATGTGTGGGTGTCACATGATGAGACTGATCTAACGGATCCAGAGAGGGACCTGGATCCCTACCCTGCCCCACCACCAGTTGCTGACCCCAAAGCATTGAGATGTAGATAGAGATGGATAAAGTACATAAAATACATTTAGAGCTGAGAATACAGAGGGCTGCTTCTCATTTACATCTAACTATAAAAAACAGAGTGCCTCACAGACAAATTTTATGCCTGTGTTTCAAGAGAAACAAGTTAACATCACCACCATTTTAAACAATTGAATTAAAGTTCACACTACAGAGCTCTCACTGCCCTGTGTGTGTGTGTGTGTGTGTGTGTGTGTGTGTTGGGATGAGAGAGAATTTGTAAAAGCCTTCCCAGGGACACTACCTACCCATCGCTTTCCTGGAATATGCTTAATATTCTGCAGTACATAATAGGTTAAGAATGTATGGAGGGACTTCCCTGGTGGCACAGTGGCTAAGAATCTGCCTGCCAATGCAGGGGACGCTGGTTCAATCCCTGGTCTGAGAAGATCCCACATGCCACGGAGCAACTAAACCTGTGCGCCACAACTACTGAGCCTTCACTTTAGAGCCTGTGCACCACAACTACCGAAGCTCATGCACCACAACTACTGAACAACAAGAGAAGCCCCACAATGAGAAGCCCGTGAACCCCAACGAAGAGTAGCCCCCACTCGCCGCAACTAGAGAAAGCCCACACGCAAAAACAAAGACCCAATGCAGCCAAAAATAAACAAATACATAAATAAATTTATATATAAAAAAAGAATGTATGGAAACACTTTTCTAAAAGGTGATTATAACATCTATAAATATATATAGCATATCTATATAAACTTTTCTTTCAGGAAAATATGGGATTATTGTCTTAAGGAGTACATCCTTATTTAAAAAGATCTTTCTGTAGCCCCAAGTTGGGTAGCTGATTTTTATTCCTGGCCAGTTTTGAGAATCCCTCAGAGCATAGGAAAGGAAAAAGGGGACCACCAGAGAGGGGGTAGTTACCCTGAAACCTTTTGCAGGATGACCAGCAGAGAGACTGCACAGAGCAGCAGCAGACCACAGGGCCAGTACTCATGAGAAATGCAAGCTGAAAGTAGCCCTGTGCCTCCCACTTAGGCAGGATTTTTCACCCAGGGGTCTGAGAGCCTTAGGAGTGCTCTGTGCACAGCCCAGAAGAAATTTCAGATACCAGAGACTTTGGTTTATTCTGATTGGCACATGAGAAAACATTGAATGCCGGGGTTTTCTTTTTAACTCCAGTGCCTTCTGATGGATCTAGAATGTGAAGGGAGGAAGGCCAGTGGGCAGCTGGTCTCTCCAGCTTGGACTCCACATACATAGGCACCTCAAGTAGGAGGTCACATGTCTTAGCATGTACCTTTCAAGGGATAAATATGCAGCTGCATTTTTTAAGTGTAGCCAAGAATCACATCTCTTTTTTCACACAGTGGAATGTAATACTATACTTCCTTTTTTAAAAAATGCATGTTCTCGAGCTTCCCTGGTGGCGCAGTGGTTGAGAGTCCACCTGCCGATGCAGCAGACATGGGTTTGTGCCCCGGTCCGGGAAGATCCCACATGCCGCGGAGCCATGGCCGCTGAGCCTGCGTGTCCGGAGCCTGTGCTCCGCAACGGGAGAGGCCAAAAAAAAAAAAAAAAAAAAGCATGTTCTCTTCAACCTTACTCCCAGAGTGTGATTCAATAAGAAGAGGCCAAAGAAAGAGAGTTTGGACAATCTCTAAAAATATACAAATTTTCAAGGTACACCCCATATGGAGCTCGCTTTATTGAATCTGCTTATAACTGCTTGATCAAACTGCAAGTGTTTGTAAAAGCTAGCATTTTTAACATCAGGAAGCCAGTAGGAATTTGTGCCCTTATTTCAAAAACAATGGTAAAAACCTAGTGTGAGATGGTGCTGATGTTCCAGTATCAAAGATCAAAATGACATTTGCCCATTATAAAAATCATCCTCAATTAACTATGAAAAATACTGTCAGAACATTTTTATCATCCTGAGCTGAAACTCTGCACCCATTAAATTATAACTCCCCACAAGAAGGAGGAGATATGGGGATATATGTATATATATAGCTGATTCACTATGTTATAAAGCAGAAACTAACACACCATTGTAAAGCAATTATACTCCGATAAAGATGTTAAAAAAACAAAAACCAAATATCTACAAAAATGTAGTCAGTGTAAATGTTGAGAGTGACTGACTTCAAGCTCAGAATCTTGAGAAATAATTCCTTAAATGAGTAGATTTAAGCCTAAATTAAATTTGAAAATGGTCACTTATTCAGTAGGAAAGTACTTAGAGCTTTCCTTTAAAAAATTACATGTAGGGCTTCCCTGGTGGCACAGTAGTTAAGAATCCACCTGCCAATGCAGGGGACATGGGTTAGAGGCCTGGTCTGGGAAGATCCCACATGCCACGGAGCAACTAAGCCTGTGCAGCACAACTACTGAGCCTGCACTCTAGAGCCTATGAGCCACAACTGCTGAGCCCATGTGCCTAGAGGCCATGCTCTACAAGAGAAGTCACCACAATGAGAAGCCCGCTCACCGCCACTAAGAGTAGCCCCTGCTCGCCTCAACTAGAGAAAGCCCGTGTGCAGCAATGAAGACCCAATGCAACCAAAAATAAAAATAAATAAAATTGAAAAAAAAAATTTTTTTTAATTATAACTGCCCTTTCTCCCCTCCCCCAGCAACCCACATTTTACTTTCTGTCTCTATGAATTTGACTACTCTAAGTACCTCATATAAGTGGGACCATGTGGTATTTGTCACTTTGTGTCTGGCTTATTTCACTTAGCATAATGACCACAAGGTTTATCCATGTTATAAGAAATGTGTCAGAATTTCCTTCTATTTTAAGGCTGAATAATATTCCATTGTATGTATAGACCACATTTTGTTTACCCAAGTGTTGATGGACACTTGGGTTGCTTCTACCTTTTGACCATTGTGAATAATGCTGCTATGAACATGAGTGTATAAATACCTGTTTGAGTCCCTGTTTTCTGTCCTTTTGGGTATATACCCAGAAGTAGAATTGCTGGATCATATTTAATTTTATGCTTAGTTTTTTTTTGAGAAATCACCATATTATTTGCCACAGTGGCTGTAGCATTTTACATTCCTACACCAGTGCACAAGCGTTCCAGTTTCTCCACCTCCTTGCCAACATTTATTGTTTTGTTTTGGGTTTTTTTTTTTATACTAACCTTCGTGGGGGTATGACATGACATTTCATTGTGGTTTTGACTTGCATTTCCCTAATGATTAGTGATGTAGAACATGCCGCAACCATTGACATTATGAGATTATTATATTGTTGATATTATGAGATTTTAATATGAGCGATTACCAAAACAATGAAAAGAACTCCCGTAAGTCATGTTTTGAAGTGAAGGTTGAGGATAAGGGAAACCATGGTGTTTGGGAGGGAGATGGGATCCCTGGGGCAGGACAAGATGTGGTTGGGGGCTTTGTGTAGAGTGATAATAGGTTTAAGAACTAGTTGATTAAAAACTTGAATGTAAGACCTGAAACCATAAAATTCCTAGAAGAAAACACAGGCAGTAACTTCATTGACATCAATCTTAACGATGCTTTTGTGGATCTGACTCCAAAGGCAAGGGAAACAAAAGCAAAAATAAACAAGTGGGACAACTTCAAACTAAAAAGCTTCTGCACAGCAAAGGAAACCATCAACAAAGAGGCTGCCTACAGAGTGAGAGACGATATTTGCAAATCATATATCTGATAAGGGGTTAATATCGTAGGTATGAAAAGAACACATATAACTCAAAAACAAACAGATGAAAACCAAAACAAAAAACCTGATTAAAAAATGGGCAAAGGGGACTTTCCTGGCAGTACAGCGGTTAAGACTCCAGGCTCCCAATGCAGGGGGCACGGGTTCGATCCCTGCTCAGGGAACTAAGATCCCACATGCTGCATGGTGTGGCCAAAAAAAAATAGGCAACGGATCTGAATAGACATTTTTTGAAAGAAGATATACTGATGGGGAACAGGCACATGAAAACATGATCAACATCACTAATTATCAGGGAAATGCAAATCAAAAGCACAATGAGATATGACTTCGCACCTGTCAGAGTGGTTATCATCAAAAAACTACAAATAACAAATGTCAGTGAGGATGTGGAGAAAAGGAAACCCTCCTACACCGTTGGTGGGAATGTAAATTGGTGCAGCCATTATGGAAAACAGTATGGAGGTTTCTCAAAAAACTAAGAATAGAACTACAATATGACTCAGCTATTTCATTTCTGGGTACAGGTGGGCCTCAGAGATATTGCGGATTCAGTTCCAGACCACTGCAATAATGTGAGTCACAATTTTTTTGGTTTCCCAGTGCAATAAAAGTTGTGTTTACACTAAAATGAGTCTTTAAGTGTGCAATAGCATTATGTCTTAAAAAATGTACATACCTTAATTAAAAAATATTTTATTGCTAAAAAATGTCAACTATCATCTGAGCCTTCAGTGAGTTGTAATCTTCTGGAGATAGTAACATCAAAGGTCACTACTCATAGATAGACGTAGCAAATATAACAATAATGAAAAAGTTTGAAATATTGCAAGAATTACCAAAATGTGACACAGAGACAAAATAAGTGAGTAAATGCCTTTGGAAAAATGCTGCCAATAGACTTGCTGGGTGCAGGGTTGCCACAAAGCTTCAGTGTGTAAAAAACAAAAAATATCTTCAAAGTGCAATAAAATGAGGTAGGCCTTTATTTATTCAAAGAACACAAAAACACTAATTTGAAAAAATGTATGCACTCCTCTGTTCATTGTAGCATTATTTACAGTAGCCAAGATATGGAAACATCAATGGTCCATTGATGAATGAATGGATAAAAAAGATATGGTATATATATATACATATATATATAATATATGTGTATACATATACACATATATATAATACATACATATAATACATACATATAATGTATATATGTGTGTGTATATATGTATATATATACATGATGGAATACTGCTTAGCCATAAAAATGAGTGAAATCTTGTCTTTTGCAACAACATAGATGGACCTTGAGGATATTATGCCAAGTGAAATAGGTCAGATAAAGAAAGAAAAATACCATATGATTTCAGTCATATGTGGAATCTAAAAACAAAAAACCAAAACATAACAAAAAAAATCAATGAACAACAACAATAAAAACATAGATACAGAGAACAGATTAGTGATCACCAGAGGGAAGGGGTTTGGGGCAGTAAGCAAAATAGGTGAAGGGTGATGAATGGGAACTAGACATGTAGTGGTGATCACTCTGTAGTGTGCACAGATGTTGAACTATAATGCTGTACACCTGAAACGTCTATATATAAAAACAGAACTAATCTAAGTCATCAGCCCTGACACAGAGGTACAGGAACACATACTCAGTAATACCCCAAGCATCATACACTTTGGATGGGAAGGACAAAAGGAGGGTCCACAGGGACAGGGACTACTTAGCAGAATATGAGGTCCATACCCAGAACCCAGCTGGTGGTTTGCAGGTGTTTAGGATGGGTCGTCTCTCCCCCAGCAGTCAGCCACAAGAAAAACGCAGAAATCCCAGTTCCAAAGTAGAGGGTGGGCTGTGGGGGGCAGTTTGCTCCCCTGAGAGAGTCAGACATGGGCAAAACATGCCCCTGGCATTCTGGCCCCTCTTACAGCACTGGGCAGTGGCACATTTGAATAAGAACTCCTCACTTCTTGGCTGAAAATTACTAACAAGAATGGAGGAGGGGTAAGTTCCTGGGTGTCTGTCTTGCCAGACTTCCACTCCTGGGCAACACCAATGGGTCATGGCTAAAAATCAGCAGGAAAAGAGATACATTTCTATTGAAATCACCCTCCTTCTGCACTGAATGCCCTATTCGTTTTCAAGCAACTCTTGCCTCCTCAGACCTCGTTCACACAAGACTTTGAGAACCCGGCTCACAGAACAAGGACCACGGTGACTTCTAAGCACCGCAAGGGGTGGTTCCTCAACCAGGTGGGACTTCTGCTGGTGGGTTTCCAACAGCCTGCTCTGTCCTTTTAGACCGTCACCCAGAGAGGTTTAGCACACCCTTCCTAGCCTGCCTTGGCTCATTTTGAGGTCGCCACATTTAAAAGTCTCAAGAATAGTGAGTACTTAAAATACCAAGATCCCTTTTCCTTGTATTTACATGTACATGTATAACTGAATCACTTTGTTGTACACCTGAAACTAACACAACACTGGTAATCAAGTATGCTCTAATATAAAATAAAAATTGTAAAAATATATAAAATGTTACTCAAAAAAGAAAAAAAATGAAAAAGGGAAGTGGGCAGCAGTGCTTCTCTGTGTGTCCTTAACGGTGAAATGCACCGTTTCCTTTGGGAGCCTCCACTCTTTCTTGGCAGCCTGCTTCTTTATCTGGTTGGGGCAGTCCTGGGGTCACCTGTATGTGCAGATGCCAAGGGAGGCAGCTGTGGGTGTTGGTGTGACAGCCACGTGGGCATCTTGGACATGCATTTGACTCGTATTTCACAGCTCCAGAAGCCCTGCTTCCTTGGCCCAAGCAGTGTGATGCGAGACAGCAATGCCATGCCCCTGACAACCACTCTCCTTAAAGGGATGGAAAGAACATATGACAAGCCTCTGTGCACGTCCCCGGCCTTGGACACTCTCCATTGAAGCTGTTGAGTTGCTGCACATGGACCAGAGCCTCATGACCCCTGACCCATCAGTTGAGCCAGTTGAGAGGGAAGAGGAGGCTTGCCCGCTGTCCCCACCTGGGCTGCTGGGGCTGGAGGTGACAAGTGCACCAGGGCCGGAAGCTGTTCCTGATGTGGGTCAGGACTCCAGAATATTTTCCAAACAGAGAAACCCCTGCAGCTGAAATGGAGCAGGACCCTGTGGGGATCCTGGGTACAAAAGCCTTTCTGTGTCCCCCATTTCTTGATTACAGGAAGCAAGCGTCATTCAGCCTCCATGACCTTCCCTGAGTTCTAAGGGGCAGGTTCAAACTGTTGCTAATCAGGGAAGGGAGGGGATGCAGAGACAAGGGAGGAGCAGTCAAGAAACAGTAATACAACCTTGAGGCAGGGGCCTGGTTCCCCCTCAAGGGATATACATAACAATACCTTTGAGCTGTCTTGCAGATACTGAAACCCCACCAGGTGGAAGAAGTATGCTGCCCACAAGCACACAGACCCCAGACAGGCTGGAACCAGGAGGTTGATGAAGCTGACTCCCACTTACCTCACCACCAACCAGTCAGAAGACGGTCCATGAGCTGATCAAGCCCTGCTCTTTGAATCATTACTATAAAACCTCTCACTACTCCACCCAGGTCGGGACATACAGTTTTGAGGGCATTAGCCCACTGTGACCCCCTTTGCCTCGCAAAGCAATAAAGATATTCTTTCCTACTTCACTCAAAACTCTGTCTCCGAGATTCTGTTCGGTACTGGTGTACAGAGGCTGAATTTCAGCTACACAGCCACTTACACCTAAAAAAGCCCAGGAGTGAGTACCCAGGCCACATGCCCTGACCTTAGGTACAAAGTGGAATTCAGCAAGAGAACAGATCTGGTAAAACTCCTCTACCTACCTTGGCTGCCCACCCAGCATATGGACTTTTATCTACAGTAAAGAACCATGAGCTCCAATTGGTCATGCTAACCATGAACCGCTCTTCTGTTTTATTATGTAGCCATGTTTCTGGCCAGTTCTTCTTAAAATTCTTGGCTTCATCCCAACAGTGTAATCGATCCACCCTGACAGCCTACAACATTTTTGCATTTCTCTGTATGTGGATTATATATGCTGGAGCCAGCATGACCAGCGTATCTTGTGTCATTTGTTATTTTTTTGTCGTTTAGTTTTGAAAGGCAAGATGCAGAGTCAAAAATCTTTAAAACTAAAAAGCAACATCTTCTAAAATAATTAACTTACAGGCTAGGAAATATTAATTTCTGAGGTAAAAGACTAATTGACCTGGGGTGTCATAGAATGCAGCCTCACTGGATGTACAGAAGGCAGAGCAGAGGACGACACTTCTCTTCCTAAGCACAGCTCTTTTCTCGGCCTCCCCCTTAGCTAGGGTTGACCCCACCCTCCCTCCAGAAAGGGTGAGAACCGGTGAGAACCAAGAAGGGGTTCAATCCAGTAGCAATCTAGGCCTTGTGTGCTGGTTTAAGGAAGAACTGAGGATGACAGATGGTTCTTAACCTCAATTTACCTAAATGTTGATTTTTAAAGACTTGACGTATAAACAAATACATGGAATAGTAGTGCAAGGCAAAATTAAAGCAAAAACAAATCAAAAAACTGAAGAAAGTTAAAATCCTAATTATAAAGAAAACCAGAGTCACCTGAAATCCACCCTGAGTTGAGGTGACTAAACTATCCTAACTCAGTGTGTGTGGGATGGGAACATGGCTCATGTAACTTGTAAGGCAGGGAGCTGTCTTCCTGGCAGGGTGGGAGGGCCGCCATGTGCCGAGCAGGACCGGGCTTGGTTAAGGTTTTCCTTATGCCAGCCTGTGTCTGAACCGTGTCATAAAGTTTCCAGTGAAGGTCTCCAGCTTTGTTTTTATTAATGAGGACAGGAGGAAAGAAATACCATTATAAGCGTCTTGAAAACACTTTGTCATTTTTCCAAAACGCTTGCTTCAAGTTAGGTATAAACTAAGATGAAATTGTTCAGAAGTGTTTTAGTGCTTTTACGTACAAACAAAAGAAAGAAACCAGCTTGCGATTATGTTAAAACTGCAAGGTTGAGATAAAAAAGGAATCATGCAGGTCCTTCTGGAAGAGACACTAGGGACTTGTGTAACAGTCCACATGACAGAGAGGTCATCCCTGGGCAGGGCAGAGGCAGCCATCCTGGAGGCAGTGTTCATTCTGAGTAAGATCAAAGTCCAGAGACTGGGAGGGAGGTGAGGAAGCCCTGTCTTCCTTGTGGCTTGCTCAGATTACCCAAGGCCATCAATTCATTAAAGAAAAGAAAAATGGTTGGTGCAGACAAAGTTGATTTTATAACCTATGAATGGGCCCCAACCCCAGATGGGTTTCTCTGTGGTGGCAGAGTGAACACTTAAGGAAAGGACTTAAGAACAATTCCCAGTATGGAGATTATTCAGTGGAGATGCAAGAAATGCAGGATGAGGTGAAACTGAGTCACAGTGCTGGAGCTGGCAAATGTGTGAGGGGCTCAGGAAAGAGGCCATTGAACCCTCCCTCCTTGGAGGCACAGACAAAGGGAAAGGCCAGGGCAGAGCCAGGTGAGAGGGAGGGACTTCCTCCCTAGCCGATGAGAGTCAGGGACTCCAGGACCTTCCCTGTCCCTGTCTCTGTTCACTGTCCACAACCCCACCCCCAGCTCCTCCTTGGCCTTGCTTGACCTAATCCACTTCTAGTGGAAGTGGAGGTGCTCTGTCTAGGGACTTGTGGCCTCTGCAGATTTATAGTTGGGCCACTATTTTCTACTCACTTCACAGTCACAAGTACAGAAACAAGCTGCTTATGATCTTCTAACTTCTACAACTACTTTTTTTCTCTACCTGTTCTATTAATCTCTGAGAGAGGGTCAAGCTATATTTGTGATTTTTTTCTCTATATTTGTGATTTTTTTCTATTTCTCCCTTCTGTCAAATTTTGTGTCACGTATTCTGAAGTTCTGTTATTAGGTGCACACCATTCAGGATTGTTATGTCCTCCCAAGAAACTGACATTTTATCATTTATTGTCCCTCTTTATGTCTCAAGTCTATGTATCTGCTATTGCTCCAATTATGTCACCTTTCTTTTTTTGTTATTCCTTTTTCCACATTGGTACTTTCAACCTGTCTGTGTCTTTATACTTCAAATGCATATAGTTGGATCTTATTTTTTTTATCTAGTCTGAAAATCTTTGTCTTTTAATTGAAGTTTTTAGTTTACTTACATTGAATGTAATTATCAATATGATTGGTTCAAGTCTACGATCTTGCTATTTGTTTACTAAATAGTAAACAAATGTCCATCTGTTGTTGTTGTTCCTTTCTTCTCCCTACCTTGTGGGAAGAGGCGTATGATCCTAATAATTTTTAGTCTTTAAATTTATTTTCTGTATTTTTAAAGCTGTACTTCTTGTATCATAATTGTTTATCCTGTTAGATTTCCTAAACAAAGCCACTGCTCTGGGCTGACTGTTGGGGTCCCAGGGACTGGGTGGGGCCATAGACATGGCCCCTCATGCTTCATGGGAGTATTGGTGTGTGAGTAGGATTCTGACACCAGTTCCAATGTGTGGGTTTCCCCGTACTGCCAAGTAATTCTCTGACATCAGCTAGATATCCTACACTCAACTCAAATCTGACACTACCCAGTGATAGCATCAGATTCCACAGATTAAGGGCTCAGTCTCAGACTTCAGACACCAATTCCAAGTCCAGATTGTCACCTGTGCATCTGACTGGCTATAAATCAGAAGTTCCCCTGACCCCCTCTTTGAGTTCCATTAATTTGCTAAAGTGGTTTGCAGGACACAGGAAACCAGTTTACTCATTAGATATTATAAAAGGATATAACTCAGAACAGCCAGATGGAAAAGATGCACAGGGTGAGGTATGGGGAACAGACATGGAGTTTCCATGTCCCCCTCCAAGTGTGCCACTCTCCCAGCCTGAAAGTTCTCTGAACCCCCACCCCCATCCAGTCCTTTTGGGTTTATACAGAGGCTACATTACATAGGCATGATTAAATCACTAGCTATTGGTGATTGAACTCAATCTCCAGCCTCTCTCCCCTCCTCAAAGGTCAGGGGGTGGGACTGAAAGTTCAGACTCTGTGATCACTTAGTTGGCTTCACAGTCAACCTGCCCCCATCCTTCTGTGCTTTCTAAAAACCATTTCATTAACATAACAAAAAACAACTTACTGCTCTCTTCACAGGAAATTCCAAGAGTTTTAGGAGCACGGTGCTAGGAACAGAACCTGTCTAATTATAAGTAACAATATCAAAATGAGCCTAAGTGATGTTTGTAGGAGCAGCATCCTGGACAGTCCAGGTTCCGGATTATAATATTGAATAGTGTGGGCAAGTCCAAAATGTGCAAATGAGAAACCAAGAAGGCTGGGAAAGGAGCTGTGTGGGGCTCTGCTCAGGTTCAGAGGGGCTGTGGGAAAAGGAGGCTGGGGAATGCCCCTAGCCAAAGGGCAGGCAAAACCTCAGGACCCGTCACATGTGCCTAAGGGCTCTCTCTTCAGCAGTTTGAGGATAGTTGATTTCAGTTTCTTCTAATTTTACCATGGTTTGATCTCCTACAATTTTTAATTTATTTGGAATTTACTGATATGGACATAAGAATAAATTATTTTTCTACACTGTTGACCAGTTACCAATGAGATTTTTAGTAACTATTTCTCTTCCTCATTGATTCTTGATCCTTTCTTAAACCTTATACATTAAGTTCTTGTATGTAACAGGATACATTTCTTTCATTTCTAGTCAGTTCATTTCTAGTCAGATACATTTCTAGTCAGTTCTGTTTATGTACCTTTTTCTGAATTATTACTACACTATTTTAAGTATCAGTGCTTTATATTTTACTATTTGGTCTCTCCATTACTCTTACTTTTTAGAATATTCTTTGATATTTTTGCCTGTATATCTTGCCAGATAAACTCTAGATCCATTCTATTAATTTCAAAAATACCTAAACAAGGAAAAGAAACAAAAAAGAACTAAACATTTTTAAAGGCTATAGAAATTGTGTTTGGAATGCAGTACCTTTGCAATACTTAGTTTTCTTTATTTTTTTTTTTTAATTGGCCATGCCACATGGCATGTGGGATCTTAGTTCTTCGACCAGGACCAGGGATGGAACCTGTGACCCCTGCAGTGGAAGTGTGGAGTCTTAACCACTGAAGCACCAGCAAAGTCCTCAATACTTAGTTTTCTAACCTAGAAATGAGGCAAGTCTTTATAGTTAAGACTTTGGTTAACGTCTTCCTAAACTCTGGTAGGTTGTCTTTATACTTATTTAGAGTATTCTTAGGTTTTTAAATTTTTGTTAGTGTTGCTGTTGTATTGGTGAATGAGAACTTTTCCTTTTCCCTATCATGCTCTATAGAAAAACTAATTTTTTTCCCTTGTAGTTAGTCCATTTATTGCTTCCTCTTGTTAGTCCTGAGAACCTTCTAGTTTATTCATTTGGATTTTGGGGTATACAACCATAATGAAACAGGAGGGAGGGGGGCAGAGCACAACCTTTAAAAGAATGACATAGGGCTTCCCTGGTGGCACAGTCGTTGAGAGTCCGCCTGCCGATGCAGGGGACATGGGTTCGTGCCCCAGTCCAGGAAGATCCCACATGCCATGGGCTAGGCCCGTGAGCCATGGCCTCTGAGCCTGCGCGTCCGGAGCCTGCGCTCCGCAACGGGAGAGGCCACAACAGTGAGAGGCCCGCATATGGCAAAAAAAAAAAAAAGAATGACATAGCCATAGGACATGACAAAAACTGGTTAGAACCAACTAGATCCAACATGGCAAAGGATTCGACTTCCAGTAGATCTTGAGCCTCATTAAATGTTTATAGTAATATGTTAGCATGCTAAATGACACGCCCACTAATGCCATGACAGTTCCGAGGCCGACCATAAAAGGCCAAAAAGTGGGCAGTGGCCCAGTTCCTGGAAATCCCTTCCCCTTCCCCAAAATAGTGGGAATAATCCTCCCACCCATTAGCCTATGAAATTACCCATCCCATAAAAACTAACCACTTCATATTTCAGGGCCTCTAGCCTTCTGAGATGGCTCTCACTCTGTCTGTGGAGTGTGTTTCTCCCAGGGCCATTTTTACCATTTGATACAGACCACATTCTGTCTATGGAATGTGTATCTCTCTAAATAAATCCACTTCTTACCTATCACTTTGTCTCTCACTGAATTCTTTCTGCCATGAGACATAAAGAACCTTAGCTTCAGTAACTCCTGAGGCCAGGTGTGTGATTTTTCAGTTAAAAGACAGTGGGTTCAAGTCCCAATCTGTGTTCTGGCCATGTTCAAGTCCCAGCCCGTGGGTTCAAGTCACATCTGAGGTGCATAGTTTCAGCTGGAAATTCATGAAGGGACAGTGATAAGGTAAGAAAATGTTGAGAGTTAGGTCTTGGTCGTAGAAGGGCTTGAGGGATTCCATGAGCCAGGTGTACTGGGGAGTATGCTCTGCCAATGTCTGCCCATTTTTGATGGGCTGGTCAACCCCGAATGCTTCAGGGCTCTGATCAGGAATCTAGGTTTAGACCAGAGGAATAATGGCAATTGGCATGGTTTGCTATAAAAAGCTGGTGTGGAACGGCTATGCTTAGGCACATCCAACAGCAGGTCCAGGACAGAATTATTACTGCAGGATTTGATAATCTATACTCTTCTCCTTGACTCTGGTTTTTCTCTTACATTCTATGTTCATTCCTGTTTTATTTCTTTCTTTCTTTTCTTAACCCCAGAAGACATGTGTGGCTGCCAAGATGTACTTTTTATTGACAAGTGCTGACCGTTTATTCCCGACTTGCAGCTAGGCCAACTCCCGTTCATCATCAACACTGTGGGGGACACCTTCTGTACCATTCCTTTGTGGCAACTTTTTGGGCACTAACACCTGGTTGGGAGACTACCTTGGAAGGGATAGCACCTAAAATCATAAGTGCAAATCTTGACCAAATTGCATGGTGGATTTTGACATAAGAGGGGAACTTTTGGATAGCATGGAAATTAAAGACCTCACCTCAGGCTTGGGTCTGAAATGGGTCAAGCCACATCAATCCCAACCAATACCCCTCTGGATCATATTCTCCGGGATTGGGGGAAAAAATCAGATAACAGATATTAAAAAGGAAAAACCATATTACATTATATAATCAGGTTTGGCCACAATATTAGTTAGAAAGCCAAGAAAAGTGGCCACTAAATGGGTCCCTGAGTTATGATACTATATTGTAGTTAGGTTTATACTGTAGAAGAAAATTAAAATGGAGTGAGATTCTGTATGTTCAAATTTTCACGGCCTTGTATTTAGACAATGAAACCCAAAGGAATTTAAGGAATGTATAGCTCAGAGGGATAACTCTAGGAAGAACACAGAGGACATTTTAACTGACCCACCCTATGGGGCCATGCAGTACACTGGGTGGGGAACAGTGCCATTCTTGAGGTAGACCCACAATGGAATTAACAGGTAAATTCTATTGATAAGAGATAGACAAGACCATATGATTACCTGTTTAATAGAGGGCATGAAGAAACTTACAGTAAAACCTGTTAATTATGAAAAGGTAAAAGAGATCCAACAGGGACAGGACAAAAATCCTGCAGTCTTCCAAGGGAGACTAATGGAAGCTTTTAGGAAGTATATGAACATAGATACCTCCTCCCCGGAGGGACAGACCCTTTTGGCTCTGAGTTTCATAGCTCAGTCTGCCCCGGACAGCAGGCACAAAATTCAGAAGGCAACTGCTGGTTCTCAGACTCCAATGAATGATTTGCTTCAATTGGCTTATTAAGTTTTCAATAATAGGGATATGGCCAAGAAGGCTGAATGCACCCAGCAAAACATGCAAAAGGCCCAAATACTGGCAGTGGCTTTGTCTGCTCAGAGACCACCAAAGGGGAAGCCAGCTTTTCAGGGCCAATCTGGCCCTGGCAGACCACTAGGCCCACGGGCACCCAGGCAGGACCAATGTACCCTGTGTGGACAAACAGGGCACTAGAATGAGGATTGCAATCATTACACCCTTTGCAAATAGCCAGGACATTGGAAGAGGGAATGCCCCAGATGCCAGAGAGTGATGGGGAGCCCCTCGGCCATTGATGGTTTTACAATCAGAAGACTGAAGGGGCCCAAGGCCAAAGGTGGCTCTGCCTAGAGATACCATCTATATAACTAATGTCGAGCCTCGGGTGGTCACAGATATGGTGGGCCACTTTATAAAATTTCTTGTAGTTGCTGGTGCAACCTTTTCAGTCTTAACCCAAAGGATTGGAAACCTTAGCAATCATAAGGAGTATGTAATGGGGGTGTCAGAGAAGAGGCAGTGGCACACTTTCCTGGAACCCCTTTTATGCAACACCAATGGCCAGCTGTTTCTACATTCCTTTCTCTTTGGGCCTGATTGTCTCATCTCTTTAATGGGAAGAGATTTATTAACTATGTTAGGGGCCACTCTGTTTCTTGAGGGGCAAGAGAAACACCTTCACCACCATATGATTCTAACAGAAAGCAGAAAAGTAACAGATTGAACCTGGAGCTAAAATAGAAGACTTAGTAGACCCTGGAGTATGGAATATTGAGGTTCCGGGCTTGGCCAAAGATTTCCAGCTGGTGATTATTAAGTTAAAAAGGGTTACAGAGTGTCTGGATATAAGACATAAATTTCTTAAACCAGGGAAGATCCTCAAAAGTGTCTGTGAATACATTACAAAATGGGAGGTCACTAATCGAACTAGACTAACCATAGCTGATATTTGGAGCCTGATAAAAACTTTCCGGGGAAGGCCTTTTCCCTAAGCTAAATGAGGGAAAGTAAAACATTACAACATAGGTGAATGAATGTGTCAGTCATTTGATATCATTGAGGTGGCCACCCAATTGTTCGAGGGAAAAAAAAGAAAAGAAAAGAAGAAAAATTCATTTTTCTGGCCTTAAGGGAACAAAAGTCATCCTAGAAGGAAATTGCCTGTGCCTTCTTAAAGATACAAATGTTCTACCTGGTCTTCTCCAGGAACACTTATCTCCACCATCTTTTAAAATACAAATTTTGAAACAGGGGATAATTTAGAACTTGACTTTTCAAGGATAAATAGAAATCCTAAGTGTCTTTTACTAATCATTAGTAAAAAGTTTAGCCATCTAGACAGGTGACCTTGATCTGTTTCATCTGCCAGAGCCCAATTTGAATCCAATCTCTTTTGTAAATGATGGGTTTTACATTTTTGTACCTGACTCATGGCTGAAATTTTGAGACAGGAGCTATGAGGTTTTTGTTTGTTCCTATCTATATATGTGTTATAGATTTATGGTACTGCCAAAATTCATAAAACAGCTCTATTTAATTGGCTTTAAAAATTAAGTGCTTATATAAATACTCATAAATGTGAAGAAAACCAGCCAAATGAATTTCAGGTTCACATGATCTGGGAAATATTCAGTACTGAACGGATATCTGGTATTAAAGCTAGCTTAGGAGACTGCAGGTGGCGGAGGGGGAAAGCTTCGGAGTAGCGGAGGAGAGCACAGCAACAGGGGTGTGGAGGGCAAAGCGGAGAGATTCCGGCACAGAGGATCGGTGCCCTTAGGCACTCACCAGCCCGAGAGGCTTGTCTGCTCGGCCGCCGTGGCGGGGGGGGCTGGGAGCTGAGGCTCGGGTATCGGCTTTCAGTCAGAGCGCAGGGAGTGGACTGGGGCTGGTGGCAGGAAGAGAGCCTGAAGGGGTTAGTGCACCACGGCTAGCCCGGAGGGAGTCCGGGGAAAGGGTCTGGAGCTGCTGAAGAGGCAAGAGACTTCTTTCCCTTTTGTTTCCTGGTGCGCGAGGAGAGGGCATTAAGAGGGCTGCTTGGGGAAGCGCCGGAGACAGGCGTGAGCCGCGGGTAAGGCGCGGACCTCGGAGACGGGCGTGGGCCACCGGCGCCGCCGCCGCCCGCCGCCGCCCGCCGCCGCCCGCCGCCGCCGCCGCGGCCGCCGCCGTCGCCGCCGCGGCCCGCCGCCGACGCCGCCGCCGCCGCCGCCGCCGCCGCGGGGCCTGTGTGCGAGCGCGGGTCACTGTCCGCCCCGCCTTCCGGGGTGCCTGTGCACCGCGCCACTGCCGGGGTCCCGAGACCCGGGGACGGCTTTCCCGGGAAAGCGCACGGAGCGCCACGGGCCGCTGCAACGTCACGCCAGCCTCTGCCGCCGCAGGCCCGCCCCACACTGCGCGCCCCTCCCTCCCCTCTGCCTGAGTGAGCCAGATCCCCCGAATCAGCGGCTCCTTTAAACCCGTCCTGTCTAAGCGAAGAATGGACGCCCTCCGGCGACCTACGCGCAGAGGCGGGGCCAGGTCCAAGGCAGAGACCCGGGAGCTGTGAGAGCAGAGACAGGGAAATCTCTCTGTGCAGCCTCGGAGGCAGCGGATTAAAGCTCCACGGTCCATTTGATGTGCTCTGCGTCTGTGGAGTGCATGAATGAACAGCGAATCATCCCAAATTGAGGAAGTGGACTTTGAGGACAAGATTTAAGACTGTCCCCCTTTTCCTCTTTATACAACGAATTATTCCAAATTAAGGAGGTGGACTTAGCAAGATTTCAGACTTCTCGCCCCTTTCCTCTTTTTACAACGAATTATCCCAAATTGAGGAGGTGGACTTGGAGAGCAAGATTTTTGATTTTTCCCCCTGCTCTCTTTTTGTGAATGTGTATGTGTAATCTTCTGTGTAAGATTCTCTCTGTATAGCTTTGCTTCCACCATATGTCCCAGGGTTCTATCGGTCCGTTTTTTTTTTTTTCTTTTCCAATAATTACTTTCTAATTTTAATAACGCTACTATATTTCATACTTTATTCTATTTTACTTTACCTGCTCTTTCTTTTTTTCCTACCTTCCCTTCCTCCCTCCCTCCCTCCGCTCCTCCTTTCCTTCTTTTTCTTTCCTCCCTCCCTCCCACCCTTCTTCTTTCCACTTTCTTTTTCTTTCCTTCCTCCCTCCCTCCCTCCTCTTTCTTTCCTTCCTCCCTCCTTCCCTCCCTTCTTCCATTCACTCTTTCTTTTGCTTTTATTCCTCCCTCCCCCCTCCTTTCTTTCCTTCTCTCTTTCCATCCTTCCTCCCTCCCTCCCTCCTTCCTTTCTTTCTTCCTTCCTTCCTTCCTTTCTCCCCTTCTTCCTTTCTTTCCCTCTCTCTTTCTTTCTTCTACTAATTCTTTCCTTCTGCTTTTTCTCCCTGTTATTCTGAGCCGGGTGGATGAAAGGCTCTTGGTGCTGCAGCCAGGAGTCAGTGCTGTGCCTCTGAAGTGGGAGAGCCAACTTCAGGACACGGGTCCACAAGAGACCTCCCAGCTCCACATAATATCAAGCAGCGAAAATCTCCCAGAGATCTCCATCTCAACACCAGCACCCAGCTTCACTCAACGACCAGCAAGCTACAGTGCTGGTCACCCTATGCCAAGCAACTAGCAAGGCAGGAACACAACCCCACCCATTAGCAGAGAGGCTACCTAAAAACATAATAAGGCCATAGGCACCCCAAAACACACCACCAGACGTGGACCTGTCCACCAGAAAGACAAGATCGAGCCTCAACCACCAGAACACAGGCATTAGTCCCCCCCACCAGGAAGCCTACACAACCTACTGAAACAACCTTAGCCACTGGGGTCAGACACCAAAAACAACGGGAACTACGAATCTGCAGCCTGCAAAAAGGAGACCCCAAACACAGTAACATAAGCAAAATGAGAAGACAGAAAAACACACAGCAGGTGAAGGAGCAAGATAAAAACCTACCAGACCTAACAAATGAAGAGGTAATAGGCAGTCTACCTGAAAAAGAATTCAGAATAATGATAGTAAAACTGATCCAAGATTCTATTTCCAAGATCCATAATCTTGGAAATAGAATAGACAAAATGCAAGAAACAGTTAACAAGGACCTAGAAGAACTAAAGATGAATCAAGCATCGATTAAAAACACAATAAATGAAATGAAAAATACTCTAGATGGGATCAATAGCAGAATAACTGAGGCAGAAGAACGGATAAGTGAGGTGGAAGATAAAATAGTGGAAATGACTGATGCAGAGCAAAATAAAGAAAAAAGAATGAAAAGAACAGAGGACAGTCTCAGAGACCTCTGGGACAACATTAAACGCACCAACATTCGAATTATAGGGGTTCCAGAAGAAGAAGAGAAAAAGAAAGGGACTGAGAAAATATTTGAAGAGATTATAGTTGAAAACTTCCCCAATATGGGAAAGGAAATAGTTAATCAAGTCCAGGAGGCACAGAGAGTCCCATACAGAATAAATCCAAGGAGAAATACACCAAGACACATATTAATCAAACTGTCAAAAATTAAACACAAAGAAATCATATTAAAAGCAGCAAGGGAAAAACAACAAATAACACACAAGGGAATCCCCATCAGGTTAACAGCTGATCTCTCAGCAGAAACTCTACAAGCCAGAAGGGAGTGGCAGGACATAATTAAAGTGATGAAGGAGAAAAACCTGCAACCAAGATTACTCTACCCAGCAAGGATCTCATTCAGATTTGATGGAGAAATTAAAAACTTTACAGACAAGCAAAAGCTGAGAGAGTTCAGCACCACCAAACCAGCTTTACAACAAATGCTAAAGGAACTTCTCTAGGCAAGAAGCACAACAGAAGGAATATACCTACAATAACGAACCCAAAGCAATTAAGGAAATGGGAATAGGAACATACATATCAATAATTACCTTAAATGTAAATGGACTAAATGCTCCCACCAAAAGACACAGAGTGGCTGAATGGATACAAAAACAAGACCCATATATATGCTGTCTACAAGAGACCCACTTCAGACCTAGAGACACATACAGATTGAAAGTAAGGGGATGGAAAAAGATATTCCATGCAAATGGAAATCAAAAGAAAGCAGGAGTAGCAATTCTTATATCAGACAAAATAGACTTTAAAATAAAGACTATTAGAAGAGACAAAGAAGGACACTACATAATGATAAAGGGATCGATCCAAGAAGAAGATATAACAATTGTAAATATTTATGCACCCAACATAGGAGCACCTCAATACATAAGGCAAATACTAACAGCCATAAAAGGGGAAGTCGACAGTAACACAATCATAGTAGGGGACTTTAACACCCCACTTTCACCAATGGACAGATCATCCAAAATGAAAATAAATAAGGAAACACAAGCTTTAAATGATACATTAAACAAGATGGACTTAGTTGATATTTATAGGACATTCCATCCAAAACCAACAGAATACACATTTTTCTCAAGTGCTCATGGAACATTCTCCAGGATAGATCATATCTTGGGTCACAAATCAAGCCTTGGTAAATTTAAGAAAATTGAAATTGTATCAAGTATCTTTTCCGACCACAATGCTATGAGACTAGACATCAATTACAGGAAAAGATCTGTAAAAAATACAAACACATGGAGGCTAAACAATACACTACTCAATAACGAAGTGATCACTGAAGAAATCAAAGAGGAAATTAAAAAATACCTAGAAACAAATGACAATGGAGACACGACGACCCAAAACCTATGGGACGCAGCAAAAGCAGTTCTAAGGGGGAAGTTTATAGCAATACAATCTCACCTTAAGAAACAGGAAACATTTCGAGTAAACAACCTGACCCTGCACCTAAAGCAATTAGAGAAAGAAGAACAAAAAACCCCCAAAGCTAGCAGAAGGAAAGAAATCATAAAGATCAGATCAGAAATAAATGAAAAAGAAATGAAGGAAACGATAGCAAAGATCAACCAAACCAAAAGCTGGTTCTTTGAGAAGATAAACAAAATTGACAAACCATTAGCCAGACTCATCAAGAAAAGACGGGAGAAGACTCAAATCAATAGAATTAGAAATGAAAAAGGAGAAGTAACAACTGACACTGCAGAAATACAAAAGATCATGAGAGATTACTATAAGCAACTCTATGCCAATAAAATGGACAACCTGGAAGAAATGGACAAATCCTTAGAAATGCACAACCTGCCAAGACTAACTCAGGAAGAAATAGAAAATATGAATAGACCAATCACAAGCACTGAAATTGAAACTGTGATTAAAAATCTTCCATCAAACAAAAGCCCAGGACCCGATGGCTTCACAGGCGAATTCTATCAAACATTTAGAGAAGAGCTAACACCCATCCTTCTCAAACTCTTCCAAACAATATCAGAGGAAGGAACACTCCCAAATTCATTCTACGAGGCCACCATCACCTTGATACCAAAACCAGGCAAGGATGTCACAAAGAAAGAAAACTACAGGCCAATATCACTGATGAACATAGACGCAAAAATCCTCAACAAAATACTAGCAAACAGAATCCAACAGCACATTAAAAGGATCATACACCATGATCAAGTGGGGTTTATTCCAGGAATGCAAGGATTCTTCAATATACGCAAATCAATCAATGTGATACACCATATTAACAAGTTGAAGGAGAAAAACCATATGATCATCTCAATAGATGCAGAGAAAGCTTTCGACAAAATTCAACACCCATTTATGATAAAAACCCTGCAGAAAGTAGGCATAGAGGGAACTTTCCTCAACATAATAAAGGCCATATATGACAAACCCACAGCCAACATTGTCCTCAATGGTGAAAAACTGAAACCATTTCCACTAAGATCAGGAACAAGACAAGGTTGCCCACTCTCACCACTCTTATTCAACATAGTTTTGGAAGTTTAAGCCACAGCAATCAGAAAAGAAAAGGAAATAAAAGGAATCCAAATTGGAAAAGAAGAAGTAAAGCTGTCACTGTTTGCAGATGACATGATACTATACATAGAAAATCCTAAAGATGCTACCAGAAAACTACTAGAGCTAATCAATGAATTTGGTAAAGTTGCAGGATACAAAATTAATGTACAGAAATCTCTGGCATTCCTGTACACTAATGATGAAAAATCTGAAAATGAAATCAAGAAAACACTCCCATTTACCATTGCAACAAAAAGAATAAAATATCTAGGAATAAACCTACCTAAGGAGACAAAAGACCTGTATGCAGAAAATTATAAGACACTGATGAAAGAAATTAAAGACGATACAAATAGATGGAGAGATATACCATGCTCCTGGATTGGAAGAATCAATATTGTGAAAATGACTCTACTACCCAAAGCAATCTACAGATTCAATGCAATCCCTATCAAACTACCACTGGCATTTTTCACAGAACTAGAACAAAAAATTTCAAAATTTGTTTGGAAAAACAAAAGACCCCGAATAGCCAAAGCAATCCTGAGAACGAAAAACGGAGCTGGAGGAATCAGGCTCCCTGACTTCAGACTATACTACAAAGCTACAGTAATTAAGACAGTGTGGTACTGGCATAAAAACAGAAAGATAGATCAGTGGATCAGGATAGAAAGCCCAGAGATAAACCCACGCACATATGGCCAACTTATCTTTGATAAAGGAGGCAGGAATGTACAGTGGAGAAAGGACAGCCTCTTCAATAAGTGGTGCTGGGAAAACTGGACAGGGACATGTAAAAGTTTGAGATTAGATCATTCCCTAACACCATACACAAAAATAAGCTCAAAATGGATTAAAGACTTAAATGTAAGGCCAGAAACTATCAAACTCTTAGAGGAAAACATAGGTAGAACACTCTATGACATAAATCACAGCAAGATCCTTTTGGACCCACCTCCTAGAGAAATGGAAATAAAAACACAGATAAACAAATGGGACCTAATGAAACTTAAAAGCTTTTGCACAGCAAAGGAAACCATAAACAAGACCAAAAGACAACCCTCAGAATGGGAGAAAATATTTGCAAATGAAGCAACTGACAAAGGATTAATCTCCAAAATTTATAAACAGCTCATGCAGCTCAATAACAAAAAAACAAACAACCCAATCCAAAAATGGGCAGAAGACTTAAATAGGCATTTCTCCAAAGAAGATATACAGACTGCCAACAAACACATGAAAGAATGCTCAACATCATTAATCATTAGAGAAATGCAAATCAAAACTACAATGAGATATCATCTCACACCAGTCAGAATGGCCATCATCAAGAAATCTAGAAACAATAAATGCTGGAGAGGGTGTGGAGAAAAGGGAACACTCTTGCACTGTTGGTGGGAATGTGAATTGGTACAGCCACTATGGAGAACGGTATGGAGGTTCCTTAAAAAACTACAAATAGAACTACCATATGACCCAGCAATCCCACTACTGGGCATATACCCTGAGAAAACCATAATTCAAAAAGAGACATGTACCAAAATGTTCATCGCAGCTCTATTCACAATAGCCCGGAGCTGGAAACAACCTAAGTGTCCATCATCGGATGAATGGATAAAGAAGATGTGGCACATATATACAATGGAATGTTACTCAGCCATAAAAAGAAATGAAACTGAGCTATTTGTAATGAGGTGGATAGACCTAGAGTCTGTCATACGGAGTGAAGTAAGTCAGAAAGAGAAAGACAAATACCGTATGCTAACACATATATACGGAATTAAAAAAAAAAAATGTCATGAAGAACCTAGGGGTAAAACGGGAATAAAGACACAGACCTACTTGAGAATGGACTTGAGGATATGGGGAGGGGGAAGGGTAAGCTGTGACAAAGCGAAAGAGAGGCATGGACATATGTACACTACCAAACGTAGGGTAGATAGATAGTGGGAAGCAGCCGCATAGCACAGGGAGATCAGCTCGGTGCTTTGTGACCGCCTGGAGGGGTGGGATGGGGAGGGTGGGAGGGAGGGAGATGCATGAGGGAAGGGATGTGGGAACAGATGTATATGTATGACAGATTCACTTTGTTATAAAGCAGAAACTAATAAAAAATAAATAAATAAATAAATAAATAAAAATAAAAACAACTAAAGATCAAAAAAAAAAAAAGCTAGCTTAAGCTTGTTGGTTTCATTAATATAGACATGTCTTTAGAGTCATCAATGTTAAGTATAATACTTCTGTTTTACCTAGGTTTACTGAAGGTCAAGTTTATGTTATTCCTATTGCAAATTTGTCAGTAAGAAAATTAACTCGACGTGAAAAAAACTTTTAAGGAAAGTAAGACGTATGTCTTCAATGAAAGAAGGTGTGAGGAATAAAAAAAAATACTGAAAAAAGAGCTGTGCATGATCAGGATTTTCTAAGATTGGATTAAATTTAGTTGGGCAAATGGATTTTGTTGGGAGTAGGCTGAGGCAAGACTGGATTTGGTTTCTCCCTCCAAAGTTTTCTTGAAATGCTGCTTTTGATAATAGATTATGTAAATTTCTTTGCCTTTAAGTGACCTGTTTTTGCCTTTGAGACTTCTTTTAACTCTGGTTAAGGAATAGGTATTGTCTCACAGTGACCTTGATGGTATTTGACCAAGTATTTTAAAACTTTTTGACAAACTCCCCAAAGATCAAATTTTAATTAATGTTCTTTTGATTTACAGCTAACTTTGGAATGCTTTAGAGGGCCCCTGAGGCATCTCAAAGAAAAATACTTAACTAAGACTATTTGGTATGTTAAATGTAATCATTCGTAATTCTGGTTATTGTAACCAAGTTTCTTTATCAATTACACTGTAATCAGAGGTTTAACCGTGACTTTTAAGTGTTTTGTCATTTATAGATGGCTATTTTTGTACTCTGATGCTGTTACAAAAAGTGCTTCATCATCAAGAAGATTCATAGGAAGGCTAAGGAAACAGTCACAACAGTTCCATATCAAGATGATGGCTGTACGAGGATTCCAGCCCATACCAACTTAAAACAAGGAGCTGTCCTGTCCCTGGGGTCCCTAGATCAGGCATCTAGAGATTTTTACTCCCTGACAGGCAGGAGCGATCCCCCTACTCAGCCTTGAAGCAGTTACAGAGATGGACTGTTGCCCCTCTACTTCCCAAAAGAATATGGGAGTAAAATCTCTGACTGGGGAATGAAAGAGGAGGAAAGGGGGCAGGGTACAACATTTAAAAGAATGGCATAGCCATTGAGGACATTAACTGGTTAGAACCAACTAGGTCCAAGATGGCAGAAGATTTGACTTGAGCCTCATTATATGCTCATCATAATACATCAACTAAATGACACACCCACCAGTGCCATGACAGTTTCCAGGCTGACCATAAAAGGTCAAAAAGTGGACAGTGGCCCAATTCCTGGAAATCCCTGCCCCTTCCCCAAAATAGTTGGAATAATCCTCCCACTCATTAGCCTATGAAATTACCCATCCCATAAAAACTAACCACCCCATATTTCGGGGCCTCTCGCCTTCTGAGATGGCCCACACTCCATCTGTGGAGTGTTTCTCTCTAAATAAATCCACTTCTTACCTTACCTCTCACTGAATTCTTTCTGCCATGAGAATAAAAAAACCCCTGAGCTTCACTAAGTCCTGAGATCAGGTGTGTGATTTCAATTAAAAGACAGTGGGTTCAAGTCCCAACCTGGGTTTTGGCTGGGTTTGAGTCTGGCCCATGGGTTCAAGTCCCATCTGAGGTGCATGGTTTCAATATGTGTAAGTAATGATTATTTGGTCTCTAATTCCAATATTCATTCTTTTTAAAAGTTCATGTCTTATTGCATTACCCAGAAGTTCCAAAAAATATTAAATAATACTGGGTTATAACAAGCAACTTTCCTTTATCTCTAACAGGAATGCCTTTAGTGTTTCACATAAACATTAGTTCTTGGGGTCACCACACATTTCCTGAGTGCATTCTAAGAGCTAGGTTCTATGCTACTGCCAAGGGTGTAAGGTGAAGAGGACACAAGATCTGACCTCCAAGAACTTAAAATTGGTTTTGTATAATGTCAAATACTTAGTCCATCCATTTTGTCACCAAGAGCAAAGGCAGCCTTCTTTATTTTGGATTTGTAATTAGGATTGAGTGACATGACATGTACTCCCCAGGGTTCTTCTGAGATAATCATGGAGTTCATCTCTGTAGTATGTTCATTTGAGATGACTTAGCTGCTTGTGATAATATTATTGTAGGCTTCTATAAATATTCTTCATCCTTTGGGCAGCTAACTGCCAATGCCCTTTATGATGCTTTTTTCTCTGAAATGGCCTTGGTAGGCATATTCACAAAGCCACTTCCTGGATCATTCCATTTCCCAAGAGGAAGTATCTATGGAAGAAAGATGTCTTTGGAAAGAAGGTAGATTGTGAGTGCAGTAAAATCTGGAAGCTGGGGCATTTTGAATTATCAGATTCTCAGGTAAATAGGTGTCTAGTTCTTCTTGTACTTTGTACTAACAACCATTACCTTAATTCAGGAAATTTCTTCCCAGGGAAATTCTTTTTATATGTGTTGCTCCAAGAAAACATGAGGTAATCTCAGGCGTGGGGGGAGGGGGCGGGCTAGGACAGCACCACTTTCAGTCCTGGGCATTGCTGGCTGCTGAAGCCCTTCCACTCCTTCTCTCTTGCCCCACTAACAGGACCCAGATACTCCTGAGTATCCACTCATGCAGCCCAGGTACATGGAAGGGAAGCTGACCTCTCTCTCAGCTCCACCCTGGAGCCCATCAGGACATTCTCACAATTTGCCAGTAACTGGTTTAAGGCTGTCCTGCAACTGCATGAGGTCAAGGAAACCAAGACTCTGCTCAGGTTGTGGAGAGTGGCACCCTCTTTCTCCTCTGGAGCACGATGTGAGCACATGTCCTGGGATGGTTCCAGTCATGTCATTACCAAGAACAGAGCCAGCCTTGGGATCAAGCTGATCCCAGAAAGCTGAGTGCAGGGAGAAAGGGGAAAGCCCAGGTCTGAGTTGCATGTTCAGTTGCCCTGGAGCCCACCTTCTCTCTGGCCTTGCAGACATGAGGCCTGCCTTCCCTTTCCATCTGACTAGAGGAGGTCCATCTTCTGTCACATGCAATGAGCCACACATGCTGGGTAACCAGCCATTATTGCTGGCATGCTGTGCTCAGAAACTGCTTAGTCCTGAGATCCTCCGACCTCTGCACATCGCTGCTCCGGGGACAGGCAGCCAAAGGAGTCCTAAGCAGGAGCACACCCTGCTCACTTCACATCTCCAGGCTGAGCAAGCAGGCAACTCACAATGGCTGGCAAAGTCAAAGAGAGGGTTCTGAAGAGTAAATGCTATATAACTGCCTTGGATTCTTATAATCTTTTCCTTCTCTTTTTTCTCTGTTTAGAGACAGAAGTAATGACTCATAAGACAAAAATCTAAAGAGCCCAGCCTCTTGGTGCAGGGAGCTGGTGTAGCCCATGTCACAGTGTCCCAATGTGCAGCTTGCATGTCACCCAGTTGTTTCCTCCACAGGGTCTAAAAGGACTTGCCATGAGGAAGTGCCCTGGAGTACTCAGAATATGTTCTGTCAGTGTAACCGAGCAGGACCCTATGGGGTCTTCCCAGGACAGACCCCTCCCCCATATTCTCTGCTATAGCTCCTCTCTGAAGTACCTAGATGATAGTATCTGATGCATATTTCCTGAGTTTTCCAGATGCTGGTACCACCACCAGAAGGAAGAAATTAATGTTTGATGATCGTGAGCCCTAAGGATTGATCACCATCAGAGAATTGTGCACAGCTGATCACAGACCCTGCAATGTCCCTCTCTCACCTGGCCTTTAAAAATGCTTTGCTGAAACCCTTTGGGGAGTTTGGGGTATTTTTGAGCATGGGCTACCCGTTCTCGCTTAGCCCTGCAATGAACTTTTCTCTGATCCAAACTCTGATGTTTTGCTTTGTTTGGCCTCACTGTGCATCAAGCACATGAACTTGCATTCGGTAACATTAGGTCACATATTAATAATACCACACAACAGTGGCAACCCGAAACGTTCTCTTTGCAAAGTGAAGGTTGTTTATTGCTTGTTATGATTTTAACAGGCGAGACCCTACATAGGAACTATAATACCTACAGGTGGTCTTTACCAAATGCCTGCATAGAGTAGAATGTTGGAATGAATTTCGTGTGTGTGTATGTGTGTTTTCCCAGAGTTCTCACTTTCCCTTTCCTGGTGAAGCAGAGCCCACCCTCCCAGTGGTGGGACTGAGAGACAGACAGTGGGGATCTCTGCTGGGGCCGTGTGCGTGCCTGTCACCTCCCCTCACACCGTGCACACCCACCCAGGGTTCACTGTGCTCACACGCATTTCCACTAGGGGAAGGCAAACATCACACATGTTGAAGAAAACCAATCAGACTGCATTTTCTTATAAAATGAGATGAAAAAATAAATCTAAACCCACCTCTCAAGTGTCGCTCTTCCTTAAACTTTTATATACGATAAAGCTCTTATTTTTCAATATACTCTAGTTAGAAATTTTAAAAAATAAACTTTCTTTTTTGGTACCTTTCATTTCCTGTGTTGGCCTTGGAAATATATAAAATACATCTTCCTAGAACTCTTCTGTGCAAATAATAAACATAAATAGTATTAACATCTATGTTATAAAAAAAGGCATTTTGAGGTTTTCACCGCTGCCACCGCCAGCTGTAGTCCCTGGAAGGAGGTCCTAGAAGTAGTCCGTGGTCTGCCCACTCAAGCCTCGCAGGTCCTGGTCTGGCTGTGGGGGGCTGGGTAGGAACTCGCCGTCCCGCTTTCCATCTGTAAACCACTTTGGGAGAACTGTAGGACGCTTCCCAGCCCGCTGACCAGAGAGAGGGAGGAAATCCAGTTGAGTGAGCTGAGGCTGGGCAGGCTGAAGATGGACGACAGGGCAGCTGCCCTGCTGGCACTTGTGGGTTTCATCTTGGAGTCCCCTGGACAGCCTTCCGGGATCACCTCCCCTGGTGAGGAGGATCCTGGGGTCTGGCTGCCCAGCCCTTCCAGCAGGGTGTCCTCCCTCAGAGACACGCCCATGTCCACCATGCTGGTCTCCCCGCTGCCCTCTGGGGAGCAGGCCGACTGCTGTGTGTGCCAAAACACCTGCGAGCTACAATCCTGGGAGAAGGACCCCAAGGCACTGATGTTCCTCTGTTCTGACGGTTCCGTCCTCGGTTCTCCTGGGAGGTGTCCCTGAGCAAAGGTCTCTTTGGGAGCCCTGAGTTTCCTGGGGGACCTTCTAACCAACTGGCGTTCCAGCTGCAGTTGGGTGGGGAAAAGGCTCCCCTGCAGGGCTTTGAAAAACAATCTGGAAAGAACATATAGAACACAGTCAGCTACTGCTGCAGTGGGGCCTTTGAGCTTCTGAGACTCGAACAGTACAGGAACACAACAAAGGAGAATGCTGTCAGAGCCCAAGTGGGACCCAAAGGCCACTGTCCCTGATACCCACCTGGGCAGCAGCGCGGCGACGGGTGCTATGAGACAAATGAAGTAAAACACAGGGTCGCCCATTAACGTCTGCATGGTCCAATAGGGGTTGGATGGAGGGTAGCACACTGCACAGGAAGCATTATAAATCAAAGCCACGGTGAAAAATAAAAGGATACTGAAGCCACAAGCCATCCAGTTGAGCCAGGTCTGAGGTGGAAAAAGAAAGACAGGGCTTTTATCTCAACAAAAATGCACTGGTCCTCTGCAAGCGGAGGATGTAAGAGGGCGGAGTGGGAACAGGGTGGTCGGTGGGGCATGGAGCCTTGAGAAGTGGTGGACCGGCCTGAACACAAATGGGGAGATGGAAGTCAGGTGCCAAGGGAAGGAGGGGGAAGGAGAGCGGGGGTGGAGGGGCTCGGGCAGGCAGGAGCCCAGCGCTGCCTGGGACAAGTGCTGCTCCCACACCCTGGGCTTGCGTGTGCATAGCCGGCCTGTGCATCTGCTTTTGTTCTCATCACAGTGAGGCCAGCTTTGCAGTCCCCCCAGCCCCCAACTCAAAACTCTGCTCAATCTCACAGAATGTGCACGGAAGTAAGCAGATCGCAGACCAGCCCCCTTCTGGATCAGGCCCACAACTCTCACCCAGGTCTTGGTTTCTATACCCAGGTGCAGGAGGAAGGTGAACAGCGCGATGGCGGTGATGGGGGTCCCCCAGGTGAACATGTCTGTGTCTGAGTCGTGGTAGGCCTGAAAGACAGCGAGGTCCTGTGTCTGTGTGTTGCCAGATAAAGCTGGTGGGAAAGGCTGGGCCAGGTGCCAACTTACCAGGTAGGGAATGAAAAAACACACGAGGCTCTGGAAGGCAGCATCAGCCATGTTCAACCAGAACGTACGAGGCCGATATTCCTGAGACACAAAAACAAGCACGGAGATTACAGGAAAGGTCTCATCTCTTCAAATGGTTTTCCGTCACCTACGGGGGCCATGAAGGCACAAGTCAAGCACCCCAGGGACACCTGCTAATTCAGGACCTTGGAGAGGGAGATCCTGGAGTGTGGAGGGCTGGTGAAAAAACACTACAGAAAGGCCTGCAGGGGCACATGGGGCTGAGTAAGTCACTGTGAGCATCTGTGCCCACAAGGCCTGCTACAGCATTCTTGATCAACAGCAGAAAGATGAAAACACTTTCTAAATCCCATAAGGAATTTCCCTAGACAGGGACTAGTGCATGAAATTCCGGCACCTGCCCCGACCTGAGCCGTCTACTTTGTCAGGGCTTTGCTTCCCTCCATTGGTGGACCAGCTAGAATATTTCTTAAAAGTGAGTTATTTTAAAATTAGATCATGGGTGTTTCCTAATGTTAAAATCAAAAAGCTGCCTACCATGGGCAAAAAATGCTTTGAAACGGACTAATCAAGTCTTCCTTATCTAGATGCCCCAATCTGTATTTGGCACTGCTGAGTTCTGAGCTGCTGGTGCCAGCACTGGCCCGCAGGCCGCACAGAGCAGGCAGGATGAGCGTTAACTGAGCACTTAACGAAAGCCAGGCCCTTCCCATTTGTCCCCAGGACAAATTCGCTGTGGCCACCTAGGACGTGAGGCCTGGCTGAGTGCAAGAGCTCCCCCAGGTGGCAGGTGACAAGCAGAGGCCCTCCTCATCTACCTGACCCTCAGCAGCCCCTACCTACCCAAGGCTGCCTGTGGGGAAGTCAACTCTTCAGTACATCAGTTCCGAATGAGAGACCATTTGGGAGATGCGGGGATCCGCTCCTTGGGCACTCGTATAATAATTCCAACCAGCCCAAGAGAAGCACTCACAGGGCTTTCTTTAATGGCCAGCTAGGAACAGCTGGTAATTAGCATGTCAATCTATGTGATGTATTGACGTAAACATGTATTTTATACATCATCTGTTTGTGTTCACTTGTTCTTCCCAGGGTTTCCCTAAGGGTTTATTTTCCCATTAATCCCCATTCAAAGGAAATCACATTTCTTTGGGGGTGTTTTAGAAAAATCTCTGCTCTGCCTGCAGTCATCCCACGTGACTTAGATTCCAAACGGGCTTTCCTTGGGCTCCTTGAGACTCCTGGTGTAAAGACAGTTTTCACCTCAGTACACTTTTTAAAAAATTTTTTTTTTTTTTTTTCCAAAAAGCTTTAGGTAAATTGATATACAAAAACCACACACTTTTAATGTACACATTTCGATGGGTTTGGGCACATACATACACCCCTGATACCATCACCACAACCAATCAACTCTCTACTTAAATAAATGCATTGCAGTCAAGAGACAGAATTCATTGTTTTCCTCCCACTGGTCAGATTCTAGAATTTTAACTGTTTGTTCCACAGTGTCCATTTTTTTCTTGGAAGATTTTATTTTATTTTAAAAATTTTATTGGAGTACAGTTGATGTATGATGTTGTGTTAGTTTCAGGTGTTCAGCAAAGTGATTTATTTATACGTATATATATTCTTTTTTCAGATTCTTTACCCATATAGGTTATTACAGAATATTGAGTAGAGTTCCCTGTGCTATACAGTAGGTCCTTGTTGGTTCTCTATTTTATATATGGTAGTATGTGTATGTTAATCCCAAACTCCTAATTTATCCCTCCCCGCCAATGTTTCCCCTTTGGTAACTATAAGTTTGTCTTCGAAATCTGAGAGTCTGTTTCTGTTTTGTAAATAAGTGCATTTATATCATTTTTTAAAATTGGACTCCACGTGAGTGATACCATATTTGTTTTTCTCTGTCTGCTCAGGGTGTCCATTTAAAGGCAGGTGTGGGGACCTGAACTTTCCAGGAGCTGGATGTGGAGCGTGGAGGGCCAGGAGATGGGGTGGGGAGATGGGGGGCTTCACCTCCATGTTCTGGCCGCTCTTGTAGAGCTGCGGCTTGGTCAGCAGCACATCAGCCGGCACGTCCTTGTCCAGCACCCCAGTCACAAGCTGGGGAAGCGATGAGAAGAGCAGATTAAAGAAGATCAGATACCACTGGTCAATCATGGCGGACGCAGAGAAGCCACAGTAAAACTGGAACCAAAACAGGAGGCCCACGAACATCTGCGATCAAGGGAAGAGTGGGAACAAGCAATTCTCAGCTGCCCTGCAGAATCTTGTCCAAGGGAGCGAGGGCTTTGCAGAGTCTGACTGTAAAGACTGAATTTATAGGCAGAAATTGTCTCCAAAGACAGCCCTCACTTTGGTGCCCTCTGTCTCTCCCTCCCCCTCCCCCTCCATCCTTGATCCCTCGAGCATCAAAGACCAGCATTGGGAGCTGGGAATTCCCACCAACAGCCCTTGGAAGGATGGAGTCTTGGACCCAAATGCCACAGATAAGAGAAAACAAAACAAAGGTCTGGCAGGGTCTAGGGTGGCTCCCATCTCAAGAGGGCTGGCTAGGTACCTCACCCATCACGAGGCTTCTTTCCTTGTGCTCCTCTCTGTGGCACTAAACCAAACCTACCTGGGCTACACCCTGGATCCTGCCTCCCTCTTTTAATGAGGAACAGTGTGCAATTATTGACTCGCATGGAGGGGAGGACACACACAAGCATGGCAGTAAAGTTGATGGTGACACCAACATCGCTGCCTTGACTGAGCCCTGGCATCTGCTGGGCACTCTGTTGGTGGGTGAGCTGCAGGCATTATCGCTGGTCCCTACAGCTACCCTGAACAGGAAAGTGAGGTCCAGAGAGGTGGAAGAGCCTCCTCCCATGCGCAGTAGGAGCTGGGTGGACCTCTTCCCACCATTACTTGATCACTGGACATCCGTGGCCTGATGTTATATGGGGCGCATGGCAGGTTAGCAATTGCAAAGCATTCCTACGCTTATTAGCTGTGCAACCTGGCACAGACCATTTAGCCCGTCTGCCTCAGTGACCTTGTCCGTGAAATAGGCACACCAATGGTACTTAGCTGTGGGGTTGTGGTGAAGATTAATGACTAATGCACCTTCAAGTACTCACAAGAGCTTCCTGCACGCTGAGATGCTCATCAGTGGTTTGTGGTCGTTACTGTCAGCAGGACCGTTATTTCTTTTGTTTGAGGCTCAAGCAGGGCCAGTGTGCTCACCCCATTTAGAGCAAAGTAAACTGAGGTCCAAGATGTCAAACGACTGGACTATGGTCATTGTATGAGTAACAAATCCAACTTGCTCAACCACTCGTGGCCTGGAGGAGCCATGGTGGAAGAACATTCTCTGCTGTGCACCGCATACAACGGCCTGGGTGTGGGTTCTGGAGCTGCCACTGTGCACATTTCTGACCTTGACACAGTCATTTAACCTCTCTGAGCTCGGGTTTCTTGACCTGAAAATGGCTTGTTCCAAAGATCAGAAAAAATGATAGTCTACACTGATATCACCTCTAATGACACAGATCCTCCAGGACTTGTTTCAATCTATGACTTAATGCAACTTTTCCCCTCCACCCTGAAAACTGACAAACTTGGCTTTTTCATTGACTTTCTTCCCTTTTTCACACCCACGCCTGCTTTTCTTTCTCCCATCTCCTCAGGCACAGCCTAATGAGTCATCAGTGAGCAAGTGGAGTCAGACAAAGAGGAGGAAAAGTACTTAGATACCTGAGACTTTTTTTTTTTTTTTTTTACTGCAGTACCCAAAAGCCTTCTCCCCAAACCACTGTTGCTATGGAAAGTTTTCTTCTCTGCTCCTTACTGGAAGGAAGGCCACCTTATTCCTAAAACTAATGAATTTCTCACTTTGGGAGGCAGAGTGATTATCCTCGAATTTCTCAAGTAGATTAAGTACTTGTTAACAGAAGCCTTGCATCTTATACAGAATAAAAACAGGCACCCCTTCTCCTTCCTTGTCCCCCTCCGTGAGGACAGATTCACCGTGGCAGGCAGGAGCCAGTGACTATTGCAGGCGGCCACTCTGGGCCTCGTCTGCAACTGAAATATTGAATGCCATCCCCTCAATCTGAGAAATTTTCATTAGGAATTACAGAGAGTGGAGTTCAATTCACGTGTTCCATTTTGTTTTGTTTTCAGATAACTCACTCCAGATTGCACAGCTAATGAATTAAAGAAACGGGGCTAGGATTCCACCCTGCCCAGCCCCGCTCACCTTTACTCAAAGCACCCTCCTACCCCCTTGGGAGCTGGGACCCTCCAGGTTTGCAACTGTGTGCTTGGTGGGGAGGAAGGGTGCTAGGGAAGCAATGCCAGGCAGTCAGAAAAAAGGGGAGTGATCTGACAAGGACAGGGACAGCATGGCACATCCTTGTGTGGACTGAGTCCCAGGCAGAACCCAATCTCAATTTATTTCCAGGACCCAACTTATAAAATTAGACATGCCATGATTGGTCCTGAATATCTGTATTAATTTGCTAGAAGACATTTCAGAAAAATGGGTGAGAGTGAGGAGGTGGGAGATGGGAAAAGAAAGGTGGGTCTAAGCCTCCGGAACGAACTATAAGAACATGCACAAGAGCTGTCCTGATGGTAGTTCAGAGTGAACATGGAGATTTAAAATGGAATTAGAAATAAACAAATAAACCTTTTAATTTATTTGATTTTGTTTCAGAAGACTACAGGATGATCTTGACTTTGAAGCTGTGCATTTCAGCAGGGTAGGTTTATGGGACTACTCTGCAGAGTCAGTTACCCCAAGAGTTTATTTACTTTGCCTCCTTGTTTGTACATTCAACCACAAGCTATCAGAGGCAAGACGGACAAGTAGCAATCCAGCAACTTCTCAGCAGAATGTCTATACCTCACTTACAAGTAGGGTAGGGTCCTGAAATGGCCATGTGGTCCAGCCTGGAGGACTATGGCTGCCATACAGCTGTCTGCCAAGGACATAGTAGTGAAAGAACTAAGATTTAAATGTTAGGGTCAACAGGAAATGGACCAGGGCCTTGGATCAGAGTCCCTGGAGAGACAGAACTGTCCTGAGCCAGACAGGTCTGGGAATGCCTTAACTGAAGGGTCAACTACAGACTGAGCTGGCCAGAGAGGGTACCTGATGGCATCCCCTTCCCACTGGCCCAGGGTGGGCACATTTTTTTCCCGATTGTTTCTACTTTATTAAATCTGGACCCCAAAGCTTCAATGCCATCAATTGCTATATCAAAGCCCATCTGTATCTGAATAAACAATTTTCTATGAAATCAGTTTAGGTCAAAATCAAACTTATCATTTCACATACTTCATTCACTGGTTCTGAACAATCTTTTCTTTTTTAAAAAAATTAATTAATTTGGGGGCTGCACTGGGTCTTTGTTGCTGCGTGCGGGCTTTCTCTAGTCGCGGTAAGCAGGGGCTACTCTTCGTTGCAGTGCACAGACTTCTCATTGCGGTGGCTTCTCTTGTTGCAGAGCATGGGCTCTAGGCGCGCAGGCTTCGGTAGTTGTGGCATGTGGCCTCAGTAGTTGTGGCTCGCGGGCTCCAGTAGTTGTGGCATGCGGGCTTAGTAGTTGTGGCTCGCGGGCTCTAGAGCACAGGCTCAGTAGTTGTGGCGCACGGGCTTAGTTGCTCCGCAGCATGTGGGATCTTCCCGGACCAAGGCTCGAACCCGTGTCCTTTGCATTGACAGGTGGATTCTTAACCACTGCACCACCAGGGAAGTCCCTGGAAAGTCCATCTTAATCCTGGATTTACAAGTGAAATCATTTTATTTGCATATTTATGGAGATGGTGCAGTGGACTACGTGTTGTAGTAGAGTGTAGTAAGTTGTAGTAGAGCGTCAATGTCTAGTGCGGAAGTACCGTAAATAGAAAACTATGGTAAAATGTGACGATGCCTATGGTTGACAAATACAGAAGCAACAATGCAGCCATAGGAGTATGTATATTCATGTCGGCCAGGGGAACGAGGAAAGGCTTCTCGGAGACTGCTCAGTATCAGGATCAAAGCCTGGCTGAGTCCTCTCATGCTGACCCAGGACTGCCAATCACACTCCTGCTTATCTTCTGATCCCCTGCCTGCTCTGGAGAGAGCACCAATCAGAGCACTCCTGTCTGTGGGCACCTCGGCAGACCACTCCTTAGAGACCAAGGGACAGAGTGGTCAAGGGCTTGGAAGCCGGAGTCAGATGGATGGGGGATGAATGCAGCCTCAGCCACTCATCGGCTGATGACCTCATGCAAACCCCTGGACCTTGTGGTCACTCTACTTAATATAAAGCTCCAAGTGGATGTTCTCCTTGGATCTACCTGTTTCCATCCTCAGAGGTGCAGGTGAGTTAAGACTTCTGAGCCTGCAGGGTAAAACACCAGGCCAGGCCTGGGGAAAATCCACAAAGGTCAAGGAGGGTGGGACCAATGGGAGGCTGTGGGGTAGCCCTCCAGCCACGTTCAGGTGATGGTCCTGTGAATCTCAGGCCTTTCACGTCAAAAATCCTCGACACTGGCACCAAATACGTACTGTGTTTTTGTAGAAGAAGTACAGCACCATGTTGGCAAGTCGGGAATAGCACCAATGTCCATGAACGATCAAGAGCCTCTCGAGGTATCGGAATTTGGGCACCGCGAAGTCGCTGGCCATCACTGCCTTGAAAGGGAGAGAGTTCCCGTTACTGGTGCCGCTTCACTGAGCCTAAGGTCTGTCTCATCTAGCCCCAAACACAAGGCGCAACATGGACGGAGAAATCCAGTCTGAGTTGGCTGTACCACCGTCTCCCTGAGGAACGCCTGCATTTAAGAAAATTCCAATCTCAACAACACTCTAGTTTAGGGATATCGCCCTAGAGGACTCATTTAAGATTTCAAATATATGTAATTGATGGATTTTTAAAGTTTTTGCTTTTTCTTTTCCATGCTTTCTTTTCCATACATTTCTGCTTATCTTTGAGGATTATTCCACACAAAAATGTTAAGTCTGCTTTTCAAATTTTATGGACTTCCTTAAACAACACGTGGAAAAGAGTAGGTGATGTTGTCCCACCTGTGCAACAGAATAACATCGTTATGCACGACAGAAAAGAATGAAGACTTAGAATGTCTGCTTTCTGAACCCAAACACAAGGATCTGAAAGCAAATAGTGTCTTTACCCCTCTTCCTGTCAACATGTAGGAGTCAAGGGTTTTGTGCATCTTTTCTTCCTTCCTTCATTTATTCCATGATTCATCCTCTCAAAAATCATGTATTAAGACCCTCCAGTTGCCAGGCATAGACTTGGAGACAGACACCATCACACAGGGTCCCTGTCCTCAATGGAGTCAGTCTAAAAACTCAAAGGGTTGCTGTTAAACAGAGTTAAGGAGAGGCCCAGGGGGTCTTTGAGAAGCAGCCCCGACCCTTGAGAACTGCAGACAGACCCCTCCTTCCAGGCCCTACCTGCTTCTCCAGCCTTTGGCCACAACTTTCCACCTCCACACCCCAAACACACTGCTTGTTCCTCCGTCGAGGGAGCCTCCCCAACGCTCCCAGTTGGGTTAGAGCCTCCCGTCACATCCTCAACAGGGAAACTAGTGTTTCTCTTTCACAGCACTCACTACAATTATGACTACTGGTGTAAGTTTAAAATACTTCTCTGTCTTCCCTCTCTGGTCTTTCTGAACATCCCATGAGAGCCAGGACGGTAGATGTTGTGATCACCCTGCAGCCCTAGTTCCCAGTCAGTGCTTGGCCCACGGGGCACTCAACAAACATGGTTGACCAGAAGACTACAAAGACTGAGCACCTCAGAGCTACAGAATCTCCTTGGTCCCCTCTGTCTCCCTGCCCTGGACACCCTTCCCACCTTGGCTGAGCTGGGGAGCTGCAATCACCCTCCCTCTTCCTCAGGGACTCAGCTTGGACTCCTTGGGTCCCTGCCGCCACAGCGCCCCACAAAGTGCATCTCCCAGAGAGCTCTGCACAATGTCCCTTTGCTTATCAGACTGACTAACATGCAAACAGGGCCACATTCCCTTGGGTAACCTGAGCCCTTAGAGCAGTAAGAAAAGGTGTCCAGTCTTACTGCCATCTTACATAATGTGCCCTCAAGAAAGAAATATAGCTTTAAACAATACAGAAGCATCCAGTAACATCCCACGCAGAAGTCACGTCCACTCAAAGCCAAGTCTCAATAGGAGCCCTACAGCTTGGCTGATCCCCACACCTCTTTCATGGCTCATAGACCCCTCTGGCTCCTGCCCTGAGGCCATGCAGTGGGGGCAGCTCATGCCCCTCCTCACCCACATGCTCAACCTTAGAGACACTGATACAAAGTGGATTCACTGGGTGCATTTCTCTGCATATGTGGTTTACAAGCACTGCCCTGGGTAGCTTTTCACTCTAGGAAATGAATGCAAAGGAGGCAATGCTGAAAAAATCAGAAGGAATTAACTATTTTGTTCATTCATTTAACAGATGTTTTTTGAGCTTCCCCCATGTACATGGCACCATGAAGAGGCACGGATGAGTCCAAGCTGGGCTCTATTTTCAATTTTATGGAGGAAGGAAAATGTACAATAAGGTAACACAAGTCAGAGGAGGGGCAGTAGGAGAGTAAGAAGGTGCTGAGGATGGGCCCAAGATGGAGCGACCTTGCTTCTGGCTCAGGACTTTCCATCTTACTGCGATTTCAGTGTCAAGTGAGAAAATCAACAAGCCTGCACAAGCATGGCACATGAGTGCTCAATAGCTAATTACTGACTGAATGCATCAATGAAATCGACCAATGACCAGTGACCAACGTGCTGATTTTTAAAGGAAGACAACTGGATAGATTGTTCCTGAAAGTCTCCACCAAGTTAAAAAACACTGTGACTGAAAGTTAATCAAATGTCAGCAATTGTTGTAATGTTACATCCAAAAGAAGTACATCTTTTTTCTTTTAGATTTTTTTTTGATGTGGACCACTTTTTTTTAAAGACTTTATTGCATTTGTTACAATATTGCTTCTGTTTTATGTTTTTGGTTTTTTTGGCCATGAGCCATGTGTGATCTTAGCTCCCCAACCAGGGATCGAACCCACACCCCCTGCATTGGAAGGCGAAATCTTAACCACTGGACCACCAGGGAAGTCCCAAGAAGTACAATTTTTTTTTTTTTTTTGCGGTACGCGGGCCTCTCACTGTTGTGGCCTCTCCCGTTGCGGAGCACAGGCTCCAGACACGCAGGCTTAGCAGCCATGGCTCACGGGCCCAGCCGCTCCGTGGCATGTGGGATCCTCCCGGACTGGGGCACGAACCCACGTCCCCTGCATCCGCAGGCGGACTCTCAACCACTGCGCCACCAGGGAAGCCCAAGAAGTACATTTTTAATGAACTCATTTGTTCATCGTCTGGATCACATGTCAGGAACCAACACAGTGGCAAATGAAAAATGCAGAAATAAATTTTCACATGAGCAAGGATGGCTGCACTCCATCTTTATAGTGACACCAGGATACAACAGTCCTACAGCAAAGTCCATTCTTCAAATGGTATCACTAATGTTCAGGAGCAGTAAAAAATGCCCTCGAGGGACGAACCATTGACAGCCAGAGGGAGGCGATGACTCACCGTGCCTCACTCCATCCCACCTTTTCACAGAAATACGCTAATAGACACATTCACTGCACATGGCTTCATAAACATGAAGAGCCACCTGCCACCTGGTCTCCTACCACTGGCTTAGCAGAAGGAGAGAACCAGTTGTACTGAAGTCCAACCCTTTAGCTCTGTGGCACAGAGCCCACAAGAAGGCCAGCACAGCTCACAGTGTGAGGACCCCTTGGTCACCCAGGACAACCCCTTTGGTCTTTACCTGCATTCCCTCCTGGCCTGAGAGTCCCACGCCCACGTCTGCCACCTGGATCATGCTGACATCATTGGCTCCATCTCCTAGAAACAGCACGGGCAGGAAGAATCATTTGAGTTGAGATACACAGAATCAAATCAGCTTGATGGATCTTCATGGGGTCCCCATGAGCTGGGTCCTGTGAAGGGTCCTGGGGAGGAGTGAGGAAGAGGCAGTGCAGAGTCTGTCTCGGGGAAGCCAAGTTATGTAGCCAGAAAGAGCCTAGTGGGAGGCTTGCACCCACCAGCCACACCAGGAGGTATTTCCAAAAGTGGTGGCCAGCGTGTCCCTTTCCAGTTAGTACACGTTCCAAGCTACTGGCTCATACACCAATAGAGCCCTTTACGTGGCATCCAGCACAGGAAGAGATATGACCACCACCTTCATTGCTGTTTCCTGAACCACTCCAGACTTTGTCACATGTCAGTCAAGGCTACTCCAATTCATACTCAGGTGAGTGGTTTTCTAAACTGAACGAAGGAGGTTAAACTCTGCCCAAACAAACTGTGGAGCTCTTTTTGCACACCAATGTCCAGCTAACTTGTTAGCTACTGTGCCCACCTTTGGGCTCTTTGAGCATGTGATAAAGGACACTGTCTACTTATTCAGTCACAGAAAATGTGTAGGAATACAGGGTATAGGTCAGAGCTCTGGACACCTTTAGGGAAAGGCAAGCAGAGACTTAAAGTCATTGTCATTCAGTGACAGTGACCGTTCTTGGAACAGGGCAGCATCACCAAGTACCTCCCAAATTTCAAATATGCAAAAAGTGTAGATACATAAAGTCGGAGAATCTCAGACCATGGCTATAGGACATCTCTCCCTTGTGATTCCTCTGTTCTTTATTGCACTGGGCCCAACATGGGTGACGAGTCAATATTTGTCAAATTGAAATTCTGTGAAGCAATAACCTCTGCAGCTTTTTCCAGAACGTCCCATTCAAAATGAGATATGTAGACAATGATGTTCTCTGGATTATTAACCGCTGGATGCCCAGGACTAGGTCACATCCATGCTTTAATTCATAGAAAGAAATGAACTAAAGTTGATTGGTCCTTACTTTCCCTTTCCCTTTTGAGATTCTATTTTGCTTTTTCTTTTCTTTCTAACCAGCCAAGCTTTACCTCCGTTTTCCTAAATGAATGCCACACATCAGTGATTCAGTGGCTGAGCAGGCACTGACCAGGCAGTGAAAATGTGCTTTATCATTCAGGTCTTACACCAGACCCACTGAGGGGCACTGTCCTCATGTTACACAGGAGCAAAGTTATTGGTAAGGGTGCAGACCCAGCCTGCAGACTCCTCAGCTTCTCCCTCCAACACTTGCTCAGAGAGCCCTAAAGGCCCCTCCAGGTACATGAGGGCAAAGGTGGTCCTGAGACAGCCTCCCTGAGGAGGGGCCACCCCCAGAAGAGCTGCCTGTCTTACCTCAGCCTGAACCAAGGGGCCACAGATGAAGACACACTCACTCCCCTTAGCAGATACCATGGCCCTGGGGATGTGCAGAGCCGTCTCCATGACGACCATGCTAAGGCCATCCCCCACAGACTGGGCTCAACACCAGCCTCAACTATCCTGATGAGGCGTCCTGTATGACAGGGCGGCAATCCCTACGTCATCAAGGAGGGGCTGTCACAGACCTTTTGTAGAAAATACGGCAACTATTACTGATTGGTGAGGATGCTTTATTTCAGAGCCAACTCTCACCCCAGTGTGCATTCTATATGCAGGGAAAACAAACTGTTTGATATCGGGGGATCCCAGGGATCGTATCATCTCTTTTCCTGGGCTACCTGCAGTCTCTCCCATCCCTCACCAGCAGGTGGCGCTGCCAAGTCCCTGAACCTCCCTGGAGGCTGGACCTGTATCAGACGTGGGGACACTCCCCTGGGGGAGACAAGTGAGCACCGTGCAGCACGGAAGAGGAGCCGAGAAGGCTCTCCAGACCAACAGTCTGCAAGGAAAAACCACCATTAGATGCACAGTCCTTAAGGAAATGATGCAAAATTTAACAACTATTCAGGCCTTAGGAGGGATTATTCAAATTAGATGCTTGTCTTGAAACAAAGTTCAGCAGACAAGAAGCGATGGGAATTCTGATCACCATGGAGTCCCTGGGTCGTGCAGCATGAAGAAGCCTTGGACTCCAGGCGGCTCACGGCCATCAGAAGCACCTGCAAAGGGCCTTCTTCCTAAGTTGGCCTGGGGTCGTGCTTAGTGTGCTGGGCTCCACTGTGGCCGAGGCTGCTGGACAGTAGTCTTCTGTCGCCCAGGAGACAGTAATAAGCTCCATCTTCTTCAACCACCATTGAATTACTGACTTCCTAATATGTAGCTGTATCTGTTGCTAGTACATTTTGTGGCTTTCAAATCCAAGCTTTATATTTGGAACAGGCTGCCTGTTTCATTGTACCAGGTATGATTTTATAAATAGAAAAAAGCAAGGAAGCATTTTCCCATCCTATAGCATAGCGTAGAAGGGGCAGGAAATTCAAGATGCTTTGACAGGAAGCAGCTGCAGAGGTGGGGGCTGTTCGGCCTGGATACTTGCCTATGGCCAGAGTCATGGCCTTGAGCTTGCTCCTGACCAGCTTCACCACCATGCTCTTCTGTAGGGGAGTCGAGCGACAGCAAAGGACAGACCGGCACTGCTTAGCAAGGAAGAGGAATTTGTCTTCCAGGTTTTTCTCGAGGGCATAGGCCAGACTTCTCCCATCGATCACAAGGCTGGGTCTGGGACCAGAGATGGCAGCTGCAGAGGGCGGGCAGAGTGGGGAGAAGCCCATGCTCACGCCGCCAGCGGTCTTGTTGGCGGCACTGTGGGGGTTCCTGGACTGCACATAGCGTAGGCACTGGTCCAGCAGGGCTGCGCACACCTCCTGAAATGGACACGAGAGGATGGTGCAGGTCACTCGGCCGCATCACAGACCAGGCTACCCGCACAACACATCTGAGAATCTCCAGGGACCCAGGCTGCAGGCTCTGCCCAGGAGGTGGCCCTCCTGAGCCTGGGAAGTCAGTAGAAGTGGATGTCTTTCAACATGAAAGGATTTGAGTTGGTTTAGGGTTCCTATAAGACTCTACTTGATTCCATTATACTGTGTAGAGGTTAGGACAAAGCATTTTCCCTTTGGGAGGGCTGGCCAGACTGGCTGAGCTGCTGGCGAGTTAGGCTATGGGAGCTTTCCAGACACTACCCCATGGTCCTCAGAGGCCCTTACTCAGCCCTTCTTGTTTCCTAGTGAGGTACCAACAAACGCTTCTGTTGTGATTAGCTCCAAAAGAAGAGTAATCAGTGTCTCCCTAAGCTCAGGAAAATGAAGTTAAAAAAAAAGCCTAATTACTGAGGCTTTGAATTGGCAGTGTCCTTCCAAAGCTGTATCTGAGTTCCAGAAAGAATAGGGAAATTTCCTGGGGAACCTGCAAGGTCAGGGGACAGAGGCATAGGAGGGAAAAGTGTTTCCAAGAACGAACATACTCCAGGGAACTCAAGTGGTTCCTGGTCCTCCAGGGAAGGACAGTGAGCCCACAGGTTAGTAAGCAGCTTCCTACAATGCACTGTGGGAATCCAGGTGTGTCTGACAAGCACTTAACTGAGGACCTTTTATATCGAGGAAAGTGAGTGAGACTGGAGAAAAGAAGACCAAGAAGACGCAGCTGTTGGCCTTGAGTGATGGGCAGGCAGCTGGACACACAGACGCACCCCCATGACCACAGCAAGTCACTGACCAGCATGTGCAAAAAGTCCCTGGATACAGGGAGGGGGAGACTTGCTTCCAGGCAGGGCTGGGAGTGGTGGTGACTGGGAAGGCCTTGCAGAGAATGCAGGACCTCATTGCAGGAATACCATGGATGCCCTGGTCCTAGCACAAGGCACTGACAAGGTAGGATGGAGCAAGCACACCCTGCCTCCCCTACAGGTGCAGCTGTGGCACCTGGACAGATTCATAGAGCCACGTTGAGTACTCAGAGTAAACAGCAGCTGTCAGGCTGGGGAAGAAGACTGGCATTCTAAACACACTGAACCACAAGGTTTCCACTGTCACTCTGGCAGGCCCTCACCTGGACCCAGGTGTCACGGAAGCTGGAGGTGGACACCGAGGCAGGGACAGAGAAAGCCCCAGCTCTAGAAGCCCTCTACTTCTGGCTTGAGGAGTGGAAAAGAGAACTTCCAATGCTTAGAGAAAATGGAGGAAACCCCATTTTTATTTATTCTTTCCTCTATTCTCTTGAACCCAGCCCCAGGCAATTCTGCTCTGTGGGCAGCAGTAGGAAGAACAGTGGTAGCACAGCCATCTGTTGCTGGGGACTCTGAGGGAGGTGGTCCTTCCTTCCTATCAGAGCAGCTGTGGCCCCAGGACAGCAAGGCAACGGCTGCCCTCCTTTCTGTCTGTCCTGCCACCACTTGGCCCTGGAAGTCGGTGCAGAAGTACAAAGCAGATCAAGGTAACTCAAACCCCAGCTTTCATGCCAGAGGGAGTCCCAGAAGTCAGAAAGTACTGGAAAAATTGTCAGGAGCGGGGAGCTTGGCAAAAATGTGAGACAGATTCTAACAGCTTGGCAAAGGCCAAACAAAACTGACATTGAAATCAACACCCCAAGGCTGTTCAGAGCCTGCAGCCTGCACCCAAGAGGACTGATATCTTGCCTTAAAAAAATCCACATTCTCCAAATTTAAAATGACCAGAGTGCCATTCAAAATACCCACAACATAACTCCAAATGTATCAGCATATAAAGAGCTAGGAAATTCTCAGTGCCTGTGGTAAAAGACAATCAACAGAAGCCAATGTCAAGATGACATACATACTGGAATTACCTGACAACGACTCTGAAGCAGCCATTATAAAAGTGTTCCAAGAAGTAAGAAAAAATTCTAGAAATGAATAGAAAGGAAGTCTCAGCAAAAAACAGAAGATATAAAGAGGAATCAAATAAAAATTTGAGAACACCCAAAACACATTAATGAAAATGAAAAGCTCACTGGATTCCACTTATGTGCCCATCATTGGATTACATAAATAATTTACATAATTTCTCTGTGCTCAAGGAGGGGGATTATAACCCCCACACTCTCTAAGTGTGAGCTGTGCACAGTGACTTCCTTCCAGAGAGGACAGTGTGAGAATTAGTTTATGGGGGAGAAACCTGACAAAATTAACATCCACAGTGATACGTCATGTTGATAGAATGTACTCTTGATAGATGTGATGAAATGATGAAAATGGCCCTTTGTCTGTGGTCTTCTTCCCCAAAACTCATAACTTTAATCATGAGAAAGATATCAGAGAAATTCCCATATAAAGATATTCTACGAAACACCTGAATGTATCTATCCTCAAAACTGTCAAGGTCATCAAAAATGAAGAAAGTTTGAGAAACTGTTATAGCCAGTAAGAGCCTAAGGAGACATGACGACTAAATGTAATGTGGATCCTGGGGACTACCCTGGTGGTGGTCCAGTGGTTAAGAATCCTCCTTCCAATGCAGGGGACGTGGGTTCGATCCCTGGTCAGAGAACTAACATCCCACATGCTGCGGGGCAACTAAGCCCGTGCACCACAACTACTGAGCCTGTGCGCTCTAGAGCCCACGCGCCACAACTAGAGAGCCTGTGTGCCACAACTACTGAGCCCGCACACTCTGGAGCCCTAGCACCACAACCAGAGAGAAGCCTGTGTGCTGCAATGAAGAGCCCGTGTGCCGCAACGAAAGATTCCACATGCCACAACGAAGATCTCATGTGCTGCAACTAAGACCCAACGCAGCCAAATAAATAAATTAATTTAAAGAAAATGTAATGTGGGTCCTCAATGAGATTCTGGAAAACAAAAAGGACATTAGGTAAAAATTAAGGCAATCTGAATATAGCACAGATTTTAGTAAGTAACTGTATATCAATACCATATTAAAAATTGTAAAGATGTTAATAATAGGCAAAATTATGTATAGGTGAAACAGTACTATCTTCACAATTTTTTTGTAAATCTAAAACCATTCTATATAAAAAGTTTATTTTTAAAAAACCACTAAATGGGCTCAATAGCAGAATGGAGATAACAGAAGAAAAAGTCAGTGACCTCAAAGACAGATCAAGAGAAATTATCCAATTTGAATGAGAGAAAAAAAAATTGAAAACTGAAGAGCACCTGCGGGACCCTTGAGAAAATAACAAAAGACCCAATAGTCATGTCATAAGTCTTACAGAAGAAGAGGAGAAAGTGCAGTGCAGAAAAAGTATTTGATGAAATAATGGCTGAAAACTTTCCAAATCTGGTGAAAGACATAACCCCACAGATTAAAGAATCTTAGCAAGTCCCAGATTATAAATCAAAAGAAGTCCATGCCCAAACACATCATAATGAAACTACTTAAAATTATAGACAAAGAAAAACATTGGAAAGCAGCCAGATATAAATGATTCATTAGCTATGGGGTAATAATGATTCAAATGACTGTTGATTTCTCACTAGGTACCACAGTAAAATAAAGACATTCTCTGATGAAGAAAAGCAAGAGCATTTGCCACCAGTGGACCTACTCTAAAAAATAGATAAAGGAAGTTCTTCCTAGAGAAGGGAAATTGTGCCACAGGGAAACCTGAAACAACAGAAATGGAAGAAGAGCAACAGAAATTGTAAATATAATTTAATTTATGTAAATATAATTTATTTTAACTAAATATAATGGACCATTCTTTTCCTCTTGATTTCTTTAAAATATGCTTTTAGATTGAAAGCAAAAAATATAATATCTGATGAGGATTTCAATTTATGCAGTTGTAATATATGACACCTTCAACGTTAGGGGGAAGAGTAAAGGGCACGTGGAGTGGTAAGATTTCTTCATCCCACTGATTCTAAGTAGACTGTGACAACTTAAGTATGCATAGTGTAATCCTAGAAAATACACTAAAAAAGCTAAGTGATGTCGAAACATAAGAGACAAATTAAAATGAAATACTAAAAAATGTTCAAATAACCCAAAAGAAGGTAGAAAAAGGAATGGAAGAACAAAAAACAGAGAATAATAAGAAAACAAAAGATAAAATAGTAGACTTGAATCCAAACATATTGATAATTATCATAAATGTAAATGACCTAAGCATACCAATTAAAAGGGACTGTCTGAATATATGAAAACATGACCTATCTACCAAAAAACCATAAACAAACAAAAAACCTCACCTCATTTCAAATGTAATGCTACAGGTAGGTTAAAAACTAAAGGATCAAACAAGGTTATGCCATGCAAACAGAAATCAAAATAGCTGGAGTAGCTATCTGGGGCCAGAGTAAATTATTTCAGCCTTTTCATATCATTCAGTCTCTGTGGCAACTACTCAAAACTGCCATTATAGCATGAAAACAGCCAAAGATTGTATATAAAAACATGGGGAAGGCTGTGTTCAAACTCTACAGAAGCAGGTGGTAGGTTGGATTTGACCCGTACGCCACAGTTTGCTGACCCCTATTATAGAAAAATTGAACCATACCATCTCTCAACTGGATCTAATTGATATACCAGCCAACAACATGGCAGAACACACATTCTTTTCATATGCATGTGAACATTCACCAAGACAGACCATACCCTGGGTCATTAAAAAAATTAATATGGAAGAATTAAAATCATAAAAAGCATATTCTATGACAATAATGGATAGAAATCAATAGGTTTCAAATAGAAATCAGTAACAGAAAGAAAATAGGAACACTCCAAACACTTGGAAATTAAACAAAACACTGCCTATTTTAAAACATTTAAAAACCCACAGGACAGCATGGTATTGGTGAAGGGACAGACACACAGATCAATGGAACAGAATAGAAAGTCTAGAAATAGACCCACACAAATAGGACCAACTGATTTTCAACAAAGGTGTAAAGACAATTTAGTGGAAGAAAGACTGTCCACAAACGGTGCCTGAATAATGCAGAAAAATGCAGTTTGATGTAAACCTCACACCTTAGACAAAATTCTACACAAAAAAGATTGTGTTTAAAGCTGAGATGCTAAACTATAAAAGTTTTAGAAGAAAATAAAGGAGAAATCCTTGTGATTAGGCACATCTTAAGTGTGACACCTACAGCATGATCCATAAAAGTTAGACTTTGTCATCTGCTGGAGGAGATGTTCCAAGGGAGAGTCAGTCACTTGAGGAATCAGAGCCCCGGCCAGGGCCTATGGGAAGAGATCCACCCTCCACACTTGGGGATTTCAGTCGATAGATGTGACAAATGAAAACCCACATGCCACTGGGGCATCTGTGAGACAACACATGCCATCCTGAGGACACCAACGCAGAATGGACCACTGCCCTGGCTCCATGTGACCTCACGAAAAACACTCTCTGATACTGCTGGCTGGAAAGTATCTCAGGAAAAAGCGGGTTGAACTTTGCATTATAAAGCCCAGATGTGCGTTCCTAAGAAATCCCAGCAAATCCACATCTTCCAAGACTATGACAAGCACGTTCCGAGTGCCAGAAACACAACACAGGTGCAAACAGAGCAGAGGGCAAAGGCCCGCCTCACAGCGGCTGCCAGAAATGGAAGGTGTTCTTTCCTGCTCTGCTCTGGGGCTGGTGGGGTGTGAGGCTGCCCAGGCAGAGCGGGTCTCCCCAACATCCACCCACCTGGGATTCGGCATTCAGGGTGATGACTTCCTCGTCGTGGTCCAGCAGTTTGCAGGCGTAAGCAATGTTAATGGCTGTTTCCTGTTTGTCACCGGTGAGAACCCAAATCTGCAGGCCTGCTTGACGCAATTTAGCAATGGTTTCAGGGACTCCGTCCTGCAGGCGGTCTTCAATCCCAGTGGCACCTGGTCAAAGGTACAACAGTGTGGGTAAGCCCCCTGCTCATGGGCCCCGACCCTGACCGGCATGAATGCCTCACTCCAACACAGCAGAGATGCTGGCCCCACCCTGCAGACTGGGCCCTGCTGTGGTCCATCTTATCTGGAAGCACCCGGGTGATTCCTCATTCAGGACATGGGGGCACCTTCACTAGCTCTCGATTCCACACAGTAGGAATACCTGGGAGGCACTGAACATAATTCTCTGGACGTACAACAGAGCACCTCCAATGCTTTCTAACATGCAGACAACCTTTTTTTTTTTTTTTTGCGGTACGCGGGCCTCTCACTGTTGCGGTCTTTCCCCTTGCGGAGCACAGGCTCCGGATGCACAGGCTCCGGATGCACAGGCTCAGCGGCCATGGCTCACGGGCCCAGCCGCTCCGCGGCATGTGGGATCTTCCCGGACCGGGGCACAAACCCGTGTCCCCTGCATTGGCAGGCGGACTCTCAACCACTGCGCCACCAGGGAAGCCCCATGCAGACAACTTTTAACTTTACAGATAGCTTGGAAACAAAGCTTGTGGGGAGATGGTGGGAGTGACCATATTCTGAGGGATGAAAGTTTTAAAACTTATGCATCCTAGGGCTGTTTTCCCCTCCATTTCCAACTTGGTGAGATGGTCTCACCTTCCTTCTAGAAGTGCAGCATTGCCTGAGGCCTCCTTGTCAGCCTGTCTTTCTCTTTTATGCACGCTGCTCCCTGTGCTGGGATGCTGTCATAGACTGAATGTTTGTGTCCCCCCTAAAAAGTCATAGGTTGATGCCCTAATCCCCAACGTAATGGCATTAGGAGGTGGGGCCTTTGAGAGGTGATTAGGTCATGAGAGTGGAGCCCTCATGAATGGGATTTGTGTCCTCACAGCAAAAGACACAAGGGAGATGACTTCTATCCACTGTGCGAGGATGCAGAAGGAAGGCAGCCGTCTGCAAACCAGGAAGACAGCCCTTATCAGGAACCAAACTGGCCAGCACTTTGACCTGAGACTTCCAGCTTCCAGAACTGTTGAGAAATAAATGTCTGCTGTTTAAGCCACGTTGTCTATGGAAGTTTTGTTCAAGTAGCCTGAAATGACTAAGATAGACGCCATTTCCTTTTCTCTGCCTTGAATGGGTAAGATGGCAGGTGCGGGGAGGAAGGAGTCAAGGTAGAACACATGTACAAAAAGGGCACATTTCTTAAGTATATGCTTTGATACACTTTCACAAATCACACAGCTGTGTTGTCAGCCCTGAGCTCACGAAACAGGGTCACTAACTCCCCAGAAGCCCCCCTCAGGGGCAAGTGGTTGTCTTCTCTCTTCCATCTCATGCAGCCTGTGTGGGGTGTTGGACCTGGGCCTACACCACACTTGATGAATGTACCAGAAGGCTAAGTGGTAACTTGGGAAGGACCCAGAAAGGAGGAGGGGACATTGCACCCAAGATTTCCTCTGCTCTGAACCATTAAGTCCTCCCAGGAAGGAGCAGGCAGGGGTGTGGGGTTCAAGGTCTGCTTAGGAATGGAACCACTTTATGCTGCTTGCTCATGGTGAGCATGACCCTGACCACCCTCCTGGCCCCTCTCCCCTTCCCCAGCTCTGTGGCTCTAGCATTAGAATAGAGTGTGCATCTCTGGCTCCTTATCTTCACCATCCAACAGTCGACATCTCTCAGTGCATCCTAAGTGTCACTTCTGCTAGAATATATTCCCTGATGTGGGGGAAAGAGGAAGGGATGATCTTGCCACCTCTGCATGTTCATAGTGTCTTATTCATACTTAATAATAATGATTGTGGAAGAATCATAACCATGGCTAACCTTGATGGATTCCTATATACCAGAGAAAGTTTTCACAGCTTCCCTAAGATGTAAGAACTACAATGATCCCCACAACACACGTGTGGAAAGCAGGGTAGGGAAGTGAGTTAGCCAGGGAAGGGCCAGCATTCCCCTTACGGTATGTCTCTGATCCAAACCTCTGAGCCGCATGTCTGCTCTAGGATAGCACTTCCTATAATGCAGTGCTTTGTGTACAACTCAACCACTTCACTAGATGGGGATTTTCTGCAGAAAGACCTTCTATCTCCCATCCTTGTACTCTGGCCACTCAGCCAGGGCTCCTTGGCAAGTGTCCACCAAGAAAGAAAGCAAGGAAGACCTCGCAGATAAATTCCCATCCAGAAGAAGTCTGTCTCTTTTCTAGGAAAATCTAACACCTTGAAAACATACTCTCTTTATTTCAGGAGCTTATTGGCCAAAGTAATGGGCTCCTAATTGAGTCACTTGACTGCCCCTCACCTATATAAGGCACATGTTTGAATCAAACACAGGACATTAATGAACTTAGAAATATAGTTATGGAAAGCATGTCTGTCTCAGCGTGAACTATGGCTGAGAATAAAGAGGCAATCTGAGGAACAGTCCTTTTAAAATGATCTGGAAGCCTAGTATCTCCTTTCAGCTCTCCAAGGTAGCTTGTTTGTAATATAATTTATGTGACTTTGAATAAATGTCACCTTCTTTACAACCTGATCCTTGGGAGAACCTGGCGTCTTGAGTATCATAACCAGGGTAGTTAGTGGAGTTCAAGCTAGTGCCACCTTACTTCACTGCACTCAGATGTCAGGTAGCTTTCAATGGAGGGGAAAAATCTCACCAACTGGAAAGTTTCAGATGACATTTGGAGAAACCAGCAAGAACGCTGGGGAGAGTGAGCAGAATGTTGTCTTTTGAATTTAGGTTCTTGGCCAGAACATTATGGAAAAGAAAATTTCAAGAACACAGTGGGAAGGACAATCCTTGCCCTGTGGCTCTCTGATGTTACTTAATGTAAGAACCTAAATGAAAAGGTTTAAAAGGGGGTATTTGGTATGGGATATTAAACATATAAAAGCTGACTTCACATTTCTCAACTACAAATCAGAGGAGCTGGAGCACGGTGCCCATGGATGAAGCAGTGGTGAGCACTGAGGTGGGGGTTCTCCCGCTCTCCAGCTTGGCTTCATCATTTGAACCATAAACATTCCAGGTTGTAGGGGATGGTACATGTTTAAGAACTGGCTTGCAGGAGGAAGGCTGATTAGTGTGTTTGCCATTTCTGTGGTCCCAATCAGCAGAGAGTCTGTGCAGAAGATGCCAGCCAGGCCACACAGGTATGGAAGCAGTAACACGAGCTTCATCACCTTCACCGTGCAGCTACGTGGGGCTGGACCCAGTGCCTGCACCTTGCTCAGTGCTTTGCTGCATCCCCTCTGCTCACCCTCACAGAACTATTACCTCCACTTGGCAGATAAGGAAACTGGGATGCAAGTGCCCAGGCTCACAAGGCCAGTAAGCGGCAGAGCCAGGACTGGACAACTGAGCCAGGGCTCCAAGACTCTGAAAGAAGGAAAGAAAGGAGTACCTGCAAAGACAGGCAGAGGAGGGACAGCTCAGGGACTCATAGCTGTGTTCTCAAACAGTTAAGGTCTCATCCTGTGAAAAAGGGAAGAGATTTTATCTGCATTGCTCTAGAGGGTAGGACCAGTGACCCCTGGAAGAAGGTACCGGGAGGCGGATTTCACTCCATTCAAGACTTTAGAGCTTGGTGGGAGGAGAGCTGTCCCAGGGGAGAACACCCTGCAGAGAGGGGGGCCATGATAATCAGCGGACCCCCTCCCATCCCACGGGTCTATCAACAGTGTCTTTGGGAGAAGCACGTTCCAGATGTGAACAGTCCTAGTTCAGGAAATCAAAACCTGGCAATCTAGAGGAGGCACAGACATTTTCCAAGTGTTTCATTTAATTCACCTCCTGAGTACCGCTCAGGATGCCTCTGGGCCTCTGGATCTTCGGGCTTTTTTGAATAGTGCATGGCCTCGTATAGGACACCGTAGGCGAAATAGAATATTGCATAAAGTATGTATATGTAGTGCTCTTAAATATCTGAATAGCTAGCTATTCTATTAGATATAAGTATGTAGATACAGAGATATACCAACGCCTCTGCCTAGGAAGGGCGCCAAATGAATTACGGCCTTTCTTGTTGAAAGATGAACCCCCATATCTTCATGCCCCAAGAGTATCATTATCTGACCACCGGCACCATGAGATGGGGAGTGTGTATACACAGCACTGCCACAACCAGCTCCTGGTGAGAGCACAGAGAGCATGTACACAAAGATCCAGCTAATTTAATACATACATTAATAAATATTTTAAATAATAAATACTTTTAAAAATACTAACATGAACTCAGTAGCAAATACGGGCATAATTTGGTAAAAATGAGCCCCCTTTTTTTTCACCCAAATCAAATCTGTGAAATATTTACTAGATGTAAAGTGCAGCCCTGTCAAGTCCAACGGTTTCTGTTTGTTTCCTGGGACTGGGGGATCCTTTAACACATCAGTTGTTAAGAAGCCTTGCTCCTCATCTCTATTTTTGGTGGGAAAGCACGGTTTCAGGGGAAGCAAGTCGGGCGCTGTCGTGGTGCCTGGCAGGTGGCACATAGAATGCCCCAGAAACGAGCCACAGGGAGAACGTTCAATCGAGCACAGCCTTGCCTGGGGGCCGCGCTAGCGTCAGGCCAGAGGGGTCCTTAATCAAGCCTAGCGTGTGCAGAGCTGCCACTGACTAGAGCCAGGGCACCTCTCCATCCAGGATGCTGCAAACTCCACCCGGCTCCGCAGCACCCGCCCGCTGGAGAGCGTAATTACCCAACAGATGCAGATTCCTCTCCAGGCGAATGGCAGACTGAAACAGGAGCTCCTCGCGGTTGTCCAGGGCGGATTCCGCTTCCAAGTGGCTCTGCAGCCAACAGGCATACTCTTCCTTACTCAGAACCTGGGTGAGAACCGCTGATGAGCGCCCAGGCCGAGCCCCGTGGCCGGCCCCGCCCCTTCCGCGAAGCCACGCCTACTCACCCTCTTGGCGATGCACAAGGTGCGCAGGCCCTCCACCGCGTACAGGTTGAGGTAGTTCTGAGTCTTGCTCCGGATCTTCTTTTGATGCCTTCCTCTGGCGTCATCTAAGTTGGAGTAAGAGCAGAAACAAGGATGAGTGAGAACAACAGAGCCCAGTGAAATGGCCTGGACTCCCAGGACACCTGGCCCATTGAAATGAGTCTGCATATATGCAGTTTCTGCAGCTGAGAGCTCAGCGCCATCAGAGGTTCTAGCTGGGTACTCTTCTCACCCAGGGAGAGAAAACAGCCACATTTTCAGGTCTCTAAAGTAATCACACTCAGAGAGCCAGAAAGTAGGATGATGGCTGCCAGGGGCTGGGGGGAGGGGAGAAAGACGTTGTACAGAGCTTCAGTTTTGCAAGATGAAAATTTCTGGAGATCTGCTTCACACCAATGTGAATATACTCAACACTACTGAACTGTACACTTAAAACTGGTTAAGATGGTAAATTTATATTGTTTTTTTTAAACACACACACGCGTGCGTGCACACACGCACACACACACACAACTAAGAAATTAGCTATCAGCTAGTAAGATTTTTCCAAACATCCACCCTTTTCTGTTTTCTGTAGACCCAGATGTGGAACAGACTTGCTGTTTATTACCAGACTGCAGAAGTGCTGACTCTGAGCCTCACCACTGTGGAATCCATGGCAAAGTGACACACACCTTCTTAACTCCACCGTGTTCTTGGGTCAATAATTGTTAGTGAGAAGACAGAAGGCACTTTAGTTTTCGTGTGATAAAAGTATGTTAGGAGTGAATGTGTTTCAGATCCAGTGAGGACGACGTGGCCCTCCCCATTCTGCCTCACTGTAGCTGCCTGCAATTGGAATGCTAGCAGGAATTTTGTTGCAATTCATTAAGCAGGAATGTCACAGGCGCCCTGTCACATCACTGTGATTTACTCCAACAGCCTCCAGAAAGGGCGCCCAGAAAACATCTGCACCAGTAGATTTAGCCCCCCTCTTGCTTCGTTACTTGTCAATAGTATACATGTTCAATATAAAACTTAAAGCAAAAGTTAGATGTTATCTTTAAAAGAATCTCATAATATTTTTGACTATTTCTAATATCCCTTGTTGAAATGAGAATCTCACATAAACAAAACCTCATTAAGAGTGATCTGGCATCTTTTTGTCCAGGAGGTGGGTGTAAATGGAGGCACATAAACTTCCCGTTTAGGAAAAGTCATACTTAATAGAAAGTGCAGTTTCTATCCTCCTACACCAGTAATGTTGCCAGACAGAATATAAGATGCCCAAATACCCAGAGAAAACTATAATTCGAAAAGATACATGCACCCCAGTGTTCACTGTAGCACCATTCACAATAGCCAAGATATGGAAGCAACCTAAGTGTCCATCGACAGAGGAATGGATGAAGAAGCTGTGGTACATATGTACACAATGGAATACTATTCAGCCATAAAAAAGAAATAATGCCATTTGCAGCAACATGAACGGACCTAGAGATTATCGTACTAAGTGAAATAAGTTGGACAGAGAAAGACAAATACCATATGGTATCACATATATGGAAACTAAAATATGGCACAAGTGAACTTATCCATGAAACAGAAAGAGACTCACAGAGAGAGAACAGATTTGTGGTTGCCAAGGAGGTGAGGGGTAGAGGAGGTATGGATTGGGTGTTTTGGGACTAGCAGATGCAAAGATATATAGAATGGATAAATAACAAGGTCCTACTGTATAGCACAGGGAACTATAACAAGCACTTTACTGTGCATCAGAAATTAACAGAACATTGTAAATCAACTATACATCAATAAAATAAATTTTTTAACCTTCCAAAAAAAAAAAAAAAAAAAAAAAAGATAAGATGCCCTAATAGCACACAGGACATACTTTTACTAAAAACATTATTTGTCGTTTATCTGAGATTAAATTTTAACTAGACATTCAATATATTTTCTTTGCTAAATCTGGCAACCCTACTTACCAGTGGTGAGGCCCCTGGTCTGGGGAAGGCTGTCTACTAACCAGGTCAGCTCCTTGACACACGAAACACTCTTAATCTTCTAGATCTGTGCTCTTCATGGAGAAGACAGTGCCCCCAACAGACCGAAGATTGGTCCCTCAGAGGCAAAAAATCTTATTGTGCCTAAAGCACAGATACATGTCCAGCACATAAACAAATATACAGCATATCTGTGGCATTGAAATGTCATGGAAGGGCCATTAGAAAAAAAATATCTGAAAAGACTCCTTAAGGGGGCAATAATGAAAAAAAGAGAGGGAGAGTTGGGAAACACTGCCCTAGATTATTGTGCTTCAGGAATTTAAATTTCCTGAAAAGATGACACTGAAAGTCATCTTAATTTTGACTACCATTTACTCCTGGTATTGTGATAACATTATTCCAGATTCTGACTGTTCTTTGAGCAAAGACATGTCTAGCTGAGGAACTCTGGAATTAACACTAATAAAGTACTTGAGTTGTCCAGAGGGGGAGGGGAAGGTTGCATTCCAGGGCAGGAGCAGGGTGCAGGGGCTGTGATGCTGCCCTTAACCACACTGGTCCAAACAAAACTAATGAGTGAGAGAAGGCAGTGTGGGCCACTGGGGACCCAGGGTGCCCTGGACAAGGGTGCGGTCACAGACCACACTGACGTGTTTCTGTGCGGGACGGAGCCCACCCAGCCCAGCAGGGAGAGAAGCCGTGACCGCCACATCTTGCCCATCCCTCCCCCTCTATCCTTGCCCTTGGAGGAGGGTGGAGCCATCACAACTTTTGTGTCTTAAAGACCACACAGGGACTTCCCTTGTGGCGCAGTGGTTGAGAATCCACATGCCAGTGCAGGGGACACAGGTTCGAGCCCTGGCCTGGGAAGATCCCACATGCCGCGGAGCAACTAAGCCCGTGCACCGCAACTACTGAGCCTGCACTCTGGAGCCCACGAGCCACAACTACTGAGCCCACGTGCCACAACTACTGAAGGTTGTGTGCCTGGAGTCCGTGCTCCACAATGGGAGAAGCCACCGCAATGAGAGGCCTGCACACCACAACGAAGAGTAGACCCTGCTCACCACAACTAGGGAAAGCCCGCGCGCAGCAACGAAGACCCAATGAAGGAAGGAAGGAAGGAAGGAAGGGAATCCACACAGAGTGGCACTGGACTGAACCTCAGGCAAGTGAATCTTAAGGAAAAGAAACCAGAGAGAAGGGAAAGGGACCCAGCTTATGCTTTATTCCTATAACACACCAAGCACTGCTAGGAGCTTGGACAGGGGCTTCTTGTGAGGTCAGAAGCCTGATTTCCTTTGTACAGATGGGAAGCTGAGGCACAGGAGGAGTGACTTGTCCAGGGTGACCCCAGCCCATAAATGTAGACTTGGGATTTGAACCGAGGTCTGTAAGGTAATGGGTGGGGTAGAGTCCCTGCTTTCTACTTGATCCCATACAACCTAGTGGCAGGGCAGGGAAGACACAGCCACGTCCTAAAACTACAACACATTCCCCATCCACCATCAGCTTAGCCTTCTCGTGCCCTTTTTGGTAAAAGTGTTGTGAACTCTTTGAAGAAAGATGTTGGACACTCATGTGCCCCCCTCACTTTATTGCCTGCGCACAGGTAGAGCAGCTTGGCCATCTGCAAGCCTGCTCTTCTCCGTACCCTGCCCACCCCACCTCCAAAGTGAAAGTTGAATGATTCATGTACAATGTCAGGGTGTCACTGGTGGATAACTTCAAGATTACCCCAGAGCCATCCCCTTTCTTGGGAAACCACTGGGGGCTCTGAACATCCTGAATCTTAAATTGCCTGGTGTCTACATGTAGCTCTGACCGATTCAAACTTATTTGAAGTGCACACTGCTTGGAAATTCCCAGAGCAAGGCGGAGATCTACACAAACTGCTTATTTTTAAGGTGCCCCCTTCAATGTCACGGTTTGGGCAATGTTGTGCTTTGAACCTGTCTGTTCCATGGCTTTGTTCTTTCTCACCTGTAGTTAATTCCTCCCAGGACCAGGTGGAGGGGTCTGGGAAGCTCCCCAGCTTGCACAAGGGCTCCCTTCACCCCTTGACCTTGAAGCTGACTCTGAGTGATAGAAGTTTTGTTTGTGCTTTGTCTAGAAATTTGAGGCTTTCTACTCATTTTTAAAAGTGCACTGCCAGCCAAGTACAAGCGTGCCCACTGCTGCAGCCTTCTCGGTTGCTCTTGTGTCCCTTGCACAGCTCAGCAGGCTCCCTGCCCTCTCTCTGGGGTGGGAGTAAGCCTCTCTTGCCATCCCATCCCACCCTTGCTTGCTAGAGCTGGTCCAGTCTTTTCACCTTATCCATGACCCACTGTATGTAGTAAAGTCTGAAACACAGCAGTCCATTAAACTATCTTTAGTACAAGGCTGTGGAATAGGACAAAGGTGATATTTTTGCAGTAGAATAAAATCTGCTCAGATAATTGCCATACCAATCTGTTTTTCTTTTGCGTGGATGCAAAATCGAATTTCAGAATGAAGGAGGCTCTTGGAATGCAAAATCAGCCTGTAAATTGGATTCTACGTCCACCCTAGAACCAACACACGGGTGGGAAGGCAAACCCTGCCCTGGAGTAGGTCACCCTCAAGAAAGGCCATGCAAACTGCTTTCAAAGACGCATTTGCAATTCACTCAGCTGCCTTTGGGAGGCGATAGCTCTGTGACAGGAAAACGGATTCGTCTGCAGAGATTCACCAGTGCACTTTCCCTTAACTAGAGCTGGAGTCCTGTTCTGAGGCACTGAGATCATGGCGAGAGGACTATGGGAAGCAAAGTGGTAACCCCTAGCTCCGTTCCAGAGCCCCAGAAGAGCATATCCAGCGTAAGGGTTTCCCACAGGTGGTACCCAGAGCTGTTTCCAGGATATAGGAGAGAAGGAGGCTGTGGGGGTCAGGCAGTGGTCCCTCTCCCATCTGCCATCTGCCATCCACCCCACTTCTCCCCACTGAAGGTCAGATGTGACCTCTTTTTGTCCTCTGGGCGCAGAGGGGAGGGTGACTAGGTTTACTAGTAGGGACCCAGGCCCTCCCCCTTCCAAGTCCCAGAAGCATTTGTATCTGGAAAGAGGTACAAGCCCTTCTGCTAAACAAAGTTTCACCCTCTACACCAGTGGTATATGAACCCCTCTTTTTCAACCCGAAAGTTACATGGAAGTCAAGTGCAAAAGAGACCAAGACAGAGGTTCTTGGCTGTAAGATGGCCAGAGGCCAGCAGCCCCCACTACCTGGGCCCTGAGAACACTCCACAAATGGGCTAAAAACCATGGCTTGGGCCTCACAGGTGCCCAAGGTCCAAGCAATCATAGGGCAGAAAGGAACCTTCCGGGACTTCTAATCTAAAAGCTCTTAATCTGCATTGCCCAGATTTAAACCTGATGCTAGGCCTCACCCCCATTAATCCCCAACCCCATTCTTCTGAGGTGGGTTCAGGCACTGAAGCCCTCCATCCACTGGGCCCTCCCCCCAATTCTAGTCCAAACCCTTCAGAGGAGGAAAAGGCCACCCAGAGAGGCAAAGCTCCGCGAGGCAAAGCTCCACTGGAGGGAGGGGCTGGTTTCTCAGGACTGCTCCCTGCAGCGGGGAGCTGCTAGCGGAGGGGAGCAGGGTACCTGTGGAGCAGGGAAGCAGGAGGTCCATGACCACCGAGTCGGCCCCCTTGGTGTAGACGTTGATCTCGTCCGTGAGTGGGTGCCGGATCACCACCGACATCCTCTTGCGGATGGAGTCGAAGCCCAGCGTGTGCAGGAGCTCGAAGGTGAGCCTGCCCAGGTGGGGCAGCTCTACCGACACCTGGTCGTGCAGTCGGTCCACGAGCGCGCAGCTGTAGGCGCGGGCGGCGTAGACAAGAGCTGCCTCGTCGGGGCTCTCGGCCTCGTAGCGCAGCTCCCGCTCAGGCTCAGGCTCCTGCGCTGAGCACTCAGGTGCCCAGCCGTCCGCCCCGCTGCTGTAGCCGTTGCTGGCGAGGCCCGGGGCTGGTGGGCCCAGCCTCTCCTCCAGCCGGAACAGCGTGCCGTCGTTGGCCAGCGTGGACAAAAGGCTGGACTTGTGCGCCGACTTGTTGGTGGCCACGCTCCCAATGCTGCTGCAGCCCAAGGCCAGGCGGCTGGGCGTGAACCTCCGGAGGAAATCTTCTATCGTCTTCACTGGGGACTTCAGCTCGAAGCGCACCCTCACCTGCCAGGGAAGTAGTCGGAAGACAGGTTAGGTGTCTCCCAAGAGGCCTCACCCTGACTCCCTTAGGGCCGCCCTCCACTTCCCCAGGGGGGCCTGAATAAGGATTTCCCATTTCCCACTGAAAATTGCAACTAGAGTCAGCATTTCTTCCTTGAGACTATCCCTTGGCCTCTTCCTCTTCACCTCAACACAGGTTCTGCCATATTCACTCTTTCAGGATATGACTGTAGGGTAGCAACGACCAAGGCCCGGGATGGACTCAGGGCATTGGGTGGCCTGTGGTTCCCAAGGCTTTGGGACTGTCCCCTCACTGCAGTGGCCCGTGGCTTTACAGAAACTTCCCAGGAGTGGGCCTGCCACTGCCTGGCATGAACCCTGGCTTTTTTTTTTTTTTTCAATTAAAAAAACCATTTAACAAAAGACCAATTTATACATTCCTTTGAATTATGTCCATAAAAAACTTAAATTTACACAAAATTTCCCAAACCTAAAGAATCTTTCTAAACAAATGAAATACATAGGCAAATTCAGGCTCCAAATCCTTAAACAAATGTTTAAAAAAATCACAATAAATTGTACATTTTCTAACGAGGACTGAAAACAACAAAACGACATGTATACAATTGTTAAAGTTTCAAAAAGCTCAATATGGAGCAACAAAGCAACACTTTATTTAAATGAGTGCTGTATGCTAATGCTGATACAATATACCTATTTTAATTTTCTGCTAGATAATGGATTTAGAGCAAATGCTGAAACAATCAAACCATTGAATTACAGTTACCCCTTAATCTTTGCAATTTTGCCCATGGGTCTGAAGTTGTGAATTATAGTAAGAGCCTCCAGAAAAGTCAGGCATTTGGTAAAACAAGGCACATAGGACCAACTTTGATAAAGGTGCTTTTTCTTTGGTCTTCTACTGACTTTAAATATTGCTACATATCCAAGTGGGAGATTCGGGCAGCCATGCCAGAGCTCCTGCTAGCTCCAAACGCCCTTAAAGGTGGCACCCACCCATATGTGGGCACAGAAATGCATGCAGAGACACGTTCATGTGCAGTCTGAGGATTCTGCTCCCTACATGGAACTCACTCCATGTGTGACCATGGGCACACACCTCAGTCATGTCGGGGTCTCTCTCACTTATTCAGTAATTGCAACAATGCCTAGGTCAGTCAGGTAGGGTCTAACCTAGAAACCAGATGCCTCTTCAGGGAAGTATTCCAGAGGGACTGAACAGGGTGGAGGAAGAACCCAGAGACCAGATGAGGGATGCCGAGGAAGCAAAAGCCTGTGCAAAAGGAAGCAGCCTCCATCCAGGGCTGATGGCACAAGCCTGTAGTCTCTGAGTGGCAGAGCCCGTCCACCTGGGATCCACCAGGCCCACTGGGGCCTCCAAAGGCCGGTGGGGTATGAGCAAGAGCACAGGGGGGTCACACTGCTGCCAGATATGCTGCTGCCGCAGAGAGGGCGGGGGCCCCTTGTTCACCCTCCATCACACCAATGGCTTCACCAGCAGAACCTGCTGGAGGGGCCCAGGAGGAGGGGAAGGCGTCTGGGAGAGTGGGGGGTCAGGGGACAGGCCTACAGTGTGCATCAGCCCTAGAACACCTTCATTTGTATCCATTTACAGTTGCCTAGCTGCATGACGCACAGCCATGCCTAGGTGCACCCCACCCCCTGTAACACCACCTGGTCCACCCGGAGGAGCGCTTCAGTTATAGAGGTTCCTTTCACATATAAAACCTTACTCTCTTTGGAGAGAAACTTGATGTTAACCCAAACAAAACCCAACTTGGGTGTTGCTATGTTTCTACCGCCCAACGTAACTTCCCACTGATTCTCAACCACTTCCTGAATGCCAATGTTAAAGGCCTTTATTAACATCAAATACATTTACTATGTGCCAAACTCTACTCTGAGACCTTTCCCTAAATCCCACCACTGCCCCCACATCCCAGACAGGGTGCCAAAGACACAGGAGGGGACCAGCTTATAGTGTCGTCAGGATGCAAGTCCAAGCAGCTCCTCCCAGAATCTGGGCCCCAGCCCATCCTGTCCCCTCTCATGTAAGAATCTAGGACCCTGAGGCTCTGGTCAGCATGGAGGGCAGCCACCCTCCTGCCTCCAGCTGTCTCTGGCTGGCTGCCCTCTCCCTCTTCGCTACAATCCTGGCACCTGCCCACTGCAGTCTGAGGATGTCACCGCAGAGCTACTGAGTTGGTCTGCCCTGTCTGAAGCCCCCAGTGCACCCCCTGAAACCTGAGAGTGGTGCTGAGCGACCGGGCTCCTGCAAGACAGGGAAGCGTGCTCCCTCTCAGGAAGACTGACACCAGTGGGGCCACACCTAGGGGCAGGGGCTCTGCGGGCTCACAGTACGATGCTCCAGAACTTGCCTTTTGTCGCGGCTGATCCGGGGACGTGACCACCACTGTGTTGCAGATGGTGAGTGCAATGAAGAAGTCGAAAATGTCAGACAGCTCAGGCGAGAGGTAGGCCAGTGGGTGCTCCTGGTGCCTTGCAAAGGCCAGGCACCTGTCACACTCGCTCACCTTCTCCAGCAGCTTCGGGTCGGGCGTTATGTCCTTCTCCTGGGAAGAACACAGGGGCCGAAGGGTCAGTCTGACCCAGTGACCTGCCAAGTATCCTTTTAGTGCTTGACTACGTAAGGCACCTTGATTTTACTAGAAGTTGTAAACAGACCTTCACCTCATATATACACATGTCATTTTATAATTACAAGTTATGTATAATCTTGATTGTATAAGAATATACAGCTAATATATGAAATGAAATGCATATATTCTTATATATAAGAAGGTACACATGTTCTTTTTATTAAATAATACCTCCAAGTAACATATCTTACTCAGAAAGATTTGGAAAAATAAGAGAATAATAGGGAAAATGTAACAGATCTCTATCACACCACCCCACAGTAATATATACTTTTTAAAAAACATGCTTCTCTGCCTTTCCTTCGTCTTTTTTCTATACATGTACATTTCTTTTTTTCGGTACGCGGGCCTCTCACTGCCGCGGCCTCTCCTATTGCGGAGCACAGGCTCCGAACGCGCAGGCTCAGTGGCCATGGCTCACGGGCCCAGCCGCTCCGCGGCATGTGGGATCCTCCCGGACCGGGGCACGAACCCCTGTCCCCTGCATCGGCAGGCAGACTCTCAACCACTGCGCCACCAGGGAAGCCCTATACATGTACATTGTTAATCAAAATATTTTATACATAAATTGGCAGTTTCCATTTCCCCCAAAACATTATATTGCCTCAACTTTACCAGGTCTTTAAGAGCCATTTGAAAACATAATTTTTAACGACATAAAAACGGACATACTATAATTTATTTGACCATTCCTTTATCACTGGGTACATTTTTTCGCTGTTTTATTGATGTAAATAGCACACTGATAAGCTTCTATGCACAGAAATCTTTCACTGAATCACTAACTTCCTAGGTCAGAAAGTTGGAACATTTCAAATACTCTTGACCCATATTGACTGTGAAACTGATGTCAGGAAAACCTCCAACACAGCCTCCCTGCTGCTCGGGTGACAGCTCCCCGCCCACGTGCCCCATGTAAACCCAACAACAATCAGTGACCACAAGTCTAGATGACTTCTATTCAAATGGCACCTTCTATATGGGTTTCGAAGGCCCTAAAAGAATGAGGCCACCATACGTGAACAAAACGGATTCTCCCTCTCTGGTCTTCAAAAATTTTAGAAGGGAAAGGATCTTTTAGAGGTTGTCACTCACGTACTTATGGAAATTTCCCTGCCGGATGAGAATGGTCCATAAATGTTTGGGCGGCTGACAAGGCAAAGGATGGACTTGGGTTCATCTAATTAAAAAAAATTTTTTTTAATTTGACTTTGCTTTTTCACAGTTGTCATCTTACCCTGATGTTTTACTCATTTCATAGGGCAGGACGGACTTCCTCTCTGTCACCCACTTGGGTGGGTCATCGGCAGTCCCCAGCCTGAGAAGCCTGGTAAGGGGACCTAATCAGTGTTTTGGAAAAGATACAGCAGTGTGGGAAGGCGGCACTGGACAGAAAAACATCCCCTAACTGAACAGAGGTAATCCCCCAGTGAAGTACAGACACTTTTGGTGACTGGGGGAGGTGACAGCGGGAAGGAGGGCTGTGGGACTCACCATGGGGCTGCTGAAGGCTGTGTGCTTGGACAGCATGCTGGCCCTCTTGGCCTCGGCACGGCTGCTAGTGCGCCGGTGTGACCTGGTGCTCTGGCTCCGATGCACGACTCGGATGTTTTGGTGGCTCCCGGTGCTGCTGCGCTGGGGCAGTGAGCCCCCTCTGGACATCACCTCCTCCTCCTCCGAGTCTGCCTCCTGGTACCTGGCCAGACGCCGGGCTGTGGGGGAGGGGCACGAAGTGACATCATGGGGAGGCTGGGTGTGACACTGAAGGGTCTAGGTTCCATAAGGCATCCAGCAGGGCACCCCGGGCCCTCACCACCCTCGCTCTCTGATGGCGAGGCCATGTTTGACAGGGGTTTCTACTGAGGGATGGGAGATGTTCTCATTTACATGCACCTTCAGTGAACCCGATGGGGCTTATGTTCTCAACCCCACGTCACAGATGAGAAAACTGAGTCTCAGCTGTTAAGGTCATGGGATGCAGGGGCAGGGGGTCGAGATGGCACCCAGGCCCATGGGATGCCAAAGCTCAGGTCCCACCCGTGATGGCAAAGGGGCCACTCCATCCCACAAAACGTCAGATGTGGGTGGAGATGGGTTCACATACAGCCCCTCTGTTCAGGGGGAGCCCCCATGTGAATAGGGTGGGTGGGCAGGTGGCTGGGAGGCCCATAGAGTAGCTGGGTTCCAGGCTTTGACCTTCATGCCAGGGTCACAGGGCCACCTGCTTACTGGGGCCATCAGGACAGATCACGCGATGAGCATCTGCCTTGCAGTCAAGCAGAAATAACGGTTCTCAGGCTGTGTTGACGGTGCTCTCCTGACAGGGCTCCTTGCTCAACGCCAGGTGGGGAGTAGGTGCTGTCTGCACTCACCCCATGAGGATGAAGCGCTTAGCAGCAGGGAGGCTCACATCCTCCTGGGGTTGTACAGCGTGGAAGAATGTCACCAGAGTTCAGACCCAGCAAGCAGAGCTCCACTGAAGAAGACGGTGATTGTGATGCTGTGCTTGGCTCTTAGGGGGCACCAGGGAGCGACAGTCCCTGAGGCCTCCAGGGCTCTCAGTGAATCACAGAAGTGCACCCACACTGCTGCTCTTGCTAACAAGGGCTCTCAACACATGTTCCTGGCTTTGCCCAGTTAGTTCAGCTTCTTCCATCAGATGTGAGCAACAGGAGACCATCCATAGGGACCACTCGCTCCAAACAAGCAACTCTTAAGAACTTCCAGGGCAGGCCTGGTGCTGGGTGGCAACACAAGGCATCCTAACAGGAGGTGGCCCGTGTGAGGGGCTAAGAGAAGGGCCCCCCGTCTGGGCATGCCATGGTGTGGTCTGTCCTGTGGGCCAGGTCTTGAACTCAGCATCTTCTTTAGGAAGACTTTTCTTTAGAGATAAGGAAAGGGAAGTCACCTGCCCATGGCCACCAGGTGGGTAACTGCCAACCCCAGAATTCCACCTCAGGGAGCTCCTAATTCCAGGAGAAAACTCCTGCACCCGCCCCCTTTTCCCCCTGGTAGTGAGGTGGTGAGTGGATGGCAAGGAAGGGCAAGCCTGGACTGGGCCTGTCTAGCTCCTAGGCTTGGACATTATGAGCATGGGGTCAGCCTCCCAAGGGCACATCTGCCCGCCCACCCTCCCACAGCAGTGAGCAGATGTTAGCCTGAAAGCGGCCATCCCTCAGGCTGCTGCTGGTGTGTCTGTGCTCTGTGACCAGACAGCAGTGGCCTCAGCGATGCTCTCGGGCTCTCTTGGGAAGATGAGGAGAAGGAGCAGGTGATGCTTGGCCCTGGCCCTGCACCGTCACCAGGACACGAGGTAGAGAGGGACACGCCCATGGTCTGTGTGGCCGGTTCAGCTACATGTGAGCTGGGCTCAGTACTCAGAGCCAAACCCGCCTGAATTCGTTTCACTAACAGATCTGAGAGGTCGGACCATGGGAGCAGCTGCGAAGGGTGCCCACCCAGGGGCCCGTCAGTCACTGATCACAGCTCTTCTTTAAAACATGCTGCAGAGACACCTGGCTGTTTCCACCTTCCCCAGCAATGCTTTCCTGTGTCTTCTGGGGGCGATGGACCCTTTTTTTTTTTTTTTTTTGCGGTACGTGGGCCTCTCACTGTTGTGGTCTCTCCTGTTGCGGAGCACAGGCTCCAGACGCGCAGGCTTAGTGGCCATGGCTCATGGGCCCAGCTGCTCCGTGGCATGTGGGATCTTCCCGGACCGGGGCACGAACCCGTGTCCCCTGCATCGGCAGGCAGACTCTCAACCACTGCGCCACCAGGGCAGCCCCCCCTTTGGTTTTATGGTAAGCATCTGACAACTGTGAAAATCCTTCTGTAATCTTACTTGGGATTCTGCCCCCAGAGCCTCAGTTCCAGTTCAAAGGCTGACTTCAGACCTGGTCCTCTGACTCCTTTACAAGCAGGATGAGGTCTGCTTTGAGGCCCCCAAGCTCTTCTGCACAAGCCTGGGGAGTCAGGGAAGGGGAGAGCCAGAGAGGGAGGCAGGTGGGCAGATGGGACACTGTTCCTGACCGATTTTTTTGAGTGGCAAATAAAACATTAAACAAATTGGACACATTCCTATGCCTTCTGTTAATAGGATTCCTTTTATCATGGAGGATATAGTGGATATCATGATAATTCTTGGTTTTATAAGACTCACAAAAATCTCATGCTTCCAGCAGATCTTTCCCACCAAATGCCCCTACAGAACAGCTTCCTATTGATGCCCCCATGTTGTCCCCCTGTTCTGTACTTGCTTCTGTTTCTGTGGCAAGGTTTCTTTGATGTTCTGAGACGCTGTTCCAGGAAACAAGGGGAGTCCTGGTTGCAGAGCAGGTGCCCTCTCTCTCAGAGGCGCGATGGCCCCAGAGACACTTCTGTGGTGCAGGGACCCCCTCCTGTTTTGGGTGGGCAGCTGGCTCCAGGCACCCCTCGACTTAGGAAGCAGATGGCTCCCCTGTGTGTTCAGAGGAGACAGAGGGAGGCAGCCAAGGATGAGAAAAGGAGAGGTGGGAGGAGGGACTGCCTAAATTCCAAAGTGAGCTGACACTTCCCTCCGGGAGGTCATATTCCAGAGGAGAGAATGCAGCATGAACTGCCCAGTGCCCTGCTGAGAATTTGCAGCTGATAACAAGGAGACTGACGCGTGACAAAGGAAACATCTCTTTGCCTCTTGGTGTGACAGAGACCGGGTGCCTCTGAGGTGAGTTCCTCAAGGTTGCCCTCTTTGGTTCTGCTTGTCTGGCAGAAAATGAGTGTTTAAGCAGATGCCCACCACAGCAGATAGTGCAGGAAGCAGGGCGCCATCAGCAATGAGGTGGGGCCTTTTCTATAGATGCTGGTCCAGAGTTGCTCTGACAGCCTTTCTGTTTTATTCTCCCTCAAAAATCATCAACCCCTGAAGCCGTGTGTGTGTGTATATGTGTACACGCACGCACACACAGGCACATGGGCATGCAACTCTGATACAGCAGCTCTCTGGTCCTGCCCAGATTGGGAGCCCCCATCCCCAGACTCACCATTTGCATCATGAGAATATTCTATGCCAGACACAGTGCATCTTCGGAAAACCATCTTATTCTCAGTTAAAGTGCCAGTTTTATCGGAGAAGATATACTGTATCTGCCCTAGGTCTTCCGTGATGTTCAGGGCTCGGCACTGCAGCTGCGAGTCCGTCTCCTCATCGTACAACTCTACATCCTGGTGAATGAAGTACACTTGGCATACTTTAACAATTTCAATGGAAACGTACAAGGAAATTGGGATCAACACCTAGGAGACACAGGGCACATAGAATGAATGACTGTGAAGACCCGGGAACTACAGATATAGTCCAATCTAAACGACAAATAACTACAACCTCAAGTAAGTAGGGACTATACTGTACCTTTCAGAGCTTAAACAAGTTGGCTTAGAGTCAGTATTGTTAGAGTATTAGGATATTGGCAAAGAGTTTAAACTAGGACAGCCTATGCCACTGCAGAGCGGAAATCCACTATCGTGTCTGTAAGTATGGAAACCATGGCTTGTATAGAAGCAAGCGTTTTCATATGACTAAGTTGTGCTTGAGAGAAGCTAGGAGAGGAAAAAGAGAAAAGAGAAACACAAAACACATGGCACAGTCAGAGTCCTCATAAGCAAAGTCACCTCACACCCAGGCTGTCCCGGGGCTCCCGGCGACAGGAGCTGCTGTCCCGCAGACACAACCCTATAGCTCAGAAGAGACAGTCTTTTCAGAGGCTGGTTCTGTGCTGAAGGACAATCTCTGTAATTTTGTACAATACAGAGCAGAGAGAAGAGGCTTTGAAAAGAACAGTCACGGTTATGCTTTGACAATTCAAGAAAAACCTTCATGAAATCAACGCTTAATTTTTTCTTTATCTGTGGAGTAACAGTATTGAACTGATACTTATGGGCTCAGAATATCACATCCAGACTAACTGGGTTCTCTGGGTAAACTAAGTATATGTTAATGCAACACCTACTACAGGATGAACTCAAGTACATGTGATATAAGACAGCAGAACCCCCCTTCCAAGCAAAGGCTAAGCCAATGTCTTCTGTTCACTCTGTGTCCCTAAGGAGGGTGGCAGAGATGCTCACTGCCCCTCTCCACTCTCACAGGCTTCTGGGGCATAGATTCTCAGTTAGTGATGGGGAATTGTTCAGGAGGCATGGGAACTAATAATAATAATAACAACCAATGCTGCAAAATGCAATGTGATATCCTAAATTGACTCCAGGAACAGAAAAAGCACATCAGTGGAAAGACTAGTAGAATCCGAATGACCTCTGGAGTTTTGTTTGAGACAAAGTACCAAAGCTGGTTTCTCAGTTTTGACAATGTACCAGAGAAATGTAATACGCTCACATTAAGACACACTGGGTGAGGGACACATGGGAACTCTCTGTGCTATTTTTTGAAGCTTGTCTGTAAACCTTAAAATTATTCTGAAATAAAAATGTAGGTTTAAGATAGGAATAAAGACGCAGACCTAATAGAGAATGGACTTGAGGATACGGGGAGGGGGAGGGGTAAGCTGGCACAAAGTGACAGAGTGGCATGGACATATATACACTACCAAACGTAAAATAGATAGCTAGTGGGAAGCAGCCACATAGCACAGGGAGATCAGCTCAGTGCTTTGTGACCACCTAGAGGAGTGGGATAGGGAGAGTGGGAGGGAGGGAGACGCAAGAGGGAAGAGATATGGGAACATATGTATATGTGTAACTGATTCACTTTGTTAATAAAGCAGAAACTAACACACCATTGTAAAGCAATTATACTCCAATAAAGATGTTTAAAAAAAAAGTAGGTTTTTTTAAGAAGTAATTGAGTGGAGGGGGGGTGGGATGAATTGGGAGACTGGGATTGACATATACATACTACTGATACTATATATAAAATACATAACTAATGAGAACCTACTGTATAGCACAGGGAACTCTAGTCAATGCTCTGTGGTGACCTAAATGGGAAGGAAATGCAAAAAAACAGTGGATATATGTATACGTATAGCCGATTCATTTTGCTGTACAGCAGAAACTGGGAAGGAAATCCAAAAAAGAGTGGATATATGTATACGTATAGCCGACTCACTTTGCTGTACAGTAGAAACTAACACAACATTGTAAAGCAACTATACTCCCATAAAAATTAATTTAAAAAAAAAAGAAGTAATTGAGTGGAAAAACAAAACAGAACCAATGATCGAAAAACCGACCCCTCAGGCCTAAAAATCTTAAGAACAGCAAAGGAGAATTTTAACTTGAAAAGCACCCAAGAAAAGATCCTTTAGATAAGTCGGGTGGGAAAACAAAAGGCAACACATTTGTCAGATGAACCTGTGCTCCTCCCAGATGCAGAATTTGTAGGAAGCTCTTAGCAGACTACGGCTCAAAGTTCTCATCAGAAAAGTAAAGCAATTGTCATACGGAACTTAGTACTGTTACCTGCAGAACTATTATCATTGTCAAAAATGAATAAACTGCAGCTGTGACTGGGGATAAAGAGGTGCCGTCAGACTCGGGGACATCAAATAATGATTTCTTCTCTTGATAGCGCTGCACCCATAGTCCATGTCCTGTAGCAAAGTTCAAAGAGGAACGTCATTCACCCGACACAAGTACATCGGGTTTTATGAGCCCGCCTGGCCACCTAAGAAAGCAAAAGCCCACGGAATTGTTGGCACTACAATCAGAGCGCTGGAAGGAAGGCCCCGGGACTTGGATTCTGCCTCGCCCCCGGCCTTTCTCATCGTTGGTACTGAGTAGCACCACTGGTCATAACACAGGAATTGGACGTGTGCTGGTAGCCGCCAGTGAGAAACCCCAGAAAGGAATTTCCCAATGCCTCACTAAACACCAGTCTCAATAGGCTCTGAATACTGCCTGTTATCGTCCCTGCTTAGAGGTTCAAAATTCACATCTCACAGACTCTGAAAAGCCAACAGCAACACACATTATTTCATCAACTGAGCCCCACACCTAAATGATGACAGAGCCCTTTTCATGCCCCGTACACCAGTGCCTTTTACCACTGAGTTCCAAGACCACGTCACACCTGTCTGGTGTGTGATGGCAGCTGAGCGGGACACGGTGAAGGTCGTTTACCTGGAGGTCCACGTGTTTCCCTGCCAGGCACTCCCAAAGCAGCATGCCGGTTTAGAGGCCACCAGAAGCTGGGGGTGCCAGCCTCTGCACACAGCCTAACTGCTAGCCCCTTCTTGGGACCCAAATAATGTTTTCCCTCTTTTCACAGAGTCCCTAATAGTAGCATTTGTGCTTCTACTGCTCTGATTCCTGTTATCACCAGGTTAGTATCACTCTTTCCACTGGTATCATTACAGGAGGCATGATTAAGCCGTTCTTCCACCCCAGAAGACGCCAATTCCAAAAACACTAGTTTGCGAAGCTCATTCTTCGAAGCGTCTCAACGTGGCCTTGCCAATGCAAACATCCCGAGTCCAAGCCAGTGACAAATGTGTGTTAATTAGAGCACTGGGTCAGAAGGAGACAGACAGCCCAGCAGGGGCCCCGGGCAGCCGTCCAGCAGTGCCTACTCATCATGACCTCTGAGGAGACTTACCAACAGCCGAAAACAGAGACATACACATGAGGAGGAGGACACACCAGAGCACGTCGCAGTTCATCTGCCTCTCCAGCCGGCTGCGCTTGTAGCGGGGCCCGCTGTTGTTCAGCAGAGCCTTGGTCTCGTGTCCTGTGGGGGAGGCGGTGAGTCAGTGCCCAGCAGGGAAGGGACGGGCTACGCTGACTCGATGGATTGGAAAAGTGTGCTGCCATCCAATGATCCATATGGGATAAGTTCAGTCAGAAAAGTAGGCTCTACAATTAATCTCAACTATGTAACCACCACGAGGAAATGCACAGAAAGAAACAGGCTAACATGCTAAGAACACTTCCGGTCCAGATATTATTAGACATTTTGCGTCCATCTATTTTCCTGGTTTTCTACAATGGGTTTATGCTACTTTGATAATCGGGAAAAAAACCAAAACAACCAGGAGCAATGTCCAGGAATAGCCAGCCCACCATGCTGAGCCAATGCCATCACAGACTGCAGGTGACATGCAGCACCTACCTGCGTAGATGACGATGCCCACGACGGCTTCTGTGTTTCGGATGGTGCAGCCTCGAAGCAGCAGGTTTTCTTTGTAGAGCCCAGCCTTTTTCCCGTTGTTGTGTATGCTGTCATGGAACAGTTGGCATGTGTCACGTGGGTGCTTACATGGCCTCACAGCTCAAGCAGCACCGCTCTGGGAAGGAAGGCCTAGACCTGGGGCTAGGGAGGGGAGGGGTGGAGGGTCTCAGTGGACCTTTGCAAGAGCTGAGATGGGGCTGGCGCTCACCAGTAACTGGGCTTCTAGAAGCCCCTCCAGAGCCTGATGTTTGTTCGTTTACTTTGCCCACGGGCTTTGTGAAATAAGACATATATGATTTTGTCTCTGCCCCTGGTTCCTGACACAGGGCTCCTGACACCTTTGTAAATAGAAGTCCTAGGATAATCTTTTGTTCTAACATTTAGTCTTTAACTCCAGTTCCTGGCACAGAGCTCCTAAAATTCTTGTAATTTCCTAAGTGATCAGAGCACTAGGAATATCTTTTGTTCTAACATTTGGTCTTTGAGACCAGCTGTTCCTGACACACAGGACTGAGCTTGTCACCTGTGGGATCTGATGCTCTCCCCAGGTAGATAGTATCAGAATTGAGTTACACTGTGGGACACCCAGCTTGGTGTGGGAAAAACCCACACATCAGAATTGGTACCAGGACCATTGTAGGCTTCATGCCACAGGGTCTGGCCACAGCTAGAGGGCAGAGCTGGGAACTGGGGGACCGAGTTGGGAAGCTGGCCCAGGAAGGCCCTGCCAGGTGGTCTCTGCCCATGTCCTGATCATCCCAGAGAACACTTCTCCTCACCAGTACCTCATGTTGTCACAAGGGTACAAATATTTCTCTAGAAAAGGGGATCATATTGATTTCAGCAATATTTCCTACATTGTTTTTCTTATTAAAAGTCATACAATTATTAGAAATATTAACATGTTAAATTTGAAATGTGGTCAACTCCATGATACAATTTTATACATTCGGTTTCACTGCTATTTAGATTCAGAGAATATCCCACATTTAAGCACCTGCTTTTCAAACTCATCCTCTTGACCTACTAATGGCAGCCGCACCCTCACCCCTGTTGGTCAGGAGTGTGCTAGGGCCACACTGGGGTGGATGAGGTCCCGGGAGCCTGATGAATGGGTCACAAGGGGAGGCCCTGGAGGCTTTCAGAACTAGAGCAGGGGTCCAGCCTAACCTACATCAATCAGGTAGTGCCACATGCCTCCCAAGAGGAGGGCCTTGCAAGAAGCCACCTTCTCATACCCTAGGTGGACAGCCCTCCCCAGCCCTCCCACACACACCTGCAGCCCAAACTCCTTCTCGGAAGTCACCAAGGATCCCTGCAGGTGTCGCCCCTCCCACCAGCTCCTAGCAGTGCCCACTGACCAGGGAGCAGAGCTAGTTTGGAGATGTACAAGGTCAGAAGGAGCCGTTAAGGTTTCCAGGAAAACAGCACTTCCTGCCACTTCCGGACCCTGGTCACCCGCATGAGGGATGGGGCTGCCTCTCAACCTAAGACAAAACCTGTATTCTTCACAACCAGGGAAATCAATATATTTTATGGTGAAGAAAACAAGCTAAACAATAAAGAAAAGGCCAAAACACCATGCTGGGGGGACGCATTACCTGCAAGCCTGTTATTTACCAACATGGCACTGGTTCTTCTGCAGAACTCATGCAAAGGAAGGAGGAGGGCCAATCAACATTGTGTGATGCCCTCTCCCTCCCTCCCACCTTGTGGCAATTCCAGAATAAAGTTCTGCTTTAAAAAGAGATTCAAGACTGGAAACCTCAGTGCCAGCTAAAGCGTCAAGAGGCCCGAGTGTGTGAGACGTTACACACAAAACCCAGCTCCCGAGTCAGGAGTGAGAGAATGCCCACTGCCACGGTTCTCTCTACAACAGCCACGCATGGAAACCATTTCTCAGGACAGCAGTCAAGGATGAATCATCTAAATCAAACCAGTTATGCTTATTCAGAACAAGAGATGAACTCAACAGAAACAAGAAAAGGTATTACATTAAGCTTCCTTTGATGTGACCTACACCTTTCAGTAACTACTGTGCTTTCTAATCAGACCAAGCCAGACCAGAACGGATCACAGTAGGTGTATCGGCCTGTTTAAGGCCCCCGGCGGCATACAAAAGGCAATGGGGGCTGTGCTCTGAGTGAATCTCCCTGCATCAGAAGGGAAGGAAGGCTGGAGAACGGCGTCACCCTAAAGGTGCTTGGCAGTGCAAGTGCTGCCTTGGTCTCCTAAGGGGGAAAGTCCCTGCCAAGGGCGAATAGGCCCAGGACCCAGCAGGCATGAGGCTCGACTCCAGGAAAACGTGCATGAGAATATGAGCCCATCACACTGCCCTCAGCACCTACCTCTGTCTTATGGCTTCACTTGTGTCCCCCCCAGAATTCATATGTTGATGTCCTAACCCCAGTATCTCAGAATGTGACTGCATTTGGAGTTAGGTCTTTAAAGAGGTAATTACGTTAAAATAAGGTTGTATGGACGGGCCCTAACCCCATATGACTGCTGTCTCTGTTAGAAAAGATTTGGACACAGAGACGGACAAGCACAGAGGTTAAGATGATGTGAGGGCACAGGGAGAAGGTGGCTGTCTGCAAGCTAAGGGGAGGGGCCTCAGGAGACACCAGTCCTGCTGACACCTGGATCTTGCTTCCACCCTCCAGAACTGTGAGACAACGCATTTCTGTTGTTTAAGCTGCCGGGTCTGTGTCAGCCCGAGCAAATGGATACATCCCTTAACATTTAATATGAGCCACTTAGAAGAGCTCCTTTAGTTCAAGTCCCCATTGTTTGACTCATCCAAACAATCTCTTCTAAATCGAAACTGTCCAAAAGTGCCCTGGGAAATACCACATGCAGGATGTGACAGGGCTCAGCTAATAAACTCCTGCCTGGCTGTTCTTTCTCAGGAGAGGCTGTGTCTCCTGATGGGCTTGCATATCAGCTCTGTCCTTCTAAGTCCCAGCACTCGGAGGTGCTGGGGGGAACCAACCATCTGTCCAGACACAGGTGCAAGGTGCCATGGTTGTGATGCAAGAGAAGGGGGACCTTGGACAGCAACCTGCAGCCTCCCCTCCCTAGGTCACATCACCTCTAGCACCCAGACCTGGGTCTCTTCTCTGCTCCATTGCTGGACCACTGACTGGTCACACATAGACCAGCACCCCTGCTGCCACTGTTCACTCCCCTCCTTATTTTTATATCCATACAGACATCAGTTTTCGATTTTGCCCCCTTCGCTAGCTATTCCTTTTTATTTTTTACTATCTTTATTGGAGTACATTTGCTTTACAATGTTGTGTTAGTTTCTACTGTACAACAAAGTGAATAAGCTATATGGATACATATATCCCCATATCCCATCCCTGTTGAGCCTCCTTCCCACCCTCCCTATCCAACCCCCCTAGCTCATCACAAAGCATCGAGCTGATCTCCCCGTGCTATGCAGCAGCTTCCCACTAGCCATCCATTTTATATTTGGTAGTGTATATATGTCAATGCTACTCTCTCACTTCGTCTCAGCTTCTCCCTCCCCACCATGCCCTCAAGACCATTCTCCACATCAGTGTCTTTATTCCTGCCCTGGCACTAGGCTCATCAGTACCGTTTTTTATATTCCATATCTGTGCGTTAGCATCCGATATTTCTTTTTCACTTTCTGGCTTACTTCTCTCTGTATGACACTCTAGGTCCATCCATGTCATTACAAATAACTCAATTCCGCTCCTTTTTTAGGGCTGAGTAATATTCCATTGTATATATGTGCCACATCTTCTTTATCTATTCATCTGTCAATGGACACTTAGGTTGCTTCCATGTCCTGACTACTGTAAATACAGCTGCAATGAATATTGTGGTATATGACTCTTTTTGAATTATGGTTTTCTCAGGGAATATACCAAGTAGTGGGATTGCTGGGTCATATGGTAGTTCTATTTTCAGTTTAAGGAACTTCCATACTGTTCTCCATAGTGACTGTATCAATTTGCATTCTCACCAGCAGTGCCAAAGGGTTCCCTTTCCTCCACACCCTCTCCAGCATTTATTGTTTGTAGATTTTTTGATGATGGCCATTCTGACTGGTGATACCTCTTTGTAGTTTTGATTTTCATTTCTCTAATGATTAGTGATGTTGAGCACCTTTTCATGTGTTTGTTGGCAATTTGTATGTCTTCTTTGGAGAAATGTCTGTTTAGGTCTGCCACCCATTTTTGCATTGGGATGTTTGTTATTTTGATATTGACCTGCATGAGCTGCTTTTATATTTTGGAGATTAATCCTTTGTCAGTTGCTTCATTTACAAATATTGTCTCCCATTCTAAGGGTTGTCTTTTTATCTTGTTTATGGTTTCCCTTGCTGTGCAAAAGCTTTTAAGTTTCATTAGGTCCCATTTGCTTATTTTTTATTTCCATTATTCTAGGAGGGGGGTCAAAAAAGGTCTTGCTGTGATTTATGTCATAGAGTGTTGTGCCAATGTTTTCTTCAAAGAGTTTTATAGTGTCTGGCCTTACATTTAGGTCTTTAATCCATTTTGAGTTTATTTTTGTGTATGGTGTTAGGAAGTGTTCTAATTTCACTCTTTTACATGTAGCTGTCCAGTTTTCCAGGCATCACTTACTAAAGAGGCTGTCTTTTCTCCATTGTATATTCTTGCCTCTTTTGTCAAAGATAAGGTGACCATATGTGTATGGGTTTATCTCTGGGCTCTCTATCCTGCTCCACTGATCTATATTTCTGTTTTTGTGCCAGTACCATAATGTCTTGATTACTGTAGCTTTGTAGTCTGAAGTCTGGGCGCCTGATTCCTCCAGCTCAGTTTTTCTTTCTCAAGATTGCTTTGGCTATTCAGGGTCTTTTGTGTTTCCATACAAATTGTAAAATTGTTTGTTCTAGTTCTGTGAAAAATGCCAGTGGTAGTTTGATAGGGATTGCATTGAATCTGTAGATTGCTTTGGGTAGTAGAATCATTTTCACAATGTTGATTCTTCCAATCCAAGAACATGGTATATCTCTCCATCTAATTGTATCATCTTTAATTTCCTTCATCAGTGTCTTATAATTTTCTGCATATAGGTATTTTGCCTCCTTAGGTAGGTTTATTCCTAGATATTTTATTCTTTTTGTTGCAATGGTGAATGGGAGTGTTTTCTTAATTTCACTTTCAGATTTTTCATCATTATTGTAGAGGAATGCAAGAGATTTCTGTGCATTAATTTTGTATCCTGCTACTTTACCAAATTAATTGATTAGCTCTAGTAGCTTTCTGGTAGCATCTTTAGGATTCTCTATGTATAGTATCATGTCATTTGCAAACAGTGACAGTTTTACTTCTTCTTTTCTGATTTGGATTCCTTTTATTTCTTTTTCTTCTCTGATTGCTGTGGGTAAAACTTCCAAAACTATGTTGAATAATAGTGGTGAGAGTGGGCACTCTTGTCTTGTTCCTGATCTTAGAGGAAATGGTTTCAGTTTTTCACCATTGAAAATGATGTTGGCTGTGGGTCTGTTGTATATGGCCTTTATTATGCTGAGGTAGGTTCCCTCTATACCCACTTTCTGGAGAGTTTTTATCATCAATAGGTATTGAATTTTGTCAAAAGCCTTTTCTGCATCTATTTAGATGATCACATGGTTTTTATCCTTCAGTTTGTTAATACGGTGCATCCCATTGATTGATTTGCATATATTGAACAATCCTTGTATTCCTGGGATAAACACCACTTGATCATGGTGTATGATCCTTTTAATGTGCTGTTGGATTCTGTTTGCTAGTATTTTGTTGAGGATGTTCATCAGTGATATTGGCCTGTAATTTTCTGTTTTTTGACATGTTTGTCTAGTTTTGGTATCAGGGTGATGGTGATCTCATAAAATGAGTTTGGGAGTGTCCCTCCCTCTGCTATATTGGAAGAGTTTGAGAAGGACAGTGTTAACTCTTCTCTAAATGTTTGATAGAATTCTCCTGTGAAGCCATCAGGCCCTGGGCTTTTGTTTGTTGGAAGAGTTTTAATCACAGTTTCAATTTCAGTGCTTGTGATTGGTCTGTTCATGTTTTCTATTTCTTCCTGGTTCAGTCTTGGCAGGTTGTGCCTTTCTAAGAATTTGTCCATTTCTTCCAGGTTGTCCATTTTATTGACATATAGTTGCGTGTAGTAGTCTCTCATGATCCTTTGTATTTCTGCAGTGTCAGGTGTAACTTCTCCTTTTTCATTTCTAATTCTATTGAGTCTTCTCCCTTTTTTTCCTGATGAGTCTGGCTAATGGTTTATCGATTTTCTTTACCTTCTCAAAGAACCCTCTTTTAGTTTTATTGATCTTTGCTATTGTTTCCCTCATTTCTTTTTCATTTATTTCTGATCTGATCTTTTTGATTTCTTTCCTTGTGCTAACTTTGGGTATTTTGTTCTTCTTTTTCTAATTGCTTTAGGTGTAAGGTTAGGTTGTTTTTTGGGGATGTTTCTTGTTCCTTGAGGTAGAATTATATTGCTATAAACTTCCCTCTTAGAACTGCTTTTGCTGCATCCCACAGATTTTGGGTCATTGTGTTTTCATTGTCGTTTGTTTCTAGGTATTTTTGATTTCCTCTTTGATTTCTTCAGTGATCTCTTGGTTATTTAGTAGCACATTGTTTAGCCTCCATGTGTTTGTATTTTTTACAGTTTTTTTCTTGTAATTGATATCTAGTCTCATAGCGTTGCGGTTGGAAAGATACTTGATACGACTTCAGTTTTCTTAAGTTTACTGAGGCTTGATTTGTGACCCAAGATGTGATCTATCCTGGAGAATGTTCCATGTGCACTTGAGAAGAAAGCGTATTCTGCTGTTTCTGGATGCAATGTCCCATAAATATCAATTCAGTCCATCTGGTCTCATGTGTCATTTAAAGCTTGTTTCCTTATTCATTTTCTGTTGGATGATCTATCCATTGGTGTTAAGTGGGGTGTTAAAGTTGCCTACTATTATTGTGTTATTGTTAATTTCCCCTTTTATGGCTGTTAGCATTTGCCTTATGTTGAGGTGCTCCTATGTTCGGTGCATAGATATTTACAAATGTTTTATCTTCTGGATTGATCCCTTGATCATTATATAGTGTCCTTCCTTGTGTCTTGTAATAGTCTTTAAAGTCTACTTTTTTCTTATATGAGTATTGCTACTCCATCTTTCTTTTGATTTCCGTTTTCATGGAGTAGCTTTTTCCATCTCTTCACTTTCAGTCCATATGTGTTCCTAGGTCTGAAGTGGGTCTCTTGTAGACAGCATATATACAGGTCTTCTTTTTGTATCCATTCAGCCAGTCTGTGTCTCTTGTTTGGGGCATTTAATCCATTTACATTTAAGGTAATTATTGACATGTATGTTCCTATTGCCATTTTCTTAATTGTTTGGGGTTTGTTTTTGTAAGTCTTTTCCTTCTCTTGTGTTTCCTGCCTAGAGAAGTTCCTTTAGCATTCAGTGTAAAGCTGGTTTGGTCGTGCTGAATTCTCTTAACTTTTGCTTGTCTGTAAAGCTTTGATTTCTCCATCGAATCTGAATGAGATCCTTGCTGAGTTATCTGGGTTGTAGGTTTTTCCCTTTCATCACTTTAAATGTATTGTGCCACTCTCTTCTGGCCTGTAGAGTTTCTGCTGAAAGATCAGCTGTTAACCTTATTCAGATTCCCTTGTACGTTATTTTTTGCTTTTCCCTTCTGTTTTTAATAATTTTCTTTGTGTTTAACCTTTGTTAGTTTGATTAATATATGTCTTGGCATGTTTCTCCTTGGGTTTATCCTGTATGGGATTCTCCACTTCCTGGACTTGATTGACTAGAGACTGTCCTCTATTTTTTTCATTCTTTTTTCTTTATTTGGCTCTGTGACAGTTATTTCCACTCTCTATCTTCCAGCTCACTTATTCGTTCTTCTGCCTCAATTATTCTGCTATAGATTCCTTCTACTGTGTTTTAAATTTCGGTTATTGTGTTGTTCATTACTGTTTGTTTGATCTTTAGTTCTTCTAGGTCCTTGTTAAACGTTTCTTGTATTTTCTCTATTTCCAAGATTTTGGATCATCTTTAGTATCATTACTCTGAATTCTTTTTCAGATAGTTTGCCTATTTCCTCTTCATTTGTTTGGTCTTGTGGGTTTTTATCTTCTCCTTTGCCTGTAAGATATTTCTCTGTCTTCTCATTTTGTCTAATTTACAGTATTTGAGGTCTCCGTTCCCTAGGCTGCAGGGTCATAGTTCTCTTGCTTCTGTTCTCTGCCCCCATTTGTGGCATTGGTCCAGTGTCTTGTGTAGGCTTCCTGATGGGAGGGACTGGTGCCTACATTCTGGTAGGTGGAGCTGAGTCATTTTCCTCTGATGAGCAGGGCCGTGTCAGGTGGTGTGTTTCAGAGTGTCTGTGGCTTTAGCGTGACTTTAGGTAGTCTGTGTGCTAACGGGTGGGTTTCTGTTCCTGTCTTGTTTGTTGTTTGGTGTGAGGCATCCCACACTGGGAGCTGCTGGCTGTTGGGTGGAGCCGGGTCTTGAATTCAGATAGAGGCCTCCAGGAGAGCTCTCGGCAATTAGTCTTCCCTGGGGCTGGGAATTCTTTAGTGGTCCAGCATCCTGGACTTGGTGCTCCCCCCACCAGAGCCTCAGGCCCGATTTCTGGTCGAGGGACCAAGACCCCACAAGTTGCTCATCCCAGCAATAAAGGTGATCAAAAAAAAAAAAAGACTAAGAAAACCCCAAATGGTAAAAAGTAAAATAAAAAAAAAAAAACAGAAACAAGGAAACACACACACACACACAAAAGAAACAAAAACAGAACCATATAAATCAAAAAGCAAGAGAACAATCAGACAAACAAAAGAACCTAAGAATGAAATCCACCAATTAAGAAGAAAGTTGACAAAAACACAAAACCAAAAACACAAAATCAAAGCAAAGTGCCAACAGAAGAATGAAGCAAAGAAACAAACCAACGAAAATGATTTAAAAAAAGAGAAAAAGAGAAAGGAGAAAGAAGACAGAACAAAAGAAAGGCAACATAGAAACAGAAATTTTAAAAAAAATAGAAAATATATTTAAAAAAATGACAAACAAAACCCCAGAAAAATGGTAAAAACAAAATCAATCAAACAAAAACAGAGAAATACATACGTAAAAAAACAAAAACAGAGCCAAATAAAACAAAAAGCAAGAGAATAACCAGACAAATAGAAGAACTCAAAACCGAAATCAAACAATTAGGATTAGAACCAACAGAAACACATAACCTAAAAACAAAACGAAAGCAATGTGCCTACTTAAGAATAAAGCAAGGAAACAGAACAAACAGGTAAAAATGATTTTTAAAAATAGGATAAAATAAAATAAAAAAGGAAAAATCACAGGACAACAGAAAAGCAAAGTAGAAATGGAAATATATTTTTTAAAAAGAAAGAAAAAATATATTAAAGAAAAAGAAGAAAAAATAAGGGAAAAGAACAGAGAACCAAAGAAAAGAAAAGCAAAAATAAAAATATATAAAAAAATAAAAATAAGGGGCCTCCCTGGTGGCGCGGTGGTTGGGAGTCCGCCTGCCGATGCAGGGGATACGGGTTCGTGCCCCGGTCCGGGAGGATCCCATATGCCGCGGAGCGGCTGGGCCCGTGAGCCATGGCCGCTGAGCCTGCGCGTCCGGAGCCTGTGCTCCGCAACGGGAGAGGCCACAACAGTGAGAGGCCCGCATACCGTAAAAAAAAAATAAAAATAAAAATAAAAAAATAAAAATAAAAATAGGGCTTCCCTGGTGGCGCAGTGGTTGAGAGTCCACCTGCCGATGCAGGGGACACGGGTTTGTGCCCCGGTCCAGGAAGATCCCACATGCCACGGAGCGGCTGGGCCCGTGAGCCATGGCCGCTGAGCCTGTGCATCCAGAGCCTGGGCTCCGCAACGGGAGAGTCCACAACAGTGAGAGGCCCGTGTAACGCAAAATAAATAAAAAAATAAAAATAAAAATAAACGTTATAAAACATGGAGATCCCAGGAGACCAAAAAAAACTAAACCACCACCACCAAACAAACAAAAAAAGAAAGAAAAAAAACCCCAACAACAACAAAAGCTAGAACCAACGACAGAATGAATCAAAACAAATAGAATTAATAGTAATAATTATGCTTCCCTGGGGTCTCCGCTGTAAGTGTCCTTGCACACACCATGAACCACAGCCCACCTCCACCTCCTCCGCCTCCCCAAGAGCCTGTCCTCTGCCTCTAGGCTGGTCTCTGGACCTGCTGTGGGCCCTGTGGGGACCACACAGACTCTGATCTGGCCTGATTCCTGCGTGTGCTACCCCCAAAGTCCACAGCTGCCAGAGCTAGACTGTTTTCATTTGTGGGAACACTCATTGTCTACTCAGGTATTCCACAGACGCAGGGACTACCTAGCTGATCGCGGGGATTTAATTTTCAGCTTGTACAGCTGATGGAAAAATTTTTGATATTTTTCCTTAGCCACCCTGTCCCTGGGGTTCAGCTTTGGTTTTATCCCCACCTCTGTGTGTGGTCCACCCACAGGAGTCCAGTCCTGAGGCTGCCTTCGAGCTCTTGGGTCAATCCCTGTGAGGACCAGGCACAGAGGTGGTATGACTACTTGGATCGCAGAGCCCTGGCAGCGCCAAATGCACAAAGAAGCCAACAGCCACGGGTGCAAGAGATATGGCCGTAGTGAGGGCCTTTTCTGGTGCCTGGCATAAGGCACGTGAAGTCCAGCCCTGGCCCGGCTTTTTCTGGTGCCCAGCTGCAGGCGCGCAAGGGCCAGCTCTGGGTGTGCTTCTTTTATTGTTGTCGGCAGGCTCTGGCGTGTGGGGAGAGAGAGGCTACAACAGTGGCTCCTGACCCTGCGTGTGACTCAGCAGAAGCGCCCTGTTTCCATGGCAGTCCGTTCTTCCTCCGTAGGCATTTCCTGCTGTGGATTTCCTCCCTTCCATCCCTTCAGTCCATCTCCCCACAGCCAACGGCAGTTCTCGCTCTGGGTCTGTTCTCCAATCCCCACACACCAGCTCCCAGCCCCCCTGCACACCTGTGAACAGACGTACAGACCGTCTGTGTATTTCTCACTCTGTCCCGTCTGCCACAGATTGACCGCTTCACCCTCTTCCAACAGCCTCAAATGCGTCCCTTCTGTCCCAATCGAATTCCCCATCAGAGAGGGTGTTTCCCCAAATTCGGAAATATCTCCTCTGCTTCAGCTCCCCCACCCCGGGATGCAGGTCCCATCCAGCTTCCTCTCCTCCTCCTTCTCCCTTCTTTTTTTCTGTCCTACACACTTATGCAGGGATCTTTATAGTCCTTTCTGGTGTCCAAGGTCTTCTGCTAGTTCTCCGCAGGTGTTCTGTGAAAACTGTTGCATCTATAGGTGTATTCCTGATGCATCTGTGGAGAGAGATGAACTCCACATCCTCCTACTCCTCCACCATCTTGAATCCGCTACTCACTGGCTATTTCTTTAATCCACCTTCTTCTCACACTCTCTGTGCATCACTGCCCTAATTCAGGCTTCCAAATTTCCCTACTGCAGCCTTCGATGCATGCCTTGTGGCTTGGATGCCACCAGCCTTGGCCCTTCCTGTCCATTTCTCACCCAGGCACCAATCGATGTTTCAGGGTGCAGGCTGGAGTGCTGTGTTCTCCTGGGAGCATCCTGTGGGATCTCTGACTTCCTCTGGCACACACGGCCACTCTGCGCCCTGGGAGGGCCCATCCTGTGCAGGCTCTTGGCCCCGGCCACCCATGCTGCACGTCCTGTTACCCATGCTGTTGGCCCAGCGCGTCCTACCTTGGGGAGCTTGGCCTGCTACCCTGGGCTCACATTTTACAGCCCTCGGGAAGATGCTTTGCTAACACTAAGCTCCCCAGACCCCACAGCCAGGAGACTCTGTGGTATTTTGTGCTTCCCTGTCTCTGCTTGTAAAGACGGGCTCCTCACATGTTCTTCCAACCTGCACCCCATGCCCACCCCAGTCCCTGGCAAATGCTGAGGCTGCCTGGCCCTCAGCTTTGGGGTGGTCCAGCCCACGGGGATGTTGGAAGGAAACCAAAGGAGTGGACAGAGGCGAGGGAGGATGAGAGCATGTCTCGGCTCCTCCTAGGAGAGTGCTGGGCTGGTTGTGTCTCTCAACCAGGGTAGTGAGCCTCCCAGGCGCCCCCTGGACATGAGTCCCCAGGGGCCACTCCCCTCACCCCCTCGGGACCACTGGGCCTCACGGTGACCACAGCTCAGCTGCTCCTAACCCTTGTGGCTGCCTTAAGCCCTAGCCCCTCCTGCAGAAATGGACCCTTGGCTAATAGCCCCACACATTCAAATTTGAGCATCTGACCTGTTTCCAGAAGGGACCCGACTGACACAGGTAGAGAGGATGGAAGGAGAGATAACCCCTTCTACTGCCGAGTCCTAGGCATCATCTTCTTTAAAATAATAGTTGCTCAGGTTTCTGTTTATCTATGTAAGTACAGAAATGACCCGACTGTGTTTTGTGCCAATGTTAGGTTTTCTTGAGATGTAAATATCAGTTAAAGGTGCTAAGGTAAAATGAAAATATTCCGATTTTAGAGTCTAGCTGACGCAGTTACAATTCGTCTCAAAGCCTGGTCCTTGGGAGTGAGGACATTTTGGATATAAACTCACACAGAGCTCCATCCAGATGCTGGGCTTGGGGGCTGGGGGAACTGCCAGGGTGTCCTGGGGTGACCACAGTCTTGGAGCATGCCATCTGCCGGGGTGGGGTGGGGGTGCTGCCCCAACAAGCACACCCTGGGCTCTGGATGGCAGCCAGTGTCCTGAAGCCTCATGTGGTCAAGCAGGCTCTGTGGCCCACGGGGAGGGACCACAGAACCTGCTCCACGGAGAACTTAGGATAAGAAATGGAGCCTGGCTTTACAGCTGGAAATGGAATTTCACATCAGATGATGAAACCAACCAACCTCTTTGCTTTATTTATTCTTTAGGAGTAAGTGAAAATGTTTGGTTGACTGGTGGCTTCAAAGCCCACATTGTCCTGCCCTGGAGTTGCTGAGTGAGCTGAGCAGGGAGCCCTGAGCAGCCAGATCCCCCATCCACAGCGGCTCTCTGGGCTGCCAGGGCCCAAGGCAGCTGAAGAGGTGGGGAACAATGTTATTTCCAGCTCCTGTCTCTGAGGATTTCATAAGTGCTTAACTACAGGGACTGCATTAAAAACTAGTGAGCATTAAAGTGCACTTGAATAATGATGCACCTGATACTTTTATTTTAACAGCTTGAGCTATATTTCATATACCATGAAACTCACCCATTTAAGGTGTACAGTTCAGGGTTTTTTATATTCACAGACTTGTGCAGTGCTCCCCACCAGCTAATTTGAGAATGTTTTCATTAGAAAGAAACCCTGTACCCAATGGCAGTCACTCCCCATTCCCATCCCACCCCCCAACCGTGGCAAACCACGAATCCACTTTTTGCCTCTAAAGATATTCTTACTGTGGACATTTCACACCAATGGGACCACACACCATGGCTGACACCACCCTCTTGCACTAAGTGCTCTGATTCACACTGTGTCTTTCACTCCATTCAATGTCAGCCACTGTTCTCTCCAGAATTAGGAGGAAGCCGGGGCTCGGAAACACAGGATAACTTTCCTAAGGCCATTTGCCCAGGGGAGGGGAAGAGGTGGAATTCAAACTTGGGACTTCTTGGTATGACCCCAAGCAAGCTTAGTTCTCCAGCTGCAAACAGCTAAGGTTTCCAGTTTGGATGGACTGGTCCAAATAAGAGTGAAACCTGTTGGCCTGTCCAGTGGCCTATAGTCCTGGGCTCTTCAGTGTGAGTGAGGCTACAGGGCGGCAGCTGAGTTTAGGCTGAAGGAAAGCCATCAGGAGCAGAAAGTGAGAGCCAGCAAACCAGGGAACGGGCTCAGCAGCTGGTCTACCCCCTGGGTCTAAATCTCAGCTCTACCACCCAGGTTAGCCCCACCCCTGAGCATCAGGACCAGTAGCGGGGCTGGGGCCTCCTCCCTTCCTTCTGGCTGGAAGCAGGACTCAGGACCTGGGGTGACCAGGCCCCTCCCAGAGGCCCTGCTCACCTGCCCTACCCCTCCCCTCGGCACTCTTCCTGGAGACTTCAGCCCGAGTCACGGAGGGAAGAGCTTTTAACACACTGCCACCAACATCCAACCTCCAGAGCTCCTGGCTGGACAGGCCTAGCTGGGAGAGGGGCCTGTCTGCACCCTGACATTCTTGTAGCAAATCCCAAATATCGCCTGGTAGAGAGAGCAAGTCACAAATGCATGGAGGTTTAGGCACGCAGAGGCCTGAACTGGCCGGGCTCTATAGCATGAGCCTCGGGGCAGGATGGCTTGTTGGGAAAAGTAAGAGAAAGCATGACAAGGCTGGACCAGAGCGGGAAGAGGTTTCACCTGGGAGAGTTGCCCTTCTTGCCTTTCTTGGGCAACGTGCCAGCGAAAATGACGCATGCTGGGAACACTTGCTGGCGGCATCTGTCTGAGCGGCCAAGTCAGCCTAGCCGGCCATAGGCACAATGCCATCCACTTGAGGCCATCTTCCCAAGAAAGAGGCAGCTGGGGCACCAAGTCAGCTGAGGGCTGGCTTGGAGGCAATGTAGGGTCTTCAGGTGGGCAAGGGGCCAAGGGACACCCCTCTCCCAGATCACTGAATCCCTTCGCATGGAGGTCCCCACGGAGATCTCCAGCCTGGCCTTTTGTTATCTTCTCTCTTCCAAACAAGTGTCCCTCTTCTTTTTTTGAGGCTTTCATCTCTGGCCCTGTCCCTCCTTTTCAAGCCACATTTCTAGAAAGAGTGGTTGAAAATACAATTCCTCTTCCACCTCCTATAATCTGGGCTCTACTCCGACAGTGCGGCCCTCCCCTTTCCCAGGCTCCTGTGGAGTCCAGCATCTGGCAGACCTCCTTCCTAAATGTCCCCCTGGGCCTCCTCCACTGGGCGTTGCCTTTGGAACCACATCTCCAAGGGATCCTGCTCCTGCCTGTTGGGATTGCTTTGTCTTCATTCCTTTTCTCTCTTGCCTTCTGTCCCATGTTGGTCTGGTGTCTCCCTGTCCTCAAACACAAACTCTAGACAGAGGTTCCTCAAACCTGTGTCTTTAGCGCCTACTCCCCTGAATTCCTGTCACATAGATTTTTTTCTGTCAGCTGGGTCACTCCACCGAATGCACTGGCCAGCTCCTCAAATGCAGGGAATCCCAAACCCCATCTCTCCTCCACCTATAGCTCCCCATGATCCATACATAGTAGCCAAACCATCCTCCCAGCCTCCTCTTCCACTCTATCTCCCTCCCCAGGGAACATGTGAGTTCTCGCCTTTGCCTCCCTCCTGACCTGTCTCTCTCCCTGCTCTATAGTACGATAGTAATAATATATTACTATATAGTAATATAGTCATTAGAAATGTTAACAACAGCAGCAATGACCATAATAGTGGCCAATGTTTATTAAGCACCCACCCTTCTGAAAGCTTTCCATGTATTAAATTGACAAAGCTTTGCACCCAGGACACGAGGGGGCTCCTGGATTCTCCCCATTATATAGATGAGTAACGTTCAGTAGTTCGCCAGAGCTATCTTGCTGGAAAGCATGGGCTCCAGAGTCTGCCAGCCTCAGCACTAAGCCAGAGTTGGTCAATACCCCTGTTTAACACAGAGGTAGCTCCCAAGGGCAGGACCAAGAGCTGCTGACTTGGGGCTAAATCTCCTGCAGCACTAATCCAAGTCTGGGGCAGGCAACAAGAGTGTGAGGAGCGCCTGAGAACAGGGCTCCAGAGGCCCCACAGAGCAGGAAAGCACAGGCCAGGGTACAGTCAGGAGAAGGAGGTCTAGCTTTTTCCTTTGGGAGAGTTGGCACCAAAAAATTACCCCATCAGCAAGAATGTCCACAGAACATTCTCCCTAGAGGCTGCCCCCACCTCCTTCACAGTAGTCATTTCAGGGTCTGTGGATCCAGCATCTGCTCTGTTCTGCCCGCCTGACCGGGGAGATTTGGGGTGGTACAGAGGACGGTGCCACGTGTGTGAAGCCCAGGGGAGCCAAAGGGGCTGAGAAACCCACAGCAGACCAGTTTCGGGTGGACGGCTGAGTATCTTCCCCCAAATTTTACAGATGACATTTTAGCATTTTTCTAATGAGCTTTTAGTCTCCTTTAACTGGTTCCCTTAAGGGGTGATCTAACACTTTCAAGTTCTAGTCGATCCTCAGGCAAGTATCCGCAATTTCAGCAGGTGACAAGCAGTATCTGGCCCTTCACGTTCACACTTTTCATTCACTAACTCTCCCCCTGCCCAACATGATGGGAAGCCTGCCACGTGCTGGGCAAAGGCAACATTGCTGGACATGTCAGCAAAGCAGAAGACTTGACCTCACGCTGAAAGCTCTCAGCAGTGGAGCCCCTCCAGGAGCAGAGCGCCTGTGTTACCTGTGTGTCCTAGGCACCCACACTGCACCTGGTCAGCTGGCCCTCAGAGCCAGACAGCCGTGGGAGGCCCCAATTCTCCAGGTCACACCTGTGGTCCCCAGGCTCATGCCCACACAGCTGGCTCCCTCTGTGGGGGGCGCCCCCACCGCCCCCAGCAGGCAGCTCTACAACTCCACGCTACACCCTGTTCTCTCCCTCCTCCCTTTTCCCCACACTGCCCAGCCAAGTAGTGCACAACTATTAACACGATTACGGTAATTTCCAACCATTCACAGAAGCAGAGATACCAGTCCATACTTCCCATGGACCCCCAGCCCAGCTTCAACAAGGACCAACAGATGGCCAATCCAATGTCATTCATCTACGTTTCTTGTCTCTCTGTTTTGGAGCAAGGAGCTGGACAACTTAACATGTTCTAGGACTTCTTATTTTGTTTACTGTCGCTCTAACTAGAGTGAAATAAACATGAAGGCAGGCATTTCTTTTCTATTCAGTTCACTGGGTTATCCCCAGAGCCTTGAAAAGAGCCTAGCACACAGTAGGTGCTCAGCAAATACTTGTTCAATGGCTGAGTGCATGAATGAAGGAATGAACTTCCAGGCAGGCTCCTCCTGCCTGGGGCCTGTGCTTACATTTATGGGGCCACATGTAGGCAAACTTGTTTCCCACGTCCCCACCTTCTCTGGCTGCTAGAGGGAGGGGATCTGACAAACTTCTACTGCTGACAGGCTCTTACCAAGCAGCCCCATGAGCTCAGGTGCAGGGCAACATTCCTCAAAGGCTGCACCAAGTGGCAAAGAATATATATATATATAGTACTGTACTATACTATACAAAGTGGACCATTGAACAACATGGGTTTGAGCTGTGCAGTTCCACTTATTCACAGGTTTTTTTTCAATAAACACAGTATTACACCATCCGAGATTGGCTGAATCCATGGATGCAGAATCGCACATCCAGAGGGCAGACTGTGGGGCTTGAGCATCCATGGATTCTGGTATCCCCAGCAGGTCCCGGAACCAATCCCCCATCGACACTGACCATGTGAATTTTCAACTGGGTGGGGGTTGGCATCCCCCAACCCATGTTGCTCAAGGGTTGACCGCATATGTACATATAGTTTGTCAAACAGAAGGGGAAGCCCAGGCGAGGTCTGATACTCACATGCACCCACGAAACCTAGTCAGGTCGTTGTTGGGCTTCTCACACTCGATTACGCTGGTGAACGTCAAAGGATTGAATTCGGAGACCTAAAATAATAGCGCATACACATTAGAGAGATCTGGACTCAGCCTGTCCATCTAAAAGGCACTTGCCTCTCTGTCTCCCACCCACAGCAGGAACATTTCATGAAGAAGGACTCTTCCTTGTAACCTGTGCAGAGTCTCTCTCTCACACACACACATACACACCACACACAGAGCGCTTGGCCTGTGCATCTTTGTTTTTACAGTGAATGACAGTGAGCCCATAGAACTGTAGCTCTAATGCAAATTAAGCACATATGGTATAAGAGGGAAGCCACTAGTGACGGGAAGGAATGAGTGAGTTTCTTGAGACAGACCAGCACTTTCCAACTTTCTATACAGATTTAGAGAAGCAGATTCCATCTGGAAAATAGGAACTTAGAATAAAAATATCACTTCCTCAATGTGCGCTAAAAATTCTTCACAGATATTTGGGGAAAAACAGTTAAATAATCAATGTGTCAGCCAACAATTTCTTTATTATTCTGCTTGATGAAAACATGACAGCTCACCACAAAAAAAGTCCTTCACTTAGTATTTGGCATTGATAGATGCAGCAAGGCCTGGCTTGCGTGGAGAGATGAGGAGTGGGGAGAGGGAAGGGGTGAGAGGAGGGGGGTGGTAGGGAGGGAGGAGAGAAATACCGGGAATACGTCTTTAGTGTAAATAACTGAGTACATTTATGTGTTTTTAAAAATCAGCTTGCTTTGATCAGGCTGGCCACTCTCTTTTCTCCGTAAGTGTCACACGTGGTTAAAAAAAAGGGGGGGGGGGACCTGTCTTTGCTCACACAAGCATAGTGTCACAAAAAAAGTGCAACTGGTTAAAAATCAAAGGAATGCCATAAACATTGTTGACACCCACCCATATAACTATTACTCCATCACAACAATGCCCTCCCTGGGACAGGATATGGGACTCAAAAGTCCGTCCTGACTGTTTTCCCGTATAGCATGTACATTAAAAGAACTCACTACATAGTAGTAGCTCAATTCAGTAGCTGAAAGGAAAGTGCCATTTTAAAAGGCTCTTCCTGAAGTTTCATTAGCCATCGGCCCCTCTCTCCGTGGACTGAAATGGCCTCTGGCTCTGTTCCAGAGTAACGCTATGCTTGGAGAAGCGGTGTTTATTTCAAGCCTTGTGCTTCTCTTGAAACCAGTTGGCTGACTTTTCCAGAGCAGACATCTGCAGATACAGTGCCCAGGACGGCCATGAGGGAGGGAGTTCTGCAGCACACCAGGGTTATTCTTGGCAGACAGGGAGGGTAGACTTAAAATACTCTGTCTCTGTTTATGATTCTTTCTCTCTAAGAAAAATGTAATGTGCATGGCTCAGAAACGGTAGAACATTCTGTCTCTGGGGCTTCAGAGCTGCATTTGTAACGTTCTACTAATAACCATGTGCCTTGGGGAATGTGCATCCCCAGGGCATGGGATGCCTGGCCTCGTCTGCTTTGTCTGGAACTGGGGAGGATTTTTAGAGCTGGAGGGATTTTGAGAGACTGTTATGGGTTAAACTGTGTCTCCTTACCCCACCCCCAGAATCCATATGTTGAAGTCCTAACCCCCAGTACCTCAGAATGTGAGTGTATTTGGATATAGGGTCTTTACAAAGATAATTATGGTAAAATGTGATCAAGGTTAGCCCTCATACAATCTGCTTGGTGTACTTATAAGAAGAGGGAATTTGGACACAGACACAAACTGAGGGAAGACTGTGAAAAGAAAAAGGGAAGAGACACCCATCTACAAGCCAAGGAGAGGGGCTTCAAAGACAGCAACCCTGTGGACACCCTGATCTTGGACTCTGCAGCCTCCAGCACTGTGAGAAAATAAATTTGTTGTTTGGGCCACTCCTAGTCCTAACAAACTAATACAGAGACCATCTCCAAGTTTTCCGTTTAAAAAGGGTTTCATGTCCAGAGCACACATTTTGGATGAGGAAATTCTACTTACCTTGTTTCCAACGTAATTGGCAATCTCTTAATAACTCCATTTAAGAAATATATTTATTCATCACTCCATCCAATCATCTACCCATCTCCTTCATGCCAAACTGGCCTCAAGGTAGTGCCCAAGTCATCCAACAGCCAACCTTCTGTTGATCTGGCACCGGAGCATGGAGAGAAGGTCCAGTCTACCCTTCCATCCCAAGCATGCTAACTCCATTTTTTGAAAAAGCAGACACAAAGTTGGGGAAGGTGAAAAAGTTCTGGAGATGGATGGTGGTGACTGTTGCACAAGAATGTGAATGTACTTAATGTCACAGAACTGTACATTTAAAAAAAAAGTTAAAATGGGGAACTCCCTGGTGGTCCAGTGGTTAGGACTCCACACTTTCTCTCTGCGCTTTCACTGGCAAGGGCCCAGGTTCAATCCCTGGCCAGGGAACTAAGATACTGCAAGCTGCACAGCGAGCCAAAAAAAAAAAAAAGAAAAAAGAAAAGTTCAAAGCAATAAAGAGACTCTATCTAAAAAAAAAAACAAACAACAAATAAGGGTTAAAATGGTAAATTTTGTTGTTATGTGTATTTTACCACAAAAAAAAGTTTAAAGAAAGCAAATATAAACAAGCATTGAGAATTGACTGTGAAGAAACAGATGAATAATCAAGTAGCACCTAGCTCAGAGATCCAGGAATTTCAGCACAAATACAGAGCCTCATGCTTAACTCACCCGAGGGCACCTCTGTACCAGTATCTATAGCATAATCATCAATTACAGCTACAATGTTTTATAGGTCACCTAATGCCAGGCATTGTGCTAAGTGCTGTTCACCACCGCTCACAACACCACAATGAGGTTGGTTTTCAAATTATCTTTAATGTGGGATAATTAAGGACCATGCCCAAGGTCAAGAGACCTTGGAGCAAGTGAGGGAAGCTCCTTGGCCTCTCAGACATCCAGCTCAGCCGCCGACCTCACCGAGACTATCTTGCATTAACAAGAAAAGATGACGTATGTATAAGCCAGAAGGTGTACAATTGGTTCCACAGAAATTACCAAGGAAACAAACATGTCAACGTTTGAATGTTTTCAAAAACCTGCGTCAATTAAATGTACCCCCTTCCCATCTTCAGCAATGCCCCTGGATGTAGTTAGCATGGTTCACCCAAAACCGGAGTAAAAAAATCAGGAGCCCTGGGATTTACTCCTAGTTCTTCTGATTAAGAAATGCAGACCTGGGCTTCCCTGGTGGCGCAGTGGTTGAGAGTCCGCCTGCCGATGCAGGGGACATGGGTTCGTGCCCCAGTCTGGGAAGATCCCACATGCCGCGGAGTGGCTGGGCCCGTGAGCCATGGCCGCTGAGCCTGTGCGTCCGGAGCCTGTGCTCCGCAACAGGAGAGGCCACAACAGTGAGAAGCCCGCGTACCACAAAAAAAAAAAAAAAAAAGAAATGCAGACCTCTGGGCTTCCCTGGTGGCGCAGTGGTTAAGAGTCTGCCTGCCGATGCAGGGGACACGGGTTCGTGCCCTGGTCCGGGAAGATCCCACATGCCGCAGAGCAGCTGGGCCCGTGAGCCATGGCCGCTGAGCCTGCGCTCCGGAGCCTGTGCTCCACAACGGGAGAGGCCACAACAGTGAGAGGCCCGCGTACCACAAAAAAAAAAGAAAAAAGAAATGCAGACCTCTTGGCATTTAGACTTGCCTCTCCAAGATCTCCGGAGCCCTGTGAATTCACAGTTCCATGAATGCAGAGGTGATTCTAACTCCACCCCCACCCCTCCACCTGCAATGGCGCTGCAGGCGCTGGAAGGCGCTGCAGAAGCAGCATGATCCACGAGGATACCTTCACACCGGCAGGCCTTCAGCCGTGCCACCCACTCTCTGCAGCTTGGTCACAGCACACCCGGCATCTTGGGCCAAGTGCAGCTGACATCATTCACTGCAGAGCCTGCATGTCCAAACAAGCACCTTACTGGCAATAAAATGCACATGGTTTCTGCTGCAAACATTTCTCAAGCTTCTTTGGATGAAGTGATTTGACCTCATCAGGTAGGTGGAAAAGAAGAGGCAGGGTGGTGACACAGGGGAGAGCCCTGGGCCCTGCCTTTGAACTTGTATTTCTCTAGAAACTGTGGCAGCTGAGAACCTTGTGAGCCAAGTCACCCCAGATTGTGGTCCCTCCTTCTTCCCTCCACAGATGCCCAGTTCCCACATCCTCCTGGCACTTGGCACCCTCTCAGGTAGAACAGCTACCTGCGCAGGTGCCATGTCCCTGGTTCAACCACACAGGGGAGTCTGGTATCGAATGCAGTGCCCAGACCAGTCGCTGAATGAATGTTTGATTCACCAGGAAGATTCTTTTTTTTTAATTGGAGTATAAATGCTTTACAATGTTGTGTTAGTTTCTGCTGTACAATGAAGTGAATCAGTTATATGTATACCTATATCCTCTTCCTCATGGACCTCCCTCCCACGCACCCCCATCCCACCCCCTTAGGTCGTCACAAAGCAGCAACCTGAGCTTCCTGTGCTTTACAGCATGTTCCCACTAGGTATCTATTTTACACATGGTAGTGTATGTATGTCAATCCTGATCTTCCAATTCATCCCACCCTCTCCTTCCCCTCCTGTGTCCACATGTCCGTGCTCTATATCTACATCTCTATTCCTGCCCTACAAATAGGTTCATCTGTACCATTTTTCTAGATTCCACATATATGTGTTAATAAACGATGTTTTTCTTTTTCTGACTTACTTCACTCTGTATGACAGTCTCTAGGTCCATCCACATCTCTACAAATGACCCAGTTACGTTTCTTTTCGTGGCTGAGTAATATTCCATTGTATGTATGTACCACAACTTCTTTATCCATTCACCTGTCAATGGACATTTAGGTTGTTTCCATGTCCTGGCTATTGTAAATAGTGCTGCAATGAACACTGGGGTACATGTGTCCTTTTGAATTATGGTTTTCTGAGGGTATATGCCCAGTATTGGGATTGCTGCATCCTATGGTGGTTCTATTTTTAGTTTTTTAAGGAACCTCCAGACTGTTTTCCATAGTGGTTGTATCAATTTACATTCCCACCAACAGTGTATGAGGGGGTTCCCTTTTCTCCACACCCTGTCCAGCATTTATTGTTTGTAGATTTTTTGATGATGGCCATTATGACCGGTGTGAGGTGATATACCTCACTGCAGTTTTGATTGGCATTTCTCTAATAATTAGTGATGCTGAGCATCTTTTCATGTGCCTCTTGACCATCTGTATGTCTTCTTCGGTGAAATGTCTATTTAGGTCTTCCACCCATTTTTAAATTGGGTTGTTTGTTTTTTTGATATTGAGTTCCACGAGCTGTTTGTATATTTTGGAGATTAATCTTTTGTCTGTTGCTTCGTTTGCAAATATTTTCTCCCATTCTGAGGGTTGTCTTTTCATCTTGTTATGGTTTCCTTTGCTATGCAAAATTCTGTTATCAATCTTGTGTTTCACGTTTGCATTAAATTAGTGGTCCCCAACCCTTTTGGCACCAGGGACTGGTTTCGTGGAAGATGATTCTTCCATGGATGGGGGTAGGGTGGGGTTGGGTGGGGGATGGTTCAGGCTTTGGACCATTACTGGTCCACGGCCTGGGGGTTGGGGACCACTGCATTAAATGAGTGACTAATAAATACTCTGTAAAAGCAAAAGTGGACTTCCTCTATCCTAAAACAGAAGCAGCGATGTCTGAAAAAGGCCATTTATAGTCCATTAAAGCAGACACTTTTTTTTTTTTTTTTTTTTTTTTTTTTTGCTGTACGCGGGCCTCTCACTGTTGTGGGCTCTCCCGTTGCGGAGCACAGGCTCCGGACGCACAGGCTCAGCGGCCATGGCTCACGGGCCCAGCCGCTCCGCGGCATATGGGATCCTCCCAGACCGGGGCACGAACCCGTATCCCCTGCATCGGCAGGCGGACTCTCAACCACTGCGCCACCAGGGAGGCCCAGACACATTTTTTTTTTATCATAAAAAAGTTTACATAGGAATTCCCTGGTGGTGCAGTGGTTAAGAATCAGCCTGCCAATACAGGGGACAAGGGTCCAAGCCCTGGTCCAGGAAGATCCCACATGCTGCGGAGCAACTAAGCCTGTGTGCCATAACTACTGAGCCTGCACTCTACAGCCGCTAGCCACAACTACTGAGCCCGCAAGCCACAACTACTGAAGCCCGCGCACCTAGAGCCCATGCTCCGCAAGAAGGGAAGCCACTGCAACGAGAAGCCCCCGCACCGCAACGAAGAGTAGGCCCTGCTCGCTGTGACTAGAGAAAGCCCACGCAGCAACAAAGACCCAATGCAGCCAAAAATAAATAAATACATTTTAAAAATTAAAAAATAATTTTAAAAAATTAAAATGTTACATAAACCAGTTTACATTGCTTTGCCAATGGGACAAGCAGGTGCTGCCAGCAGGAACCCCACCTGGATCTCCCCGTGGAGACTTCAGAGTGAGGCTGTGTTGTCTTGGTCTCTGGGTCCCAGAGGAGGCTGGTTAGAGGATCCACAGAGCCTGGCAACACCACCTCCTGCACCAGCGGCCAGACCTGGGCACACATGAGCTCCTTCTATTCTCTGCCTCTGGGACCCCCATCCTGAAGACGCCCTTTGTGTCCTGTGGTCTGTCATGATCTCCTTCACACAAGAGACTCAGGGTTCCAGCCTCAACATCACTGCCCCACAGTGGCCTTCGAAGGCTGATCACCCTACTTCGGCTGCTGAACTATGGAATGAGACCTGTACCTCCATACAGCAGCCAGGCTCTGCCCAGGGGTCCCCGAGGTGACCCTGTTGGCTGCCCCCATCTCTCCTGGCACCTGTTCCTGCACTCTGGTGCCTTGGAGAGGCCCACACCTTTCCACATGGCTTCCTTTGCCCTCCCACCTGACTCCACCTGGCTAACCACCCCCTGCACTTCAGGATGTGGACAGCCCCCTGCCTTAGGTTGGGCAGGCGGGTACTGCTACTCCGAGCTTGCATGGCCCCCACACACATTGCTCCTTCCCTAGACCTCAGATTCTCTGAGGACAGGACTTCTGTTTCCTCAAGACCAGCACAGGGTCTGGTGCACACATGACCCAGGGGTGACAGATGCTTATTCCTCAAGGATCTCATGTACCACAAGCTCCCGAATAGACCCAGAGCTCCATGCTGAGCCCTTGGAGGCCTGGACCCCTTGATTCCCAGGCACTCCCCACCTGATGCTAAGGCAGATGGGGCTGCCAGGGGGCCTGGTAGGGCCTCTCTGTGTTCCAGAAAGCACAGTCCCTCTTTTACAAGTGTGAGGGTAGCAATATCAAATGATTTCTTCATAGCCTCTAATCTGGCTGCTTATTTATTTATTTAATACCTGCATTAAATTAGGCCAAGCATTTAACCCAAATGCATGGAATAACTACCCCAACTCTTATTTTCCGTTTTTAGTACAATTTGTATTTACTACACGCCTGTCAGTGCTGTGGGCATTCAAAAGAGGGGAGACGGCCCAATACTGAATGAGGGAATGAATGAATGAATTTACTTATTTACTGCAAAGATTAGATTGCCAAATCAATATTTTCAGTCAGTTACCCTGAAATGGGAAAGAAATCATCTACCACGGTGTCCCCTGGCACATGGCAGGGTGTCCCCTGATCAATCCGTTTTTATTAAATAACTAAAAACCTGAATGAAACCAAAGGCACTCTGGTCCTGGGGGCAGCAGAAGCCAAATGTATAAGGAGTCTTCAACCAAAGAATCTTCTCTCCAGTTGGTTTCATAGTTCAGTGTAACACTGGGAGTTTATGCCCAATACAAACAGAAATAGAATAGAAGTGATCACAAAACACATTTAAGCAACTAATCTACAATTGCAGGAGTTTCACTATCATTTAACACGTTCTAGATTCATAAGTGCATAAGGAGGCTGGCACAGCAGCTGGTGACAGGGCCCTGGAAGGCAGGCAGTCCAGAATGTGGCGATTTTTCTGAGTGCCACACCGGCTCCTGATCCATCAGCGTCTCCAGGGAAACAAAGCTGACAGGGACAGCAGACAGGCATCAGGGCCTCAGCGGGCCTCACAGGAGGCTTCCGAAGCTCAGCGTCTTTGACAGCTGATAGAGACATGATAGAGGGGTGTCTGGGCTGAGGCCTTCTTTTTCCAATTGCAAATTTTCCTGCCACAAGTACCTGAACTAGACTTCCTTTTGTGTGAAGGTAGAAAGTCAGGCTTTCATTTGTTAAATCTGACTTAAAAATGCACACGCCAGCCCTCCCTTCCTTCCCTACCTTTTCCTCCTTTGTTCCCTTGTCTCCTTGCTGGTTCACAGTCAAAAAGCCTCAAAGTTTTAGTTTAGATGGTGGCCAAGTACAAAGGCTCAGAGTGCTGGGTTTGAGCCTGAATTCTCAAAATTAAAAGGCTTTCTTTCCCTCTCACTACAAATGCTCCATGCTGCCTCTGTAGGCTGTGACTGCCAGCAGAGCTGCCCTTTTTTTTTTTTTTAATCAAATGTGTAAAGAGTATCTAAGGGCTGGCTATGCCTTCAGACAGTTAAGCAATAGAGTTGTTTTTATAGAAAACCAACTTCGAAACCTAAATAAGGGCCGTTCTTTAAAATAGCCCTCTTAAAGAATCTGTACTTAATCCAACACGGTGCCACTGCATAAAACACGTCTGGATCTGCGCTGCTGAAATGATCTGCTCTGCCAGGTGACAGGCCAGCCTGTCTGCTTCCCAATGTCGACTGAAAAACATGCACAACCTAAAAGTTGAGAGCTGTGTTTTATTCCGCGTACATTCTGAACACTTCACGACCAGGACACAGCATCTCAGATAACACTGAAGAACCATTCTGAAGAGGTGGGGTGGGGTGGCCAAGATATATAGTAGTTTTTGCAACAAAAGACCAGGTAGTCCGAACATCAAAAGATTACGTTGATTAAAGAAAACCAGATATATCAAGTTAAGGAATTCGGTGCTTTTCTCTGTATGTGAAAGATGCAAGAGTCTGTGCTCAATGAAATCATTCCTTTGACATGCATCTCAGCTATCTGGGGCCAAGTAGCCTGTGCTTTCTCATCCTGAGTTTCTTCAGGCAGGCTGTTGGCGTGAGGGTGAGAGTGGCTTCAAGGCAAACACTGTTTCCATCCTGAGTTCGCTCAGGGCTCACTGTCCCTAAGGTGATGGCTTGATGGCTGCAACATCCTTTTTTTTACTGATATAGCAGGTGATATTTTTCATTCACACCAACCACAGGCCTCCAGTCCCTTTCATCACCAAAGGTGATGTGTGACGTGTAGGCACAGACCAGGCAGCGCGGTGTGAACCTGTCCCGTTTTGGAGATCACTGAGCAGACAGCCCAGCTGGAAAAAAGGCACCCACCTCTCACAAGGTGGCTTGAAGGGAACTGAAACCTGGGGTGCATTTATAACCAAGTGGATTCTGAGGGCAGCTCCCAAGGGTAACCATGTAGGAGAGAGTCATACTGCTGGTATTAGAAGAAAATCAGGATGGAGGATACAAAAAGAGGTCAGCTAAGGAGCCCCTGCACTAACCTGGGAAATAACCAAAAGGGCAGCAGGAAAGTAGAATTCTAAAGCACAACCAGACTAGTTCACTCATTGGAATTCAAGAGACAGAAAAAAAATGCCCAGCTTGAAAGATAGGCAATTTGGACCAAATGTCCAGCTGGGGGCAAATAGAAACACAGGACAAAATATTAAAAATGACTGCCCAAAGGTACCAGAGATTTAACAAGAAGGTGAAGTAGAATCAAATCTAGAAAAGACAAAAAATCTGGAGAGTTGGGACTGATCTTTGGGGCCTCTTTTTCCTTCAGGGAGTCTCTGGTCTGTGAAAGAGGTAGTAGAGAAATGAGTGGAGCTAATGAGACCAGTGGTGAGTGCAGGACCTGAGCCAGTTTCCTCCCTCTGCTGTAACACATGTGCTATCTTCCAGGTCTGGAGGTCAAAAGTTGGAAAGGGGCCTCACTGAGCTAAAACCAAGGTATCTAGAGTGCTATGTTGCTGTGTTCCTTCTGGAGGCTCTAGGAGAAAATCCACTGCTTTACCTCTTCCAGCTTCTCGAGGCCCTTCCCATTCCTTCACTCACAGCTTCCTTCCATTTTCAAAGTCAGCACCTGGGGATGGAGTCTTTCTCACGCTGCATCTCACATTCACTGTCCTGCCTCCTCTTTCACTTCTAAGGGCCCCTGTAATTACTAGGAGACTGCCTCAATAGTTCAGGATAATTAGTGATATTATCCCCACCTCAGGGACAGCTGATTAACCACCTTAATTCCATTTGCAACTTTAATTTCCCCTTGTCATGTAACACAACATATTCCCTGGTCCAGGGGATTAAGACATGGGCAACTCTGAGGAGCTATTATTCTGCTACCATAGAACTCACTGGGGCCTGGCAACCCAGAGAGAGAGAGAGAGAGAGAGAGAGAGAGAGAGAGAGAGAGAGAACCAGAAGTAAGAGTGAGCCTTTGTGCAAACTGCTCCCCAGCTTATGGTCAACTGGGTGGCCCAGAAAATATCACCCACTGGCACTGGATTAAGGTCATTCCAGATTGCAGAAACTCCCAGATAATGAACAAAACAAAGTCCTCATTTAATTAAAAAAATACATATAATTCTAGTCCTCAAATTATTTATAAGAAATAAATTTCCAAGTACAATGTCAGACACATACTCAGAGATAACCAAGCACAACACAAGATAAGGTACATACAATAAGAACCAACAAAAACAAGAATAGGATCAGGCTTATAGGGACTTTAAATTACCATGCTTGTGATGATGCTGAAGCTAAAGACAAGATTGACCAGACTGACACTTAGAAGAGCTAGAAACTATAAAAAATGACCTAACAGATTTAAACAAATGAACACCTCATACCAGGCAGAATGGCCATCATCAAAAGCCTACAAATAATAAATACTGGAGGATGTGGAGAAAAGGGAACCCTCCTACACTGTGGGTGAGAATGTAAACTGGTGGAGCTACTATGGAAAACAGTTTGGAGGTTCCTTAAAAGACTAAAAATAGTTACCAGATGACCCAGCAATCCCACTCCTGGGCATATATCTGGAGAAAACCATAATTCAAAAAGATACATGCGCCCCAATGTTCATAGCAGCACTATTTACAATAGCCAAGACATGGAAGCAACCTAAGTGTCCATCAACAGATGAATGGATAAAGCAGATGTGGTACATACATACAACAGAATATTACAAAGAATGAAATAATGCCATTTGCAGCAACGTGGAGGGACCTGGAGATTATCATACTAAGTGAAGTAAGTCAGAGAGAGAAAGACAAATACTACATGATACCACTTATACATGGAATCTAAAAAAATGAAACAAATGAACTTATTTACAAAACAGAAAGAGACTCACAGACAAAGAAAACAAACTTATGGTTACCAAAGGGGAAAGGGTGGTACAAATCAGGAGTTTGGGATTAAAATATACACACTACTATATATAAAATAGATAACCAACAAGGACAGGGACAGGGAACTATACTCAATATCATGTAATAACCTATAATGGAAAAGAATCTAAAAAACAATATATGTGTGTGTATGTGTGTGTGTGTGTATACACACACACACACACACATACACACACATATAATTGAATCTCTTTGCTGTATACCTGAAACTAATACAACATTGTAAATCAACTATATTTCAATAAAAATTAAACAAACAAAAAACCAACTAGGCCTTTAAAAAAATTTACAAGCTTGATGACTGATTCAATGGAAGATTTGGTAAAGCTGAAGAGAAAATTAGTACACTAGAAGAAAAGTTAGAAAAAAAAATAGAATAAGGCATTGGGAGACTAGAGGTTGAAAGCTAACAGAAGAGAGGGTAAGAGACACAGAGGAGAGAGGGGGAAAGGCTGACATATTTGTCACCGGGAAGGAGGGAACAAATTATGCAGGAGGAATATTTGAAGAAATAATAGCTGAGAATTTAGTAAATCTGATTAAAAGCACCAAACCACAGATCCAAAAACCTTAAATAGGTAAAGGGAGATTATACCTAGTCACACGACACTAAAATGCTGAAGACCAAAGAAGATAAAATCTTAAAAGGAAACTGAGAGTGTCACTGGCCGACTAGAACTAAAGAAAATCTAAATAGTGCTCTTCAAAGAGAAGGAAAAATGGCCCTGGTTCAGACGCAGGAAAGAATGAAGAGCAACAAAAAGGTAAATGTGAGGGCAAATGTAAATACATGGTGACTGTATTAAACAATAATAATGACGTTTCAGGGGATTTATAAACAGATATAATTACAACACATACCTATAAGAGCATATAAGTTAAGAGAGAATAAAAAGATGTTAAAAGAAAAAGTCCTTGCATTGTCCAGGAAGAAGATAAAAATCAATTCATATTTATTAAATACTGATAAGTCAAAGATGCAAGCTGTAATTTCTAATACAACCACTAATATAAGAGTAAAGGAATGTATAACTTCCAACCCAACTGGAGAAAGAAAAGTAAAACGCTCAATTGGGAATTCCCTGTCTGTACAGTGGTTAGGACTCGGAGCTTTCACTGTCAAGGGCCCAGGTTTGATCCCTGGTCAGAGAACTAAGATTCATGTGGCATGGCAAAAAAAAAAAAAAAAAAAAAAAAACACCTCTCAATTAATCTAAAAGCAGGCGAAAATGGAGGAAAAGGGGAAAATGGTCCAGGCAGAACAAATAAAAGATGGAATCTTCACACTCAAATATACTTCCCAACAGTAACATTAAAAGTGAATCATGTAAAATCTTTTAGGGAAAATATAAAGATTGTCAGAATGAATTTATTAAATATGGTATTTGTAAGAAAAATACAGATACCAGAAAACAATGTGAAAGGATGAAAAATATATCTGACAAAGAGTAACAAAAAGAAAGCTAGTGTACCTGTATTAATCTTAGACAAGGTAATTTTGAATCAAAAAGCATATCTACATACAAAAAGGGTTAACTCAAAATGATAAAAAGTTCAATTCATAAGAAAATAAAAATAACTCTAAATAACATAACTTCAAAACAAATCCACAATCTTAATAGGGGGATTTTAACAATCCTTTCTCAGTATCTGATAGGACAGTCAAAAACCCAGAAGGTATAGAAAATTTGAACAGCACTATTAACAAACTTAACTGAATAGATATATACGTATATATATAAAACACTGCACTCAGACTTCCCTGGTGGCTCAGTGGTTAAGAATCTGCATGCCAATGCAGGGGACGTGGGTCCAATCCCTGGTCCAGGAAGATCCCACATGCCATGGAGCAACTAAGCCCATGTGGCACAACTACCGAAGCCCTCGCACCTAGAGCCCATGCTCTGCAACAAGAGAAGTCTGAACACCACAATGAATACCCAACACAGCCAATAAATAAATAAATAAATATAAAACAATGCACTCAACAACTGCAGAATACATCCTTTTCAAGTGCACACACAAAATTTACAAACATTAACCACTTTCTGAGCCATAAAGCAAGTAACAAATCTCAAAGAAGTGAACATAGAATTCAAATAAACCAGAATACATAATAAAAAGACAATGATTTTTAAAAAGACTACTTGCTTTGAAATTATGGAATATAATTCTAAATAATCAATTGGTCAAAGAAAAAAGTCACAAGAGAAATTAAGACATGTATTTACCTAAATAATATTAAATACACTATGTATCAAAACTTGTGGGATATTGCTCCCTTTCAGGGAAATTAAGAGCCTATTTGCATATATTAAAAGTATTAAAAGCTGCAATAACAAGATAAGCATCCACCTCAAAAATTAGAAAACAGTAAATGAAATCTAAAGAAAGTTAAAGGAAGGCTATATTAAACATAATAGAAAAAAATAAAAGTACAAATATCATAACTAATCCACCTCAGAAAGATTGAGCTTGAAAAGAATGAGTACAAATTACAAATAACAGGCATAAAAAAGAGGTTTTCACTATAGATCCTACATGCATCAAAAAGTTTAAAGGTATTATATGAATAACTGTATGCCAATAACTTTGAAACTTAAATGAAAAGAACAGGTTATTAGAGAAATACAAAATACTAAAATTTATAGAAGAAAAATAAACATTCTAGTTATTTAAACATTAATGAATTTAAAAATATTTAAATCTTCCACAAAGAAAACTTCAGATTCAGATGGTTCCACCAGTGAATTTTAGCAAAATCTGAGGAAGTAATAACACTCACTTATGAAAACTGTTCAGCGATAAGTACAAACACTTTCCAACTTACTTTCTGAAGCCAACATCAACTTGATACTGAAATCCAACAAACACATGAAAACAGAAAATTACAAGCCTACCTTACTATGCAAATATTCTTAATAAAACATTAGCAAACTAAGCCCAACAGTATATATTAAAAGATAATACATTAGGAAAGTGGTTGTAGTCCAAACATTCAAGGTTGGTATGGTATTAGAAAAAAATCAGAGATTGGTTCACGATGGCAGAGTAGAAGGACATGCTCTCACTCCCTCTTGCAAGAGCACCAGAATCACAACTAACTGCTGAACAATCATCAACAGGAAGACACTGGAACTCACCAAAAAAGATACAACACATCCAAAGACAAAGGAGAAGCCACAATGAGATGGTAGGAGGGGCGCAATCACAATAAAATCAAATCCCATAACTTCTGGGTGGGTGACTCACACACTGGAGAACACTTATACCACAGAAGTCCACCCACTGGAGTGAAGGTTCTGAGCCCCATGTCAGGCTTCCCAACCTGGGGGTCCAGCAACGGGAGGAGGAATTCCTAGAGAATCAGACTTTGAAGGGTAGTAGGATTTCATTACACGACTTTGACAGGACTGGGGGAAACAGAGACTCCACTTTTGGAGGGCACACATAAAGCAGTGTGTGCAGCGGGACCCAGGGGAAGGACGAGTGACCGCAGAGGAGACTGAACCAGACCTACCTGCTAGTGTTGGAGGGTCTCCTCCAGAGGTGGGGGGGGGGAGCTGTGTCTCACTGTGAGGACAAGGACACTGGCAGCAGAAATTCTGGGAAGTACTCCTTGGCGTGAGCCCTCCCAGAGTCCACCATTAGCCCCACCAAAGAGCCCGGGAAGGCTCCAGTGTTGGGCTGCCTCAGGACAAACAACCAACAGGGAGGAAACCCAGTGCCACCCATCAGCAGACAAGCAGACTGAAGTTTTACTGAGCTCTGCCCACTACAGCAACAGCCAGCTCAACCCACAACCAGTCCCTCCCATCAGGAAACTTGCACAAGCCACTTGGATAAACTAATCCACCAGAGGGCAGACAGCAGAAGCAAGAACAACTACAATCCTGCAGCCTGTGGAACAAAAACCACATTCACAGAAAGATAGACAAGATGAAAAGGCAGAGGGCTATGTAACACATGAAGGAACAAGAAAAAAACCCTCAAAAACAACTAAATGAAGTGGAGATAGGCAACCTTTCACAAAAAGAATTCAGAATAATGATAGTGAAGATGATCCAGAACCTCAGAAAAAGAATGGAGGCAAAGATTGAGATGACGCAAGAAACGTTTAACAAAGATCTAGAAGAACTAAAGAACAAACAAACAGAGAAGAACACACAATAACTGAAATGAAAACTGAAAACACACTGGAAGGAATCAATAGCAGAATAACTGAGGCAGAAGAACGGATAAGTGACCTGGAAGACAGAATGGTGGAATTCACTGCTGCGGAACAGAATAAAGAAGAAATGAAGACAGCCTAAGAGACCTCTGAGACAACATTAAACGCAACAACATTCACATTATAGGGGTCCCAAAAGGAGAAGAGAGACACAAAGGACCCGAGAAAATATCCAAAAAGATTATAGTTGAAAACTTCCCTAACCTGGGAAAGGAAATAGCCACCCAAGTCCAGGAAGCTCAGAGAGTCCCATACAGGATAAACCCAAGGAGAAACATGCCGAAACACATAGTAATCAAATTGGCAAAAATTAAAGACAAAGAGAAAGTATTGAAAGCAGCAAGGGAAAAACAACAAATAACTTACAAGGGAACTCCCATAAGGTTAACAGCTGATTTCTCAGCAGAAACGCTACAAGCCAGAAGGGAGTGACATGATACACTTAAAGTGACGAAAGGGAAGAACCTACAACCAAGATTACTCTACCCGGCAAGGATCTCATTCAGATTTGATGGAGAAATCAAAAGCTTTTCAAACAAGCAAAAGGTAAGAGAATTCAGCACCACCAAACCAGCTCTACAACGAATGCTAAAGGAACTTCCTAAGTGGGAAAGACAAAAGAAGAAAAGGACCTACAAAAACAAACCCAAAACAATTAAGAAAATGGTCATAGGAACATACATATCGATAATTACCTTAAACGTGAATGGATTAAATGCTCCAACCAAAAGACACAGGCTAGCTTAATGGATACGAAAACAAGACCCATATATATGCTGTCTACAAGAGACCCACTTCAGACCTAGGGACACATACAGACTGAAAGTGAGGGAATGGAAAAAGATGTTCCATGCAAATGGAAATCAAAAGAAAGCTGGAGTAGCAGTACTCATATCAGATAAAGTAGACTTTAAAATACAGAATGTTATAAGAGACAAGGCAGGACACTACAAAATAATCAAAGGATCAATCCAAGAAGAAGATATAACAATTATAAATATATATACACCCAACACAGGAGCACCTCAATACATAACACAACTGCTAACAGCTATAAAAGAGGAAATTGACAGTAACACAGTAATAGTGGGGAACTTTAACACCTCACTTACACCAATGGACAGATCATCCAAACAGAAAATTAATAAGAAAACAAGCTTTAAGTGACAGAATAGACCAGATAGATTTAATTGATATTTACAGGACATTCCATCAAAAACCAGCAGATTACACTTCCTTCTCAAGTGTGCACGGAACAGTCTCCAGGATAGATCACATTTTGGGTCACAAATTAAGCCTCAGTAAATTTAAGAAAATTGAAATCGTATCAAGCATCTTTTCTGACCACAACGTGATGAGATTAGAGATGAATTACAGGGGAAAAAAAAGTAAAAAAAAGACACAAAAACATGGAGGCTAAACAATACGTTACTAAATAACCAAGAATCACTGAAGAAATCAAAGAGGAAATCAAAAAATACCTAAAGACAAATGACAATGAAAATACGATGATACAAAACCCATGAGATGCACCAAAAGCAGTTCTAAGAGGGAATTTAATAGCTATACAAGCCTACCTCAAGAAATAACAAACATCTCAAATAAACAATCTAACCTTACGCCTAAAAGAACTAGAGAAAGAAAAAACAAAACCCAAAGTTAGTAGAAGGAAAGAAATCAGAAAGATCAGAGCAGAAATAAATGAAATAGAAACAAAGAAAACAATAGCAAAGATCAATAAAACTAAAAACTGGTTCTTTGAGAAGATAAACAAAACTGATAAACCACTAGCCAGACTCATCAAGAAAAAGAGCGAGAGGATGCAAATCATTAAAATTAGAAATGAAAAAGAAGTTACAGGGCTTCCCTGGTGGCACAGTGATTGGGAATCCGCCTGTCAATGCAGGAGACAAGGGTTCGAGCCCTGGTGGGAAGATCCCCCATGCACTGGAGCATCTAAGCCTGTGCGCCACAACTACTGAGCCCGTGTGCCACAACTACTGCGTGCCTAGAGCCCGTTCTCCACAACGGGAGAGGCCACCATAATGAGAAGCCCGTGCACTCCAACAAAGAGTAGCCCTCACTCGCCACAACAAGAAAAAATCCGCACACAGCAACAAAGACCCAACACAGCCAAAAATAAAATAAATAAATTAAAATAAAAATATCCTGTTAAAAAATAATAATAAAAAAAAGAAGTTACAACAGACACTGCAGAAATACAAAGCATCCTAAGAGACTACTACAAGCAACTCTATGCCAATAAAATGGACAACCTGGAAGGAATAGACAAATCATTAGAAAGGTATAACCTTCCAGGACTGAACCAGGAAGAAATAGAAAATATGAACAGACCAATCACAAGTAATGAAACTGAAACTGTAATTAAAAATCTTCCAACAAACAAAAGCCCAGGGCCCAATGGCTTCACAGGAGAATTCTATCAAACATTTACAGAAGAGCTAACACCTATCCTTCTCAAACTCTTTCAAAAAATTGCCGAGGAAGGAACATACCCAAACTCATTCTATGAGGCCACCATCACCCTGATACCAAAACGAGACAAAGATGCTACAAAGAAAGAAAATTACAGACCAATATCACTGATGAATATAGATGCAAAAATCGTCAACAAAATACGAACAAACAGAAACCAACAACACATTAAAAGGATCATACACCATGATCAAGTGGGATTTACCCCAGGGATGCAAGGATTCTTCAATATATGCAAATCAATCAGTGATACACCATATTAACAAACTGAAGAAGAAAAAACATATGATCATCTCAACAGATGCAGAAAAAGCTTCTGACAAAATTCAACACCCATTTATGATAAAAACTCTCCAGAAAGTGGGCATAGAGGGAACCTACCTCAACATAATAAAGGCCATATATGACAAACCCACAGCAAACATCATTCTCAGTGGTAAAAAACTGAAAGCATTTCCTCTAAGATCAGGAACAAGACAAGGGTGCCCACTCTCACCACTATTATTCAACATAGTTTTGGAAGTTTTACCCACAGCAATCAGAGAAGAAAAAGAAATAAAAGGAATCCAAATCAGAAAAGAAGAAGTAAAACTGTCGCTGTTCGCAGATGACATTATACTATACATAGGGAATCCTAAAGATGCCACCAGAAAACTACTAGAGCTAATCAATGAATTTGGTAAAGTAGCAGAATACTAAATTAATGCACAGAAATCTCTTGCATTCCTATACACTAATAATGAAAAATCTGAAAGAGAAATTTAGGAAACACTATTTACCACTGCAACAAAAAGAATAAAATACCTAGGAATAAATCTATCTAGGGAGACAAAAGACCTGTATGCAGAAAACTATAAGATGCTGATGAAAGAAATTAAAGATGATACAAACAGATGGAGAGATATACCGTGTTCTTGTACTGGAAGAATCAATACTGTGAAAATGACTATACTACCCAAAGCAATCTACAGATTCAACACAATCCCTATCAAATTACCAATGGCATTTTTTACAGAACTAGAACAAAAAGCTTAAAATTTGTATGGAGACAAAAAAGACACTGAATAGCCAAAACGGTCTTGAGGGAAAAAAAACGAGCTGGAGGAATCAGGCTTCCGGACTTCAGACTATATTACAAAGCTACAGTAATCAAGACAATATGGTACTGGCACAAAAACAGAAATATAGATCAATGGAACAAGATAGAAAGTGCAGAGATAAACCCACACACTTGTGGTCAACTAATCTATACCAAAGGAGGCAAGGATATATAATGGAAAAAAGACAGTCTCTTCAATAAGTGGTGCTGGGAGAACTGGACAGCTACATGTAAAAGAATGAAATGAGAACACTCCCTAAAACCATACACAAAAATAAACTCAAAATGGATTAGAGACCTAAATGTAAGACTGGACACTATAAAACTCTTAGAGGAAAACAGGAAGAACACTCTTTGATATAAATCACAGCAAGATCTTTTTTGATCCACCTCCTAGAGTAATGGAAATAAAAACAAAAATAAACAAACGGGACCTAATGAAACTTCAAAGCTTTTGCATAGCAAAGGAAACCATAAACAAGATGAAAAGACAACCCCCAGATGGGAGAAAATATTTGCAAACGAATCAACGGACAAAGGATTAATCTTCAAAATATATAAACAGCTCATGCAGCTCAATATTAAAGGAACAAACAACCCAATCCAAAAATGGGCAGAAGACCTAAATAGACATTTCTCCAAAGAAGACATACAGGTGGCCAAGAAGCACATGAAAAGCTGCTCAACATCACTAATTATTAGAGAAATGCAAATCAAAACTACAGTGAGGTATCACCTCAGACCAGTTAGAATGGGCATCATCAGAAAATCTACAAACAACAAATGCTGGAGAGGGTGTGGAGAAAAGGGAACCCTCTTGCACTGTTGGTGGGAATGTAAATTGATACAGCCACTATGGAGAACAGTATGGAGGTTCCTTAAAATACTAAAAATAGAATTACCATATGACGCAGCAATCCCACTAAGGGGTATATAACCAGAGAAAACCATAATTCTATAAGACACATGCACCCCAATGTTCGTTGCAGCACTATTTACAATAGCCAGGTCATGGAAGCAACCTAAATGCCCATCAACATAATAGATAAAGAAGATATGGTACATATATACAATGGAATATTATTCAGCCATAAAAAGGAATGAAATAGGGTCATTTGTAGAGACGTGGATGTATCTAGAAACTGTCATACAGAGTGAAGTAAGTCAGAAAGAGAAAAACAAATATCGTATATTAATGCATATATGTAGAATCTAGAAAAAATGGTACAGATGAACCGGTTTGCAGGACAGAAATTGAGACGTATGCAGAGAACAAACATATGGACACCAAGGGGGGAAAGTGGCGGGGGGTTGTGTTTGTGTCATGAATTGGGAGATTGGGATTGACATATATACACTAATATGTATAAAATGTATAACTAATAAGAGCCTGCTGTATAAAAAAATAAAAATAAAATTCAAAAAAAAGAAAAATATCAGTGTAATTAGCCACATTAGCACAAAAGGAGAAAAATCATACAATCAGCTCACTTGAAGCAGAAAATGCATTTTATACAATTCGACATCCATTCATGATAACGTCTCTTAACAGAATAAAAATAAGAGGGATCATTCTTAGGCTGTAAATGGTATTCAGCAATATCATACTGAAATGTCATACATAATAGTGAAATGTTCAAAATTTTCCCTTTAAGGTTCGTATCAGAGAAAGAATGTCTGATATCACCACTTTTATTGAAGACTGTATTGGAGGTCCTTACCTTTGCAAATGGGCAAAAATAGGAACTAAGGCTATGATAATTGGAAAGGTAGAAATGCTATCATCATTAACAAATGAAATGATTATATGTGTAGAAAATCTAAAATAATCTTCAGAAAACTTGTTAGAATTAATAAGTGTAAATCCACTTATTAATTAGCAAGGTTTCTGGATACCAGATCAACTACTGTATTTCTACAGACTGTATACACATACATACATATATATGCATGTATAGTGCATTTACTACTTTGTAAAGTCACACACATTGCATTTATATACACATTATAACAAGCTAACCAAATTATTTTGCTAGGATTAAATCTAACAAGAATGTACAAAGACTCTATGTTGAAAACTAGAAAGTGTTATTAAGACATAATTAATGGAGAAATATATAGTATTTATGAATTAGAGAATTCAAAATTGTTACAATATTGATTCTCATCTCTCCAAATTTATCTATATATTCAATGTAATCACAATCAAAATTCCAACCTCTTTGGGAATTCCTTTGGGAACAAGTTTATTGTAAAAGAATGGAAATGCAAATAGCCAGGAATAGTAATGACACTCTTGAAAAGAAGAGCAAAGTGGGAGGAAGACTTCTAACACGTACTAAGACTTATCAGAAAGCAACGTAGGGGCTTCCCTGGTGGCACAGTGGTTGAGAGTCCGCCTGCCGATGCAGGGGATACGGGTTCGTGCCCTGGTCTGGGAAGATCCCACATGCCGCGGAGCGGCTGGGCCCGTGAGCCATGGCCACTGAGCCTGCGCGTCCGGAGCCTGTGCTCCGCAACGGGAGAGGCCACAACAGTGAGAGGCCCGCATACCGCAAAAAAAAAAAAAAAAAGAAAGCAACGTAATTAAAACAGTACCGTGCTGGTATAAGGACAAACTAAGGGCACACAAATGGATGGAAGAGCATGGAGGCCTGCATACAGAGCTGTGCATGATGGTCATCTGATCTACGATACGGTGGTGCTGCTCTGGGTAAAGGGTGTCTTTTCAATAAATGATTTTGGGATAACTGGGCATCCACATGGGAAAAGCAAGCCATCTACAAAAATCAATTCCAGGCTGACTGTGGCCCTAAATGTAAAAGGTAAAGCAATAAAGCTTTTATAAAGTTACAGGAAAATATCTTCATGATACCAGGGTAAAGAAAGATCTACTAAATAGTAAACTAGAGAGATTAGTCACAAAGGAAAAGATGAATACATTGTCTTCTAGAAATATTAGTAACTTCCCTTCATCAAAGGACATCACAGAAAAGGTGAAGAGGCAAGCCACAAAATGGGAGAAAATATCTGCATAGGGCTTTTATAAAAGAATATACAAAGAATTCTTCAAAAATAATTACAAAAAGACAGGTAACCGAGCCATCCTCCTCAGGGGCAATCCCCTTGCAGAACTAAGCGCCCAGGGGAAGAGGTTGGGAATGTGTCATTGAGTGAACTGAAAGACAGGTACAATACCTATGAGAAAGGCAGGAGATTTTTAAATTTAAAGTTCAGGACTTCTGCTACTGGTCAAGATTTACTAACAGAGACAGGACTTAATCTACAGTTGAAAACAACACACAAAATATATAAATCAAAGATCTTCAAGACATGGAACATTTGGACAGCAACACCTGAAAGATGGAAAACAAAGGAACTGAGTCCTACAGATGCCCCAGATTACTGCCCAGACTGAAAGACTTTACAGGCCATGACTGTGGAGGGGAACCCAACTGGCTGATTTCCTCAGTTGACAAGCTGGACCTGGGAGTCCAAGGAGACTAGGAGAGTTAGTTTGCAGGACAGAGTACCAGAGAGGAGAAAAGTACACAGAGAACCTCAGAGATCTGCAGAGGTTCCCCCGTGAGTATCCAGCAAGGATGATAGATGCATACTTGTGAGGGAATTGTATGTGGCAGGGAGAGAAACATTCAAAAAGGGTTAGAGGGTACTGTGCTCTGGGCTCAAACACGTCCTGGAACAGTAACTGTTCCTATCAGCCAGACTGGGAAAATGCATAATCCATGGGCACTGGTAGGGTATTCAGGTATGGAGAATAATTAACTCGAAATGAGTACTGCTTTGGACACACCTAACAAATCAAACTGTTCTCAGTTACTTAACTGCAGTCCAAAGCAAAGCTCAAGAATATTTAAAGGAACATGAAAATAGGCAGCACCCAATAATGTAAAATCCAAATACAGAGAAGGAAAATAAGATCCATAATGAGGAGAATAAATAAATCCTTTGAAACTGATCTGGAAAAGAGATAGTTGTTAGAATTAATAGGAAAGGGCATTGAAATAGTAATTATGACTGGATTTCCTATGATTAAAAATTTAAGTAGAGACAGGAAAGGCATAAAAAAAAAAGACCCAAATTGAACATCTAGAGATGAAAATGACAGTGTTTGAGATGAAAAATAAACTGGATGAGATGAACAGCAGATTTAGAATTCCAAAAGAAAAGACAGTGAACTTGAATGACTGAAACATAAACTATCCAAACTAAAATACAAGAAGAAAAAGAATCAAAAGGAAAAGAGCATCAGTGAATTATAGGACAAATTCAAGAAGCCTAATATTTGACTACTTGGAGTCCTCAAAGGAGGGGGAGGGTATAAAAAATATTTGAAAAAGTAATGGCCCAAAAGTTTCCAAATCTGATAAAAACTATAAACCTACAGAATCAAGAATCCCAAGGCCAAAAATTACAAAGAAAACTACAAAGGCACATCATAATCAATTTGCTCAGAACCAAAAATCTTCAGAGCAACTATGTTACATATAAAGGTACAAAAATAAAGATGACTGCAGATTTCTCAGTGGAAATAATATAAACAAGAAGCAGGGAAGTAACATCTTCCAAGCACTGAAAGGAGAGGTACTGTCAACCTAGAATTCTATACCTAGTAAAGATATCTTTCAAAGAGAAAAGCAAAATAAAGATGTTTTCACATAAACAAAAGCTGGAAAAAACTCATCACAACAGAGCCACACTCTTTGATATGTGTGTATAAACAAAAATAATAGCAATGTATTGTGGTATTTAATGCACTTATAAAAGTAAAATTCAGGATGACAATAGTACAAAGGCTGCAAGAAGTATGTAAGTATGCCATTGCAAGGTTCTTTAATTATATGTGAAATGGAATAATTTCACTTGGGATAGACTGTGATGAGTGAAAGATATTATCTTACAAACCCTGAAGCAGCTACTAAAATAGCAAAATAAAGAGTTACAGCTAAAAGAGAGAACAGAAAAAGAAAATAAGGAGAACAGAGGTAAGAAAACAAATATTAAACCTAACCACATGAGTCATCATATTAAATGCCAAAGCTTTAAATATTTCTATTAAAAGGTAGACATTATCAGAAAGGATTAAAATTTTAAAAAGGCAAGACCTAACTCTATGCTGCTTACAAAAAATGCACTTTAAAAATAGACACACACAGGTTAAAAATAAAAGGTTACCATGTTAATACCAGTCAAAAGAAAGCTGGAATGACTATATTATTACTGGAGAAAGTCAATTTTAGAGCAAAGAATATAGCCAGGGATGTACAAAGTTATTTCATAGTGATAAAGGGGTCAAAATGCCCCCCAAAAAGAAAGCTTCAAAATAAGGAAGGAAAGTTGGTAGATTTGCAAAGAGAAATAGATAAATGCACAATTATACTCAGAGGTTTCTACAGCCCTTTCCAATAATTCATAGAACAAGTAGCATAAGAATTAGCAAGGAGCAGAAGACTTGAACAACACCATCAACCAGAATGACCTGCTTGACACTTATGGAACATTGCACCCAACAGCAGAATTCACACTATTCTCAAACGAGCACATGGAGCATTTACCAAGACAGACCATATTCTAGGTTATGAAACAAGTATCAATAAATTTACCATAGTTCAATTCATCAAAATATGTTCTCAATCCACTATGCAATTAAGTTAGAAATCAATAACAAAGATCTCTGGAAAATGCCCAAATATTTGGAAACAAAATAACACCTTTCTAAATAACCTATGGGTCAAAAAGAAATAAAAAAGGAAATTAGAAAGTGTTTTGAACTGAATGAAAGTGAGAACACAAGTATGTGGAATTCCATTATAGCAGAATATAGGGGGAAATTTACAGCACAAAATTCATGCATCAGAAATGAAGAATGGACTCAACTCAATGACCTCAGAATTAACCTTATGAAACAAAGTAAGCAAAAGAAAGTGATAAAGATCAAATTGGAAATCAGTTACAAAGAAAAAAGAAAACCAGAATCATTGGAATCAAAGGCTTGCTCTTTGAGAGCATCAATAAAACTGATAAACCTCTAGCTAGACCAATAAAGAAAAAAAGAGAGGGCCTCCCTGGTGGCGCGGTGGTTGAGAGTCCGCCTGCCGATGCAGGGGATACGGGTTCGTGCCCCGGTCTGGGAGGATCCCATATGCCGCGGAGCGGCTGGGCCCGTGAGCCATGGCCGCTGGGCCTGCGCATCCGGGGCCTGTGCTCCGCAACGGGAGAGGCCACAACAGTGAGAGGCCCGCATACCGCAAAAAAAAAAAAACGAAAAAGAAAAAAAGAGAGAGAGAGAGAGAGGAAGACACAAACTACCAGAATTAGGATTGAGCAAGTATGAACAAAGTTTGCCAATAAATTCAACAAATTAGGCAAAAGGGGGAAAATTCCTTAAAGGACACAAACTACCAATACTCACTGCAGAAGAAACAGGTAACCTGAAAAGCCCTGTATCTATTAAGAAAGTGACATATGATATGATCCTATATATAGAAAGTCTCAAGGAATCTTCAAGTACTATAGCTAATAAATTCAGTAAAGTCGCAGGGTACAAGATCAACATACAAAAATCAGCTGTTTCTATACACTAGAAGCAAATATACTGAAAAGGAAATTAATAAAACTATTCTATTTACCACATCACATAAAGAATAAAATATCTTGGAATAAATTTAAGCAAGGAGGTGAAAGACTTGTATAGTGAAAAATATAAAATATTGCTGAAAAAAATTCAAGACTACCTAAATAAATGAAAAGACATCCAGTGCTCATGAATACGAAGACTTAATATTGTTAAGATGCCAATACTAACAAAGTGATCTACAGATACAATGAAGTCTCTGTCAAAATGCCAACAGCCTTTTTTGCAGAAATGGAAAAGTCAATACTCCAATTTATGTGGAATTGCAAGGGGCCCCAAATAGCCAAAAGAATCCTGAGAAAGAAGAATGAAGTTGGAGGATTCACACATCCCTATTTCAAAACTTACTACAAAGCTACAGTAGTCAAAAGAGTGTGGTACCAGCATAAAGACAGACTAATAGACTAATGGAATAGGATAGAGGGCCCAGAAGTAAACCCTTGTATATAAGGTCAAATAATTTTTGAAATGGATGCCCAACCATCCAATAAGAAAAAAAGAAAAACGGTCTCTTCAGTAGATGGTGCTGGGTATGAAGTTGGACCCCTGAGTCACACCACATACAAAAATTAACTCAAAATAGATCAATGATCTAAATATATGAGTAAGACCATAACATTCTTAGAAGAAAACATAGGCTAAATCTTCCTGACCTTGCATTTAGCAATGAATTCTTAGATATGATAACAAAAGCACAAGCAACAAAAGAAAAAATTGATAAAATGGACTTCATCAAAATTAAAAATTCTGTGAAAGAACATTATCGTTGAACTGAAAAGACAACCTACAGACTAAAAGAAAGTATTTGCAATCATACATCTGATAACGGTTTAATATCCAGAGTATATAAAGAATTCTTACAACTGGAAAACAAAAGGCAATCACCTATTTTAAAAATGGGCAAAGAACTTGAGCAACTATCCAAAGAATATATACAAATGGTCAATAACCACATAAAAAGATGCTTAATATTATTAGTCATTAGGAAGATGGAAATCAAAACCACAATGAGATACCACTTCATACTTACTAGGATGGCTATCATTTTTTTTAAAAAAGGAAAATAACAAGAGTTAGCAAAGATCTAGAGAAACTGGAACCCTTACACATTGCTGCTGAGAATGTAAAATGTGCAGTCACCGTGGAAAAGAGTTTGGTGGTTCCTCAAAATCCTAAACATAGCACTATCACGTGGCCCAGCAATTCCACGTCTGAGTATAAATGCAAAAGGACTGAAAACACAGACTCGAAGAGATACTAGTACACCACGGTTCATTGCAGCATCATTCACGATAGCCAAAAGGTGACAAAACCCAAGTGTCCATCAGCAAATGAATAAATAAACAAAGGGTGCTATGTACATACAATGGAACATTACACAGCCAAAAAAGGAATAAAGTTCTGATACATGCTGCATCACAGATGAAACTTGAAACCTAATGGTAAGTGAACTAAGTGACACAAAAGGACAAATATTGTATTATTCCATTTATACAAAATATATAGAATTAGAATAGGCAAATTCATAGAGACAGAAGGTAGATATAAAAGGCTGCCAGGGACTGCGGCCATAGCAAAGTATAGCTTCATGGTTACAGAGCTCCGTTTGGGGCGATGAAAAGTTTTGGAACTAAATATTGGTGATGTTTGTACAACACTGAATGAAATTAATACCATTAAATGGACATTTAAAAATGGCAAAAAGGCTAATTTTACGTTATACATATTTTAGCACAAGTGAAATAAAAATACTGGCTGACCACTCACCACACCAAATGCTGAGGATATGGAGGAACCAGAATTTTCATACATGCTATAGTGGGAACACAAAATGGTGCAGCCACTTGGGAAAGCAGTTGGCAGTTCTTAGAAAAGTTAAATATACAACTACTGTAAAATCCAGCCATTCCACTCCTGGGTATTTTATTTATCTAAGAAAAATGAAAGCCTATTTCCATACAAAGACCTATACATGAGCTTTCACAGCACCTTGATTTGTAACAACCAGAAACTGTAAACAACCCAAACGTCTATCAACAGATGAATGTATCAAGGTATATTGTTGAGACATATCTAAATAAAGAACTACTACTAGCAATGAAAAGAAACAAATTATTAACACACAACTTGGATGAATCTCAAAATATTTGTACTGAGAGAAAAACGCCAGAAGGAAAGAAAGTACATACTATATGATTTCATTTGTAATTCTCTAGAAAATCCAAAATGATCGATAACGACTGAAAGAAGACCAATGGTTGTCCAGGGCCTCAGGGAGGGATGGGAGAGATGGATTACAAACTTCTAGGAGTGATGAATGTGTCCACTAACTTGACTGTGGTGATGGTTTCCCTGGTGTATACGCATGTTGTCCAAACTCATCAAATTGTCCACTTTAAATATGTGCCGTTTATTGCATGTCAATTGCAGCTCAATGAAGCAGTTTTTAAAATGAAAGGGCAGCTAGAGTTTGCAACTGATAATTAAATAGCAAAAATTTGGGGTTTTCTTTTTCTAGTGGCACACTAATTTTTCCCTAATTTTTAATTGTTTGAATGAGTCTTATAGAGTAGGTAAAAACAACCACTTAATTAATTGCCTGTCCTTTAGGTACTACACTGTCATCTGACTTCTCTGAGGATATTTTTCACTTTAGAAAAAGAGAAACTTATTTCTGAAAGAAAATAATTGATCCTCCACCTATGCTTACTTCATTCTCCAGCAAGATTAACCTGCCCCAATCAAGAGCTTTACTTTTACAAGCCTAAGTTGCTTGCACATGGAATTCTTGAAATAAACTATTTTCCCTGGGACTTGGCGTCCTTTCAATTCTAGATCTTTAATGTAACATAAGCTTATTTGTTTGCCTCTTGACTATCAGCAACTGGTGAGCACAATGCATCCCAGATGACAGCAGATGGTCCGGCTCCCCTGCAGCAACTCCCCCTCACTGGGTCCTAGGACTCACTTCCTCTGTGGACCGCCTCTCCAGCATCCCTTCAAACATCGTGCTCCCCGCGCCTCCATCACCAGCTTCAGTCTGCTTTCCCTGCCCCTCCAGTCATCTAAACCTTCCTATCACCTGAGGCTCAGCTCACCTCCCACTCACAACCCTTCTGATCCTTGAGAACATCCACAGGGTCCCTGGTCCATCACAGACCTACTTAGCAACCAAACAGAGCCCTTTCTTTTACTGAGGACATGCCATGTGCCAGGAACCATGTCTTAATTTGTCTCCAATCCCCACAACAGGAAAGCATTTTCTTACCCACTTGACACAGATGAAGAAACTGGGACACCCAGAAGGCATGTAGCTGGCCCTGGCAGAATCCCCTTCCGTGTACTCCTTCTTGCCCCCAAGGTCAGTGTCCAGCTTGAAGCGGTGGAGAAAGGGAGCTCCAGGTGACGGAGAACAGCTGTGCCATGGTGCTACTCTCACGCACGCCTCCTTCACTCCTCTGCCCCTGGCAAGGCAGGTGTCAGCGGCTGTCCACTTTCTCTGTCAAGCAAGTCACCAGCAGAGACCTCTGTTGCTTACACTGATTTACACACTTAACTAGCTAGCAACACTCGTTCTCCTCCTGACCTTAATCGTCGTCAGGATGAAAATCCTGAGCAAATAAAAGAATCCCCTTTGTTATCCAACATCTGAAGTCAGACAGCAATTCTCCTCCCTGCTCCCTCCCCACCTCTCAGCACACCTGCCCCTGGGGGCAGCAGGGGCACTTGTGGGTCTGTCCTCCAGGGCATAGGGAGGGAAACTCTCAGCTCCTACTGGGCAGTCAGTCAGTGGCGCAGTGTACTTAATCCCTGCCAGGTTCACTCACATACAGACTCAGGCAGCTAACCTGGTTCACCTAGATCAAAGCAGAGGAGAAATACAGAATAGAAGGAACAGAGGGGGGTGCCTGGCACTCAGACAAATGTCCCTCTTTTCCAGGGAGACGATCGCAGGCTTCTGATCACTCCCCTTGTCACAGATGTGTGTGATCCACCCATGACGAAGACACCAATGCCCGCACACGCTCTCCACTAGCACCGGCCTCAGATGAGATCCACCACACAGCAGCAAGCGAGGAACAGACTGCTGTGGATACTCCTTTTAAATCGCATCCTGAAATGTTTGTCCTCTATATTTTATGAGGTCCCTAAAGTATTAGTATAGTCATTATTTGACCCACACAACAGCAATGGTTCAACCCAATACACAGAATTTAACTGAGAAGGAAACTGACAAGCATACATTGCAGTGCTCGGGCACTGGTTACCAATTAGTGTGCGTGAACTAGTTTGGGAACCGGTGATCTCGCTGGGAGGACAAAGGGCGTAGGCAGAGTCTACGAATCCAAATGGGAATCCCAGGTCTCTCCTGCACTAGCTGAGTTCCTGCCAGCGAATCACAGCATCTATCCAGGATTCCAATTCCTTCATGTAAAGTGGAGGCATCGGCAATGCTGTCTCATGGGGTGAGAATTAACAGGGCAGCAGATGTGAACGGTTACGCTGGTAAAGCAAGGCAATGAAGAAGAGGCCCCTTGGGGAGGGTCCAGCCAAGGAAGAGCTCCCCGAGGAGACGGAGCAGGAGACAGTGAGTGGAGCTGCGGGGACCCAGAGGAAGCCCTAGAGAGGCTCTCCTTCCTGAGGGAGGCTCCTGACACATCCACAGTGCCCAAGTTCATGATGTCCAGTCATTCTCTGGGCACAAACCCTTCTGAGCCACCAGGGCCCTTGCGTTAAATGTCGTCCACGTCCCTCCTCTGCAATGAGCACATCCCTCATCTCACAGCTGCTGCTGACAACACTGCAACAGAGCCCAGAGCTTCCTGAGCAGCTCAGGACCTCCTGCTGCAGGGACTTCTGCCCCCAGCTCCCCACACTAGGGTAGAACACACTATTGTCTTATTCATGCAGGAGAGTCTAGCCCCACGTCTAACTTAAATCTTCCCTGACCAAGTCTACCTTCCTCTGTTCTATTCTTGACAAAGCTGGGCCTCTGAATGCAGCATTCTGAGGCAGATGAGGGCCTCCCTCGGCCAAAGGCCAGGGTCCAGCACGTCCCACCATGCATCTCATTCCGAGCAGCAGATCTCATTCCTTGTCTCAGCTGTTGCCTTTGTAAAGTGGGAGAAGTGATATACACAAACCCCTTGGATCACTGAGGGTCACCTGAGAGGCCACCTTGGGGGCCTGGCACACAGCAAATGCACTGGCGGGCTCTGGAGTTGGACGTGTCACGACCGGGGCATAGCTGCCTACTAATCTCCATCATCTCTCCATCCACACCACTGCAGTGTCCTTGCTCTTTTTCATGAAAGGAAGTCACAGAGCAGGGACAAGAGGGGCCTCAGAGACCTCATGGTCCAATGCTGCCCATATCTAGATGGTCTGGGAGAGAAGTGACTTGGTCAAGGTCCCGAGGCCATGTTATGGCGGCCTCCTCCCCGCCCCAACCCTTGCCCAGCCTCACTGACTCCTGAACCTGTTCACCACAACTCTATCCCCTCCCACTTCTTCTGCTCTCTTGCGAGACCCTGGGATGGCGTCCTCCCACCCAAGCCATAAGTCAAGGTCAGAAGCAGAAGAGTCCACGCTCAAAGGGTGGTCACGGCCAAAGCAGAAGTTCCAGAACTGCCTCCCTCTGCCTTTTGACTGTTCATACTCTCTCCAAGGAAAACCCCACAAGATACCAAGTAAACACAGGTGGTGGTTAATTTTATGTGCCGATTTGACTGACCACGAGGTGCCCAGATCAGACGTTGTTTCTGGGTGTGTCTGTGTGTTTCTGGACAAGATGAGCATTTGCATCAGGGGACCTGGTAAAGCAGATGCCCTCCCCAAAGTGGGTAGGCATCCTCCAATCCCCTGAGGGCCTGAACAGAACAACAGGTGGAGGAAGGAGGAATTTGCCCTTTTTCCTGCCTCACTGTTGAGCTGGGACAGCTCACCTCACTCTCTCCTGCCCTTGGACTGGGATTCATACCCTAGGTTCCCCGGGTTCTCAAGCCTTCAGATTCAGACTGAACTACACATCCGCTTCCCTGGTCCTCCCTGTCAGTTTGCAGATGGCAGATCATGGAACTTCTGTCTCTGTAATCCTGTAAGCCAGCTTCCATAATAAATCTCTCTATATGTACATAGATTCCCATATATAGAAATATCTATATATCTCTATATTCCTCTAAAGAAACATTATACACACACACATATATATGTACATATATATAAAGAGAGAGACTTCTATAGCTATTGACTCAAATATAGAGATATGGACATAGATACACAGATATATAAAGAGATAGACAGAGAGACTATATCCTCCTATCTATCTATCTATCTATCTATCTATCTATCTTCATCTCTCCTATTGGTTCTGTTTCTCTGGAGAACCCTAATACAATGCACCACAACCTTTTAGGGTCTGTCACCCTTTCTGAGGACTCCCATAGACCTAAGTAAGGCATCTTCCCAAAACAGTCTCATGGCCCTGAGAGCAATAAGTATGAAACAGGCAGGGGTTGGGAAGAACACAGTTTCTGTAAGCAGTTCCACCCTTGGGGATCTCTGCCAAAGGTCGCTCCTTTCAGATTCAGCTGACCTAGCTGGTAAAAATCCCGATTCTCAGGGCAGGCACCCCATAACGGCAAGACTGCAGGTCTCTGTGTATCTATCTGCGTGCACGTACGCACACACACAGACACGTGTGCGCTCATGTTGGTCACAGAGGTGTGCCGTGTGCCTGTGGTTTGTCCGTACATTTTAAACTTTAAAAGCCAAGAACGCTTGTTATATATCTTAGTCTTGTGTTGCAATACTTCTGGAGGCCTCAGAGGATGGGTGTGATATCTGAAATTTCATCCACGGGCAGAGCCTGAAAGGAAGCCAGACTCCAAGAGCCAGAGGAAGCCCCAAAGGCTGTAGGCACACCTGGGGGAGGACCCAGGACACCAAGCAAGGAGGCCTGGGGCACACTGGGGACAGCATTCCAAAGCACTGGTGTGTTAGAAAGAGTGTCCCCTTGGAAGTGGTGGCAGCAGGAGTCCTGCGAAACGGAGGAGGGCAGACGTGCAGGAGAGCCAGCGTGAGAATCAGAGTAGCCTTAACGCGCAGTGGCACTCAGCTGGGCAGAGCGACTTCCCTAGGACACCAGGTGACAGTGGCCCTAGCTTGGGAACACCGAAGGAAGAGGCTGCCAGGTCCATGAAGTCCAGGGCCCAGAACCTGCTGTACCAGTACTCACCCCAGGAAGCACTGCTCCTGTCCCACGGACTAACCTAGTGGTGCAAATAAAGCATCCCTGAAATTACTTCTAGGGGAGAATATCATTCAATTTTGTTTTATCCAGAGGTGCTCAAAGGCACATCTTTTGTAGAAGGTGATCTATGTTTGTGACTTTAAAAAAAAAAAAAAGAAGTGTTTTAATTAGTGAATTACTGAAATATCTGCTTCCATCAAGAAGACAAGAAGAACAGAGAAACTGATTATTATCCTACTTGTGTCTGGAAAACAGAGGAAATACAGAAAACTAAGTATGTCCAGGTGTGAATCAGCACCGCTTGACTTCTCAGACATGAATCCCACAATCTTATCAAAATGAGATCCTGCCTCTGTGGGGCTGTGCGGACCTGGGACTCTGCATTTCTCACCAGCCCCAGGTGAGGGCAATGCTGCTGCTCTACCCACCAACCTCCGGACAAGGACCCAAGAACACAAGGAATTACGCGCAAATAGTTTTTCAGTCTAAGACCCATGGTGCAGTGTGGGCTTCCAGGACCAAGGATGCCCCATCTGGTGATCTCAGCCATCCTTAACTTCCGGTAGCTGAGACACAAGGGTCATCGCCAAGGACGCCCCATCTGTGATACCAGAAATCATATGGGTCCTGCCCTTGAATTCAAGGGTGCCAAGAGCTCCCGGCTCCAGCCTGCCAACTGCAGAGGATAACTCTGCAGTGTGTCTGGTGAACGCTTGTGAGGAGCCTTGTGGACATAAACGAAGGCTTCCTTCTCAATTATTTTCCCTTTGAAGCCTGGCCTTTACAACCATCCTACGGTTTGAGGTGAAGCACCTCCAGAGAGCCCCGGCAGGTCCATGGACCCTGGTAATGATGTCGGCCCTGCACCGTGGGGCGTCATGTCTGCTGAGCTCCTGGGCTGTGGGTAGAGATCTAACAGTCCCCGGCACATCAAGCCAGCATCCTCCCTTCCTCTGTGGAATACATGCCAACAGCTGCAATATGTGACAAAAGGATTCCCTCTAAAAACCAGGACTTTCCCTTAGAAGCATGTAGCCCTGCCCTGCGAGTGGGTCAAGGAGCAGCTCCCCAGGGTGCTGGTTGTGTCCTACCTGCTCCCATGTTCTTGCACCAGGGAGGCAGGTTAAAGCTGCAGACCCGGAGTCCCACACCCACAAGCCGGTACTCCATGCTGCAGCCTCCTCCTCCCCAGAACCCCGCACAATTCCCCACTAGCACCCAACTCTCCAGCTCTCTCCAGCCACTCTGGACTCACTGAGCTCAGGGCAATGCCTCCCACTGCTGTGTTTATTATCAGGCTCTTCTGCACAGAGAGGCCCACAGGGGCCGCTCCCACCTTTCCTTTGAGGACAGCCATGGGGGCAGGGGCAGGGGCAGAGACACCCCTGCTGAGCTCTGGCCTGCCGGGAGAGGAGGACCTCTGACACTGCTCCCATCTCGCAGATGTTGAAACTGAAGCCTGAGAGGTCATATGACCCTCTCGGGTCGCAAGCCAGCAGGTGCAGAACCCTGCTCTCCACAGTGCTCTCCGCGGCCCCCATCTTGTTCACTGTGACCAAGCCTGCCCGGGGCCTCCTTCTCAGACCCCAAACTGTCTACCAGCGACTTCCTCCCCAGGTCTGTCAGGGACTGTGGCCCCTCCTAAAACAGGGGTTTCCTCTGAGTCAGGAAGAAGGGGTGAGAAGAGCCAGCCACCACCGAGGTGGACTGGGAAGCTGGGAAGGAAGGAAGCCACATGCCACTTCACAGGCCATGGAAGGTCAGCTTTATTTCTACTCTGTGTGGACTGAGGGGCTGCAGCCTCAAATCAGCCTCGCCAGCTCTGCCAGCCTCAACTATAATTGGGTTTTTCTTAGAAAGTCTTGGAGGGAACGGGGCAGGCAGGGCTGACACACACAGAGCAACCACACGCCCAGGCATCACCCACCCTTCGGGAGTGAGGGCAGGGTTGGGGGGTGGCCGGGGAGCCAGGAGGCTGGCCGAGCCCCGCCCTGCTGCTTCAGGCAGGCTTCAGTTTGCATCCGGCTCTGCTCTAGTCAACAGCTCAGATCACTTAACCAGCAGCTCCTTAAAGGAAGGGATGTTTTCTGTTTTAATCACAGTGCCCAGCACACAGAGTGCTAAGTCTGTGAACAATGAAGGAGCCTTTCCGAGCCTCCCTGTCCTCCCGTTTCCTCATCAGCACCTGGATCCCACCACCCTGTGAGGCGGGGAGGGGGCAGTACTCCCCACCCCCCTACCCCGGGCTGCCCATCTCAAGGAGGGCAGAGAGCAAAGACGGCAAGGGCTCAGTTTTCCCTCCACATCTTGGCCCTAACGGTGACGGCTGTCATGCTCATTTAAAAGCCCAAGTGCAGCACTGCTGTGGGAAGTGACCCAGGTGCTCACAGGGCCCCACCGCCCAGGGGCAACTGCTTCCTGTCCCTGCTGTCTGAGAGCAGCAGCCTACATGGGGACGCGCCAGAGGTCCAGGTGGTCATCTTGTCTGCTCACAGCCCGAGGGTCCCTCATCACCCCAGCTAACCAGCTGGGGCACCCCAGCCCCCATCAGAGACGGAGACTTCTCTCCAGCCCCAGAACCCTGTGCTCATCCAGGCGTCCTGGAGTGACGCCAGGGACGAGGACCACAGCTCGGTGAGAAGCACAGCCCAAAGCCCCCAGAAACAACCTAGCCAGGGTTTTGCCAACACTTCAAACCAGTGGAATCCTCCCACTAATCAACTCTTAAGTGGAACCCACTTAAGATACATGTGTGCATGTACATCCCTATCTACTACATCTATGTGTGTATATATATAGAGAGTGACATATATAGACAAACACATATCATGCATTCTGTCCCGGCTTCTTGGCATCAGCAGTTTCTTTAGACTGGGCTGTTCTGCTACACAGCACACTTGTAGTCAGATATTTGGACAGTAATCAATTTCTTTTCTGCCCGTTCCGGCCTAGGGACTTGTCCCTTAACTTTACCACAATGCTCTGAAGTGCCTGCCTCCACTGCAGGCTTCTGAGCCAGAGTGCCAAGGGGAGAGCTGCCATTTGGACATGACTCTAGCAGCCACTGCAGCAGTGCTCAGGGCCAACTGCAGGGGGAAGACGCTGCGTGGACACACTGGGAAGGTGCAAGGAGGAGCCAAGTCAGGTGTTGTCCTAGGAAGGATGGACTCAAGCACCCCTGCAGGGTGAGTGCAGGAGCTAGAGGGGCGCTGCAGGAATGGGCAGTGCAGCCAGGATGCCTGCTTTGTAGCTGCAGGACTGGGGCGAGCCCACTTATCTCTCTGGACCTGGGCCACCTTACTTGTAAAACAGGAAGGCAACTGTTCTTATCTCAGGGCAGTTGTCCTCAGCCCTGGGGAAACCCTGGGGAGCTCGGAACAGCCCAGCGCCTGCCCACCGCACACGAAGGTAGGCAGAGCACTGGGGGGCCCAGCCCAGAGGGTCCCATGTACCCCCCCCAGGGCAGGTTTAGGTCAACCATACTAGAAAGCACTGTTAAGTGGTTAAGTGCCAGCAAATGTCAGCTGTGGAGACCACTGCCCCAGGCTAGTTGCCAGCAGCTTTCACAGTTCTGAAGAGCTCTGTGGAGGGGAGGGGAGATGCTCTCCATGAAGGGACCTTTCAGAGTCACGTATCTGGGACAAGGGCCTTGGGTGTCCCCAGCTGAGGTGACACCTCATGAGGGGCTGCCTCCCAGTCGGGGTCCCAGGCCTGGCACTGCAGAAGCCAAAGGACTGGGACCAGCTCTCTGCACTCAGGGAGGGTCGGGGGAGTGGTAACTCCAAGTGCTGGGCTGGGGTGGCCGGGAAATGACTGGACTGTGACAGCCACTGGGGAGGAGTGACCATGACCAAGGGGAGGGGAGGGTCAGAGGGGTCTCCTGAGCTGTGGGGCGGGTAGTAGAAGGAAGCGGTGTCCTGGCCACCTGCTCCTGCCACAGCAGCTCAACGCCTTTAATTGTGGACTTTTTTTGTGAAAGGTATAATCAGTGGAACAAATGGCTTCTTCTGCTTAGAATAAAGCAAACATTTCCTATGCCTCTCAAGCCACAGGGGTGGAATCAGAAGCACACACTCCAAGCTGGGCAGGAAGCCAGCCAGACCAGGTGTGGCAGTGCGACCACAGGACCCCAGACTCACCCTGGACACCCCAAGGACGGCCACGCTCTGCCCGCCACCCCCCGCCCCCCGCACCCATGGCTGTGGATGAGCCCGGCCCGGCCCTCCTCATCCTGTATATTCAACAGCAATGGTCTAGGGCTCTCCGGAGGTGGCCCTGAGTCCCAACTGTCCCTCTGCCCCATGATAGGCCAAGGGGCTGAGTCCCTCTGTGTGTCAGGGCTCATCTGTCACACGGGACCTGGATGACATGGGTGTCCCAGCACCTCCCTCAAGAGAATCAGAGGAAGCAGTGACCTGTGAGGCTCAGAGAGGCCTGGCACACAGTGAGTGCTGGGTGAGTGTCAGCTGGTACCACTACCCAAGGCGGGGGTGGAGGTGGGGGTTGGCGCAGACAGTCTCATTCTCACCAGAAGGGTCACAAGCTCTCTGAACACTAACACAGAGCCCCCCCAGTTCCGGGTTCTGCACAGTGCCAGCCCTAGGGTCTCCTGTCAACAGGGTCAACAGGGGGTTGGCAGGCAGCTGTCACAAAGATGCCCATCTCCCCAAGGGGCACGATGTGCAGGATGGCTTAGAACAGGCAGATGGCCCCCACCTTGCTAAATCCAAGTGGTCTTGAGCCTCTGATCTCTGGTGCTTGGGACAAACAGTCCCACCTGAGCTACAGAGCCCGACCCTCCTGGCACATCTTCCCTGCCCGCCCTTAGCCTTGACACACCAACACTCAGAATATCCAAGCAGGGTTTCAACACGCATGGCCCTGGAGGAGGGTCTCCAGGGCTGAGAGAGACACGCCCCCTCTCAGTCTGTCCTCATATCAACCTCACAAAGTCTGTCCTCACAAGATTTCCTGCCTGATGGTCAAGGCTCCAAAATGCTTGATAAAGGCCGGATGACCAAACCAGCCGTTTGATGTTCCTTCCAAAACAAACCTAGATCTGCAGTCCTTTGAAGCCAGCCTTCTTTACCACCCAAACGAAAGGGCTCACTTCTAACCAACAGCAGGAAGATGTGCTGAAAAGTCACTCGTCACAAGTATGTGAGAATATTTTTTTCCTTTTTTCTCAAAGACACAAGACTCACACGTGGATATTTCTGTTAGGGTTAGGGTTAGGTGTGTGTGTGCAACAAAGAACAATTCTGAAGCTTTGGCCTAATTCTAAACTTACAAAAACCCATGCAGATGTACCTCAGTGTCCCCTCTCTGGATCGGAGGGGAAGATTTCTGGTCACTGGCTATGACACACTGTCTCTGGTTGCTGGAGGGGAAGGTGCCCTGACACATCTGTTATGCAAGAGGTTCCACTGGAAACCAACAAACTTCAGCCTGACCTCAGCTGGGTGACAATGCCAATCGGAGCTGCTAGGTCGAATCCCAGTGCCTTCCCCAGTATGGATTATTCGTCAGCACTGCTGGAAAAGCCCCGAATGTATCTCAATATGGTTTAAAACCCAATTCAGATGTCAGGAGCACAGTTTCATCCACACCCAAGCAGGTAACAGTGTGCTCTGTAGCACAGCTCCCTTCCCCTTACAAGTGAGACAGACTGGGACCTGGGACCTGGGACCCTTTGCTGCAGTGCTTGCACCTAGACAAATGTCTCCTGGAGCTACAAAATACAAAGAAACTATAAGGGACTAAAAATAACTGCATGCATGCACAGTTGGGGCACATTATGGACAAGATACAAAAAGACCAAAAAACACACCCAACTGCCACTGCTGAAGAGCCGGGAGCAAAAGCAGGGGGTCAGGAGCAAAAGCAGGGTACTGGGCATGCACCCTGCACACAGCACCACCTAAGGGGTGGGCAAACCTCCTAAGCCACCCCTCCAGCCCGACCCCTAGACACACCCCATACAAGGAACCAGCTCGCCACCCCCGCCAGGGAGTGAGCAAGGGAAACTGTTACTTGTTCTCACTACCCCCATGCTGTAGCAGGGGCCCCAGTAAAGCCTTGCCTGAATTTCTTGTCTGGCCTCTGATCAATTTCTACTGATTGGGGAAGGCCAAGAACCCTGGTAGGTAATACAAGGACTGGTTCACAGGACATCATGATGACCGTGCAGATGTGGATAAGGATCCCTGCTTTGTTCTGTTGTGTGGGGAGGCCAGACTCTCAGAAGCACTCACACCAGTACAAGAACCTAGCACTGGCTTCCACTGGAGGAGCACATGCAGGTTGAAAGCTTTATATAACTTCCCCAGTAATTCTTGGTAAAATGGGGAACTAGGCTCAACATTCAGAAACAAAAGGAGGATAACTCAAAAAAATCAAATGCTGTGGTGACTGGTCTCATATTGTGGGAACAGGGACCTTCCTCTTGTCGGGGGCTCTGCTCAGAAAACCAGGGGAAGGGACACAGCCCCAGGCACGACACCCCATCAAGGAACAAACTGCCCCACAGTCCACTGTGCAGAGACGGGACTGCCTGGGCACCACCGCCTAATGCAAGCGGTGAACAGGAGATGCTCAACAACCAGACTGAAAATTCCAGGTCCCCCAGGAATGAGCTCCTGCACATCAATATACTGCTAGAACAGTGTGTCTTAGCCCAGGAAAAGAATCTTTATCCTCTCCTCAAAGATAGTCAAAAGTGGTAACCTGGGCACGCTTAGCTCCTTTTGCTTTATGCTTTGGGACATACACTTGCACGCACACACTCTCACACACATACACATACCTATGCATATACCCACACACAAATACACTCACACGTGGGCAAACACACACGCACACAACCACACGTCTACATACACACCCATACCCACTTGTGAGGAGGACCTTACTGCCAACTGGACAGATCTCACATTGCCAGCTCCTTCTATTGGTAAGAAATGCCTGCTCCAGAAACACACACACACACACACACACACACACACAGAGCCTCAAACTCTGCGATTGCTGATGCAATTTAACTACATTTAGAAAAGTTGGAATTTGATTAAATTCCTTTTTTTTCCAATGAAAATACAAAGAAAAATAAAACTTCACATTGTATACCACCATGAATAGAACAAAAACCTTATTGCTTTAGTTGTCTTTTTCCTAGAATAGAAAATAACCACTTCCAACCAAACAAAAAACCGCAAAGTTAAATGCACACAAACAAATGTTGAAGTTTCTATATATTGTAATAAGATCTTTTAGGATTAATACTTCAGGGGAGCCTAATATTATCAACTTCTTGGCATTTAGTTGTTTTCATTAAGATTACAGTACTTTACTCTCTGTAAGCACTGCTTTCCTAGACCACAGGTTCAAGGCAAAGAATCCATGGCAAAGTCACCTGGATTGGAAACCAAAACGTCTTATTATACAACCAAATTGACATTCCCCATGAAGTAAACGCAGTTGATATTATAAAACATGGTATGTCTCAGATAATTATATTACCTACCTAACTGAATTGCTTTGAATATCCACACTTGCTAGAATTAAATTTTTAGTCCAAATATAGTTATTATATTCTCAAAATAATTCTTTCTCATAGTCTTTCCTGTTACCTATTTATATCCTTCAACAAAAGTATATGATTGTTAAATATGAGAATAAAAATGTCTCACAGTATAAATTATGAGCTTAGTGACTATATTTCATTATGTAAAAGAAAACCATGAATCTTTTTGCCAAGGCTTGATATTGACCAATCCAATTAACACACTCAGCCAGCTGTCTTTGTTTTCCACTTAGATGACAGATGGTTTCCTTCTTCAATCCCACAGCAGAGAATATAGCTAATTTGAATACTCCAACAGCTTAAGGAAAAAGAAACTTTGGTGTAAGAACTATCTTACAAACCAACTTTTCACCCCTAGTTTTCCTGTGGTAGAGATAATTTTGGGAGCATGTGTAGGTAGAAACAAAAAAATATTAATTGTGTCTCCTACATATTTGGAATTTTAGTCATTCTAAACTCCTTGAATTTTGTCAAGTAACTTGGGGGAGGACTGACTCTCCCTCATAAAGGAAACTCTGAGCTTTGTCACTGCCTGAGAGAGTCTGGCACCCAATACTGGTGGTAACTTAGTAAAATCTACGTGCAAAGTGGAGGAAAAGCCAGGTCACTGTCTTAGGATCCGTGCCAATCTAGACATTAGGTACATCTTTTTAAAGTAGTGCTTCTCAGACTTTTTCCAGCCTAGGAAATTTCCACACTAATGTCATCGGGAGCACGCGCCAGGCACACATGCACACACGTGTGCACACACCCACACACGCCTGGGAAGAGCGAGCTTCGGCAGGCTTGTGGGTTCAGCTCTTCCTGCAGCTCCCACAATCACCGCTCCGAACTGTGGGAAGCAGATGGCCCTGTGGGTGTAGCGGGCGGGGTGGGGGGGGCAACAATCCCACAAGTCCATCCAAGAGACAAACTGGAGGAACATTTTTTCCCAGGAAATTAACCCCCACGTTAAGTCCCCTCCTAGACGGCCCCTCCCTGACACCGACGTGGCTTACATGGCCTCAGGGCCCCACCCCCTCTGAAACTCCAACACCACCTGACGCTTAGGGCCCCTGCTTCTGCTTTATCCTCAGCAGTATCCCTAGTCTACCTCTGACCGATTTACCTATTCACACGTCACACAACACCATGAGGGGAAAGACGTTTACCTGTTTTGATGGGTGCCTAGAATGGCATTTAAAACATAGTAGGTGCGGGCTTCCCTGGTGGCGCAGTGGTTGAGAGTCCGCCTGCTGATGCAGGGGACGTGGGTTCGTGCCCCGGTCCGGGAGGATCCCGCATGCTGCGGAGCGGCTGGGCCCGTGAGCCATGGCCACTGAGCCTGCGCGTCCGGAGCCTGTGCTCCGCAACAGGAGAGGCCTCAACGGTGAAAGGCCCGCGTACCGCAGGAAAAAAAACAAACAAACATAGTAGGTGCTCAATAAATATTTGTTAAAAGAATGAAAAATCACAGAAGTGAGTCTCTGTAAAAAAAAAAAAAAGACCTTTATGTAAAATTATCAGCCTAAGGACCTCCTCAGTCTGCAGAAATGACTGTGTGAATGTTACAGATGAGCTAGAAACTTCTCCCCGTATAGAGGCTGAACACATGCAGCTGCACGGGCAGGGCTGCAGGTCTGAATGAACGCGTGGGATGAAGCAACACAGATGCCCAATGAACAGGAAAGACAGGGCGCTGGAGAACCCCCATCCTGCGAACCCAGGAGCTGCCAGACCCGGAAGCTTCGGGCTCTCCGCTGATTTGACGGGTGGGGGAGGGGGGCCTTGGCAGAATTTCCTGACTTCCCTGTTTGTCATCTATAAAAGGGTATGATCATCATTACCTCACAATTTATATTTAAAAATATGATTTAAAAATGTTTAAACCACTATGAATGGGAGAGACATGATAACTAATGCCTGGCCCCCAGGAAGCTGGAACAAATGTGAGTTGTTATTGTGACAGCTCATGTTCAGCCTTGGGGTCCCTCTTATTTCTTGGATAATGCCAATTTCACCCCAACTTTTTTTTTTTTTTTTTTTTTTTTTGGCCACGCTGTGTGGCTTGCGGGATCTCAGTTCCCCAACCAGGGACTGGACCCAGGCTCCTGGCAGTGAGAGCACGGACTCCTAACCACTGGACCGCCAGGGAACTCCCATGACCCCAACTTTTAAATCAAATGTTTATTTTGAAGTGCCAGTATCTACGTTTCCTTCTCCAGAGGCAAGATGGCTGGGTGGCCGAAGGTGTCTGGGGGCCTTGTCCCCTTGGACTCAGGGGTCTGGGCAAGCCATGCATCCCCACCTCGCTGTGCTTCCAGCCCCTCAATTCTGTACAATTTGTCTAACTCTCTTCTTTATATACAATCCTGTTTCCACCTCTGAGACATCACCTGACCTGTATCATTGCCTGAAACACCTACCCAGCACCCAAACCCTCCCATCCTAGCCTTCAGAATACGATTTAAGCCCTCTTTCTTGGAGCCTCCCTAGGCCTCTCAGAAGGCCACTTTCCAAGCCCAATCCCCTAATGGGATTCTTCTTGTTGCTCAGTGTCAAGTGTCTGCTGGTGAGCAGGCCTGGGTCCTCTAGGTGTTGGTCCCACTGCCTTAAATGACCAGACCCTACAGCATGTAAACCACTTCCCTCTTTCTTAGCATCCTTTCCCAAGCAAACAAGCACTTCATAAATGACTTTGGAAATTGGAGAGGGTGGGAAGAGGAGCCACATTCTTGTCTTGTCAGCCAAGGCTGCTGGAGGGAGGAGCTGGCCTTCAGGTGGAGGGTCAGTGGATTTGTTCTCCAGGACCCAGCCTGCACAAGCTCTCCCCAGCTCTCAGCTCAGGGAAACCAGATCCCTGAGGCTCAGCCTCAGACCCCAGCCCAGGCTGCTGCTCTCTGCATGCCTTCCTGAACACCTCGCATATACAGGCCTGGGACCCATGGGGCTGCTGTCCAGAGAGCCGCCACCTGGCCTTCGTCCACGGCAGCAGTGGGAGCCCCACACAGAGGGTGGCATCCCCAGCACCCGGCTCCAGCAGCACCTGTCCCAGCATCTCGCAAGCTCCCAGGCCCAGCACCTCCCAGTGGATGGCTCCCCTGCACCTGTGAGGGCTGACCCACTGGTACAGCCCGCCCCTCAGTAACTTTTCTGCCATCCCATGAGGGACAGCCATGCCCTCGGCCGTGAAAACAAGACTCAGGCTTGGGAGCCTCTTCCCTGGGTGCTATCTTACCACCAGGACCACTGGCTGTTCCCTCTATCAGCTCTTCTGCATTCTGGGGAGTCCCTTCACTTTTACTGTGCAATCCCCCATGAGGGGTTCTCTACATCAAACTTGCCCTGACCGAATCAGCTGTGGTTTCTGCCTCCACACTGGACCCTGACAGATACACCCAGCCCCTGCATGAATGTCAAAGTCCTCTCATATTCTTCACCTTAGTTTTGCAAATCACCCCTAATTTAAGTTTTCCTAGGGGCCTGCACTTCCAACTGAGCCCTCGTCAACGTGGCACTGTGTTACTGTGCATTGGACAGGAATCCGCTCTTCACCTGCCTGAGACGCCAGCTGACTCCACCCGTGAAAACCCCACTTCAATACATAGAACTGAAATGTTCCTGGCATTGTAATGTTATAGCCAAACCTTGGTTTTCCAATTGTCAGGCTTTTAAAAGCCAGAGACTTCCTATCTTTATTTTCCATGGGGCAGTTCATACATTTCAGAATAATAATGTATGAACAAGAATTCAGGTACCAGAAAAATGCCTTTGGATGTTAGGGAAAGAGGGAGAAAAAAACAGAAAGTGAAAAAACATACCAATAAGAGGGACTAGAGTGTGCACACATATTGAAGAATTTGGGTGCTGATAAAGAAACTTTTTTTTAATCAAAATGGTTTTGGTTCTTAATTTTGGCCATTTTGACTAAGTTACGGCTCAGCTCCATTGACCGCCTCAGGCATGCACGGGCCCTACGCAGCAGGATAATAGGATGTGTCTGTAGCGATCCTGGAATTTCAACATCCATCTTACAAACAGCACGTTTATACAAAGCACCAGCGAGAAAAGTGGGTAGAGGAGGCTTTTAGATATTACTGGGTTCAGCAGCTGAACAAATTAGAAGATAGGAAACAAGAAAGTTGTTCCCGAGAGCTGACCAAGGAGATGCACCCCCGTGGCTTTGCCCCACCCGCCACCCAAACAGATCCACTCTGCTCTCAGGTTCTGCAGTTTCGCCAGATTTTCCACAGCATCTGAAGTTTCGCCCGTTAGATACACAGATGCATCCATTTATGTTACAGGCACCCTCTGCGCACACTGGCTACTCCACCTGGATGGAGCTAGAGCCTGTGCGGTCACCACCTCCCTCCAATCCAAGCCCATCCCTGCTGACCTCAGGGCTCGTCCCCACGCCTGTGCCCTGGAGAGAGCTTGGGAACAGTGGTTCTGGGGGACTGGAGCAGGCCTGGGGGAGAAGCCTTGGGGTGAGGCGACCTCAGGACACATGCACGTGTGGCCGGGGGGGGAACGGCAGGGGAAGGTTGGCCCACATTTATTACCAAACCCTGGAGCACAATCAATGCAGAAGCTGGAATGCACTGAATGTGCCAGTGCTGGGCCTCAAGGGTCCCAAACAAGCACTGTCACCAACTCTCCAGATCTGGGAGAAGAGCATCCCATTTTAAAAAAATACTATTTTTAACGTTTATGTATGCTTTGCCTCGTTCCAAGGAAGATTTGAGGCAGCTCACAAAAACATTCTTGGCACAAAAGGAGATGAAAATGAGGAAATCCTGGTGGTGGACAGAAGCGAGGGCAGAGCAATCCAGACACTGGTGAGGAAGTCCGGGCCGTCCGCGGGAGGTGGGCGAGGGTCAGGCTCAGAAAGTCCTGCCACCAAGGCCGCCAGTAGCCCCTGGGTGTGGGACGCCATCTGGCCCTTTGCAAGCGTGCAGGAGGTGCCTTCGGCTGTCCCAGTGACCAAGGGTAAACGGCACGGACACTCATAGCGGGATGCGGGGATGGCGCCCGCCCCCGACAATCCTGCACAACTAATGCCCTACGTCAAATGCCGACAGTGCCCCAGGGACACCCCAGGCTATAAAACAAGCCAACTACTCCAGACCCATCCCAGTCCAGATTCTAAGGCCTGGTTCTCCTGTAAGAGCTCACCGAGAGGGCGCCAACGACAGAAGAAGAAAATCCCCAGTGTGTGACACTGACACCCATTATGTGACAGAGGAAGAGACTCCCCCCCACCCCGCAGTGGCTGCCTTCCTGAAACTCAGGAGCTCACTGCCTCAGGCACTTCTTAAACCTTCCGTCCTTGATGGCAAGGACCCTGAGTGACAGAGACAGGCAGCTCAGTGTCAGGAGAACAAGGTGTGGGCTAGCCCACTGCCCTGCCAGACACCTCCTGATCCCCGAGGGCTCATGCTCCTTTCTGTGCCCTGGCGTTGGCACCCCTGCATCCTCTGCACAGACCTGGAGGGGGACAGAGGTTGGAAACCCCTGACAGGGTCTGAACTTTCCGGCCACAAGGTTATCGGTGGGTATAGGTGGTGGGACCCTTCCTACTTCTCACTCCCCACAGGGCCAGCATTTCTGAGCTGTGGTCGATGCTCCTCCAAGGCAGAATTCAGTCACAGAAGACTGGACACTGAACTCAGAAACACCCCTGAGGAGAGAAATTCCTGAGCCACATGCTGGGGTCAGGTCATTACTGCTGACGCTGCTGTGCTAGAATGAAAGCAACAGCTGGGTAAATGCTGACAGTCAGCCAGTCCCAAGTGTTCCTAGTGACTTTAAAGGGACTCCAAATCTACGAAGTGTACAGTGGAAATCAGAGTCATAAAACTGGGTCCTGTTTCCCATAGCCGCAGGCCGGTTATGCGCTCAGGGGGACTGGGGTCCTCTCAGACCCTCAGTCCCACATCCATCCATTAGCCTGGCCTGATGGAGGGGATGCAGGTGCTCGAAGGCCTGGAGGGCCGGCATGGGAAGCACCACGGAACGTGGTACCTGGGACCCTGGACACGCCAGGCCACTTACGAGCTCAGAGAAGCCTCGGACCACCTGGCGCTGTTTCAGGTTGGTCTCTCCATCCAGGTTGGCCGTCTCGATGTGGCACAGCCCATCGGGGTCACTCGAATAGAGCAGTAGGATGTCTGCAGGGATGATCTCGTTGCAGCGAAGACGCACAAAGTCTCCCACACGGATTTCTTTCCAGAATCGGTTCACGTATTGCTTTTCTTCCCTGGTAAAGAGACAGCCGTTAACAAGTCTGGAGGAGATCGATGGAGGCCAAATCTGGGTGATGGGCACGTGCAACTCATTGAACACTTCGTGCCACTTTCTGGTATGCTGAAATTTTCCATAATAACAAGCATTTAAAAGAAGATTCCTAAAGGCCACATATAGTGAAACTCCAGTAATATGAAATATCTGGAACAAGCAAATCCATGGCAATAGAAGGTGGATTCGTGGCTGCCAGAGCGTGAGGGGAGGGGAGATGGGATGGGGAGAAATTGTTTCCTGGGTACAGGTTTCCATTTGGGGTGATTAAAATCTTCTGGAACTAGGTAGTGGTGATGGTTACACAACCCTAAACGCACTAAATGCCACTGAACTGTCCACTTTAAAATGGTTACACTTTCTACTCCTAGGTAAATACCCCAAAGAATTAAAAGCAGGGACTCGAATGGATATTTGCCTACCCATGTTCATAACAGCATTACTCCCAATAGCCCAAAAATGGAAACAACCCAAATGCCCAACAATAGATGGATAAGCAAAATGTCGTATATCCATACAGTGGAATATGACTTAGCCATGAAAAGGAAGGAAATTCTGACACATGTTACAACATGGATGAACTCAGAGGACATTATGCTAAGTGAAATAAGCCAGTCACAACAGGACAAACACTGTACGATTTCACTTTTATGAGGTCCCTACAAATTAGACAAAAATAGACAAATTCATAGAGACAGCTAGTAGAACCTCTGTGCCTTCTGCAGGATGGAGATCACAGCAGATGTATTCCCTCCACGTCACTCAAGATGAAGTAGATAATCACTCAAAACAGTGCCTGCCACAGTCAGCTTTCAACCCCTGATAGTTACTATTGATTAATAGGTAGTAGGATGGGGCTTCCCTGGTGGTGCAGTGGTTGAGAGTCCGCCTGCTGATGCAGGGGATGCGGGTTCGTGCCCCGGTCCGGGAAAATCCCACATGCCGCAGAGCAGCTGGGCCCGTGAGCCATAGCCGCTGAGCCTGCGCGTCCGGAGCCTGTGCTCCGCAACAGGAGAGGCCACAAGAGTGAGAGGAGCGTGTACCGCAAAAAAAAAAAAAAAAAAATAGGTAGTAGAATGAAGACACGGGTAGATTTCTGCTTTAGATTTTTTGTTTACTATGGAAAAATGGGCTCATTAATCCTACAAAGGGCATTTTTAAGAGCTCCTTGGAGGCAGTTTTGTCGTTTTATAAATAAGCAGAGAAACAAGACTTTATCTCAACATGACATTCTACATGAGAAAACTGCATGAAAAAATCCTCTGAGTTATGTTGTTAGGAAAATAAAACGCCCTAAAACACACTTCACTTTCACCATCACCTTCTCACTGGCCCCCCACACTTCCTTGCCTGAGCTCCCGGAGAACAATTCAGCAGCGAGTCTGAGTCTCACCTGACTCCTGAGCGCTGGGTGATGAGTCCTGAGTGTCAGACCTCTATTTTATTCCACACTGTGGATCTGAGGGAACCCATGGCAGACTTCCAGGGGCTCCTAGCATCAGCTGCCCCAGGTGCTGAAAAGAGAAGTAGCCCCTTCCACTATAAGCCTCTATTTACTTGCATTCCTCTGTTTCAAGATCCACCGTAGTTTGGTCATTATAGGGCCAACAAAGATAAATTAGATACAACTTTGTCCTCAAAAATAAATTCAAGGCGAGACCAAAGCACTAGATAGCACCCCTGGGGGCTATAGAATCAAGCCCTCGATGTGAGCACAAAGGTATTCTTCTGGACCCAACCCTCCCTGCAAGGCCAGGGTGCTGTTCAGGTGAGGCATCCTTTTCCAGCTGTGACAAGTCCCCCGGCCCCGACCCAAGGGCACTGCCCACTCACTGTCACAGTCTGACTTCTTCCCAGTGGACAAACAGCCTTGATGAGTGACAAATGAAACATCACTTAACTATGTTCCTATTTCCTCTTTGAAGATCAAACCTTGACTTTCTTATCATTGAAACATTAGCTCTTTAGTCTTTCTTCCTTATCAGGACACTTTGTTGGCTTCCCACAGAAAGTACAGAGGAATTCGAAAGGCCCTGTCCTTTCCAGAAGAAAGTTTCCAAAAGCTAATTCGCTGTGCGGTCACTGAGGTGGGCAGTGCACGCTGACAGTGAGCTGGATGGGCCCCAGTGTGACAGCAGCTGCCAGGAGACCAGTGGTCCTACACTGGCCCTGGGGACAGGCAGGAGGCGGGGATGACCTGGCCGGAGGAGGCAGGGCGTGACACTCTCTGGGTTGTTTATCTTGACTACATTCCATTTACAGAACTCATCCAAAATAAAGTCAGTTTCCATCTGCCTTGAAATCTTAAAACATTAGCTTGCCCACTCCAGCAGAGCACGTATTGAAAACAGTAACTTTGATGGAGGCATTTGAGCCGGAAGGAGACCCCCGCACAGGCCCCTGGAAACACAGAGCAATGGATGAGGAGACCTCGGTGACCGGCCGTCCTGGTGGGAGGACCCGTCCCAGCCATGGAAAGCAAAGGGAGTGGCAGCAGAGCAGCTCCAGGATGCCTGAAAGAGAAAGGCCCTGCAGCTCCCAGGAACTCCTACAGCAGCAGGACCCTTAAAACCCAGACTCAGGAGTCATTGTGGAAGAAGAGCATCACAGAACCCCTTAGTCACCTCAACAGACAGACAAAAATTCCTCACTGAAGCCCCACAGTCCAGCTGACTGTTCCAGCGGGAGCTCCAGCCCTGACTGTGGACCCTACACCGACCCTGCAACGCCCCTGCCTGGCCTGCATTACTCTTATTTTTATTATATGTATATCATATACATTATAGAGTAACATATACTGTAAAACTTATATATACTATGTTACACATTACATGTGTATGTCTATACATATATGATAGATACATTACGTATAACATACATATTAGATATAAGTTGCCCTCCTTTTCTCAGCAACTGTATTTGAACATAAGGTCTTTAAAGAGGTGACTGAGTCGAAATGAGGTCATAGGGTGGGGCCCTGATCCTTATAAGGAGCGGGAGAGACACCAGGGATGTGTGTGCACAGAGGAAGACCACGTGAGGACACAGGGAGAAGACGGCCATCCGCAAGCCAAGGAGAGAGGCCCCCAGAGACACCAGTCCTGTCAAGGCCTTGATCTTGGACATCCTGCTTCCAGACTGTGAGACAATAAACTTCTGCTGTTTAAGCCGCTCAGTCTGCGGTGCTGTCACAGCAGCCCGAGCAGACTAGCACCCAATACCTTCCATTCCCATGACTCCAGCTGGAAGGGGCGGCTTCCAGCCTGCAGGGATGGGAAGGGGGAGAGCAGCAGAGGACCAAGGGACAGAGGGCATCACACCAGGAGACGCCTCCACAGGCTTGTGTCCCACATGCCCCCGTGTCTGTGCACAGGAAAAGCACTGCAGAGAAAACATGTAAGTCCCACTGACACCGTACGGCAACACTGGCCTCCTAAGAACACTGATTTTAGAAGCAGCAGGTAAACAATTTAGGACCGGCTTCTATTTCCTCAGGTCACGGTGGATGCAGGCTAGGGTGGACAGGACACACGACCCCTCCTCTCCATAGGAAAAGTCTCAGGAGTGTATGCCACCTGTGGCCTCCCTGCAAACTCCAGAATTCTAACTTCCACCAGGCAGGTGCCTGCACTCCTCCAGGGACCAGGGGATCCACCTGAGATGCAAGGTTTAAAATCACCCAGTCCTCAACACTATGCATTTGTTTCCAGCCATTTTAGGAAGTGGCACTGTGTAGTTTGCCCCCGAGATATTCCTTCTAAGCACAGGTGCTGCCCCACATGGTGGCAGGATTCTGAGACATCCCCTAGGTCCCCAGCCCTGGTGTGCAAGCCCCTGCCAGCATCCCACCCCCGGCCCCCAAGTAAGGTGGGGGCTGTGAATGTGGGAGGAGTCACTCCTGCAGGTGTAATGAAGGTGACCAGTCAGTGGGCTACGAGCTAATCATCAGGTGGGCCTGATGGAGCCACAGGAGCCCTGTAAACTGGGCCTAAACCAGAGACAGTAAGTCAGACATTAAAGTGTAGAGAGCAATGGAAGGGCCTCATGACCAGGGCCAGGAGCTGAGAGTGGCCCTGGCCGTCAGCCAGCAAAAGCACGGGGCCCCAGGCCTACCAGTACCGGAGCTGAATTCCACCAAGAACCTGAACGAGCCTGGAAGAGGACAAGACCACAGCCAGGCCAACACCTGGACTGCAGTGGGTGACACCCAGGGCAGGGCACCCAGCCAACCCGCGCCTGCACGCCTGCTCCCGGAAGCTGTGACAGTACACATCTGAGTTGTCTCCAGCTGCTGAGTTTATAGTAACTCATCACACAGCAGCAGAAAACTAATACACACAATTCCCTTCTTCTGCACAGAAGCAGGAGTCAGAGGCAGCTCAGTCCTCTCAGGGCACAGCAACTGGAGAACTCCCACTCAGCTTTAGAATATGCATACTGAGAAAAGACTACCTCATAGGAAAAGAAGGCAGAGCAAGACTGGTTAAAATCCAAACACACTTCCCTCTCCTCATAAAGTGGGAGCCCGACAGAAGGTATGCATAACATATTAAAATCTGGGGAAACCTGAAAACGTGTTGTCTTGAAATATGGGCCACATCATACATATTACAAGCATGGAGCATGCACCCTCCACGAGATTGACAACCACCCTTGCAATCAGCCATCACCGAGTACCCTGCTCAGGTGTCCTGAGGGGTCTGCCCCAGAGTGTCGATCCAAGAGTTCAAGGGTCGTTGGTGGAAAAAAGTGTGATTCTTCTGAGATGGGGGCGGGAGTGGGGGAGGGGTCCAAGCTGAAAGGGGTCCTGATAAAAATGCCTTCTGTTCAAAAGAACCCTTAGGAGGCCACAGGCAAAAATATGTCTTTTCTAGGGAAGCACTGCCACTGGTTTTTCTGCGCCAAACCCCTCACCTCTCGGCCTGTTGTTTGCTTAACTGTAAAGCCAGAGTGTTAAATAGATAATTTCCAAGATCTGTTCTTAGGCCAAAAGAGGCTTCTAATGATTAGCTTTCCTCTTCTGGGAAAATCAATTAACACCATTTATAATTAGTCCTGTTGGGCTTTGAAGTTCTTCTCTGAGCCTTTTTTGTGCAAAACAGCACAATGTGGGGGGTGATGGAATAAGGAAATATTAGAGTGACTAGTGACAAATTTTATTTAAAGGCAAACAGTAAACAGAATTTTAAGATCCCTTAATTCATCATTTTTGGTTAGTTGTTTAGGCTGACAAACTATTTATTTGTACTAGTTATGTTTTTAAAGTTACTAAGTAAACAATTCCAATAAGAGGAGGTAAGCTGGCTTATGGAATTTACAGGAATCATTTTAAGCAGTTGAAAGCAGGTTTTTCCTGAAGATCATTATGTTACTTTCATGTAGCTCTTCATGAATGCAGGGTTCAAGGACTCCTGCTCAGAAATGTTCTGTTAATGATTTATTTTTTGAAATGCATCAGAATTCCCACAAGTTCAGCCTCACTCATGATCCCTCTCCAGTGTTGAAACTGTCTCTGCAGTGGCTATGGGTTTTCAACAATGTATTTATAAATCTCTCCAATTGTATTGGGGGGAAAAACAAATCTGATTCCATATTGGATCTGTTTCTTTAACTTCTGTATTCTATTGCTTTTGCTTTAAGTTAATCACTAAAGGGACATTGCCTATAAGCGTAAATTATACATAATGGCCCATCTCTGGGAACCCTGCCTCCCAGGTAATGAGCCTTAAAGTAAAATACCTTTGTTTAGCTCACAGGAAACATCCTGACCAGGCCCACCTGTGAATGACTACAGGGAGGAGAAATTAACACATCCCCTCTGGAGGCTGATGGGAACCAGGAAGTGTTTGACTTTACTTCCCCTTTTAGTATAAAATAAGTCTGAATTTTAACTCAGGCAAGATGGTTCTTTGGGGCAGGAGTCCACCACCTTCTTGATCTGCTGTCTTTCCAAATAACGTCACTATTCCTTGTCCCAGCAACTCATCTCTCAATTTACTGGCCTGTCCTGTCGTGCAGCGAGCTTTATGAGCTTGGACTCTGTAACACGATGTGGCCAAGGTATAAAACTAAACAAACAGATAAAGTTTAAAAAAAAAAAAAGGCACTTGCAGAATTGAGGGAATTTTACTTTCATCTTCAATGTGCTGTTTTCAAAGAAATTTTCAGGTTCTTGGATTACCATTTTCCCAAACAGCAAAAGAAAATTTTTTTAAGGTGACAACAGATTCCAAATTTGAGAAACCATTTAACATCCCTGGTGACCCACTGCCCCTCCTTGTACAAGGACAGTCCCAACAAGAATTGGGCTGTCACTGTCCCTGATCTCCAACCTGGTTTATGGATTCATGAACGTAAGAGTCCTCCCGCCTGAAGGAAGGAGGGAGAGGAAGATGGATGCCCTACATGCATTTGACTCCACCTACAGCAGGTGACTCCTCCCTTGTAATGTGACACCACCATTCCAGTTTAGTGACCAGGAGGCAGGCTGCCCACAGTTCTACATGTGTCCATGAAATGCCCATGTCACATGCATGGAACCAGCGTCCCAGGGCATCTTGCTGTTGGAGATGCTTGCCTCTTCCATTTCTCAGTAATTTAGGAAATGAATGAGAAGATTGAAATGCTTATAAGTTGGATACACATTTGATTTTCTGGCCCTTACATTATCTAACAACTTTACATGGCCATATTTTACCATATACTTTCTCATGTTTCAAAAATGCTCCCTTTAATTCAATTGCATATAAGTTTCACAACCACACACAGGAATTCCCCAAAGCCCTTCCACCATTCATCATGCCCACACCTTGCTCAGGTGCTGGCAATGCATGTGCAGGGGTAAACAAGGCACATCTCACTCACCTCCCTTGATTTTTCCCTCCCTTAAACTTGTCTCTCTCCCAACAAGACCAACAAACAAAGGAGTGTGTCTTGGGTTTGGATGGGCAGGAAAGAATGAGAAAGAGAAAGAAGAGATGGAGGTTTTTCAAGGTTTGAGCAAATCCACTTGAAAACAAGGCATTAAAGATGAAAGTACAACTCCCTCACTTGTGTTTTAAGTACAATTCAGGGCTGAGAAGAACACTTGTTTTGATTAGGCAGTCAGGGAGTGCCTTCTGGAAGAGGGAGCATCTGACTTTAGCTCCTGAAGGAAGAAAAAAATCTTAGCCTAACCCATACCCCACCCACCCCAAGGGGACTACTTATACTAAAGAGTGGAATTTAGGGAGAGGCTAAAAGGGCAGTGCCCAAACCAGAGCTAAGGCAGGGCACAGCAAAAGACATCAGGAGACTCAGACACAGAAACAGAAAAGAAAGACCAGGCGTGGGAGTTCGACTGTACAATCGATGTGACTGGACTCCATGAATGATTAGATGAGTCAGGCATGGGGTGCCCAGGTCTCCAGCCCTGGTGGCTGGAATGTGGGAGCCACTGACCTCACCCAGAAGTGGGTGTGCTGTGGGATGGAACAGAGTCCAGTTGTGAGCAATTCTGAGTCCAAGGTGCTGGTGGGCGTATGGGTTGGGAGATGCTTCCAAGACCAAGATAGATAAAGACAGGCACTCAGGGTACACGCATGGAGGTGACAGGATGCCGACCATGGGCACTGTCATGGTGACTACCAGGGAGAGAGCTGGCTAGAAGGAAACAGCATGAGCTCGGACGGAGGCAACGAGGGAGGGAATGCCGAGGAGGGGAAGCCGGCGGGGGTGGCTGGGCAGGCAGGCGGGGCAGAGAGTGGGGGCTGGGAGCCCAGGATGAAGATGTGCCCAAGGCCTCGTGGTGCCCGCTCACCGCCACGGGCAGGAGTCCAGGGGCCATGCTTTCCACTGCCAAGTGATCACAACTGGACAAACAGTCATGGAATGTGTGCTCACAGTCACTGTATTCTTATTTCCTTTTGTGGGGCCCCAACCTTCAGTGGCACAAACCTGAATACGGCACACCTGTTAAGATCAAAGGTCACTTTTCCAAACACTCCTCGCCCTTCTTCCTCCCTCTCCAGACCTGTTTTCCACTCAAGCACATTTCCTGCCTGGCTAAGGGAGAATTCAGTCTCTTGAAAGACCGGGAAATGTTTTCCAGGAGTGGGCCACCTGCACAAGGTTCACGCATGCTGAACGGCTTGGGACAAGGCTTTCAGCCAATGCCAGCTGGAGGCTGACACCAAATCCCCGTCAGCGCCCACACATCAGCATCATCTTAATAATCAGAGCAACAGAACAGTAGGTACGTCCCCCCACTAAGTGCAGCCCTCACACGGAGCAGGCAGCATGCAGAGTGCTTACACACAGTCCTCACACTACATTCTCACTTACGGATGGACAGACTGACCTGTCCAAAGTCACACCCAGAAAGGGGCACAGCGAGGACCAAATCTGTCTGACTCCGGGGCCCATGAAGCCCTGGGGGAGGTCTGGTTTTGAAAGTACTATACATTTTACATTTAATTTGTGGTTTGTAATTAAAGCAAGAGCTGAGATTTTGTTTTCTTAACTTAGAAAGATGGTGTGATTGTTCAGAACAGTTAAGTGAATGGGGTACCTGTATGGGCAGCGCTGAATGTAGAATCATAGAGAAAATAAGACCACATGGTTAGCAACATTCCATACAACGTCTCTGACATGGAACAATTATCCCTGTAAAGAGAAAGCTCTTTCCAAACATAAAATTGCTTCAGGTCTACCTGTCAGTTTATCACATCTCCTGTTGGTAAAACATCCCCTGGATAAGAAAGGCAAGCTCCAACTAAAGTCGTGCTTCATTCACTAAACAGAAAAAAAGTTGGCCAGAAATATCAGGATGCATGCAGTTGCATGCATGTTCTTTCCTCCAAATGGTTCAAGATTGAGGTAGGGCCAAACACAAAGTATCTAGAAAGATCCACAGAACACATTTTTAAGAAAAAGAGAAGCCCAGAGAACTCACAAAACACGCAAACCGACTAGACTCAGGCCTCCCAAGCATCACCCTAGTGAAGTACTCCTTTGGCCCTCGAAGGGGAGAGCTGCTCAACACTTTTTTAAGCAAACAGAACAAATGAGAAAACAGGATGCAGTGAGGCAAGCCCTAAATGGGAGTGTGGCAGCAACAGATCCAAGAATCTCGTGGAATAATCATCGTGCCAAGGCCTGACGCCTTAGGGATAAGAAAACCCTTCATGGATTCATTATTCAGATGGTGGTCAAACGAAGGAGTATGTGGGGATGAAGAGAGAGAGACAGAGATGGACAATTTTCACAGCACTTTAAAAAGACCCATCAAGACTCTGAAACTACCCCAAATTTAATATACACTCATTATGAGACAGGCCTGGGACCTGGGACCCTTTGCTGCAGTGCTGTGATGCCTGCTCCTGGACAAACCTCTCCTCTAGCTACAAAATACAAAGAAACTATAACGAACTAAAACCAACTGCATGTATGTACAGTTGGGGCAAATTCTGGACAACAAGATACAAAGAGACCAAAAAACCCAACTGCCACTTCTGAAGAGCCGGGAACAAAAACAGGGGGTCGGGAGCAACAGCAGGATGCTGCGCATGCCCCACCACCACCACCACCAAGGGGGTGGGCAGATCCCCTAAACCACCCCTCCGGCCCGACCCCTGGACACACCCCTACCCTCACCCCATATAAGGAATCAGCTCGCCCCTCCCCTCAGGGAGCAAACAAGGGAATCTCTTACTTGTTTTAGCTCCCTCCTGCTGCAGCAGGAGTCCCAATAAAGCCTTGCCTGAATTTCTTGTCTGGCCTCTGATCAATTTCTATTGATTAAGGAGGCCAAGAACCCTGGTCCCTAGCAATTACACAACAGGCAGAGAAGGGAAAAGCCCAGAATGAGAGAGATAATGGCTTTAAGGCAGGGTTTCTCAGCCTCAGCGCCACTGACAGCTGGGGCCAGATCGTTCTTTTTGCAGAGGGCTATCTGCATTGTGGGACTTGGGCAGCACCAAGCCCCCACCTAAGAGGGGCAGCAGCCCCTCCCCACAAATCCTACCAGCCAAGTTCCTCCTGGGGGCAAAGTCGCTCCAGGTGGAGGACCACCACTTCATAGCACCCAGGATGGACATTCAGAAAGGTGGGTTATTAAGTAACCTTTACAGAACCAACATATTTTTTAAATTATGTGGGTGAGAACTCAGCACTGAAACAGAAATGGCAAAATCTGCAGCAAGAACCCGACCCAAATCTGTTGCGTAACGTCCAGAATGTGTCTCCCTTCCACCCTAAACTGAAACAGCTGCTCCTTCGGTGAGACATGCTAATGGATTCAGAATCTCATACTAAACATCAGAGCATGCTGGCGGTACTCCCCCCAGATTACAGGGCCTCTGTCTTCTTTAGAATGAAGATTGGATGCTGACTTTCCCAGCCCCCACTGGACTATGCTGGGACCACACAATTATTCACTGCAATGCCACACTGCATACCCAGAAGAAAGGAATTTTCCCCAGGAGCTGTACTAGTTTGTGACAGCAAAATGACACCTAAAGGAACATGACCAATTAGAAACCTCTTGGTGAGTTATAAAACTTTTGTTTTTGGACAAATCATTTCTACGGCAATCTTTTCTGAGTTTCATGGGACAGTCTCAAAATAGCTCACCAGACATCAGGATGCGGGGATCAGACTCTCTATCCCAATAATAACACTGCCCATTTGTAAAGCATGTAAAACACTTTGGGGGCACTTTTAGAATTTTCAAGGTAACTTCTTCTACATTCACTGGTTGGTATGACATTCTCATGAAACAGGCAGGATGACTCACATTTTTCAGGCAATGCCTTAAAGCTGGGAGAGGTCTGGTGTTTTTAACAATTCTTCCTAAGAGGCTGCAACAATACATACTTCTCCATTGGTACCTAAGAGTACCTGCCCACCCTGTTTCTGCAAACAGTAAGTGCTTCTTTGTTTTCTCTCCTTGCCACCTGATAGGCAGACAGGACACCTTACCTTGTTATTGCTCCTGCCTGACTCCCAGGCCATTTAACCTGTTCTGGGAATAAACTGCCTATTTTCCCACTGTTTTTCCTATCGTATTGTTTGCTTCCTTCTTGACAACTTAATTTGTGAGAGCTTTTATATTAAAAATATTAATCCTTCTTATTTTACCTTGAAAATATTTTTCTCTAAAGAATTATGTTTTTTAATGTTTGCTTATAGTATATTTTTGTCATATAACAGTTTTAAATTTTTCTATAGTTAAGTATGTATGAGTTTTCTAGGCCTGGCTAAGAAAGTCCCCTGTGCCCCTAGACTGGACGTTTACTTCTTCGTTTTTTGTTGGGGAGTGCAGCATTCTTTTCTTTTATAGTATTCAAGTGTTCAAATGAACCGATATTCATTCTTATATAGTACAAACTGAGGGTCCAAGGCTGTTTCCTCCAGACAGCCAATTGTATAAACACTGTTTATTAAATAATCCTTTCCCACGGAACTTAAGCACCCACTCTAAAATTCTCACATTTAATATCATGTATTTGGGGGTTATCATGTCTTTCTCCATGTCCACACTCTGACACTGGGATCCACTGCACAGTGTGCTGGATCAGCCCCACCACTGGGAGCCCCCAACCCCGGGTGGAGGCAGCCCCGTGGCAGGGCCCTGGCTGGCACTCTGGGTGACACTGGGTCCTTCCTGCTGCCACCTCTGCACCCCTGCAAGTCACAGTCAACTTCATGCTGCAGCCCTGGTTCCACTAACTGTACGAAAAGTCCCTTCTGTCTGATCTTTTTAAAAATGTCTTGGCTATATTGGGGCATTATAAACTCTAAGGCCATTTTATTCAGTTCCAAGAGAACCTTGCAGGCAGAACCACACAACACACATGAACCCTCTTCTTGGAGAACTCACTCTCCCACCCACGGCCACAGGAAGCCTCCTGCTGGCTTACATCCTTCAAAGAGATACTGCAGTTTTCTTCATGCAGGTTTTGAGCCCTTCTTGTTCAATTCACTCCTAGGTATTTTATAGTATTTGTTCCTGTTTTCAGCACTATCCTCCCCACTTGCCCTCTGGGTGCTCACTGCTCCCTGAGTTACTGTGAGTCATTCTTTATGGTCCCAAGCCTTCCTCAGCAGCTGTTTCTCTGGGCATGAGTTCCCTCTGCTCAAACCATTTTCCTTTCCCTGGCGGCCAGGCCCCTTTGAAGGAATGGTTACTATTCTTGGTTAGCATGTTCGGGCTCTGCTCTGCTTTCTAAAATGATGGCAGGTGCCCGCCTTACGGAAAGTGAAGCGGCCCTCAAGAGAGCAGTGAGCATGAAGTTCATCCGGGCTCCCGCTGGCAGCCTCTCCCAGCCTCAGGGGCAAATGAAAAGCACCCTGGAGGCCAGAGCGTCAGGTCATCCTTGCATGCACCAACGGCCACCTTCCCCACTGAAGGCCCACGGCCCTCTGCAGGCCCAGGCTTTCTCCAAGACACTCTCCTTTGGGGCACCCACCCCAGTGCTGTTCTCCAAGTGCCTGTGGCCTATGCAGGAGCCTGAGCCAGTGCTCTGCACGGACCCAGATGCACCAAGGTCGGTCCAGATGCACAGAGACCTGTGGCCACTGCTCCAGCATGCAGGTTGGAGAGGAGAAAGGTTCAGGCCCCCATTTCCCCAGAGCCCCCTGCTTTCTCTGAATCTGAATTTTGAAAGTGAGGAGGCTTCATTGATGACAAGGTCCCTCCCTCTCATTTGACCTTCTGAGGGGACTAAGGGCCAGAGAAGTAGACGGACTTTCCCACTCAGTGGGGGTGACGGTCTGCTCCCCCTGCACTACCAGGAGTCTTCCCGAGGCTCACTGAAAAGCACTGACCTTTGGGTCACTCTCTGACTAATACCACGCTGGGTTCTCCCTGGCCAAGCAGACTGAGGAATCACACAAGCAACCTATTCTCTATATAAAGTTCTCTAAAAAAATCACCGCAATAACATTTCTCCATAACCGATTTATTGCAAATGTCCCTCAGTCATGACAAGCATGGTGAACGACCTCAAACAAGCCCTGTCCTTCAGAAGATTCAGCCCCTGGAACGGAAGGGATGTTAAAATATGGATCAAACTATGCTCTGGCGACATGATTTCTTTTGAAGCAGTTTGTGTGGGGACGTAAGACACCTCTGGAATTCACAGCTTGGGAGTCCAATCCCAATTTTCTCCAGTAAAGCAGTAACGGTAACAGTAACCTCAGGAAATTGATTTCACCCAATAATTTTCTGAGAACGATCAACAGTGCTGGAATTCAGAATTGACTTAACCCCCTTCTTGGGTAAAGACATGGTGAGTTCGGCCATGCTGCTGATGGTCCCCTTCTCCTTGTGCCACGGCTGCCAGACGCCACAGGCCACCGCAGAGTCACTTTCACCAGTCATGTTTGCAGTGCCCTGTGAGGGGGTGCCACTCCCACTTTAAGGATGAAGATGCTGAGGACCAGAGGGGGTTAAACCTATGCCCTGACTCACGGCTGGAAGAGAGGAGAGTTGCTCCAAAAACAACGCATAGAAAGAAGGCCTGAAACGAACGTAACCCATGCTTTCCAATTTTAGATTATTGGGGGCAAAAATGTTAAGAAATGGGAATTGCTAAATTATAGATGTTCTCGCCTACCTTTATTTAGAAAAAAAAAATGTCTTTTTCTTCTTGGGGGAATCAAGCAGGTTACAGTAAGTTACATTCAAAGAATCTTTTGTCGCTACACAAATGTGCAAAGTTAAGAAGCACACCGCTTCGGAGGAACTGAATCAGCCAGGGGTTCCCACCATCCCAGCACCAAATCGCCGTCATACTGCTGAGCCCACATCACGAGGTCTGGGTGCCATAGACGTGACTGTCACACAGGCCCCACTGCGGGAAGGCCCGCCAACTGGTCACCTCTGGCCCAATTCTAAACCCGTAACAATGACGACTTTGGGATTTCAACGTAGCTTCTTGAGATGAGGGAGAGACAGACTCTTCCCTCAATCCACTTCAGTGATTTGGGGTTGAAAGTGCTTGTAAATAGGAACAAAAAAATTTTTTAATGTTTTTGGATTTCTGCTTATGCCTCTAACAATCTAAATACCATTGAATTCGATTCCTGATTTTGGTTTTAGCAATATGTTATTATCTTTACCACTATTAATAGTAATACTTATTTTCCCAAAGACTTCCAGGTAGGTACCAGCACTAAAATTACTGCCTGGAAATATTTCTTGAGACATTTTATTCCTTAACTGAAGTAGTGTGTCATGAAATCCGCTGGGAAAAATTTGACCTGTGAAAAGGATTTGTTTCGCAGCCAAAGCACAGGCGCTGAGTGTCACAGTCTCTTTCATCCACACAGCCACGGCTCTGTCATGACCCTGTGTGCACACACAGCCAGGGCCAGCTCACGGGGGTTCCCACAGCAGGGTGCTGGCCAGGGAGCCTTTGTTCCTGCACAAGCTGAGTCTGGCCAACATCAGAGAGCACTCACCCTTCCTCGGACCACTCCAGTTCTTTCCACTGGGGATGTGCCCCTGTGGCCAGGCAGGCAACCTGGGCATGGCTGCAGCCACAAGTGACCTGGACAGGTGTCCTCTGCCTGGAACTTGCCTGCTGCCCCCTGGGATGGGCCAACTGGGCCTCAGGACAATGCCCCCTGGGTGGAAATGGCAGCAGCAGTAATTCAAACTCGCCTTGGAAAGGCCTCTCACTCCCTTCAGTGGCTCTTGAAACTTTAGTAACTTGGAAAGGTTATCTTTCAGAAGAGAATTCACAAAACACACACCTGTGTATATTAAGGCTCCTCAGTGGCACAAGGAATCCCCCTGCTGCCAGGAAAGCTGGGACAGGCACCCTAGGTCCAGGAGGCACCTCTGAGCAGGTCACTGTCATGAAGAGGGGCCGACCCGCCGCCCGCGTCTGTGGACATCCTGCAGCAAGGCCAAGGGCACAAAGAGGGCAGCACAGAACAGCGAGAAGATTCCAATCGGCAGGAAAAAAGGCTTTTTTACTTCCTGCAATATGTGATCCCAGTCTGGTGAGATAGCTTCCAGGTCTCCTGGGCCACAGGGGCTGGATGACAAACACCCAACAAGAGAACAGTCTCCAGATCATGGTGACAAAACCCAATTCGGCTGCTCTGGCTGCCACCCACACTGGACACGCCCATAAAGGGCTTTCATCTGGACCCCCCAACAATGCAAACTGAGTCTAGTGTAGCGTAGAAGGTGTGTCAGGCAGCCCACTCTGGAACATTCGGGAGACTTCCTACCCATCCTAATAAAATTCACTTTATTTCAAATACCAATACATGCCTAACTATTTTAACATCTATTTCTCACCTTATTTTTTATTTTTTATTTCTATTTTATTCCTAGTATTTCAACAACAGCAGAGTCTATGTGCTTATACACATAGACTTTATATATAAAGTCCACACATTTAATCAAACGCCGGTATTTGAATAACTTTAGTGACAGCACTATCCTCATGCTGTCCCCCTTACGGAGGAGAGTTTGGGGCGTCATTCTGGGTGAAAGGAAAATGTATCTCCTCTTAGGTAACTAACTTGAACAAAAGAAAACTCTTTGGAGTGACAGCCTCTCCTCAGCTGGGGAAGGCAGTCCAGTGTGTGCCATGACCCCAGGGGGACAGAGATGCTTTTGGGAACCAGCCACATGTACTGCCCTCACACTGTCCTACACACTGGGACTTGAGGTCCCTCAGCCAGCAGCTCCTCAGACCCCAGGTTCAACCCCAGGGTCAGCACTTCCGAGCTGTGCTGCCAGGCATGTGTCTGAGCCCGTGTCCCCATCTGCAGAGTCGGGTAACAGTGACAATGCTTGTACCGTGGGGGTAGGGAATGGGTGCAGAGATGAGCTTGGCTGTGTACTCAGGGCTGCTGTGACGGGGTCTAGGGTGAGAGTCTCTGGGGGAAGGTGCCACCACGGAGCTTTGGAATGCTGACTCGTACTCACCTCCCAGGCAGCCAACACCTCTCACCCTTAGTTCCCCAATCATCAGGCCTCAATGTGCTCATTTTGAAAATGGTTCAACCTGGCATGGAACAGCTTGCTTTTAAGGAAAACACACCTTTCCGCTCTATAAAGCACCTTGCCCCTGCCCCTTCTGCACCTACTGCTCACCAGGCTACTGTCCTTTTGCACCACCAGGTGGGAGGGGCACCTCGGGCCCCCATGGGGACCCCTCCTTACTAATCTCTGAACCCGACATGCCTGACAAAGAACAGAGGCCACGTGGCAGTATATCTCCGTTACCGGCAAGCAGTACCACTTGCCTTGGGCCAAAGGCTGAGAATCTCCCTGTGTTCCAAAGGGAAGGATCTCATGCACATTTTTTATACCAACACAGGGAACACGTGCTCCACATGACGGTGGGGCACGTGGCCGACTCAGGCTAGTACCACACACAAAGCCATCTTTGTTCACCAGGGAGATTTTAAAAATTATTTTCCTGTTTCAAGTCAGTAAAATGTTGCTTTGGGGCCAAGACTTACTTGGGAACTCTCCATCTGGATGCTTGCCTTCTGAGAACAGAACAGAAATTGGGCAAAGTGCACCACGGAGACGTTGCATATGCCTGTCTCTGCAGTGACCGTGTTGTATTAACGTCGCAACACGGAGCTGGGCTTTCCTCCTTGAAAACTGAAACCACCAGGCTGGGAAATATGGAGGCAGCTTCTCTCAGACCCACAGGCCTCCCTCACTGAAGCTGGGGCCACGTGGATGCACTGAGTCAGAGTCTGGGACTATGGACCAGTTTCCTCTGGCAGCAGTAACAGATTACCACAAGCGAAGTGGCTTAAAGCCACACAAATTTATCATGTTACAGTCCTGGAGGTCAGAATCCCAACATTGGCCTCACTGAGCTAAAATCGAGGTGTCGGCAGGGCCGCATCCCTTTCTGGGGGCTCCAGGGGCAAACCCGTCTCCATGCCTTTTCCAGTTTCCAAGGCCACCCCGCTCCTCCACCTTCAAGGCCAACGTGGCGTCAGGCCTCTCTCACTGAGCTCCATCTCTCTGGCTCTCTCCTGATTTTTTCTTCTTCCACCTTAGGATCCCTGGGATTATAATGGGCCCACCCAGAAAAGCCAAGATAATCTCTTTATCCTAAGGTCATCTGATGAGCCACCTTAACTGTGCTTTGCCATGAAAATATTCACAGGTTCTGAGGATTAGGAGGTAGACGTCTTTGGGGGACCATTATGCTGCCTAAAACAAATCATGAGCAGAAGTCAGGTAAAAGTGCATTTTATATGTGAGGAGGGTGTGGCCAATATTCAGTGGGATGTGTCCTGAAGTCAGCTCCCACCTGGTGCCCTCATGGCCAAGGGACCCTTGTGAGGGGGGACGATTCCTGAAACAAGGCAAGGCCCGGCCACAGGGACACATCCCCCTCTGACCCTGGACACAGCAGCCTAGGGTCTGAGGGGAGACAATGGTTCATGGGAAGGTGGTCAGGTTGTGACTCTGTGGCCTGTGCTGGGCCCCCATTTACCATCCCTCAGGCACATCTGCCATGCAGTCCCCTAGGACCCCTGGATTACTCGTGACCCGCTGGGCACCTTCTTCCTTTCATTCACTCACTCATTCATTCATCCAGTGTCTGTTGGTTCTGCTGAGCTACGTGTTAAGGGACAAGGCACGACAGGGAGCAAGGGGGCCTGTGACGCCCTCATGCCCTCTGGGCATCTGCAAGTTTCCTCTCTGCTTCTCAGACACAAGGACTGCATCACTAGAGCAACTCGCCCACCATGGAGAGTTCTTTAAAGAGAGTGACGGAACCTACACAAGCAGCCTGAGCTGCTCTGCCTTAGTTAGTCCGTGGGAACCAGGGTTTGGCCATGATGCAGCTGCCATTCTAACCCCTGGAGGGCAAAGTCCAGTCCCCATTCCCAAGGGCCCTTGTCACTAACTAGCACCTGTTCCATAAGGATGTGACCCTCAGGTTCCGAAGTGCTGCCGTCCTGCTTATAAGGCCAAGATAGCCCACAGTGGACAGACACACCAGCAGCACCTGCTAAACCCAGCAGTGAATTCGGAAAGCCCAAGAATGAACCTCACTCAGTCTGGACCAAGCCGGGCAATTCCCAAACCTCCATAGGCCTTGGCTTCTGCGAGAGCGTAGACTGGGAGCCACAGATCTGCCAGACATGGGCTTGAGTACACCTTAGTACCACCCACACTGCTGCTCTGTCTGCACACTGCCCTGCCGCAAGATGTGTGCGAGTGGGAGGCATGTGTGTGTGGTGTATGCACGTGAGTGTGTGCGGTGTGTCTGTAGGTGTGGGGGGTGCACACACGTACATGGATGGGTACACACAGATATACACATCAAGGACAACTGACACGCATGGAAGTCAAGTAGAAAGAGCCTGAGATCTACAAAGATAGACGTGTTCAATCAGCCTCTGGCATCCACTTAGTTTGTGCGCCTGGATAAGCCACCTAACTACTAGGAACGTGAACGTAAGTAAGTCATCTTGTCTGGAAAACGTGGCTAATGACACAGGAGAGTCACCTCTCAGAACTGTCCTTGGGAATCAAACCAATTTTTTCCAGCACGCACTTTTGAATATTAAATATATAGAGTCAAATAAATGTTTGTTAAACAGCTGAATGAATAATATTATGTGGTATTTCCTTTAGAAGTATAGAATATTATAAAAATATCAGGAATTTTAAGTATTGGCTTTTTAGATTTGCTCAAATTGTAATACAACCTGGGTTTGGAAAACAGAAAGGTGGGAATGGAGGAAAAGTAAAAACCCTCTTTTGAAATCTTATAAGGCACATGCAGCAGGTGTGGCAAGCTAATGGTGATGCGGGAGAAGGTTCTGAGAGAACCAGCCTCCACACCTACACACAGGCCCACAGGACCCTGCTGGATACCCGCTCAGCGATGCTTCTCCAGCTAGTTTAGAATGACTGGTTGAGTCCCTAGGACCCACAATGCAGATGGAATCCACCAGGCCCAGCACACACTGGCCTCAGGGCCCCCGCTTCATCACCCTGAGTTCCTCCTGCTGTACAAGGGTCCGGATCCGGGAAAAGAGATGTAGCCTCATTAAGAAACAGAAAGTCTTTTATCATAATCAATGTTTCAATAGTAGCATTCACCAAAAAGTGGGCCCACCCCCTGCATCACACTTAATACATATTTTTGTGCTATGTTTGAGTTCGAACAGCTGGTTATTTACAGATTTTGACTGGGAAAATAACGCATGAACATATACGAAAGTTCCAGATAAAAGTCGAAGTCCTGTAGCTCAACACCCGTGGGTTGTGTCCACTCTAGCACCTCCTGGGCCCACAGGTTGGAGGCTTATGTGTCCCTTCTAGGGGCAGAACATGAGGAAATTCTAAATCCATGGGTTAAAAAAGGAAGGCTGGACTATTTTCCTTCCCAAAACTCACATAGCTCTAGGAATTGGCAAACATTTCATAATTTGCTTCACGAAAACAAGTTTCTACCTTTACTAAAAAGAAAAAAAGAAAACGTGAAATTCCCATAATTCCCAGAGTCTGGAGGAAAAGGTATTTCAGAATCAAAGATGAAAAAAGCACATCTGCTAGTTATTTCGAATAGTCTTTCCAAGACATTTACCTTAATTCTTAGAAAAGCCCCTTATATTGCTTTGAGAAGAAGCAACTGCAAACTGCTAAACATAATTATCTTCTAATTAATATAGAAGATCAGCCGCCCTGACACACCTTCTGCTCTCCCTCCACTATGAATGCTCCCTGACCCCAAACCAGGAGAAATGAAGGGCAGGCATGTGTTTTCTCCAGTGCATCTAAATGGCCCAGTTCTGACCACAGCCTACCTTCAAGACACCCATGTCTCCACCACACAGACTGCCTCCATCTCAGCTGGGAGCTCAGCTTTTCAGGAGCAACAAAAGACGGGCAAAGGAGAAGTGCTCAGGACTTTCAAAGAACGGCCACCTTGGGTGTGACACCAGGAAAACACCCTTCACTCATTTCTTCATGCAGTGGAATCTTCACATATTTTAAGAATCAGCCCGAATGCCATCTTCTCTCCTCCACTGAGCGCCTCTGAACACTCAAGGGGACCAGATGCCCAGGCTCTGAGCACCTGCACCAGGGAGGGTGGGCAGGCAGCCTGCCCGCGGGCCTCCTCACCCACTCCACCGGGCCACACGCAGAGGGTGCGCACTGGCCTTCAGGCTGCCCATCCCCTCACCCTGCCCATGGCCCGGCCTCCCAGAGGTCAAGCTGGTTTTGCTGGCTGAATGGATGAATGCTTTGAGATTCTTGCGATGGTCAAACATTCCTTGTGGGGTGATGGTTTTAAGTGAAGTCCTAATTAACCAAATATTTTAAAGAGAAAAACACTTTCGTTGGTGCCAGTTGGGACTCTGAAATGACGTCCTCACAAATTTTCTAACTATAGTGGAAGTGAAGGTAAAAAGTTCGACTGGGGCTTCCCCGGCGGCGCAGTGGTTCAGAGTCCGCCTGCCTCTGCAGGGGACACGGGTTCGTGCCCCAGTCCAGGAAGATCCCACATGCTGCGGAGCGGCTGGGCCCGTGAGCCATGGCCGCTGAGCCTGCGTGCCCGGACCCTGTACTCCACAATGGGAGAGGCCACAACAGTGATAGGCCCGCGTACCACAAAAAAAAAAAAAAAAAAAGTTCGACTGAATGATTTCTTTGAGGAAGACCACAGTAGAACATACCAGTAAGAAAAAAAGCAGTAAGCAATCACCATTTAAGTAATATTGAAAGTTAAATGTGTCCTATTTACTTTCACAAGTGTCAAATATATCAGCAGGCTGAAAGCACACAGCCCCCGATTTAACTGTTGGTTCCCATGCTGTACTACACAACAAGGCCCTTCATTTCACAGTATGAAAATAACACCACCATGAGTCACCACTGGGTAGCAAGGTTACTTCCCAGTTCTAGGGTTTGTTCTCACTGTTGCATTTGCTTTCTTCAAGGTCTCACTATGGCCTTACTGTGATAGGGGTATTTTGGATGAAGCAGCTAAGCATAAATTAATGGTTAAATGAGCAAAAACGGATGACAGGTTTCCCCCACTATCCAAAAGCAGAGTGTTTCTATGAAACCTTTCCTGACTTGAAATGGCATAAATGAAGAAGCAATTACTTTACGACACATCTGGCAAGGGATGCACAAAAATAAATCTACATGAAGCACAGATGCTCACACAGTTCAAAGCTACTTGATGCAGAGATGCTGAGTGTGGTTCCCAGAGGAAGAGCTTGGTGGTGTCACTCTTTGAGGTGTGCATTGCCTCTATTACTGCTTGCTGCAAAACAAATGCTATTTTTGCTTTTTGCCTTTTTTCATAAAAGCAAAAATCCTCTTTGGATTTCTTTTGGTTAGCAAAAGTGAACGCAAAAAAATAAATAAATAAAAGTAAAAACAGTGGCATAAACTGAATTTTCGAAAAGTGGGGGATACCTATACTTCAGCACAATTTATCAATCAACTCTCATCAAAACACTCTCCCGTTAGTCTCCTGTTTCCCAGGTGAGAAAGCAGTTTGTATAAGGAACTAAGATTCACGACTCATGTATTTTTATGCCAGTATTTTCCCCCATCAGGTGACCAGCCTGGATCTATAATATTTTTATGCCAAATGCTGTCTATTCTTTGGGGGAACTTAGAAGAAGTTTCTTGGAGAAGGTAGAGTTTGGCTTTAGGATTAAAAGCTGGGGGGATTCACACGTGCTACAACAGCAAAGGCTTTCCTGGGTTTCAGGAAGATGGACACGGTTGGGAGGATGTGATGTGCTCACTGACTGGCCGTGAGATGGGGGTATGCAGAGAGGCCACAAGTGGGCAATAAGCTCCTTACAGGAGACGGCCCACATGGTGGGGAGGGGAGACACGATGGCTGCATGGGAGGATCCCTGCTTGTGTTCTCTGAGGCCTGAGCCCTGCGGAAGCTTCCAGCACTGGGACAGTCTGCACTCTAAGTAAGAGCACCCTGGGTGGCCCCAGATGGGGGGGTGGGAGGTAGGGAGGTGGGACCACCCCCCAAAAGAACCCAGCTGAGTGTGGGATGGTGGGGGCCACATGTCACAGTGGAGGAGTCCCCAAGAGATGGGATACGGGAGGGAGCCTGTAAGGCCTATACCTCCCACAAAGAGTCTAGTGGGAGCAGGGTGGGAGTGGCGAGCCATGAACTAAGGGCACCAGGGACAATTACTGACGGCAGAGTGATGGAGGACACACATTTCACTTTGACTTTCTCAAAATTACGATGTTTCTTTTAAAACTAAAGATGAGAAAAATCAAATGAGCAACCAACCTTAAGAACTCCATCCACTTCACCACAAATTTGCTGTGAGCTAACATTAACAAAGGGCACATTTATATAAGGATGGCTGTTTTTTTTGTTTTTGTTTTTTTTGGTAAAGTCTATCTTCAAGGTAACATGTAATTAAATTTCTGCTTTCAGAAATTTTTATTTGTGCTCATTTTCCTTTCCTTCTTGGGAAAACCTCAAACTCACTCATAGTTACATAGATGCACCATGTGCCTGAGAACAGTGCTCATCACCCTGGATATGCCGAGAGGCGGGAAGATGTTTCCATGACCACCGTTCATCTTTGGTCTAGCAGCACACAGTAATTTTTTTTTTAACATCTTTATTGGAGTATAATTGTTTTACAATGGTGTGTTAGTTTCTGCTTTATAACAAAGTGAATCAGTTATACAAAAAATATGGAACACTTCATGAACTTGCATGTCATCCTAGAACAGTGGCCATGCTAATCTTCTCTGTATCATTCCAGTTTTAGTATATGTGCTGCCAAAGCAAGCACAGCACATGGTAATTTAAGCATGAGGACTTGTTGCTAAAAATCCTGAAGTAGAAACGAGAAGGGGATGGAAGATACTTTGCCCCCTTTCCCATGGCCTGTATTCTCAGTTCTGCCGTCGCAGAACTGGGTGGTTAGATCCTGGCTGGCGGCCGATACAGAAGTGGTCTGCCTTGGGGTCACCCACGCTGCAGACTATATGCACTTCAGGTAGATCTAGGACGTGTATGGTAAACCACCTGACATAAGAAATTAATTACAAGAATTTTTTTTCCAAAAATGACAATGTGCATTTTAGAATCTAGTTTTCAAAGTCAGGGTCTTCAACTAGAGATGAAGCCTTGATGGCAGTTTCCCCGTCACTTAATGCTAACTCCCTGTGATCCATGTAAGTGTTACAGAGTGGGGGCTGAGAAATGAGGAGGCCAGAGCAGGAAAACAACAAGCAATGTTTGTACCACAGTCTGAAAACAGAGCAAACAGTCCTGGCCAGGACTTACGAGACGAGGTCTCCCGGGTCTGATGGAAAAGGGGCTTCCAGAGAAAGTACCATTACTGGGATCCAGGGGGTGACCACTGGGTGGCCAGAAATTCATCTGCAAAGCCAGGGAGGTGAGGTATACAAAGACACACCATAATTATACCTAGAAGCCAAGTGTAGCACAGCCTTCCCTTTAACTACAGCCTGACAGAAGCAGAGAACTAACTGCCCTGATCTGGAGTCAGCACAAGTCTCCTAGCCATGACAACAGTGTGTGTTTAAATGAGGTGGAGGACATGTGTCATCCAGCAGGGGTCACAGATGACCTGACACCACCTTAGCAGAAATTTCTCTTCACTTCACTAATTACAACCCATTAACAGCCTTAAGCCACCAGACAATGGGGTCCAGTGAGCATAGGTCCCAGAGGGGTCAGTGTGGGTGGAACACAGGAGGCGGGGAAGGCCAGCATCAGGGACACTGCAGGAGCCCAGAAGGGAGCTGCCGGGATGTCCCAGGCAGACGTGGACCACTCAGGCTCTTGCAGGCTCTCCACAGATACAGAGCTGGGTGATTAAGAGGAAGAAGGCCAGAGGCAAACTTTTCTGACTGGCCAGTTCCTGGCCACAGAGAGAGGGAAGCATCCCACCAAGACATACAGCAGAGTTGGGGAAAGAAAGGAGAGGAAAAAACTAAGAGAAACAGGAGATGAAGACAGAGAGGGAAGAGAGAGGAGAAAGACAAAACGATCAGGGCAGGGCCTGATCGTTTACAAGAAAAAAAATTTACAAGAAAAAAATTAAAAAGCACTAGTGAGATTGTGGGGAGGAAAAGCTTCAGGGACCCAGAAACATCACAAGTGTCAGGGACACAGGGACAGTGTACATGGGTCATCGGACACACGGGGACCGACATCACACCTAATCCAGCTGTACCACAGCTCACTCCGCCAGTCACTGTGTGTCTCCCCAGGCCCAGCCCCACTGCTCTCCACTCTGTGAGGCCGGGGAAACTGAGGCACGGGCTGGAAGATGCCAGCCGGCAGAGTGCACGGCATCACGCAGGACCTGGAGTGATGGTGATGCTTGCTCAGTGCCTGGTCCATGTTTCTCCCCACACAGCTCCTCTGAAGTGGACACAATTGATCAGGAGACATGGCGAACATTTACAGGAGCAAAGATGACAGCTGTAGTGCCTGCCTGGCCCGCTAAGAAACTGACGCCTAGGAGTTAGTTGTTTTTTTGTTTGTTTGTCTTTTAAACAGTTTCCTTCGTTTCTGACTATCCTCTGATAAAGAGCACAGTGTCAATCACACTTTAAAAATAAGTCAGGCAACAGGAACCTCACTCTGATTCTTACCATGTTAAAGAACACTTCTGTAGTTTGGATATCATGCCCTGTGCTGAGTACAAAGCTCGATTTGTTTCTGCTTTGTAATGTAGAGGGTTATGTTCTACCACTGCTACACAATCACTTTGAGGAAACATTACTATAAAAATAAATAAGTTTCTTTTCTCATTCAAAGCGAGGGAAAATAACAAGGACGCCCTAAGCACACCCACAAACCTTTTCCAAGAACACTTGTATTTGTCCCTGGGCTGGCAAGAATGTTTTGCTGATGATATCAAAGTCCTTTAATTTATCTACAATCAATCACACTTAAACACTGAGGAAAAAATACTCATTCTGTTCCACTTTAAATTAAAACAAGCTATTTTTGGGGTACTAGGCTGTCTTTATTTTTCTTTGAACACAGGGGAATACGCTACTCTGAGACCTGGCTGTGGAAGGGCAGCAAAACATACTATTAATCTCTGAGTTGGAGTTTTAGAAAAGACAAACTGTAATTCCATTTTCAAAAATGATCGCCAACTTCCACTTCTGACCAAGTGGAATATACAGGATTTACTCTCCACTTTGAAACAAGTAAGAAGCTGGGACAAAATACATTTTTAAAAAATGGTTTTCAGGACTTCCCTGGTGGTGCAGTGGTTAAGAATCCACCTGCCAATACAGGAGACACGGGTTCAAGCCCTGGTCTGGGAAGATCCCACATGCCACGGAGCAACTATGCCCATGCACCACAACTACTGAAGTCCACGTGCCTAGAGCCCGTGCTTCACAACAAGAGAAGCCACAACGAGAAGCCCTCCACTGCAACGAAGAGTAGCCCCCACTCACCGCAACTAGAGAAAGCCTACGCACAGCAACAAAGACCCAATGCAGCCAAAAATAAATAAGTAAATAATTTTTTTAAAAAATGCTTTTCAGACACTGGACAGCAGGAAGCTGTGAGAGGGGAGCAATTGAGGTGAGCCCCACACTTGCCCTGCTTTATTGTCTGAAGGGTCTCAGGCTGCAGACAGGATGGGGAACCAGCCAGAGCCCTCGGTCTCCCCAAGCCGGTGGGGGACAGAGCTGAGGGTCCAGGGACACCAAGGCCGCTGCAGTTTGCAGGGCAGGGTGCCAAAAAGGGAGAGCTGCCCAGAGAGGCCAGCTGCTCTGGAGACCAACCAAGGGTCCCCTGAGGAAACAACCCAAGGCCTGGGAAAGAACCACCTGAAAAAAAACAAAGGAAAGATCTCTGGATTTCCCAGTGGTCCAGGAATAGTCCTTGCTGTCACCAGCTAGGGTAGAAAGTTTCTTAGTTCAAAGTGTACAGAAGTGTCCAACAGCTTATAAAGTAAAATTCATAACACTTGGCCTGGTGATAAAAAACCACAGGCATGCAAAGAAGAAGAAAGGTAATCAAGAAAATAAAAATCAAGCGATACAAACAGATGCAGAAATGATACAGATGACAGGATGAGTAGAGTACTAACATAGTTGTGACAACTATAATCTGTGTGTTCAAGAAACTAGAGGAAAGATGAAATTGTTAAGTAGACATCTGGGAGAGATTTAAAAAATAAAGACCCAAATCAAACTTCTAGAGTTGAAAACTACAAAGTCTGAGATGAAAAACCCACTGGATGAGGTTAACGGCAGATCAGACATCTTAAAAGAAAAAAATTAATGAACTTGAAGACACAGAAATAGGAACTATCCAATATGAAAAATAGATTTTAAAAAAAGATGGGAGGGTATAAAAAGAACATCAGTAAGCTCTGGGACAACTTCTAGTAGGCTAATACATCTGAGATAGAGTCGGGGGGTGGGTGGGGGAGCAGAGAAAAATGGATGAAGAAATAAGGACCGGGCTTCCCTGGTGGCGCAGTGGTTGAGAGTCCGCCTGCCGATGCAGGGGACACGGGTTTGTGCCCCGGTCCGGGAGGATCCCACATGCCGCGGAGCGGCTGGGCTCGTGAGCCATGGCCGCTGAGCCTGCGCGTCCGGAGCCTGTGCTCCACAACGGGAGAGGCCACAATGGTGATAGGCCCGCGTACCGCAAAAAAAAAAAAAAGGAAATAAGGACCAAAAATTTTCCAAATTAAAATTTGATGAAAACTATAAATCACAGATTCAAAACCCTCAATAAATCCCAAGCATAAGAACAAGAAGAAAACGACACCCCAGGCAAATCATATTCAAACTGCTTAAAAATCAATGACAGAGAATCATAAAAACAGAGAAAAAATACGTTACATACAGAGAAGCAAAGACAAGAATGATAAACTTGTCATTGGAAGCACCAAAGCAAAAAAGACAGTGAAGCAACACCTTCAAAGTATTGAAAGAAAAAACTGTCCACCTATAATTCTACACCCAGTGAAAACACATTTTGAAAACAAAAAAGAAATAAAGACTTCTTCAGACCTAGAAAAATGGAAAAAATTCATCCCGGGTAGACCTGTACTCTGGGAAAGGAAATGGAAACCCTTCGGGCAGAAGGAACGTCACACCAGGTGGAAATCTGCTTGCACAGAAGTGATGACAGGCACCAGAAACGATACCCATCACCTGGTGTCAGCAGTGACGTCTGCAGATCAATGCCTTTGGGTCTGCAGTCCAAATCCTCACTTGCCCTTTTCCTCAGGACCACCCATGCCAACCCGGGCCTCATTTTCCTGCGATTTTTTTTAAGTTGTTCTGGAAAATACATGTTTCCTTGTGATCCCTGAGGTTTCCACGTCTTCAAGCTGGGCAGAAGGGAGTCTGTTACTTCGAAAGATAAATGAATAAGCCGTCTTAAATTTCAATTAGGCCCCTTTGGATTTCCCTTGGAACTATTTCTGGTTTGGGAACTTATTTTGTGTACAAAAAAGAGGAAATTCTTTTGCATTTCCATTTTGGGGGACAGACAGAAGATAAAGGCAGAGCCAGCCGTATTAACCTGGTATTGTGAAGTTTGTCAGAGTCTGGGACCAATGTTTAAAAATTAATAGGAAAATGCACAAATATCTGCACTATTAAGGTGTATACCTCCCAAACACAAAATGTCCATTTGGCTTGTGAAGAATATGTATGTAAGAAGGCTCTCTCAAGAAGCTAGAACATCCTTTTGTGACAAAAAGAGTTTACAGTTAAATTTTTTGCTGTTTGCTAAAATCAATTTGATTAAATTGAACTCTCCACCCCCTCACCCTCTACCAAGTTGACATCAAACCACTGAGCACTCAGAAGTTAAATTCCATACAACACAGGCAGCTGTGCTCCATCAAAACAAAAACAAAAATTGACACAAATAACTATTCACTTAACCCAATCAGTTGAGGTTACTGATCAGTTGAGATTATCTATACTCAAAATGATTAACGTAACCTCATATTCTAAACCAGGAGAAATCTGTGTGGCATTCTAGGGAGGGGACCCAGGGAGGTGACAGGAGAACCAGAAAGCTGCAACCACAGATCGGCTACTTGCATATTTAGGCCTGTTTTCTCATTTCATAACAGCATTGATTTCTCGTTGCATAAAGGAGGGATTGTGGCTCTGCAACCATCTCAAGGTTCTACTTTGGACACTTCTTAAATAGTATCTACAGAGTCAACGGCGGGCCTCTTCCATGGGAGTGTCAAGGTCTCAAACCAGTGGTCCACAGTAACCTCTGCCTTCAGAGTTCAAAACGAGAGACTTATAAAAAGACATTTATAAAAAATCTTGATGTCTACTTTGTTGTGAAACTCAGTCAGCATTGCAACTGCACGGAAACAAGGGGCACGTCTCGGGGCTGGGCTGGCCTCTGCAGCACAGTATCGTCCATCATGGGGTCTGGGTGCCTGCACAGCCTGACACCTCCAGGGGGACACACCCTTCTCCCAGACGCTCCCCTCAGCCCCTCCCAACAGCTCCTCTCACTCCCAGGAGTGGCCAGGCGGGAAGAAGATGGAAAACTTAAATGCACCAACTTTATTATCTATTAGCAGATGGTCTTAACATTGCAGATGGCAAAGAAGCTTAGAGCTCACCTCTTCCAACTCTCACCCGACACACCAGGTCACCTCTCCTGGTTATTACAGGACACGGGCTAAAACCAAACTCAGGAATAAATTCTGCAAACATCCTTTATTAAGCTTATTGCAATGATTAGATATTCCACACATGTGGAAAGTGACTTTTTCCAAGAAAATGATATTACCTTGAAAATGTTAAAAACAAAAGACTGGTTTTATTTATTAGCCATTTTCAAGGAAATGTTAACTTTACCAAGGAACTAGCTTCCCCCCTTAGGGTGATACATTTTGCTTTACACAGGCTATTATTACCTTTGTGTTTTAAACTGATGGGTCAACTCAGTTCCAACTCTTGCAAATGAAAGGAAATTTTGCCTTTCCAATTCTAGGCTGATAATCTGAGGGTTACTCTGACAATTGTGTTTTATGGAAGGAATTTTAAGATAAGAAGGAAAATTATGTAAATCTTTTTTAAACCAGAAATTTCCATCATAGGGGATCTAGAATGCCTATAGTAAATAACTTACAGAAGACTTAAAATATTTCTAAAAGTGAGATATACCTGTTCCTTTATTATCAATAATAGTTAACATTTATAATTTAAAATATTTGAAGTTAGTGAACAGAACTTGCAGAGCAATAAAACTTATGATGAATAACATGACTGATCTTATGTTGCTTTTCTGGTTTTGCTTTTAAAACAAAAGTGGAAAAATATGAAAAACCAAATGAACTCAAAATTTTTCCTTTCTGTGCCTAAAGAATATAACTGGTTTTATGTAAGGCAAAAATCCAGATTTCTGTTAATGATGGACACAGTAAAAATAAATGAAATACAGAATTTTCTTAAAAAATGTAAGTTTTTTAAGAGTATACATTGGTTTGATATTTTCAAATATATTGCCATGCTTTTAATATTTCTTTAAAAGGTAACCCTCAACCATGCCACAGATTTGGTTACTTCTCTCCCTAACCTGCTACATCAAATACTATGCTACACAGTTCTGAGATAATGACATTACGAAAAAATTTTAAGTGAGAAAAACTAATTTTTTTGTCTTATCTGTATGAATTTTTGAGGTGTGACCTATCTGTAAAGTGAAAAGATCTAAGATCTCCACATTTAGAGTATTATTCTCATTAGGAGTAGAAAAGCCTACTATAAGAATGGGTGGGAGAATTTCTGTTATAGCTTACTCTGGGCTACAAAAGGTGTCAGTCCCACCCTAGAATTTGATCATCTGTAGGGAAAACATTCTGCTCGAATTTTACAATCTACTAGTCTATGTAATCTATTTATAATGCAATTCTCCCTCTCTTTTTTGTTTTGCGGTACGCGGGCCTCGCACTGCTGTGGCCTCTCCCATTGCGGAGCACAGGCTCCGGACGCAGAGGCTCAGCGGCCATGGCTCACGGGCTCAGCGGCCATGGCTCACAGGCCTAGCCGCTCCGTGGCATGTGGGATGTGGGATCTACCCGGACCAGGGCATGAACCCGTATCCCCTGCATCGGCAGGTGGACTCTCAACCACTGCGCCACCAGGGAAGCCCTCTCCCTCTCTCTTTTAACAAACAATGCAGTCCATAACCCACTAGAAGGTAAACCCTTATTTAAATAGATCAGTTTAATAGATCAATTTCCAACTTTGATTGCATGAAGACTATGAAAATACTATTCATTTTGGGAAATGAAAGTTGACATAACATACTTAATCTTACAAAAGTGTCTAAAAATGATTTATAAAATCATTTACTTCATAAGAACAACAACTGCCCAAATGCACACACACTACCAGCTCTTTCTTTTCTCCAAACTCTCTAGTCCACCCAGATCAGAGCCGGGAGGACACTGGTCACCTCCATGGTTCAACTATCAGTTCACCTCTTCATAGATGGAAATCCAGGTGGGTGCACATTATTTGACCTTCCCAGGGTCAGAGTCCTTATCTCTACACTGGGAACAAGACCAAATACGGCTCTTTAGAAGAAGGGTGCTAAAGAATTTGAAAGGTTATTTTTCGTAATTAAATGTAGAATGCTATGATGATGATAAAGTTCTACCTGTACATTCCTTTAGATGTACAATATCTAGATGGAATATCTAATGTATTCATTTTTGTTTTTCACTATAAATTAGTTTTAATAGTCTAGTAAACTGATTTTTCATTGAATTTGCTTGAAACAACTGGAAGATTAATTTACAAACACAAAAAGCCATCTAAAAAAGCATAATTAACCTATACCATTATTTATTTGATCTTAGGTTCCATTAAAATGAACCTTAGGGATAATTTTACATTGCTAATTTATTTTTATGCAAACAATATATAAAAATAAAAGTGTTCATTATGGGATACATTTAAAGCAAACTGAAACCAAAAGAAATGTTAATGTGGGAAAATATAGGACAAACATTAATATATGAGAAAATAATTTTTTAAGACAGTAAATTAATATTAAATAAATATTTTTAAACAAAAGACACTAAAGGAATAGATCATACTATAGTGGTAAATATAAATACATATAGATGAATATAAGTATGATAGAACTATCATGATATGATCATAATAAAAAAACTTCAATGAAAGAGCCACATGCAATTGAACAGCATACGTCTACATCTGTAATCACTAGCTCAAAAATCTAGGGGAGGGAGCTTGTCCAAGGAAGGCAGACCGTTCACAATAGCACAAAAATTACAAATGTAAAGAAATAAATTTAGGGCTTCCCTGGTGGCGCAGTGGTTGAGAATCCGCCTGCCGATGCAGGGGACGCGGGCTCGTGCCCCGGTCCAGGAAGATCCCACATGCCGCAGAGCGGCTGGGCCCGTGAGCCATGGCCGTTGAGCCTGCGCGTCTGGAGCCTGTGCTCCGCAACGGGAGAGGCCGCAACAGTAAGAGGCCCACATACCGCAAAAAAAAAAAGAAAAGAAAAAAAGAAAGAAATTTAAAAATTACTGTGCAGAATCTTTATGAAGGAAACAGTAGTGCTTTCTGAACAACTTAAAAGGAAAACCTGGTTAATACGAGGACAACCATGGCCCTAAATGGAAACACGCTACACCATATTGATGTTGATTCTCCTTCTATCAGAGCAAGCCCAACCAAAACTCCACAGGGACTTTTTTTTGGTGACATTTTTTCAACCCATTTATATTGGCTTGAAAATATTTCTAATATTTACATGGAAAAATAAATGGGTGAAAATACCTAAGAAAACAGTTTAAGTGGAGTGATTTTTCACCACCACATGTTAAAATGTTTATAAATGTGCAAAGGAATATTCAGGGTAAGACTGGTGGTCTGGAGTAAAAAAACGAAAAAAATGAATACAATTAAAGTAGGATTTTAAATTGGTGAGGAAAAAAATTTAATAAATTCTTCTTGGAAAATTTATTATATGAAGGGAAAAACATACTTTCTACCCTCACAAAATACACTGTAAAATGTTTGAGAGAAATTAAAACAAAATCATAAGGAAAACAAAAATGAATGTAAGTGACTATTTGATATTTCAGGGTTTGGAAGAACTTTATAAGTTAAAAGGTATAAAAAACTAAAGATTGATTGATATGACTATATGAAAGTTTTCAACTTTTATGTATCAAAAAACACTCAACAAAACTGAAAGTAATGATTCAGTGGGAAAAATACCTGCAACATATATACTAGATAAAAATTAATATACATGATGGTATATGTCTATATATCTTATAAATTTAATGAAAAGTAAACAATTATTTTTTTTAACTGGGGAAAAACAGGTGATTTAAAAGGAAACATATAGCTAGTAACACTAAGGAAATAAGGTTCAATCTTACCATCAAAGACACAAATTAAAAATAAGAAAATGCCATTTTTGTCTGCCTTTAGGCAAAGACTAAAAATAAGCTGGGGGCCAATGCCAGTGAGGGGGTGGCCTCTGAAACTGGCACCCAGCTTATTTTTGACACTCTGACAATTGGGGCATCTATATTGGAAAGGCTTTTTCTTTCAGATTTCAGGAGCCCTGTAGGAATACGTCCAGCAAAAACAACAAGATTGCACAAGGATCGTATAGGAATGCATAACCCGTTCAAAAATTCATGAACAATGAAGTAAATGGTAACAATCATTAGAGCAGAAGCTTTGCAGTCTTTAAAGATCATATTTTTGCAGAATATTTCATGATACATAAAACATAATAACAAGGCAACAAACACGGAATACAAAACTATAAGTACATGAGGACAGTAAAAGTCTATGAGTGACAGGAAAGGTTGCACATGATTGGTATTTACTTCTTTCTGAATTACTACATGCTCCAAATGATCTATAGTAAACATATATACATTTTAGAAACATAATATTTATGTATACATGCATTAAATATGTATTATTATGTATTTATGTATTCATTTGCTATTTATTTAAGTATGTACATATTTCTAAAAAATATATATTGTGTGGTGCTAAGCTGTCACACAGTACTTCTAAAAATACTAATGATTAATGATAAAATTAATGCTATGTCATAATCTATGTTTGTTTCAGTATTACATGCAAATTTAGCCTGGCTATGTAACTTCTGGACTTTATTATCTGACCCACGCTTTGTCCTCCTAACCCTGATGACCAGGGACATCACAAGGACCCAATGTGCCTTTATGCATCTCACAACAAGGCTAGGAGGTAGGTAATATTCCCATTTTACAGAGAAATACATGCTTCAAGCATCATGCCCAAATTCACATAACTAGCATCTAAGCACAGCTGGAGCCAAAACACAGGTCTGTCTCACTCCATAAGCATATTAAGTCTTGTTCTCTCTCTCTCTCAGAACCTACAGCTTAGAAAATAATCTCAATAGGGAAAATTATCTTACATATAACAATTTCCCGTCACCTTTCGTACCTTATACAAAGCAGTGTATTGCCAATTCATAGCTGAATCAATGTTTGAATGTTTAACTGTGGTAAACAGTTCAGCCAAACTGAATTGCTAATTCCAACCTAACGTAAAAATAAATCTAGATTCCTACATAACGTCTTTCTTACACTAGATTTTCTTTCTAAAGTTGCAAATCCACCTTCATTAAGTTATGAACCATTTAACCTAAATAAGAAATCTTGATGCCTCTACAATGTGCAAACTTTCAGAAGTTAACCAAATATTTAAAGAAGCTCATTTTTTACATATTCTAGTAGACTTTAAAGTTTACAAACCTCAAGAGTGAAAGCGGGGCTTCACTGGTGGTGCAGTGGTTAAGAATCGGCCTGCCAATTCAGGGGACATGGGTTCGGGCCCTGGTCCGGGAAGATCCCACATGCCGTGGAGCAACTCAGCCTGTGCACCACAACTGCTGAAGCCCACGCACCACAACTACTGAAGCCCGCGCACAGCAACAAAGAGTAGCCCCTGCTTGCCACAATAGAGAAAGCCCACGCGCAGCAACGAAGACCCAACGCAGCCAAAAATAAATAAATAAAATAGGGATTTCCCTGGTGGTGCCGTGGTTAAGAATCTGCCTGCCAATGCAAGGGACACATGTTTGAGCCCTGGTCCGGGAAGATCCCACATGCCACAGAGCAACTAAGCCCGTGCGCCACAACTACTGAGCCTGCGAGCCACAACTAATGAGTCCTGTGCTACAACTACTGAAGCCCACGCACCTAGAGCCCATGCTCCACAACAAGAGAAGTCACCACAATGAGAAGCCCGCGCACTGCAATGAAGAGGAGCCGCCGCTCGCCGCAACTAGAGAAAGCCCACACGCAGCAACAAAGACCCAACGCAGGGCTTCCCTGGTGGCGCAGTGGTTCAGAGTCCGCCTGCTGATGCAGGGGACACGGATTCGTGCCCTGGACCGGGAAGATCTCACATGCCGCGGAGCAGCTAGGCCCGTGAGCCATGGCCACTGGGCCTGCACGTCCGGAGCCTGTGCTACGCAACAGGAGAGGCCACAACAGTGAGAGGCCCGTGGACCACAAAAAAAAAAAAAAAAAAAAGACCCAATGCAGCCAAAAATAAATAATTAAAAATAAATAAATAAATGAATTTTTAAAGAAAGAGTGAAGAAGTTGAGGTTTGAGTTTGGAAACACCTATAATATTTTAAAATTAATGGAGAGCTTAACAGTTTAAAAAAATCTAGCTTTAATGGTATGCATTAGCAACAGAAAAAAAACTCTTCTGCATCTCTATTATATACTAGTAACAATATTAGTAATAATAATACTAATAGACAACTGTTTACTCTTACAGTTTATGAGGCATTTTCACACACATAACCTCATTTTCACACAGCATTGTCAGAAGAGTTATATTGTACCCATTGAATAGAGGCCAGAAAGAAAGGCAAAGTCACCTGAAAGCTTGAGGACTTCCACCAGGTGTCCTCCTGTGGGGTCAGTGCCTTTACACAGGCATTCTTCCTTCTTAAACTCAGAAATTCATAATATTGTATTTCAAATTCTTAAACTAAAGTGACTGGACCAATTGTTCCAAGTACAAGATTTTTCCAAGGAAGTTACTATACAAATTTATTCAGAGCCCAAAAAACATTGCTTGAATTAATTCAACTATCACTGATCCTTAATTTCTATAAGGTAAGCAAAAAAAAATTGCCATGGCATAACATAGCTCACAATCCAAACATTCTGATAAATTTATTCTTGACAATAGAGCTTTGAAAATAACCATGTGGTAATAAGCAAACTTTAAGCTAACATCTTTCCCAATTCCAACTTCAATTCTTTACCAAAAAAAATTAATTTAATATAGCTATTTTAATATATTCCAGAGGTTGGCAAACTTTTTCTTCAGGGGACCTGAGAGTAAATTTGTTAGGCTTTGCAGGCCATAAGATCTCTTTCCTATTAACTTAACTCTGCCACGGGAGCACAAAGCAGCCACAGATAATATGTAACATACAAATGGTACTCAAAATGGAACTAGGTTAGCTATATTAATATTAGACAAAATAGACTTAAAACAAAAGTTGGTACTAAAGATAAAGGATATTTTATAATGATAAAAGGGTTAATCTGCCAGGAAGTCGTATAATTCTAAACATAAATGCACCTAACAACAGGGTCCAAAACTTATGAAGAAAAACTGACAGACCTGAAGGATGAAATAGACAATTAAACAGTAAGAGTTGGAGACTCCAATACCTTACTTTCAATAATGAATAGAACTAGCAGAAAATCAGTAAAGAAATAGAAGACTTGACAATAGTATAAATGAACTAGACCTAAGAAACAACTACAGAACATGCCACCCAACAACAGAATACACATCTTCCCAAGTGCACATGGGATGCTCTGCAGCACTGACCATAGAACAGGTCATAAAACAAGACTCTATATGTTTAAAGGATGGATATCATACCAACTACGTTTTCTAACCACAATGGAATGAACTTAGAAATCAATAACAGATGCAAACTTGGAGAACACAAACACATGTAGACATTAAACAATACACTCATCTTTTTTCAACTGAAGTATAGTTGATTTACAATGTTGGGTTAGTTTCAGTTATATAGCAAAAGTGATTCAGTTTTATATGTACATATATTCTTTTTCAGATTCTTTTCCATTATAGTTATTATAAGATATTGAATATAGTTCCCTGTGCTATACAGTAGGTCCTTGTTGTTCATCTATTTTATATATATTAGTTTGTATGTGTTAATCCCAAACTCCTAATTTATCCTTCCCCCTCCTTTCCCCTTTGGTAACCATAAATTTATTTTCTATGTCTGTGAGTCTGTTTTTGTTTTGTATTTTTGTCTGTTTCTGTTCATTTGTATTATATTTTAGATTCCACATATAAGTGATATCATATGATATTTGTCTTTCTCTGACTTACTAATCTCTAGGTCCATTCATGTTGCTGCAGGTGGCATATTTCATTCTTGTTATGGCTGAGTAATATTCCATTGTATGTACCACATCTGCTTTATCCATTCATCTGTCAATGGACGTTTAGGTTGCTTCCATGTCTTGGTTATTGTAAATAGTGCTACTAGAGTGTGTGGGCGCAGCGGCCCCGGCCCTGGGAGCACCCTGGCGGGAGCGGGTGGCCGGGCGCGGAGGGGTGCGGAGGGGCGTGGAGGAGACGAGCAGGCCAGCAGTGGGCCAGGGGCCGGGCCGGAGCCGGAGCCGCGGGGGCAAAGCTGCCGGAAACTTCTCTACCTGAATTGAGTGCATCTGTGTAGGATTTGACCCAAGGAGAAGATGGTACATACAGTGTTGTGCAAGTTGCCTTCCCTCTGCTGTATTCCCTGCTCTTCCTGTTCTGGGTAGCAGTAGTCCAGTTGGGTCAATAAGGTGCTTCATGATGAGACATTTGGGGACACTTCTCTCTCCTTTGTGTAGTTGATAGTTGGGGCGGTGAAGAGATGGCTGACAGTGTCAAAACCTTTCTGCAGGACCTTGCCAGGGGAATCAAAGACTCCATCTGGGGAATTTGTACCATCTCAAAGCTAGATGCTCGAATTCAACAAAAGAGAGAGGAGCAGCGTCGAAGAAGGGCAAGCAGTGTCCTGGCTCAGAGGAGAGCCCAGAGTATAGAGAGGAAGCAAGAGAGTGAACCACGTATTGTTAGTAGAATTTTTCAGTGCTGCGCTTGGAATGGTGGAGTGTTCTGGTTCAGTCTCCTTTTGTTTTATCGAGTGTTTATTCCCGTGCTTCAGTCAGTAACGGCCCAAATTATTGGTGATCCGTCACTACATGGGGATGTTTGGTCGTGGCTCGAGTTTTTCCTCACGTCAATTTTCAGTGCTCTTTGGGTGCTCCCCCTGTTTGTGCTTAGCAAAGTTGTGAATGCAATTTGGTTTCAGGATATAGCCGACCTGGCCTTCGAGGTATCAGGGAGGAAGCCTCACCCATTCCCTAGTGTCAGCAAAATAATTGCTGACATGCTCTTCAACCTTTTGCTGCAGGCTCTTTTCCTCCTCCAGGGGATGTTTGTGAGTCTCTTTCCCATCCATCTTGTTGGTCAGCTGGTTAGTCTCCTGCATATGTCTCTTCTCTACTCACTATACTGCTTCGAATATCGTTGGTTCAATAAAGGAATTGAAATGCACCAGCGATTGTCAAACATAGAAAGGAATTGGCCTTACTACTTCGGATTTGGTCTGCCCTTGGCTTTCCTCACAGCAATGCAGTCCTCCTACATTGTCAGTGGCTGCCTATTCTCTATCCTCTTTCCTTTATTCATTATCAGCGCCAATGAAGCAAAGACCCCTGGCAAAGCATACCTTTTCCAATTGCGCCTCTTCTCCTTGGTGGTTTTCTTAAGCAACAGACTCTTCCACAAGACGGTCTACCTGCAGTCTGCCCTGAGTAGTTCAACGTCTGCAGAGAAGTTCCCCTCACCACACCCATCTCCTGCCAAACTGAAGGCTGCTGAGGGCCACTGAGTCGCCTGCCACCCAGAGGGGATGGGTGGGATTGGAAGGATGCCGCGTCAGCTCTTTTTCTTGTTCACCTCCCTGACCAGGGAAGGCAGGACCCACTCTGCCAAGGGCCCTGTGCATATTCCCTTCTCTCTGAGGAATCGGATTTTTGTCTCTGGTGCACATAAGGCAGAATCGTCCTGACACCAGTATGGATTTTAAACACCGGTGAGTCTGAAAGGACCACAGGTTTTTCTGCAGCTCTTTTCTAGCATTTGCCAGCCCCCGTGCCTGGACTGAGTTGAATGCTTTTTCTCCCTGTGCCATTTATCCTCCCACCTCCCCTTCCTGCCTTCCACCACCCTTGGATGAATGGATTTTTGTAATCCTAGTTGTTGTATTTTGTGGACCTGTTGTTTTGGTTTTTCTGTGAAGCACATATATTGGACGTGGGAAGTAAAGGAGACTCTGCTGCTCCTGGTCACTCCCGTTATAGCCATCACTGTCTTGTTTCTTGTAACTCAGGCTAGATTTGGTCTCTTGCTCCACTGCAGAAAAAAAACAAGCCTGAAGAGATGGGACAGGAGGAAAGACCTCACAGCCAGATCTGCTGGGTTTTGAGGAGTGGTTTTCTTTCTTCCCCTTGAAGGGGAAAAAGCTTTTTTCACTGGTACATTTAAAGCTCCCCCAGCTATAGGGAGGTACCAATTTTGGACAAGTGCCACTGCAACACAGAATGCTCAGAGAACCTGAACTTTTAAACTCTGGAGGTCTGAACTTTATTGTTGGCCACTGCTGGGTCTGTCTGGTATTTCAAAGGAATATTGGGTGTTGCAAATAGGAACTGAAGGGGTAAACTTATTAAACCCATTAAACCTGTGGGGGAAAAAAAAATAGTGCTGCTACAAACATGGGGGGTGCATGTATCTTTTAAAATTAGAGTTTTCTCTGGATATAGGCCCAGGAGTGGGATTGCTGAATCATATGGTAACTCTATTTTTAGTCTTTTAAGGAACCTCCATACTGTTCTCCAAAGTGGCTGTACCAATTTACATTCCCACCAACAATGTAGGAGGGGGTTCCCTTTTTTCCACATTCTCTCCAATATTTATTATTTATAGACTTTTTGATGATGGCCATTCTGACTGGTGTGAGCTGATACTGCATTGTAGTTCTGAGTTACATTTCCCTAATAATTAGTGATGTTGAGCAACTTTTCATGTGCCCATTGGCCATTTGTATGTCTTCTTTGGAGAAATGTGTATTCAGGCCTTCTGTTCATTCTTTGATTGGGTTGTTTGTTTATTTGATATTGTATTGTATGAGTTGTCTGTATATCTTGTAAATTAAGCCCATGTCGGTTGGTCGCATTGTTTGAAAATATTTTCTCCCATTCATTCGGTTGTCTTTTCGTTTTGTTTATGGCTTCCTTTGCTGTGCAAAAGCTTATAAGTTTGATTAGGTCCCATTTGTTTATTTTTGCTTTTATTTCTTTTGCCTTGGGAGACAGACCTAAGACAACACTGGTATGTCAGAAAATGTTTTGCCTATATTCTCTTCTAGGAGTTCTATGGTGTCATGTCTTATATTTAAGTCTTTAAGCCATTTTGAGTTTATTTTTATGTAAGAAGTGAGGGAGTGTTCTAACTGCATTGATTTACATGAAGAGACTGCTGTCTTTTCTCCATTGTATATTATTGCCTCCTTTGTGGAAGATTAATTGACCATAGGTGTGTAGGTTTATTTCTGGGCTCTCTGTTCTGTTCCCTTGATCCATATGTCTGTTTTTGTGCCAATACCATGTTGTTTTGACTATCATAGCTTTGTAGTGTAGTACTGTCTGAAGTCTGAGAGGGTTATGCCTCCAGCTTTGTTTTTTCCTCAGGACTGCTTTGGTAATTCTGGGTCTTTTGTGGTTTCATGTGAATTTTAGGATTATTTGTTCTAGTTCTGTGAAAAATGTCATGGGTAATTTGATAGGGATTTCATTAAATCTGTAGATTGCTTTGGTTAGTATGGCCATTTTAACAATATTAATTCTTCCAACCCAAGAGCATGGGCTATCTTTCCATTTCTTTGAATCATCTTCATTTTCCTTTATCAGTATCTTATAGTTCTCAGCATATAAGTCTTTTACCCACTTGGTCAGATTTATTCACAGATATATTTTGTTTGACACAATTTTAAAAGGGATTTTTTTCCTCTTTCTGATATTTCATTAGTGTAAAGAAATACAACAGATTTCTGTTTGTTAATCTTGTATCCTGCTACCTTGCTGAATTTGTTTGTCAGTCTAATAGTTTTTGTGTGGAGTCTTTAGGGTTTTCTGTATATAGTATCAGGTCATTTGCATGTAATGACTCTTCCAATTTGGATACATTTTATTTCTTTTTCTTGGTTGATTACTGTGGCTAGGACTTCTAATACTGTGCTGAACAGAAGTAGTGAGAGTGGGCATCATTGTCTTTTTACAGATTTTAGCAGGAAGGCTTTCAGCTTTTCATTGTTGAGTATTATGCTGGCTGTGGGTTTGTCAGAAATAGCTTTAATTATATTGAGATCTGTTCCTTCTATATCCACTTTGGTGAGAGTTTTTAATAATGAAAACACATACATATGTGGACATTAGACAATAGACTCTTGAATAATCAATGGATCAAAGAGGAAAATCACAAGGGATATTAGAAAATACTTTGAGGACTTCCCTGGTGGCACAGTGGATAAGAATCTGCCTGCCAATGCAGGGGACATAGGTTCAATCCCTGGTCCGGGAAGATCCCACGTGCCGCGGAGCAGCTAAGCCTGTGAGCCACAACTACTGAAGCCTGCACACCTAGAGCCCATGCTCTGCAACAAGAGAAACCACTGCAATGAGAAGCCCGCGCACCACAACAAAGAGTAGCCCCTGCTCGCTACAACTAGAGAAAGCCCGCATGCAGCAACGAAGACCCAACGCAGCCAAAAATAAATAAATAAACAATGTTTAAAAAGAAAATACTTTGAGATTAATGCAAACGAAAACACAACACACCAAAACATACAGAATGTGGCTAAAAGGGGCCTAAAACAGAGGGGAATTTAACATGCTATATTAAGTATCATTTGTACTGGTTTTTTCAATTATAAGTACTCCCATGGAATTAACAATAAAAGTATTTTAAAATATACTTTAATAAATACATTAATATTCCAAGAAATGAATGTACTATAATATCTAACCATTATCCGAATTTAGCAGCTTTTAAGTTGTGTTCTATTTTTGCTGTCGTACAAACTATCTTCGGACACTTTAATCTGTGACTGCATTAAAGATTATTTTCTCAGGATAGATTTACAGAAATGGAACATTCACTCAGAAGGTAGGTATTTCTATGGCTGGCGACACCTGGCAACCTTCTGTTCATTGTGTATGAAGCCATGTCCAGCATCTTACACATGCTGGAAATGTGTGGGAGAAGGAGCAGTGGCAGATGTTGTGATTCCACTGTGCTCTCAGAACCAACACGGGGAGCAGGGGAGAGGAGGACAGTTGTACTCCTTTCTTTCCCATTTTTCTTGCAATAACACAAGTATGTCCAAAAAGTGCTTTTAAAATATTTATTTATTTAGTTAGTTAGTTAGTTAGTTATATTTTGGCTGCATTGGGTCTTCACTGCTGCACGCAGGCTTTCTCTAGTTGCGGCAAGCGGGAGCTACTCTTCATTGCTGTGCACGGGCTTCTCATGGCGGTGGCTTCTCTTGTTGCGGAGTACAGGCTCTAGGCGTGCGGGCTTCAGTAGTTGTGGCATGCTGGCTCAGTAGTTGTGGCTCACGGGCTCTAGAGCACAGGCTCAGTAGTTGTGGCGCACGGGCTTAGTTGCTCCATGGCATGTGGGATCTTCCTGGACAAGGGCTCGAACCCATGTCCCCTGCATTGGCAGGTGGATTCTTAACCACTGCGCCACCAGAGAAGTCCCAGAGTGCTTTTTTTATAACGGAATTTTTACAAAGCTTGGCCACACCTGTCTGGAGGGAGGGGAAGGTGTCAGTTCTGGTATCTTCATGGCAGGTAGTGATGTCACCAAGGAGGAGGGCAACCCCTGAAAGCATCCAAGGAGCAATGCTACCAGGACTTTGCATCCTTTTAACCTAAAGTTATACTGAGGAGGAAGTGTCAGCTCCATTTTAAAGATTAGTAAAAACGAGGCCCCCAGTAAAGTCTAAATAGGTGAGGAAATGGTTAATGAGCATTGTGACATTATTTGTTCTTTAAAATATACCTTATGTACGTATGCCTTGAGCATGTTTAGGAGGCAGGTGTGCTCCCCTCAAGGGGCCAGGTGTGCAGCCAAGCTCTTGCTCCTGTTGAGATCACACTCTAATGGGGGGCGGGGGGACAATGCTGCAAAACAACCAACAGTGGACTGTGGTGAGTGGTGTCAGAATAAACAGAGTAGGATGCAGGGAAGGGCTCCCTGAGGACACGACACTGGAACCCAGATGTGGATGACACTGTGTGGAACAAGCCAGGGAGCGTGGGGAAGTTTCCAGAAAGGGCAGCTGCTCAGGGCCCTGAAGTGGGCACAGCCCAGAGGCCAATGTGGGGTGGGTGGTGGGATGTGTGGTGGGGGGCGAGGACAGGAGGGAGGGAGACAGGCAGCAGCCAGCTCGGTAAAGAGCACCTGTGGCCAGGAGAGGGCTTTGGGTCTTCCTCTGGGTGGGAGGGGAGGCAGGGAGGCTTCTGAGCGGAAGCCTGTGAGATCTGCTTTAGGTTGTAAGGCATCAGTGCTGGGTAGAGGGCGCGCTGGGGGCAGGGGCAGAGGCAGAGGCCAGCTGGGTCAGTGGAGGTGGAGGGGTGACAAGTGAGGGATGCAGGGAGGGAAAACCATCTGGAGCTAGGATCCATCTATGAAGCGAAGGGGAGTGAGGACAGCCCCACCCCCTCCACATCACAAGCACACCAGAGGCTTAACTGCAGGAGAGGCAGTGCCCACAGGCAGCGCCTGGCACCGTGCCCCATGCTCCCTGTCACCTCACTCAGCATATGTCCCCAGATGCCACACCTCTGCTCTACTAATGGGCATCTTTCTGTGGGACCCCTTCCCTTCTCTCACTGTGGGTTGAGGGTCCTTGGTCCAGAACTCTAAGTCTATAATTTTCTCACACCCAAGAAGACATGACACTACAAGATTACCTCTTTTTGTTGTCATTATTAGACCCTTTTAAAATATTAGCTTTAGGAAGCTTGTCACCTGATGAGACCTTCAGTAACTAAGAGCTTATGGGAGTCAACATTTCAAATCTAAGGAATCCATTTCCTCAGATGCACAAAAGATACCAGAAAACAGCTGGCCGAGCTGACAGTGCTCTCAGAGGAGCATCCACCCTCCTCCAGCTTCATGGCTTCTCCATGTGCCAGGCTCCCTGCATCCGACAGCCCATCGGCATCACTAGAAGCTAGAACTGTATTTGGAGTGCATGACGAATCCACAGTGAAATGCAGCCAGACTTCCCACCCGCCCACCACTCCCCCCCCCAGAGAGGCTGCACCCTGGGCGCGACCCAGCACCCTCCACTGTGTCTGGACGTCTGGAAGCACTGCCCACACCCACTTCCTCCTCTGGAAGCCCAGCTCATTCCAAAGCTGCGTGTGGCTCGGGCTGCAGGGACCCACCCATACAAGGTACTCACTGCAATTACATGGGCCATGACTAACTGCAGTGTGTTCTGTGTGTTTACGCTCCCTCCAAAAAGCGACAGATTTATTCACGGACACAGTTAATCTCCTTGATAACATTTTCCAGGGGAACACTATGGGCGGGCAATTCCTAATAGGGGAGGGAACCACTTTCGGGAGTTCTCTAAAAACACACGTCAGTGTGTAGAGATGTGAAAGCAAAGCTGACCCAGCAACATCCTTGAAATACTTGGCAATCAGAGTGTCTTCAAGGATTTTTTCCAGATACCATATGGATTAATGCACCGTGTTTTCTGAGTTTCTATTTATCTACAAGCTCTAACTGAGCCATATGATGTGCCAGGCGCTGTGCCAGGCGTGGGGAGCCAGGGACCATGAGCCAGACTCTCCCTGCACTGAAAGCACCACCTCACTGCCTGATCAGGTGAAGACCCAGAAGACAAGCACCGTCAGAGATCTCCAAAGAGCCACACCACCCTCGGCTCTTAACAACTCATTATTCACCACCTAAATGGAATGCTTTACAAACAGAAAACCAACAAACCTTGCCAACAGAGACAAGTGTCAGTAAGTGACTACATCAACTACACTGTGATGAATAGTTTCCTCAAAAGCCATGTCCACCCAGAACCTCAGAGCACAACCTTATTCAGAAATAGGGTCTTTGTAAGTTAACATGAGGCCACACTGGAATAGGATGGGTGCTAATCCACGGACTGCTGTCCTTTGTAAAGAAAACAAAGACGCAGAGACTCACACAGAGAGAAGACGGCCCAGGTAAGATAAAGATAAAAGCTGAAGCCATGCAGCTACAAGCCAAGGAAAACCACGGATGGCCAGCAGCCACCAGGAGCTGCATGAAGCAAGGCTCCCTCGAGCCTTCAGGGGGAGCACGGCCCTGCCAACAGCTCCATTTCACACTTCTGGCCCCCAGAACTGTGAGAGAATAAATTTCCATTGTTTTAAGCCACCCGGTTTGTGTCCAAACTACCAAAGCCACGGTGGAGAGTTGAGCTCCACTTCCTATGCTGACAGAGACCCTGTTTCAGCAGGGCACAGACGTCACAAAGACAGGAGACACTCTGGGTCCATCACAGGGATTCCACACTGGCATCTTTACATCCCAGGTTGCTGATGGGCAGATTCCATTTTTTGTTTTACGATCATGGGAACTATTTCAGATGGGTTCTAGGTTTTTTCCAAGCGCATATCCTTTGCATCCGAGTCACTCTCCTTTCATGTACTACATGTAAAGCAGAAAAGTAAAACAAAAACGGGCAACCACCAGCCTTCTGCCTAGAGAGGAAATTAAAAGAGCACAACGCACACATGCATGCTGGCCACGCTCCCCAAAGACCTCACGGAATGGAATACCCCTGTCTCTAGAGAATGGAAACCTGGTTCCACAGCAGCCAAGGTGGACTGGTTAGAGGCCAGTTCAGGCTGACTTTCCTGTAGGATCCTCAATTTTATTTTCTGAAGAGTCACTTGCCAGTAGAATACTGCTACCAAACATTTCTTTTCACTTTGGAGTCAAAATTTAAAAAGAAAAAATGTAAAAGGAATCCCTGCTCTGTGGCCCCCCTAACCCCCACAGGGGCAACACCCCCAGAAGTGGCTCCACTCTGTGTCAAGGCAGGGACATGGGTACTCAGTCACCAACATCAGCAGCTGCTTCTGGGGCTGCAGGAGTCAGTGCAGCCTCTAAGGCAGGAACACAATCCCGGAGTCTTGGGCATCCCACCCTCCCTCCCTCCCAATCCCTTCCCACTTTTTCTTCCCCGGCAGCTCCTTATGTTATTCCTGCTCCACCTTTCCCAGTGGATCCCTTCATTTCTTCCTCTCTTTCTTTTCTCTTCGCTAATTCTATTCCCTTTCTAACTTCCTTCCAGAGGGCTGTCTGAACCAACTACCCCATAAGTGTGGTGGCAAAAGAAACACGCCCTGACCACAGAGGTGGCAGTGCCAACATCAAAGAAAGAAGTGTTTAAGGCTCCTGGTGTGGGCTGAACTACTGTAGACGTCACTAACACAAGGCAACCAAATGCAGACACATTTTATTAAACTCCTGCCTATCTATTCAAACACTAAGACATCCTCAAGGCCCTCATAAACCCCACTTCCTCCAGGAAGTCTTCTTGGGCAGTGCAGCCAGGGCTGACCATCCCCCCATCCTCTCAGACAGCTATGTAACTAATTAGTGCCAACTATATGTGCCAGGAACTGTCCTACATATATTGCAGTATTGCCTCACGTGAGCTGGTCTCCATAGCAACCCTAGGAAATGGGTACCATCATCACCCTTGATTCACAGAGGAGGAGAGTGAGGGCAGAAGTCACTTGCAAAGAACCACACTTCTAGAAAGGCCATCTCTGTGAGCAACTGTCCCTCTGGCTCGGCTGTAAGCCCCTTAAAGATAAAGGCCAATGTTTCACCTTTGTGTCCACAGAACATCTGCAACTGGGCTTCATATGTGTAGATGATGATGCCGACTTGAGGAACAAAAAGGAAAGGTACAAACTGCAATGCTCTTTAAGCTCTAAGATCTTATTATCTAAAACAGATGGGCACCAATGGGTACAGGACCAGAAACTGCACACTCACAGCCAGTTGGGTGGTCCCCCCCAGGGGGTTCCTAGGAAACAGCTGAGGGTAGGGGGCAGGCTTTGGGCAAACTGAAGGGGGAACACACAGAAGACCTGGTTAAAAGGGAAGCCGGCAGGAGGGAAGATGGGCAGGGGAGGGCTAAACTAGGTGATGATGCTCTTAGAAGAAAGAGCCTGGCTGGGGGCACTGCCCTTGGGCAGTGTGGAGGTCAAGAGGAGGGAGAAAGCTGATGGCACCAGTGTTCTCAGGCCTGTGCTCCAACTTCAGCAAGCGGCAGTACCAAACACAGAGGACAGCACCCACCCCCAGAGTCTGATTCAGTTGGTGGGGGACAGGGCATTAGAATGTGAACCTCTAACAAGTTCCAAGGCGATGCTGATGATGCTGGTCCAGGGACCACACTTTGAAAACCACTGCACTAGGGAGTTCTAGCCATAACTTTAGCAGAAGTTGTTCCAGTGTTTCTGTGACATACCACACTGGTGTCTGTCGTTATACCCCACATTTAGTCAAGTTAAAACTGGGTCTGCTTTGGTCTCTGAGTTCAAACAGTATAGGTCCAGCTGCTTTCCAGAAAAGAGGTACCTTCCAGTTGCCGCTAGCCTTCCTTAAGAGACCTCATTCTACTGTCTGCAAAAGAATAAACCAGCGGGAAGCAAGTTTGTTTTCCTGCGATGGCTGCAAACCAAGGCAGTAAAGGGGAAGTGGAGAAGAGGAAATATTCACCTAGGGAAGCAAAAACACTCGGAAAAAGCACCTCTCCAGCTGATTCTGATATGGTCTCTCCAGGAGGGCTTCCCCCCACCCCACCCCCCGCCTATACAGCTAAGAAAGCTAGGTTGAATGGTTTAATGTATATGGCAGTAAGACTCACTGTTTTATTAAAAACTCAGACATACTGAGATTTTTTTTTAATAAATTTATTTATAGATTTATTCACTTTTGGCTGCATTGGGTCTTCGTTGCTGCACGCGGGCTTTCTCTAGTTGCAGCGAGCGGGGGCTACTCTTCGTTGCAGAGCATAGACCTCTCACTGAGGTGGCTTCTCTTGTTGCGGAGCACGGGCTCTAGGCGCACAGGCTTCAGTAGCTGTGGTGCACGGGCTTAGTTGCTCCGCAGCATGTGGGATCTTCCTGGACCAGGGCTTGAACCCGTGTCCCCTGCACTGGCAGGCAGATTCTTATCCACTGCGCTGCCAGGGAAGTCCCATACTGAGATTTTTAACTTTAGTAAATCTCATTAGATATGAAATGGCCTTCAACTTTCAGAGAAATGATGATTTAGATAGGAATTATTTTGTCACATGGTTACCCTTAAGTAAAAATTTATTGAGAGTAAGAAAATATGTAAAAGTACTAAGATGCAACAGAGTGGGGGTTGGGGGGTGGATAACCAATTAAAATAAGAAGAAGAAAGCTGCGGATAGCTAAGGCTAAATGGCCCAGGCATTTAACTCTGGTGGGCACATGTCAGAGAAGCATATAGGTCATCTTTGCTCTACATCCAGGTCCCATGTAGCTGGTCCCATGGGAAGGCCCTTTCGGGAAGTGTGTACTCCATCTGGGTCCAGTTTTCTTGAGGTTTGGCAGGTTCTCATTTGGCCTGATTCAGACATAACAGAAACTTGGATACTCTGATTTTTCAATGTGAAACCAACATACTCAAAGTGCTTACTACTCAACAGTAAGAATCTCAGAGGCCTAACGAACACTTCGGAATGTACGCTTCATCTCACATCAGGTCACGTGCCTGCAAGCAAGCTCAGCTCCTGCACAAGCCTCAGCTTCCTTCAGGAGCCAGAGCAAAGGTCCTGGACCTGGAGGTTCCAAACGGCCTGTGACAAATTCACATCCCCAGCAGAGCCACACCTGGGTTGGGTGACAACTTCCCAAGCCTCAGTGTGGGAGCCCAAGGCGGCCCTGGCTTGAACCAGATTTTAGAGCATCCCAACAACAGCCTCAGGGCTCAGCTCTGCGCTCAAGGTCGCCCTTCAATCTCCGTTCTAGCACAAACAACATTTGTTTTTATTTTATTGAAGTATGATTGGTTAACAATGTTGTGTTAATTTCTGCTGTACAGCAAAGTGACTCAGTTATATGTGTATATACATTATTTTTCATATTCTTTTCCATTATGGTTTATCACAGGATATTGAATATAGTCCTCTTTGCTATACAATAGGACCTTGTTGTTTATCCCTTCTATATATAATAGTTTGCATCTGCTAATCCCAAACTGCTAATCCATCCCTCCCCCCCAAATAATTTTATTAATCCAACAACAGGGATTGTTACTCAAACGCAGATCAAGTTTTGATTTTCTGCAGCTTTAAACGCAATGGAGTCCCTTGTAGCCTCTTCAGGGAAGTGTCCCGCTGAGAGTTAAGGCTCTTGATTAATGATATTGCGTGTGGTACTTCCTTTAACCTATTTCCCCTGAGCAAACTGGGAAGGAGCGGGCATGTCTCCAAGATGTTGTTCTAGAAGTAGCCTTTCTCTACAGTTAGAAATCAAGGTCCTTTCGGAGGCATTTCCTATTGAGAAATTCCTCACCTTTCCACAGGACTGCGAGACACCTGCCCCTGTTCTTATTTCCTGGGAGTGAATGTCTCTGGCTGAAAGCTTGTTTATTTTAGGAACATCACATGCAGTGTAGTGTTTCTGCACAGGATCCATCTCTTGTAAATATGTTAAAAATGTGTATTTACATAGGTGTCAACTGTGACATAGCAATATGCTTTTATCCAAGACCAATTCTTTTTAGAAGACACTGGCTATCCCTCAGCATCCAGTTACAATCCTGATCTCAAAGGCAAAGGGCTGGGATATTCCCAGGACTGAGACAGGGTTAATAAGTAACTCCAGGGTGTGTGCATTAGTGCATCCCTTCCAACATCATTATCTGAATTACTCATAACAATAAGATAAAAGGACATTAAGGGGGCTTCCCTGGTAGCGCAGTGGTTAAAAATCCGCCTGCCAATGCCGGGGACACAGGTTTGATCCCTGGTCCGAGAAGATCCCACATGCCATGGAGCAACTAAGCCTGTGTGCCACAACTACTGAGCCCATGTGCCACAACTACTGAAGCCCGCACGCATAGAGCCTGTGCTCCACAACAAGAGAAACCACCGCAATGAGAAGCCCGCGCACCACAATGAAAAGTAGTCCCTGATTGCCACAACTAGAGAAAGCCCGTGTGCAGCAGCAAAGACCCAACGCAGCCAAAAATAAATAAATTTATTTTTTTAAAAAAGGACATTATTAAGATAAAATTCTATGGGATATTTCCAGGCATTAATTTAAGCTAATATTCCCGAGTGTTTAATATTTTCCTTATAACCAGAGAACCAAGTCACCTCAAAGTCAGGTATGGAATAACAGCAAGATTCTTCTATTTGCCCTTAATTAGTTATTCACAAGGTATATATGCTTATACCCACACCCATAAGAGATGTTGGTACCCAAGCGCTTCATCTCTGCTGGGACGTGTAACATCTGACACTACCACTCCCTGGGAGGAGTGGCAGCACATCTCTCCCCATCCTGCTGCAATGGTAGAGCAACATGAGGGAACAGGCACCCCTTCAGAGGCCATGGTCCTGGCAGCCTCACGTTCCCACTGTCTGGGTCCTAGGAACATTGATTTCTGTGTCTCCTTTTCATATTTAATAATTATAGTACTTAATAACAAAATGATCATTTTTAAACTTTTTGTTTTAAAATAATAGTAGAGTCACAGGAAGTTGCAAAGAAATGTAGAGGGAGGGCCCGTGCACCCTTCAGCCAGCCTCCCCCATGTTAACATCCTGCGTTTCTACATAACCAGAGTACGATATTGAAACAAGGAAACTGACAAGGGTATAACCTACAGTTTATGCAGATTTCACCAGCTTTAAGTGCACTTGTGTATGTATATGTGCACTTCTATGTGATTTTTCATGTGTAACCTCTTATAAACACCACATCAAGATACAAGACACCCTCAATGCTACCTCTTTGTAGCCACACCCACCCTCCCCGTCCCTAACCCGACACCCATTAATCTGTTCCATAATTATGTTATTTCACAAGTGCTATGTAAATGGGATCATGCAGCGTGTTTCCTTCTGAAATCAGCTTTCTGCACTCAGTAAAATGTCCCTGAGGCCCATCCAAGTGGTTATGTAACAACAGTTCATTCCATTTTCTTGCTGAGTAGCATTCCAAGGTGTGGATGGACCACAGTTTGTTTAACCATTCACCCGTTGAACACCTGGGTTGTTTCCAGCTTTGGGCTATTATGAATAAAGCTGCTGTGTACACTCGTGTACAGATTTCTGTGTGAAAATAAATCCTCATTTCTCTGAGGTAAATGCCCAAGAGTACAGTTGGGTTCATACAGAAATTCTATTTATGGTTTTAAAAGGATTATTTCCCGAAGTGGGTGTATTTTACAATCCCACAAGCAATACTTGAGACATCCAGTTTCTCTGCATCTGTGGCAACATTTGGTGTTATCACCATTTTTGTTCTTCCCATTCTAGTAGATATCTCCTGGTGGTTTGAATTTGCATTTCTCTAAGGATGCTGAACGTTTTCCATGTGCTTACTGCCACCTGCATATCTTCTCCAGTGAAATGTCTCCTCATTTTTTGCCCATTTTCAAATTAGTTTTTTTTTAATGTTCAATTTTTAGAGTTCTTCATATATTCTGAATATAAGCACTTTGTTGAGTATGTGATTTGCAAATATTCTCTCCCAGTCTGTAATCTGTCTTCTCTTTTTAACGGGATGTTTCCCACAGCAAATGTTTTTAATTTTGATGAGGTCCAATTTATCAACTTCTCCTTTTATAGATGATTCTTTTGGAATCAAGTCTAAGAACTTTGTGCCTTGTCCTAGGTCCTGAAAAAAAATTTCAAAATGTTTTCTTCTAGCAGTTTTGTAGTTTTACATTTAAATTTATGATCTTTTTGGAGTAAATTTTTGTATGAGGTGTAAGGTTTAGGGTATTTTCCTTTCTTTCTTTCCTTTTTTTTCTTTTTTGGCCTCTAGATATTCAATTGCTCCTACACAATTTCTTAAAAGGCTATACCTTCCTTCATTGAATTGTTTTTGGTTCTTTGTCAAAAATTAATTGGACATATTTGTGTGGGTTTATTTCTGAGTTCTCTATTCTGTTCCTTTGATATATGTGACTATCCTTTTGCCAATACCACACTATCTTGAATTCTGTAGCTCTACAGCAAGCATTAATATTGGGAAGAGTGATTCTTCCCATTTTATTCCTTTTCGTAACTGTTTGGCTATTCTATGACCTGTGCTTTTCCACATAAATATCAGAATAAGCCTGCCCATGTCTATGAAAATTTCGCTGAGATTTTGATAGGAATTGTGTTAAACCTAAAGATAATTTTAGGGATAACTGACATCTGCATTACAATGCTTCCTCCAATCCATGAACATGGTATGTCTCCACATTTACCCTGATCTCTCTTCATTTCTTTCATCAGCACTTTGTAATTTTCCTCATGCAGATCTTGTATGAACTTTATTAAATTTATATCTAAGTATTTTATTTTCTTTGGAGCAATTATAAGTGGTATTGTGTTTATGCTTTCAGTTTCCATTTGTCCATCCATGGTCAGTGTATAGAAATGCAATTGATTTGTGTATGTTGATCTTGTATGCTGTCATCTTAATGAGCTCATTTATTAGCTCTAGGATTACTAGTTTTTTTGTTTTTGTTTGGGTTTGGTTTGGTTTTGGTGGTAGATTCCTTAGTATTTTCTTCATAGGTAATCATGTTTCCTGCAAATTAAGTTTTATTTTTTCTTTCCAACCTGTATGCATTTTGTTTCTTTTTCGTATCTTATTGCAGTGGCGAAAACTTCTAGTACTGTATCAAGTAAGAGTGATGAAGCTAACATTCTTGTCTGTTCTCATTCTTAGGAGGGGAGGCATCAGTCTTTCACCATTAGTATGATGTTAACTCTGGGATTTTTGTACATGTGATAAGGGAGTGGAAGGCACCTCCCTGGGTTGCCTTCCACTGTGGTGTGGGTGGATGGGCAGACACCCCTGGGCCTGGGTCTCCTTATACTACTGGGTGGAGAGCAGGGTACCCAGAGCTGTGCCAACACTGCTCCTACAGGAGCATCAGTGCCTGCTGGTGCCCTGTGTGGGACGGGGCTCCCCTAGGTCTCTGTTGGGCTTCCCCTTTGGCCACAGAGCCTTTTTTGTTTTTGTCTATACTTGTTGGCAGTTCTGGTTACAGGACTATCCATGCCCAGGCTGGATGTACATGGGAGGTAGAAGGGAGACCCAGAGAATTCACCATGCTATCATACTTCAAGTCCCCAGCCAGTCTGCCTTCTTCTCTCAGCTTCCAGTGTTCTTTGACTGTTGTCTGTTGAATTATTTCCAGGATTTAGTTGTAGGGGAGGAGTTAGGAAAAGTGAATCTATACCATCTTGTTCTGGAACCAGAAGTCTCTGTTTTTCTACCATGTTTCAATAAACTGCGAGAAACTAAAACATCAGTTTACTTGTATTTTTGAGATATTTCTACAAGAAATGCATCTTTTTCATATTGTGATAAATAAAATTTACATAATCTATATATATGATTAATGCCAGCAGTCTTCAAGGTCTCAGACACAAATGTCATCTCTGATTTTATAAGGTGTCTTTTACAGCTAAAAGTCTGACTCTATTATCAAGTAGTTTTATTTAACTATTAAAATTGCCTTCCTCCACCATCCAGAATTTCAAAACCCGGTGTTCTAAACAGCTACAGGAGGTGCCAACAATTTAAAGTTGGAGCGGAGGTACAAAATAAAACCGTGCAAACTCCTGTCTACCCGGGTCACTCTATACACCTCCCCACTCCCCCACCCCCCGTGACAGACAGCAGGTGTGAACCCAAGGAGCAAAGGCTCATCCTCCACCCCTCATCAGCCTGAGGTGTGGCTGGGGCATCTCAAGTCGTTCCTCACCACTCAAACCCACATCAGTGTGCGCAGAGGGTTCCAGGGGGCCACACCTCTGGGGATGTCAAACTTCAAAACAGAAAGCTGGAGACAGAAGGCAACTCTTCCACGTGAGCAGACAGAGATGCGATTAAACGGCAGAGAGTAGAATACCTTCTCTAAGAAACTGACTGAACTTTGCCTCTGCATAGACTGAATAGCTGATGTTCCCAACTCATTGCCTAGATTTGGTACAGAAAAGACATGCTCCTTTCTGGGGGGGTGGGTGTGGGTGTGGCGGGTTGATACTTGCATCCCTTATGACAGCAAATGTGCAGGTGCACACAGACACACACGTGTGTGCACCATCAGCTCTTTTAGGCACATATGAATGAAGACAGCTTCTTTCAACATCTTTCCCTAAGCCCTGACCCCGCAGATTTCCATCTACTCAGATTTCACCCCAGTCCTTTGAAGATGTTCAAGAAGAACTCATCCCCCAAATAAAGACAGATGCTGGGTCACCCACATGACACTTCCAGTGTTTGAACTCTCACAGTCAATCATGCCAAGCCCACAGCTCCTGCCAGAGACCCCACTAATTCCAGAAGCAATTTCTGATGCTGTTTCTGGTTGATACCAGAAACTCTAAATTCACAAACACTCAACAGACACTGTCAGAAAGGGCTGGAGTCTCCTTTTCACTTTTCTCCTCCTTCCCATGGCCTTAAAGCATAGTTTTGAAGTATTTGTCTAAAACAACAATATCACCCTCTGCCAAAACTATTACAAAGCCCACCACACTAGGAACTTTTGCTCAAGATAAATCAAGTGGAGATGACACCTTACTTTACTATCACTCCAAGTAATATGAAGGAGCCAAAATGTGAGAAACAAATGACACAAGGCCACAAAGCACACAGGGATTAAAAAACGCCTTTGTCATGCACTTTGATAGCATGTTTATTATTTCTCATTGGCTGTATGTCATAACATTACAATTTGAATGCTTTCAAAAAGGGAGAGAATTTGCCATTCAGTGGAAGTGACCTTGAGATAACAAATCTTGGAGTTTCCCTGTACATCCCACCTCTGGCCAGCTGGACCCTCTACAAATAGGAGGATTAATAAACTCCAACCTCAAGTTTAATTATGATGCAAATCAAAGGAACTTTTATGGGCCTGAACAAGGGTAATGAAGCTTAAGAAATATTTTTCTACACATCCACTTTCCTAATATATTCGTTTTTATGATGTCCTATTTTTTTTTTTTTTTTCTTTTTTTTGCTGTATGCGGGCCTCTCACTGTTGTGGCCCCTCCCGCTGCGGAGCACAGGCTCCGGACACGCAGGCCCAGCGGCCATGGCTCACGGGCCCAGCCGCTCCGCGGCATATGGGATCCTCCCAGACCGGGGCACGAACCCGTATCCCCTGCATCAGCAGGCGGACTCTCAACCACTGCGCCACCAGGGAGGCCCTATGATGTCCTATTTTTAAAGGGATATTTTAATTTCTCAGGTAATCAAAAGGGAAATAAGTAAAGTTGTTATCCTTTAAAAACAATTTGTGTTCCTGAAAGCTTTCAAAATGTAGGTAGAGTGAGAACTCACTTATTAGTAAAAGAAGGTTGAAAACCAGCCTCTTTCAGAAAGGGCTTAACAATCATGCAGTGAGAGTGATGGGCACAGCCCCACCTGTCCCCTCACCACGCCCCCCCACACACCATGCACTCTGATTGGCGGGGGGGACAGGGGGCCCTCCCTGTCCACACCTTGCCCATCCCGCAGGGCTGCAGGCAAGCGATGGGGTGGGCACATTGGCCCTGCTCCTGCAGCAAAGCCACCAGCACTGTAGACCTGCAGATTCACCCTCTGGGGACAGGCCTAGCCCCAACTGTAAAATGAGACGTGGAAAAGGGGTGAGGCCATGTGGGCAGGGATGCTGTGACAGCCTCAGGGACACGGAATGATCTCAATCCCTCCCTGTCTTCAGTGACAGATTTTAGGTCCACTGGGCCCTCCCCATCTTCCTCCAATCACCAGTCACCACATGCCTCTGATTTGACCAAAAGGGACACAGCCCAGAACAAAGGCCCCATCAAAAGGGTGGAAGTGACCCAGGAGAAAGCCCCAAATGCAGGGAGATGGTGGCACCTCCATCTGACAAGGTGGAACTCACCAAGCAAGACCTTGGTCGGAGATTCTCAGGAGCTGTAAGACAACCAGGGCTCTAACCGTGGGGAATCAAAGCGTGAACAAGGATGGAGACTCTGAACACCGGTAAGGATGACAGAGGTGAGAAAGGTGCCAAAGGCGGCGAAGATCAAGTCACACCTGCAGAACTGCGAAGTCAGCAGGCCCTTTCTCCTGCACGTGTGGGCATCAGAGGTCATCCCAGTGATGCGGCAACAGTGACACCTGGTGCCTCCACCTGCATGCACTGCAGTGAGCCCACAGTTGTGCCTGGGCGGCCAGTAAACAGGGCTGCAACCGGACCCAAAGGAATCTCAAGCTCAAAGATAAAGGCCGGGACGATATCCAGGCAACAGGACCATGAGGGAGCACCTGACCCAGGCTAAGTTGACAGCAGTGCCCCCAAGCCCACAGGTGTGTAGTTGGGGGGACAGGTGTGGTTACGGATACACCGGCCGGGCTCCTGGAAACCTGTCTGTTGGCAGCACCACCTGAAGGTAAGGGGCTGAAGCAACCTCCTTAGTTCATGGGAGCCACACAAAAGCTAACGGTGGGGAAAGACCCCGTAGTTCATGCTGCCTAGATGCACCCTGACCGTGCCATCCTGGATACATAGATACAGCCCTGGAAACCAAGGCATCCAAATGAAATCCATGCAAAACATCCCCACAGGTCAAGCACAAGATACTCAAGCAAATACCTGTACACCCATGTTCATAGCAGCATTACTCACAACAGCCAAAAGGTGGAAGCAACCCGACAATGTCCATCACCAGCTGAATGAATGAACACAATGGGGTCTACACATACTCCCTGAATATCATTCAGCCTCAAAAAGGAAGGAAGTTCTGACACATGCTGTACAATACGGATGAACCTTGAGCACATTATGCTAAGTGAAATAAGTCAGACACAAAAGGACAAATTTGTATGATTTCACTCATGTGAGGTCAAAGAGACAGAGAGAAGACTGGTGGGTGCCCAGGGCTGGAGGAGGTGGGAATGAGTTGTTGTTTAATGGGGATAATTTCAGTTTGGGAAGATGAAAAAATTCTGCAGGTGATGCTGATGGTTGCACAACAATGTGCATGTAATTAATGCCACTGAACTGTACATTTACAAATGGTTAAACTGGTAAATGTTATGTGTATTTTACCACAATAAAAAGGTTTTAAAAGTAAAGCACAGGAAAGAGCACACTGGAGGGCAGGTGGCCGGTGTGCCCATGCGGCGTGGCTCAGGCTGCCCAGTGTGAACTGACAAGCCATCTGTGCCCAGAAAGTGGACATAGCCAGACACCCAGCATCTCACAGGCCACGATCACCAGACGGACCTCATGGCACACAGGGGAAGGACCATCCCTCTGTGAACAGTGGGCATTAGCGGTGCCTGAGGTTCTTTAAAGGTTCCTAAGTGGCCCTGGATAAATAAAAGAAATCCCGAGAATAAGCTGGACTGTGCATCTGAACACACGCAACGGTCTCCAGTGAACGAAGATAAACAGAAGGCCACCTGAGAATGCTCCAGGGCAATGCTCATACACAAAAACAGAAAAACATCACCACTTTTATTTGTAATTGCTATTTACCTTACTTTTAAATTCACTTATATATTCATGCATTGCACTACATGTCTATGATTTATACATAAATAAGTCCATCTTGAGCGCACACACACAAGTGCTTGTGACTTAGAAGGGTGTGAGATCAAAAAAGTTTGGAGATTACTGCTCAAATGAACCAGCTACACTAAAAAGAATGTCCATTACGACATTTAAACTTTTCTAAAAAGCATACATTCTCTTGGTCATTAACCCTTGGTAAATTCTGGGTCCTGGCATGTGTCAGGATAACTATCTGGTTTCAGATACTTTCTCAAAAGCCTGAAATAATTAAACAGCTGGAGCCTTATCTGCACCCATACGCAAGATGAAAATGGCCCTGGATACTCACATAGGGTAGCACACAGCCAGCATGTGGCTGGTGGCCCTGGGTAGCGTCACCTGGGATCCCAGAGCCCAGAGCCCAGAGCCATCTGTCCCACTCCCCAGGTACACCCCCTCTGAGCCGAGACCTCCCTCTCTGGGCCACCATTTCCTGAGAGGCTCAATGAAGAATTTATCAGTACCTTCGGGGCTGGCTGTGAACTTCCCACACAAACTCATAAAAACTCTGAAAAGTATACAGTGCTAGAGACATGTATGATGTCTTATCACTAAATATTTCAACTGAAAAAACAAGTAAACACCTCTTTTCCACTCTACCATGTCCTCATGCCCCACTCAGCAAACGTGGAATTCTCAGGTATCATCAGCTGATTTCAAACAGCTACAGATGTTTTCAACTGAAACTAGATAAATCGAAAGGAACACACAAAAGGCTATGGTTCAAGAACTTGGTATTTGTTTGTCAGATCCTCCCATCAACAGGGATGTGTTCATTTCCTGTGGCTGCTGTAACAAATCACCACAACTCAGTGGCCTGAAACAACACAAAAGTGTTATCTTACAGTTCTAGAGGTCAGGAGTCTGATACGGGTCTCGAGGGGACAAAACCGAAGTCTCAGCAGGGCTGTGCTCCTTCTGGAGGGTGTAGGAGACAGGGTTTCTTTGCCTTTTCCAGCTCCCAGAGGCCACCCACACCCCGCAGGTTGGGAACCCTCCCTCCATCTTCACAGCCAACAACAGCCAGTTGAGTCCTTCAAACGTTGTATCTCCCTGCCCTCTTCCTCTACCTTTAAGGACTGGTGATGAGACTAAGGGCTCACCAGAATAATCCAAAATAATCTCCCCATCTCAAGGTCAGCTGATTAGCAACCTTAATTACATCTGTAACCAACCTTAATTCCCCTGTGCCATGTAGTCTAACAGAGTCACAGATTCTGGGGATTAGGATGTGGGCATCTCTAGGGGGCTGTTATTCTACCAACAGGCGTTCATTGTGTCACGACTCAGGTATCACAAGGATTAGTTCGCTCATTAGATCAGAGATGCTGAGGCCCTGTCACAGCATCACAGCAGGGGCAGTGAGGACTGGCTGGTCCCAGAGAGCAGGACAGGACAGAGCATATGGAGCAGAGGAAGGGCACAGACGCCCAGGATACAGAGGAGGGACTCCTGCTCCAGATATGAATGGCAGCAGGAGGGAGCGGTTACCAGGCCTTGGAGATAAGGGCTGGGGATGGGGAGAGGGTGCTGGGGCGGAGGGGCTACAGGTGTGTGCAGCACAGCGGAGAGCAGGTGGCCCGGGGACCTTGTGCACAGAGGTCCAGGGCTGCAGCTCAGCATGCAGGGTACAGATGACATCGGGATTAACCAAGAGGTTCCAAGAATCAAAGAAAAAGATGTAACAGTTATAAACCGAAAAAGACAGCTCTGGTGGCAATGAGGAGGGGAGACCACAGGAGAGGTGCAGACGAAGCAGGAGTAGCTAAGTTCGGAGGTGAAGTCAGACACACAAGGAAGCTGAAGAGGGCCTGGGGTAGTAGCTGTGTGGAGACACATCTTAATGTAGGGTTACTGTTACTCAGGTGTGGGGAAGCCAACAGATCAGGAGACACTGCCAGTGAAAAGATACTTTGTTTCTCACAGTTCCCAGGAGGAGAGGCCACGTGGGAAGCACCACGGCAGTCAGGAGGAAGAGGAGTGAGGGGAAAACGTGGGCAAGAGACTTCACTGCGGTTTCCGTGGGAAGGACAGGGTGAGGCACGGTAACCAGGCTCAGGAATAGTATCAGTAGGCTCTGGGACATAGGGGCTGTCCTCAGCTGTCTGCTACCTGGCCCTGAGGGTTTGGGGGCCCCGAGTGTGACAGCCTGATAAAAGGGTGTGTAGGTGGGCTCTGGATCGTTTGGTTTGCATATGAAAAGGCACACTCACTGGCCAGTCCTTTGCTCTCTCTAGGAATTGGCTGGTCCTGGGAGAAGCCATCCACCCACAGGTGGCAAAGCCCTGATGTCAAAGCCTCTGAGCACAGACAATTAAAAAACAAGGGCCTGAAGAAGCAGGGACTGACTTAAGACGTCACTATATTCAGTGATTGGGATCAGAGCCAAGAGTGACAGACATGGCGGTCCCTGCAGCAGCCCACCCCTCCTCCAGCCGCGCAGCACTGTGCAGGAATTCCCATTAAGTCACAGAGGATCAATGAGACAGAAAACAGGGTGAAAAGAAAGTAAGGCCAGAAGCAGGGCGGTTACGGCATGGCGATCAGTGGGGAGTACCCACAGAACCAGGAAGACGCCCCTGCCATGGGGCAGCCACAGCCCCGGGACTCAGCCCCACCCTGATGCTCAGCTGATGTGAAGGAGTCCCGGGCCTGGCGCCCTGGCCTAGCATCAAGCCTGTTAAAGAGGCAACAAAGCAACCAGACCTCAACGTAATGAATCAAACTTTCCACCCCGCTTAAAAGCAATGTTTTTTCTTTCCAAAAACAAAAAACCACTGTAAGTGGAAAACGTTACAATGCCAGTCTCAATATGCCAGGAACAGTTGCACACATCTGATTTGACTAAAGTCTGTCATGGCAAAATAAAGAAAGAAAATAAAAGAATGAAGATGATAACTGCAATATGGAATGTTAGGGCCTAGGCTGCTACCAATTAGTCATGAGAAACAAGACACATCTACTAAACTATCGTGCCTTTTAACACAAGTACTCTTAGAAAATAAATACATGCTGTGTATATCCTGAGGCCGTTAAATGAAGAGGGAACGAATCGCTTGCACACGTGTAAAGATGGCTTGTTTGTTCAGAGACAAAAGCTGAGAGCATCCCAAGAGGAACGCTGCCTCCCACCCAACAACCCACTCTCTTCCTGCCGTGTCTTTTTGCCTCAGATCGCTCCGAGCTTTCTGAGTCAACAGATTTCCTGAGCCACTGGTCCTGAAGATGACCGGGATAGAGAAAGTGGATGGATTTTGTAACTGAAATGAAAATGACTTCCAACTTGGCCAAGGGCAAGGGGAGAGGCTCCATCTGTGTGTCCGCCCGGGGGCTGGAGAGAACAGCACTAGACTGGGAGGTGGCCGCACCCTGAGTAATCCCGGGGCACCCTCCTCCGCCCACTCACCGTCCGGAGAAGACCCTGCATCTGGGCACCACCCGAAGGAGGCTGGCGGACACGAAGCCAGGGCAGCTCAGGTGGGATCCACCTGCATGCGCCACTCCCGCGCCCCCATCCGCAGCTGACCCATGGAGCAGATGCCGCCAAGAGCCCCAAGGTCACATCTGACAAAGGAGAGAACTTGGAACCAAAACTGAACTCTCCTGAACTTGCTTATCTTTAGCTGTCATGGAAGCACACAGAAACACAGGGCGGGACACAAGAGGAGTGAAAAGCGCCTGGTGACAGCTTGGGCTTCCTCCCATTCCGTTAACCCCTCAGATACTAGAGTCCTTTAGGAGCAGAAATTTCCTTCAGAAAAGCACTGATGGGACTTCCCTGGTGGTCCAGTGGGTAAGACTCTGAGCTCCCAATGCAGGGGTCCCGGGTTCGATCACCGGTCAGGGGAACTGGATCTCACATGCATGCAGCAACTAAAAGTTCACATGCTGCAACTAAGGAGTCCGCATGCTGCAACTAAGCTCCAGTGCAGCCAAAATAAATAAATAAATGTTTTTAAAAAGAAAAGAAGAAGAAAAATTAAGGCAGATCTTGAGCTGATGGGATGTTCCTACTCTCCTAAGCTTATCTGGAATCTCAGAAGGGCCATGAAGTCCTCTTCTGAGGAGCCCTGCACGCAGGTCACTGGAGGGAGCCACCCTGGCTGCTCAAGCCTTGTTCTCCTTTTGAAAACCAAGGACCTGGTTGTTGTTGTTGGTTGTTGTTGCAAATAGGTCAATGAATTTAACTCATTTGATATTTTTAAAACCAAAGAAAAAAAAGGATTTTACCACATCCAATGGATTTATAAAACTCACCACACTGCTTTCTAATTATTAATCTAAACAAACAATGCCTTAATGTCACCATGTCCCTGCAGTGCTTCTCCAGTGAAGTGCATTTCTAAGAAGATACCTGAGCCACCAGGAGCATCCCGAGATTATCAGGGGTCCATGAGATTACCAACGGGAGTCCGCAAGATACTTTCAATATTTCAAAATGCTTTCAAAAGCAGTCCATTTACCCAGGATAAAACTACACAGGCTAATGACAAAGGTCTTTGTTTTGGCTGAAAGTATATCTACTTCAACTTGTATGTTGGGGGCAATGCATACAAACTGTACTCTGGGAAAATGCAAAAAAGTAAACATAGAAAGCCAAACTAAGTGTATTCTAAAAAAGCAAAGATCAAAATAGCTTCTCCATTTTTCCTGTGAATTCTTTCAGTGCATTATATATAGCAAGGTAAGTCTTGTACAAATAAGTACAAATGGGCTCCCTTGTTAAGGGAATTCAACAAGAAGCTGGACCACCCACTGTAAAGGGCAGAACCCTAGCAGACACACAGCCCTCTCTCAATCTTCCCAAGTCAAGGAATCCAGAAACGTGGATAAGCTTTGTCTTTAAAATGTCTTCCAAAAGTGCTTTTCAATGAGGGCTTGACTGGTCTTGGGGACAGGGGGGTTCTTAATGGGGTGGGACTAACCAGAACTAGGCAAGAGCATCACATACCATTCAGCACCCTGGTCCAGGAGCACCAAGTCCTAGGAAGGCTGGCAGTCACTGTGATAACTGAATATTTGCAAACACACCTAGAGGCAGTACTGCCCCCACAGATGAGACACCTGACTCCTTCCAGAAAAGATGAAACCTGCAGAGCAGCTGATCACCTTAATGAACGACCATCAGATGAAGGTCCAGCCAGACCACAGCATGGCAGAACAGAACAGACATATTGGGCTTCTCAAGCCACTGAAAGCTATCAAAGAATTGTGTCAAAAATAATAAGGCCAGGACTTCCCTGGTGGTGCAGTGGTTGAGAGTCCGCCTGCCAATGCAGGGGACATGGGTTCATGCCCCTGTCCAGGAAGATCCCACATGCCACGGAGCGGCTGGGCCCATGAGCCATGGCCGCTGAGTCTGCGCATCTGGAGCCTGTGCTCCGCAATGGGAGAGGCCACAACAGTGAGAGGCCCATGTACCACAATCAATCAATCAATCAATAATAAGGCCACTAATTGACTAAAATGGACAAAAAACCTGAATAGACATTTTCCTGAAGAATATATACAAATAGCCAACAGGTACACAAAAAGGATGTTCAACATCACTAACCATCAGGGAAACACAAATCAAAACCACTATGAGATATCACCTCACACCTGTTAGAATGGCTACTATCAAAAAAAAAAAAAGAGAGAGAGAGTGATAACAAATGTTGGTGAGGATGTGGAGAAAAAGAAACCTTTGTACACTGTTAGTGGGGATGTAAATTGGTGCAGCCACTATGGAAAACAGTATGTAAAAAAAATTTTTTAATTAAAAATTTTAAAAATTATAAGTTTTTAATTCCTCAAAAAATTAAAAATAGAACTACCATTTGATCCAACAATTCCACTTTTGGGAATATCTCTAAAGGAAATGAAAACACTATATCAAAGAGACATCTGCACCCCTATATTCACTGCAGCATTATTTACAATAACCAAGATAATGGAAACAACCTAAGTGTCCACTGACCAATGAATGGCTAAACAAGTGGTACATATACACAATGGAATACTACTCAGCCATAAAAAATGGAATCCTGCCATTTGCAACAACATGAATGGATGCTGAGGTTATTATGCTAAATGAAAGAAGTCAGAGAAAAACAAATACTATATGATCTCACTTACATGTGGAATCTGGAAAAAAAAATCTCACAGTAAAAGAGATCAGACTTGTGGTTACCAGAGGTAGGGGTGGGAGAAACGGATGAAGGTGGTCAAAAGGTAAAAGCTTCCAGTTATACGTAAGTACTGGGGATATAGTGTTAACATGACGACGATAGTTAACACTGCTGTAAGGTATATTTGAAAGTTGCTAAGAGAGTAAATTCTAAAAGTTCTCAACACAGGGAAAAAATATTTTTTTCTTTTGCTTTTTTTTTTTGCATCTATATGAGATGATGGATACTAACTAAACTTAATGTGGTAATCATTTCACAATATATGTAAATTAAGTTATTATGCTGTACACCTTAAACTTACACAGTGCTACTTATTTATTTATTTATTTATTTATTTATTTATTTATTTGGGCTGCACACGGGTTTCTCTAGTTGCGGTGAGCGGGGGCTACTCTTCATTGCAGTGTGCGGCTTCTCACTGCGGTGGCTACTCTTGTTGCAGAGCATGGGCTCTAGGCACGTGGGCTTCAATAGTTGCAACATGTGGGCTCAGTAGTTATGGCTTGTGGGCTCTACAGCACAGGCTCAGTAGTTGTGGTGCAGAGGCTCAGGTGCTCCGCGGCATGTGGGATCTTCCCGGACCAAGGATCGAAGCTGTGTCCCCAGCATTGGCAGGCAGATTCTTAACCACTGCGCCACCAGGGAAGTCCCACAGTGCTGTATTTTAATTGTATCTCAATAAAATGAAAAAAATAACAAATCATCTTTGGTTGGAGAAGTACGGTAGAAAATGTCTAAGACTGAGCTTGTGATATGGACCAAAAGAAATGATGGGCAGTTCTGTCAAAAGGACTCAGGAGTCAACTTGACCAAAGAACATCAATTATAATAACTACAATAACTAAAACCAATGAATTATATTTAAATCTATGAATTCCACAGTGAATAAATCTATAAAAGCCATAATAGTAATTTTTAAACGCTAAATACCCTTAGGAGAAGTGGTTCATTCCAGAACCAGGGAAAGGAAAACAGAAGATAAGCCTGGAGCATCTTACAGAGCCAGAAAATAAGCACAGCTCAAGAAAGGCTGGGGGTGCTATACACCTGAAACTAACCCAACACTGTAAATCAACTATCCTCCAATAAAATGAAAAATTTTTTTTAAATTTAAAAAAAGAAAAGCTGGGGGCACATCAAAGGGACACAGATCCAGCCTGAGAGAGCTCCCAATCACCAAAGTTGGAACAATGTGAGCAACAAGATAAATTACAGTAGTATTTGACTATAACCCCTGGAATAAATATGCAATAATCTGCACTGATATAAATAATTGAGTAACTAAATCAACAAGGAAGGAAAAACTGGCTCTTCCAAGAATTCTAGTTCATAAACGCAGAAGAAGTGAGGGATAAAGAAGATCACCATTAGAACACCACTGCAATAATTACTGCAGACAAGACCTGCCAATGGATGCTAATGTTGGAGGGCAAAATTTAAGGAGAAATAAGATCCCTGCAAAGTCTCAAAGTATCGACTCCAAGATGCTTTTTACCAAAGGAAAAATCATAAGTTTATAGTGCAGAAACCTAGCAGACACCATCCTAACCAAGTGATCAAAGTTAGCCTCATCAGTAGTAATATATATTGGCATTGTATACCCCCTGATATCATGCAGAGGAGGGCATCACTTCAGTAGGATTCCCGCCAAAAACCAAAAATCTCAATTTAATGAGGAACAACAGACCAACACCAACTGAGGGAAAAATTTTACTGATCAGGAGGTGGGACTGCCAGGATGGTGAAGCGAGGACCTCTGTAAATTTGATCCTGCATGTAAACTCTACACTGGCAAAAATTTCCAAGTCAACTTTTTCAGAGTGCTGTATATTAACAAAGGCTTGCCATAGTCTGAGGAGAGTCTATTTAAAAAAAAAAAAAATACCTGATAAACCTCAGTAAGAACAGTAGGATTGGTGGTGTTTTAAATTGACTTACTCCCATTCCCCTCTCCCTAGCTCCAGAGCACCTGTGAAAACCAGCTGACTAGATGCCACCAGAAGAGGGAGACTGAGTTTGGAGTTCCTCAAAAAGTCCCAACCCCAGAACAGTGTTGTTATGGGAGCTGATCTGGACCTCGCTCTGTGGGAAAAGCCCTATACAATAGAACAGGCATTAAAAACAATCAGCGGCAATTGTTCAACATCACAGCTGCCTGAGGCTGCTATATCAGTTGGGGAAAACAAGACAAGTGTATTTTTTGGTAACTGTTTTCTTCTCCTATCCAGATTTAAAATACAATTCTGGGGACTTCCCCACGGAGCAGTGGTTAAGACTCCGTGCTCCCAATGCAGGGGGCTCGGGTTGGATCCCTGGTCAGGGAACTAGATCCCACATGCCTGCTGCAACTAAGGAGCCCATGTGCCACAACTAAGGAGCCCACCTGCCGCAACTAAGATCCGGTGCAACCAAATAAATAAGTATTAAAAAAAAAAAAAGACAATTCTGTAAAGCAACTATTAAAAATCTGTGTTAATAGATTGATAATAAAGATGTAATTTGTATGATAATAACAGAAAGGAGAGGGAGAGAATGAAACTATATTGGAGCAAAGTTTCTGTATAGTATGGAAATTGTTAGTATTAATCTGAATTAGATTACTGTAGATTAAGGTACTACTTGTAATTCCCAGAACATTGAAAAAATAATTAAAAACATAAATATAGTAAAAAAATAACAAGGAATTAAAATCATACACTACAACATATTTATTACATAAGACAATAATGAAAGACTGTGGAATAGAAATACCTAAGACATGTAGAAAACAATTAATAAATTGCAGACATATCTTATCAGTAATTACATTTAATGTTAATAAGACAAACACTACAATTAAAAGGCAAAAATTAACAAAATAAAATATTTAAAATGTGCTATTCAACTATATGCTACCTACAAGACACACACTTTATTTTTTAATAAATTTATTTATTTTATTTATTTATTTTTTGGCTGCGTTGGGTCTTCGTTGCTGCACACAGGCTTTCTCTAGTTGCGGCGAGTGGGGGCTACTCTTCATTGCGGTGTGTGGGCTTCTCTGTGCGGTTGCTTCTCTTGTTGCGGAGCACAGGCCCTAGGCACGCAAGCTCAGTAGTTGTGGCTCACGGGCTTAGTTGCTCCGCGGCATGTGGGATCTTCCCAGACCAGGGATCAAACCCATGTGCCCTGCATTGGCAGGCAGATTCTTTACCACTGCACCACCAGGGAAGTCTCACACACACAGGTTGAAAGTAAAAGGATGAAAAAAAAAAAATACCATGCAAATAGTAACCAAAAGAGCGCTGAAGAGGCTGTATTATTTCTAGACAAAATAGACTTTAAGACAAAAATTGGCAGAGACAAAGAAATGTATTTTATGATAAAAGGGTCAATCCATGAGGGAGACATGCCAGTTATATAACAGAGCCCCAAAACACATGAAGCAAAAACTCAGAGGTGAAGGGAGAAATAAACAATTCAACAATAGTGGGAGACTCCAGTATCCCACTTTCAATAATGACTAGAACAATAAGCAGATCAACAAGGAAACAGAAAACGTAAGCAACATTTTAAATCAACTAGACCTAACAAATATCTATAGAACACTTCATAGAACAATAGAATACACATTTTTCTCAATCACACAAGGAACATTTTCTAGGATAGATTATGAAACAAGCCTCAACATATTTAAAGGATTGATACCACACAAAGTATTTCAATAGAATGAAATCAGAAATCAATAACAAAAAATTTGGAAAATTCACAAATATGTGGAAATTAACCATGACATTCCTAAATAACCAATGGGCCAAAGAAGAAATCACCAGGGAAATTAGAAAATACTTTGAGACAAAAAAAGAAAACATAATACATCTAAACTTAAGGGATGTGACTAAAGTAGTTCATACAGAGAAGTTTAATAGCTATAAATATCCACATTAACAAACAAAAAAGATCTCAAAAAAACCCAAGCTCCCACCTTGAGTAACTATAAAAAGAAGAGCAAACTAACCCAACTCAAACAGAAGGAAGGAAATAATAAAGATTAGAGCAAAATTGATGAAGTAGAAAATAGAAAAACAATAGAGAAAAATCAATACAAAAAAGGTTGGTTCTTTGAAAAGATCGACAAAATTGAAAAACCAATGACCAAGTAAAAAAGAGAGGAAGCGCATATCATTAAAATTAGTAATAAAAGAGAATATGTCACCACCAACCTTACAGAAATGTAACAGATTATAAAGGAATATTATGAACAACTCTACGCCAACAAACAAGATAACTTAGATGAAATGGACAATTTCCTAGAAAGATACAAATCTACCATAGCTGACTCAAAAAGAAATAGAAAATCTTAATGGAAACCTACAAGTAAAGAGATTGAACCAGTAATTTTTAAACTCCCCACAAAGAAAAGCCCAACCCCAGACTGAAGATATCTTCAATTGTGAATTCTTTCAAACATCTAGTGAAGAATACATACCAATTCTTCACAAACTCTTCCAAGAAAGATAATAGTAGCAATACTCCCCATCTCATTCTATGAGCCCAGTATAGTATTTTCCTTACAGCAAAACCAAACACACACACACACACACCCCAATATCCCATATGAATAAAGATACAAAAATCCTCAACAAATTCTAGTAAGTTGAATCTGGCAAATTATAAAAAGGATTATATACCATGACAAATCTTGGGATTTATCTCAAGAAGGCAAGATTGGTTTAACATGAGAAATCAGGACTTCCCGGTGGCGCAGTGGTTAAGAGTCCGCCTGCCAATGCAGGGGACACAGGTTCGAGCCCTGGTCCGGGAAGATCCCACATGCCTCAGAGCAACTAAGTCTGTGTGCCACAACTACTGAGCCTGTGCTCTGGAGCCTGCAAGCCACAGCTACTGAGCCCACACGCCACAACTACTGAAGCCCACGCACCTAAAGCCTGTGCTCCGCAACAAGAGAAGCCTCTGCAATGAGAAGCCCGTGCACCGCCATCAAGAGAAGCCTCTGCAATGAGAAGCCCGTGCACCGCCCTGCTCACCACAACTAGAGAAAGCCCACATGCATCAACGAAGACCCAACACAGCCAAAAATAAAAATAAATAAATAAATAAATAAATTTATTTATTTTAAAAAAAGAAAAATCAATGTAACACATTATATTAATTTAATAAAGGACAAAAGCCACATGATCATGTCAATAGATGAAGAAAAACCATTTAACAAAATCCAAGACTCTTTCTGGATTTTAAAAAATAAAATAAAATAAAATAAAAACTCGGACTTCCATGGTGGTGCAGTGGTTAAGAATCTGCCTGCCAATGCAGGGGACACGGGTTCAAGCCCTGGTCCGGAAACATCCCACATGCCGCGGAACAGTTAAGCCCGTGTGCCACAACTACTGAGCCTGCGCTCTAGAGCCCGCAAGCCACAACTACTGAGCCCATGTGCCACAACTTCCGAAGCCCGCACGCTCTAGGGCCCGTGCTCCTCAACAAAGAGAAACCACTGCAATGAGAAGCCCACGCACTGCAACAAAGCATAGCCCCCACTTGCCACAAATAGAGAAAGCCCATGCGCAGCAGCAAAGACCCAACACAGCCAAAAATAAGTAAATAAATACATAAATAAATTTATAAAAAAAAAACTCAACAAAGAATAGAAAGGAACTTTCTCTGACAATGGCATCTATAAGAAAGCCACAGCTAGCATCACTTAATGGTGAAAGACTGAATGTTTTCACCCTTAGATCAGGAGCAAGACATGATCATATATAGAAAATCCTAAGGAATCCACAAAACAAGTATTAGGTCTAATAAATGAGTTAGCAAGGGGGCAGGATACAGGATCAGTACCCGAAGGACTGACCAATACTTGTTACTGCATTAATGGAAAAACCATTTCAATCTGAATAAAAATGTAGTTTAATTTAATAGGTTTGTGCTGTGCTAATGTTAATTTCTTATTTTTGACAACTGTAGTACAGCTAAGTAAAATGTTAAAATTAGAGGAAGGTTGGTTAGGGGTATACTATCTTTGCAACTTTTCTATAAAGTCTAAAATTATTTCAAAATAAAAAGTTTAAACATTTTAGAAAACCAATTAGTTCCAATTGGAAGATGCTAGTGATCCAAATCAAGCATTTCTCTCTTTCCTATATGAGTTGTACCACTGGGAAACCAGGCAGTAGATGAGGGGAAGAATTTTTTTATGAAAGTATTCCCAATAATAAATGAAAGGATTAGACCACCATCATTTCACAACCACTAGCAAATAAATGGATGTAGGCAATGATCATCATGGCTGCTAACATCATAAAAAGATGGACCAAGGAACTTATGTTCCTCATGATGGAAGTGCACCATCTACGCTTGTGGTTTTGACCAAAAAAAAAAAAAAAAAAAATCAAACCTGAACCTGATGAAACTCTGATAAAGCATCGAGACTCACCTACCACTTCACAGGAATTACAGTAGAAAGAAATATGTGTTACATATCTACAGGAATGGAATCAGCAATATTCAAGCTATGCGAAACCCTCCAGGACAAATAACTCAGTTTCTTCAAATATATTTTGCAAGGGGAAAAATAAATAAAACAAATTGCAAGGGGTAAAAAAGAGAGGGAGAGAGAGGGAGAAAGGGAATTTTAGAGGAGGAAATCAAAAGAGTAAAGGGAGCTCTAAAAGACAGATCAGCCAACTGCGATGAGGAGACCTTATCTGGATCTGATTCAAACACACAAATTGAAAAAATATGGCATGTATGAGACAAGTGGAAATTTGAACATTGATTGGGTATTTAATAATATTAAGGAATTAATATTAATTCTTTATAATAATGGTATTATAGTTTAGGTTTTTTAAAAGTTGTTGATTTTCTAAAGATAAATGCTGAAGCATTACAGAAGAAATGTCCTGATGTCTGGGATGTGCTTCAAAATAAAAGGGGGTGAGGGAGTGAGGGCAATATGGATAAACAATGTTGCCATGAGGTGCTAACTGTTAAACTAGGTGATGGAGACACAGAGGTTCCCTATCTGTGCACTGCTCTTTATCTGTGTAAATAGAAGGCAACTGGAAATCAATAACAACGAAGTTTGGGGAAGTCAGCAATATATGGAAATTAAAACATTCCTAAATAAAATGGGTCAAAGAAGAAATCACCAGGGAAATTAGAAAATACTCTGAGATAAATAAAATTTTGAAGGTTTTGTTTTTTGGGGTTTTTTTAAAATGAAGCATACTGCTCTAGGAGGTGGAGATGACAAGTACAAGAAAACTACAAACACGGAGTCAGAGCAGGATGACTCTGGGCTCAAGCCATGGTACTGTCATCTCCTAATAGGGAACCCCTAAGGCAGCTATCAAGCCCTGAAGCTCAGTTTCCTCATCTGTGAAATGGGGATGTGAAAATAGGACCATCAGGATGTTAAGATGGAACTGTGCACTAAAACACTTGGCTCATATTAACAAGTATAAAAAGAACCTTCCCATGAACAAGACTATATCCTGAAGGCAAGCAAGTTTTTAGGGAAAGATAGGTTATTTTTCTATAACTGGACCCTACTTATGACTCATGAAAGGTATCAAAAGAAAAATTATTTCCAAAAACCATGTGAATGGCAATGTCCAAATATTATTCCTCAAGTATCCCCCAAACTAGCACACCAGAGGGATGTCCCTGCTTAAAGAAGACTTGCATTGTCCTGATATGTCCCTGTCCCCTGCGTCTTGCGCTGGTACCTCTGCTTCTTCAAATCTTTTACTCCAAATAAGACAAAGATGCTGTGCTTCCCAGGGGCAAAATGTTTCTGCTGCTGGTGAGGAAGAGACTGGGCTCTCCAGGAAAGGGAGGAAAGGAGGACCGAGACAAGATAAATGGACAGAAACAAAAGGAGAACTTTGTCAGGTCCCATTTCAGGCTCTTCTGAAAAAACAAATCATGAAGCCCAGGGTAAGCAAATTGAACAGATAACCCTGATGAGCTGGGGGAACAAAGCGAGAATCAAAGGAAAGGGAAGAGACAAAAATCAGAGTAATTCCAAGATAAGCAGTAGAGCACGCCCTGACTACCTGTTTTCCCAAAGGATGATGGAAAGACACCAAGATGCCATACTCAAATCCAAGAACAGAGCCCCCAAAGCCCAAAAGATTCAGGGAAAAGTCACCTTGGGTTAATTCATGCAGAAACGCTGCTGTTTCCATCATCCTAGAGACAGACACTGAAAGGTGCCTATGTTTGAGTTATCTCAAAGCGTATGGAAGCAAAAGGGAAAACATTACACAAGAACCCAGGCAGGGTTTGGGCAGAGGGTGGGGAGCCCATAGCACAAGGGTGCCAAACTCTCCCAGGGCCACAGGATCAGGGCCAGGAGGGGCACGTGGACCTGGGGCCAGTACCCCACTTGGCTAGTTAGGAAATGGAGTGCAAGTGAGGCAGGGGGGGCTTGTGCAGAGTCTCAGCCAGGCAGGACCCCCACCTCAGGCTGCACCACTCTGAGGCTCATTCCATTTCTGGCAGCAGGGGCGAGGTTTCTGGTTTTAACGTGTTACCCACCCACCCCACCGGCCCTGTGGTTGAAGAGGTGGATGAGTGCTTGGACCCCTGCTTCCGCTCTTCACCTCTCTTGGGCAAATCCCCTTCCAGGAATGTTTCTTCTTAAATTTCCCCCCAGCTTCCCCTCTGATAACCATGCTCTGCTTTCCCACCACCAGAACCGCCATCCTCTGGGCTGGCTCTGCACTCCTGTCCCCTCTCCTCTGTCAGTCCCACCTGCCTTGGGACCTGTGGTCATTCGCTGCCCCCATTCATCCCAGCCTCTGGTGGCGCCGGTCCTGTCCCAGCTGGAAGCTCGCTTGGTACTGGAGGTGGATGCCTGCCAGCTAAAGTGAACTCCAAGCCCCCCAGCAACAGAAACCTGAGGTCACATTGGGAGGGGAGGGGGACAGAACTCAGTCACCCCCTTTCTTTCCACCTGTGCCCAGAAGGAGGTGGTTTCTCCAGCCAACTGTCACCAACACCAGCAAGGTCTACGTGACCAGAAAGGGCTTCCATGCCTCCCCCATCGCACTAGCCCACAGCCGAGTGATGCTCAGACTGACCTTCCCCCAGGGTGGGGGCCACAGGCAGGACCTGAACCCCCAAGATCACCCACTGCGCTCCTATCCTGCTGGCTCAGGAGAGTTTTCCTAAACACAGCCTGAAATCCAGGAGATGATACCGTGGGCTCAGGCCGTGGAAATAGGACCTCCGCTCAGGTTTGTTCGTGCAAACCAAGCCGTGATATGGACCCCAACTCTCCCACCTCCAGAGGCTCAGCAGCCCAGGGGTGGGGGGAGGAGAACCTGGGAACCTGCACTTCCAGCAAGCCTGATGGGGGAGTCTCACAGAGAGGGGACCCAAGGACTCCGTTATGGGGACACACCACATAAATAACGGTACAAATCATTGATGCACTGCACGCTCCAGTCAGAACACAGAGAAGCAACCCTCCAGAGACACTGTCAACAGGTTAGGCTTCTACAACTAGTCTGCTCTCACTCTGCATTTACATGCACTTGACTGAGAAGCCCCATTTCACAGCCACCAGAGCAGTGACACAACACAGGACAGACCCTGACTGTGCACCACCGTGGGGCCACTGCCTCCGTAGTCATCAAAGGCCTTGAACGAACTCTGGCCTGACATAAAATGTCATTTCCCAGGCTTCTCTGGCCAGCCTCAGTGCCAGCTCTCTGAGATCCTGACTTCAAGGCCGTACACGTGTCTGCATACAGGTTAAGACCTGGTTGCAGTCTCAGGGGGCCCTGACTCTGTCACGTGCGCCACGCTCCCTGGTCCCCGGACTCGTGCCCTCAGCAGGGAGTCTCCTGAGCTGCCTCTCTGGGCTAGCAGCCCCACCCAGGACCCCCACGGACATGCCCCACGGTGCAATCGGTCCCCACGGTATGCTCCAGGTGAGACCCAGACTCTCCCTTCTCCAGAGCCTGGGCTGGGTCTGGCTCAGTGAGGAAGAGCTCAGGGTGTTGGTTTGAGCCGATGGGCAACAGCAGCAAGGCAGCCACATGCAGCGTGGAATGCAATTGGAGGACGGGGAGGGCTCAGACATCCACAGGACTCAAAGCCTAGGCCGGAAAACACCCATCCCAGACTTTCTGGGCCCAGAGAAGTTTGACCTGGCTTCTGAAAAGGGATGGCTCTCCTCCAGACAGGCCTCCTCTCTACACACAGCTGCCACCATCTCACACCCACGGAGTCTCTCCAGGAAGAAGGCCAATTCTCTCCCCAGGAAAGCATTCAAGGAATTTGACTTGGGAACTGGGAGGTTCTGGGGAACTCCTCCTGAAAGCACCGTTATCCCCCAGGCCTCGTCCCCGAGGACTGTACCCAGCTTTTGAGAACCCAGGTCAGGTCAGGGTAGAAGGGGAAGAGAACGCAGATGGGTGGGTCCACGAGGAAGATGAAGGTTTCAGAATCCCATGAAACATTCTGAGGCCATGGAGTCCAGAGGTTGCTTTGGGGTTCCACTCTGAGTTTTCTCATGGGCATGTTGGGGGTGATGGTTGTTTTAAGGGTTAATTGACTTCATGGGTCGAAAGCACTTTGTCATCTGAAAATAAACTGTTTCTTGAGGCCTAAGTATTCCTAAAAAGGAGGCTACAGGAGCTACCAGCTGAGTAATAACAGGAAGTGATACATGTGTAAAGACTAAAACCTGGAGCCCCACTGGGGTCATGGTGAGCAGAACAGACTGGAGTGTTGGAATGGGGGACCCTGAGGACATCTGCGTAAGGGTGCCCCCTCCCTTCTTGGCTTCAGGAGCCTGGGGAACAGGAGCTAGGAAACCCCACAGCCCTTTCTATCGATGTCATGCTTGCTGACTGGACAATGGGTACCCCTTGACAGCAAGCAGGTAGCATTACTCAAAAGTGTGTCATGATATAAGCATCACTTCTGTGCTAATTAAATACAGATTCCTGGGCCCAATCCCAGATGAGCCTGTCAGATGTGTTGGGGACTGGAGCCTGAGAATTGTTAAATTGTTTATTCTTAAATTCAAGTTGTTAAATTGTTATTTTTAATAAGCTCCTCAGGCTGATTCTTTTTTTTTTTTTTTTTTTCTGTACGTGGACCTCTCACTGTTGTGGCCTCTCCTGTTGCGGAGCACAGGCTCCGGACACGCAGGCTCAGCGGCCATGGCTCACGGGCCTAGCTGCTCCGTGGCATGTGGGATCTTCCTGGACCGGGGCACGAACCCATGTCCCCTGCATCGGCAGGCAGACTCTCAACCACTGCGCCACCAGGGAAGCCCCAGGCTGATTCTTATATAAATTTAAGAAGCACAAGCACCAGAATATTGTAAAAGCTGTGAAGTAGGGAAGACATGGGTCAAATTCTAATACTACTACATAGCAGCTGTGTGGCTTTGGGCAAGTTACTTAACCTCTCTGAACTTGTTTATTCATTTGTAAAATAAGTATAAGGCACAATCAGTGCTGCTGGGAGGGTCAGAGATACTCAAAGGCATTCATGGTCTTCGTCTAAACTATCCTAAGAGGCAGGAATAACCATGGCCCACTGAGAGTACAAGGGGCTTCCTGGAGTCCGCTCACATGTGATGGTGGCTGAACAAGGGTAATGTCCTTCACCTCAGCGGCCCATATCAGCCCCTACACTGAGACTCAAGCAAAGACAACAGGAGGGAAAGATGGGCTGAGTTCTGGATGGAGGCCAAGACCATCTGCCTTCCTGAGGGGTGTGGCCTTGAGGTGGACTCTACTACTAGACAGAGCTCCAAGATGGGTATGCAGCCAAATGGCTCTCTTGGGGTGGGGAGTGTAAAGAGAGAAGAGACAGAAGCATCCCAGACAGGTCCCGCCTGAGGATCCAAAACTTTAGGGAGGTGCAGGAGGAGCCCAGAGGAAGTACATTCCTTGGTACTAACTGTGGACAGGGCTTGAAAAACCCCTCAAAGCCTCGGTCTTTCCATCTGGAAACTGGGGTTAATTTTTAAAAAACTAAACAGTCAACTATGGGATGGCACCCAGCTGGGTGGCCTGCTCACAGCTCACGTCAATGGATGGGCGCCGCTGTTACTACCCCTGCCCTTTTAACTGGTCTCTGCCTGGCATGTCAGAACTTGGCGGCAGTTTCACTCTGTTGCCCCAGTACGAAATGTTATCTAAGACCGAGCTTTACATTCATTCCTATGTAGGCTGTTAAAGTCGTTCAACATCCTGGCGCTTGGAGTCTGGCTGAAGATTGAGGCTGGGACTTCAGGCTGGGGCGCCCGGGAATAGATTTCCCTCCTTTTTACTTACAAGGCAGGAGCGGTTGGGAATGAGGACGCCCAGCTGCCTCTGGATTCCAGCCCTGGGATCCCTAGGCTCAGAAGCGGTGTCTGAGTGACAATCAAGGACAGGGTACCCCCGCGCCCCGACATCTACGGTTTCTTGCTCTCCGCGAGCCGAGTCGCAGAGTCCCGGCTCGGCCCCCGGTCCCTCGAGGGCCGGCCCTCCGCCCTGAGTTGAGCCGCTCTCTCCGGGCCTCCCCACCCCGTGCCACTCACTCCGCGCCCAACGCCAAGTTTCCGGGAGCGCCCCGGCCCTGCGCGGAACCAGCGCCGCCCCGCCCGCTCCGCTCACCTGCTGAAGACGAGGCAGCCCAGGTGGTTGATCTCTTGGTCGGAGCGGTGACGGCTGTAGTCCTCCCACAGGTCCTTGAAGGCCGTGACCGCCAGGATGAAGAGCACGGGCGCCAGTGCCAGGCCGGGCTGAAAGGCGTTCACCGCCGGCACGAAGTTGAGCAGCGCAATGAAGACGAAGTACACGTTGGCCAGGCGATGGAACTGCTCGAACAGGTTCTTGGGCAGGAAGGACAACAGAGTGTACTTGGTGGTCTTGAGCCGGTTGTCGGCCAAGTGCTGGGCGCCCCCGCACCGACGCCGCCGCGCGCCCTTGGCCGCGCTCGCCGCGGGGTCTTCGGCGCCCGGGGGCGGCAGCAGATTGGAGCGCACCGTGCGCGTCCTGACCTCCCGCCGCCGCCGCCGCCGCCGCCGCCGCCGCCGTCCCGGGGGCCCGGGCTCCTCAGCCGCCGCCGGCTCCCACTCCATGGCCGCGTATCGCCGCGCCCGGCTACTCCGCCGCTCGCGCCCGCGCGCGCCAGCCTCCTAGGTGATCATCGCCGGCGGCCCGGCGCGGCGGCTCGGGCTCCCAGCCTGCGGGACGCACGGAGACGCGGTTAGCGGCAGCCCCGCCCAGCCCAGCCCGCCCGCCCGCCCGCCCGCCCGCCCGCCGTCGGGGCCGGGCACCGCACAGAGACCACTTGTCCTCGCACCCTCCCGGGCCTTTCCGCCCCGCCGGCCCCCGGCCCCGCCCCGCGCCGCGCCCAGCGTGGGACACCAAGGAGAGCGGGAAACAAAAAGCCGAGCTGGAAACTTTAGAGCGGCTTAGTTTCGTTTCCCAGAAGCATCAGTTCGGTCCCAGCACATTGCAAACGCGCCCCGCCACCGGAGGAGAGAGGAGGCGGCAGAGTGTGGGAGAAAAGGACCGCAGCCCCCCTAGGCTGGCGGGCTCTTCCCGAGTCCATGCAGGAGGCTGGGAGCCTCCTGGAATAAACTAGAATCACAGTTCAAATGAACCAGAGCATACCAATGCTCCGATTTTTATGTCTTATTTACCAAGGACATCTGCTCCTGGGACCCCAAGAGGATTCTTCGTTGCCTCTACACTCTTCCTTACCCTGCCCTTTCAGATTCACTTCTTGGGTGAACTAGACTTTGAACTTTCATGATCATCAATCACTGCCTTTCTTTACTTCCCTAAATAGAATTTTTTTTCTTTTTTTTCCCTTAATTGAAGGGAGGAATATTTCGCTAAGCAAAGGCAGGCTTTGGTTTGCTCTATTTCCGTCTCTTTTCCTCTCTGGTAAACCCTTAGGGCCAAAATATACCTTGTGTGCTCTGGTTCTGAAGTGGCCTCTATGACCCAGACGGTGACGGGGCATTGAAGATGGTTGTTGGAAGGGGAAGGGGGGTGCCCAGGAGGGTGTGGCAGAAGTGTCTGTTGGTGCAAAGGGCTCCCCTCAGTATTCATAGGGAATCAGAGAGCAGTGTGTGAAGGGTGGGCAGAGACTGGGCATGGCAGAAGGTATGGGGAGCCCCAAGTGGGGACAGTAAGACTCGCCCCCAGATGTACTACAGCCAGCGGTGACAGTTTGGCCACTTTAGAAGTACAGATGCGAGAAGCAGGGATTTCTTGCCCAGGAGACCATGGCTGGGAATTTGGGTGAGAGGAGCACTTTTGGGTGCTGCCTATCTGAATCTGGGGAGCTGTTGGCCGCCTCCTCCTCCTTCAGGCCAGCCCCTCATTTCTCTTACTGCAATGGGCCACTATCATCTCCCAAGGGACCACCTCAGCAGCTTCTGCTGGCCTGAGTTCCTCCCTCAGGTGCCCGCTGACAAGTCACTTCCCTGGCTTTGCTCAAATCACTTACCTCTTCCCCATAACGCTCTCTCAGAATGGTCCTCACCTCCCATACCCTGGCTTACAACCCATCCAGCCAGGCCAGGGGCTCACATCTCTACAGGGAACCTTGCCATGGACCACAATATTTACTAGAATCCAGCTTGAGGAGGGTAGAGTGACAGGTACTAAGAAAATAATCCACGCAATCAATCAAGCCTCTTTCCTTCCACCATTCCTGGGGGTACCATATTGATGTATGGTACATCATCATACATCAAAGGCCCAAATCAGAGAAAATTTTGACTGAAGTGCCTGCATTTTCGGGAAAGAAATCAGATCTCACAGTGGACCAGTGGTCTACCAAATTGAGTGTTAACAGCCCACGAAGGACCACAATTTCTCTGGTGTCCAGGGACTAACTCATGGATCCACATTTTCCTCCATCCCCCAACCCAGCGAGGTCCCAGGGCCTGCTGGTTCCCTCCATTTCCCATCCCTACAGTATCCCCAGGGTTGCCCCAGGGCCTCTGGGTGGGTCTCCCTGCCTTCCAGTCTCCCAGCTACAGCCAGTCCCCAGGTGGCCAAAGGGGTTACTTGACTTCCTTGACTACTTCAATTCATTTCCTAACCCGGGAGCTTACAGGAGTCCCCTGCTGCTTACAAAGACAAAGGCTGGCTCCTCAGGCAGAGGTCCCTTGAGACCCTCAGGGAACAGGCATCAACTTGCTAATTTAACTCTGCCCCGCCCTCCTCCCCACCAGCCCCAAGGGAGAGGTCTCCTTACGCTTCTCAGAACAGGCCTTGTTCGTTCCCATCTATGTTCCGCTCTAAGGTTCCAAGATTCTGTGAGTCACACTGCTCCCTAAGCCTGGAACCTCTCCCCACCTGCTCTTCACCAATCCAAATTCAGTATTTCCACTAAGGCCTAGTTCATCCGTCCTCGAAGGTTTCCACACTGCATGATCCATTGAACCTCATGGAATTACTTCTATTCTGACATATGTGTAGTGGTATGTAAACCTCTCTTAGACTGTTCTGCAGGGGTTTTGGGTTTGGATGTCTTGTGTCAGCCAAACTCTCAGACTCTTAGCTGCCTGGGCCCGGACCAGGCTTGGATGGACTCCCAGGCTGGCCATCTGGACCCGAGCTCTAAGGAGGCCCTGCTTCTGACCCCCGGGCAAGTATCTTTCATTGTCCTCACTCAGCAAATACTTATTCATCACCTGCATGTTCCTGGCGTCGTTCTAGGCACTGGGGCCACAGGGGAGAATTGTCTCACGGATCTAACATTCTAGTAGAAGAGGCAGTGATATTGTGATCTATAATAAGAAATATATATTTGGTCTTTGTCTCCATTTCTGGTTTCCGGCACAGAGCTCCTAATCCCTTGGAATTTCCTAAGTGATAAGAGCTATAAAGGTGCCTTGATATTCATAACAAACCCCTTTCAACCACACCTGGGTTTATGTTAATGAAGTGACTTTTAGAAAGCCCCTAAGGATGGGGCAGATTGCCAGGGAACCATCTAAGTGATTAGAAGGTTGGAACTTTCCACCCTGACCTCTGGGGAGGGGAGTGAGCATGGGGGTTGAATCAATTACCATTAATCAAAGGTTTTAATCACTTTTATGTAATGAAGCCTCCATAAAAACCCAAAGGACTGTGGTTGGAGAGCTTCTAGGGTGGTGATCATGTGGAGATTCTAGGAGTGTCGAGGGCTCACAAAGGGCATAGATACTCTTTGCTTTCCCCGCACCTTGCCCTGTGCACCTCTTCCATCTGCCTGTTCCTGAGTTATATCCTATTATGATAAACTGGTAATCTAGTAAGTAAAATGTTTTCCTGAGTTCTGTGAACCACTCTAGCAAATCAGTTAAACTCAAGGAAGGGGGGCCTTTGGGAACCTCCAATCTATAGCCAGAATCTATAGTTGATCTATTGTCAGAAGCCCAGCTGACAAACCTGAACTTGTGATTGTCTCCTGAAGTGGGACCAGTCTTGTGAGACTGAGCCCTTACCCTGTGGGAGATGGTGTCATAATTGAGTTGAACTGTAGGACACCAGCTGGTGAATTCCCACACACACATATTGGAATCGGTGTCCCATAACAAAGGCAGCCACTAAACAGGACACTCTGGGAACACACTAAGTCCCTGCTCTCTGGAACACTGTGTTCTCCTGTGGGAATTCCAACAAGGCGGGCACAGGAAATGGAGGGGCACGGGCAACCCGGCAGGGAGGGGTGTGCTTGGCTTACTGTAGCTAGGGCTGTCAGAGTGGGCCTCTCCTAGGCAGCCCTGAGCAGAGGCTAAGGAAACAAGCTACACAGATGTCTGGGAGAAGAAACGCCAAGTGCAGGAGAGGGTGAGGTTCCGGGCCCAGAAGATGGGCTAGGTGACTAGGGCCCCAGGGTGGGCTCTTGGAGGGCCTGGAGGATCACGGTGATCATTTTGGCTTTTAGCTGAGTGAGAAGGGAAGCTGGGGGGGGGGGTTGGGTGGAGGACTCATGTGACTGGACTCAGGTTTTCAAAGATCATCGGCTGGGGCTTCCCTGGTGGTGCAGTGGTTAAGAATCCGTCTGCCAATGCAGGGGACATGGGTTCGATCCCTGGTCTGGGAAGATCCCACATGCCACAGATGAGCCCGTGCGCCACAACTACTGAGCCTGCGCTCTAGAATCCCTGCGCCACAACTACTGAGCCCATGCACCACGACTACTGAAGCCCATACTCTCTAGAGCCCCTGCTCCGCAACAAGAGAAGCCACTACAATAAGAAGCCCGCACACCGCAACAAAGAGTAGCCCCCGCTCGCCGCAAGTAGATGGAGAAAACCCACCCGCAGCAACAAAGACCCAACACAGCCAAAAATAATAAATAAATAAAAATAAAATAAATTTATATAAAAAGAAACAGATCATCGGCTGTTGCGTGAATAGAATGCAGAGGAGTGAGAGCAGCAGAGGGAGGCCGTCAGAAGCTATTGCAGTGACCCTGGACAGGGGACAGTGGCTCAGGTCGGGGTAGCCATGGTGGAGGCTGGAAAGCAGCTACTCAAGCAAGCAGAATCTGCTGGTGGCCTGGGCATGGTGTCTGAAAGAAAGAAGGGAGTTGAGGATGTGTAGCTAAAAACTTGCGTTGCTGAGGCAGGAGGACAGTGTGGGGAGCGGGGGGAGGGTGCTGCAGGTGGGCACCGGGCCCAAGAGCCGAGGTGCAGGAGGCAGGGGTCCACAGGTGCACACATCCCAGCTCAACAGGGAGGCCCAGCCAGAGATGTCAGTCTGGGGTCAAAGAGCAGGATGTGGGTGGAGGACAGCGTGGCTGGGAGTGGGATTGGGGCACAGGGGCCAGCGTGCAGGGCCTCACCTGCCTTTGGAAGGGACAGGCCTCTCTGGATTTGTTCCAAGGGCAACAGGAAGCCACGGACTGCCCCAAGCAAAGGCATGAGATGAAAGAATCTGATTTCCCCTTTTAAAAGATGGAAGATGGGCTTGGAGCCCAGTGGGAGCAACAAGGCAGTGGATTAAATAGGAGGTGGCTTAGACCCAGGCAATGGATAGACAGTAGAAAAATTGGCAGTATGTCTTCCAGGTACAATATGTCCCTTACATACAGACCTTCAGTTGCAAACTTTCAAAGGTGTGAATGTGTGTTCGCATGTCCAATCATGTAAGTTAGTTCATGTGTCTGGCGTACATTGGTTTTTCCACCACTTTATGCTGGAGGTAGAGAAATATTGCTTGGAGAAGGACGTCCCATTCAACATTCTTTTGCTGCTTGACAACGCTCTGGGCCACCCCCCATTCATGGACGACTTTCATCCCAATGTCAAAGTAGTGCATCTGCCATCAAATACTGCGTCGCTGATCCAGCCTATGCACCAGGGACTTACAGCGACTTTCAAGAAATATTATTTATGTCACACTTTTCATCAGGCAGTAAAGGTGAGTGACGAATCAGGAACAACCTTGTGACAATTTTGGAAGGACTATAAGGCCATACATGTATAAGGCCATAAAAAACATTGACTTTGCTTGGCGTGAGGTTATGGCCGTCACCATGAATGGGGTTTGGAAGAACTTTGCCTGCAATTTGTTCATGATTTTCGTGGATTTGAGAAAGTGGATGAGGAGTCCAAAGAGGTCTTCAGTAACTTAGTGACCCTCAGCGAGAAGCTGGAGCTAGGTCTGCAAGAGGACGACTTCATTGAACTCCTTGCTGTGCAACATGAGGAGCTTACTAATGAAGACCTGATGGAATTGGGGGCCCAGAGAAAGGGCACAGAGAAACAAGAGGAAGAAGAAGTAACTGAAGAACCGAAGAGATTCACGACACAGGAAATGGCAAGGGGATTTTCCTAATTTGAGGAGGCACTGCTAGTTTTTGAGGCACAGGACCCGAATGTAGAAGAGTACACGAAGGTTGCAGCAGCTGTTCAGAATGCCATCCAGTGCTACCATGTAATCTATGACGAGAAAAAAAGAGCTACTACCCAGACATCACTTTTTCAAGAGGGTAGATAGAATTGAATCCAGCAAGCAACCAGAACCTGTGCCATCAGCGTCAGGTGTGAGTGAAATTGCAGCTGGCCCTCCATCTCCTATTGCTGACGATCCTTCAGCTCTACCATCTCCCACCTCCTCTCCCTCCTCCAGTCAGTAACTCTTCTTGCCTGTTCACTCGATGCCAGCCCCTGTATGCCTTCTGTTGTACTGTACTACTGTACTTTTCAAGGTACTATACTGTAAGATTAAAAATGTTTTCTTTATTTTTTGTGTTTGTTTGTTTTTTATGTATTATTTGTGTGAAAAGTATTATAACCTATTACAGTACAGTACTATATAGCCGATTGTGTTAGCTGGGTACCTAGGCTAACTTCGTTGGACTTAACGAACAAATTGGACTTACAAACATGTTCTTGGAATGGAACGCGTTTGTTTGTAGGGGACTTGCTGTAGAGTTAATTGATTGGCCAACAGGTTGGATGTTTGGACGAGGAAATGAGGTGAATCAAGAGTAACACTTAAGAGTTTAGTTAATAACTTGGGGATGAAGGGGAGCAGAGTATGCCACCCTTTGGCACATTGTTTAGTTTGAATTAAAGTTACTTGAGAGGGCTTCCCTGGTGGCACAGTGGTTGAGAGTCTGCCTGCCGATGCAGGGGATGCGGGTTCGTGCCCCGGTCCGGGAAGATCCCACATGCCACGGAGCGGCTGGGCCCGTGCGCCATGGCCGCTGAACCTGCACGTCCGGAGCCCGTGCCCCGCAACAGGAGAGGCCACAACAGTGAGAGGCCTGCATATCGCACACACAAAAAAAAGTTACTTGAGAAACAGCCAGTGCAAGAACGACACTTTGACCCTCCTTTGTCCCCCTGAAATCAGGAAATAAATATCCCATGTGAAGATACCCTCTCTGTAACAGGAGGGTAGAAAGCATACTTATCACCAGAAATAGGGAATTTAGGGGAGTTCCCTAGTGGTCTAGTGGTTAGGATTCCGGGCTTTCACAGCCATGGCCTGGGTTCAATCCACGGTTGAGGAGCTGAGATCCCACAAGCCGCACAGTGCTGCCAAAAAAAAGAAAGAAAGAAAGAAGGAATTTTAGGACTGAGAAGGCTATATACACAAACCTTTTTACTTCTTCACCATTTACTCCCTGAGCCCAAACCCCTTTGTCTCATCAATTCTTCACAAATGCATTGTTTCTTTGTCTAAAAGGTCTAAAAGCTGCCTGCTTTTGTTGCTTCTTTGAGTCTCTTTTTTTATGTACAAAAATTAAATGTGTTTTTCTTCTATTAATTTGTCTTATGCCAGTTTAACTATTAGACCAGCCACAGAACCTAGGAGGAAAGAAGGAAAAGTTTTTCCACCCCTAAAGGGAAGAACAAGTTTGGGGAAGAAAACACAAAGGTAGCATACGCCATGCTAAGTGTGAGGTGCCTGTTGGACATCAAACAGATGCCCAGTAGGCAGTGAGATAGTGAGGTCTCAACATCACAGGAGAGGACAGCACCAGAGATACAGATCTGGGCAACATCAAAAGAGACCTGTAATTTAGAGCTATGTGATGAGAAGCTGGTACCTACAGACAGAGCGTAAATAGAGTGTATAGCAGAGACCCTGGTGTGACGTTCTCACTGAACAACGTAGAGGATCAGACGAGGCAGTCCTGAAAACTGTGTCCAGCTTTCATGTACTGAGAATCAGCCCCTTTGATGGTGCGATGCTTGCTTAATTAATACTTCTGGACTAAGTGACAATCACATTCTCAACGTTTTAAACTAACAACATTTGTTTAATATTTACTCTGTGACTGCCCCTAATTTTTAAAAAAAGGGATAAGAGAGTTTGAAATGTGAAATGTATCAAAGCAGGCACAGATGCTGGCCATTTATTAACAAGGCACAGATGCTGGCATTAATAATGTGATTTTAAATAAATGTTAACTAATTAACATTTATTTTAAAATTATCGAAGTATAGAGCTGTGGAATATTAGGTTAGATTAATTGGTTAATGATCCATGGTAATGTCCCAAATCCCAGAAATGCCAAATTCACCGAGACTCAAGTAAACATTTCTATTTTAGAATGCTTGCCTGTGCACAGTTTGTTCTCCTTTTCTCCAAACTAAATTTCTTGTGAAAGACAGATGATTTTTTTTTTAAGATAAATGTATAGTTGTGCTGGGAAACTGGGGAAAGTATCTTCAGAAGATAGAAAGGGATGCCTAGAGATATAAAGCAGGTGAAAGTGGGTTGGTGAGGAAGTCTAATAAATATAAGGGAATGCATTATATAGTCAAGTAGGCAAGGACGCTTTTTAAAAAGTGTTTTCCAAATATACCCCCTGGAAAAGTCCCAAATCTGAAGAGAAGGTCTGGGAGCACGAGCCGTGCTGGGGCATCTGGGGAGGAAAGGAGATCCATCATTCCTGCATTATAAGAACCAGGCTGCTGCTCTAGACCCCAGGCCCGTTATTTCTACTAGTTGCCCTCACTGCCTGATGCACATGAGGGACCCCTGGTGAGCTTCAAAATCACACCAACACCCAAGTCTCGCTCCAGACCAGTTATATGTGGGTGATTCTACATGCAGGTGGGTTTAGACTCTGGTCTACATCTGCAGTTGTTGAGTATGAACTTATTAAACAGTCAAGAGTCACCGGATTCTTGAGCAGAACTAGTAACATGAGAGAAAGAAAACAACTCCACACAAGTAAGTTTGTCCTCTCTGAGAGAATACAGAGCCAGCACAGAACACAGAATAACATTAAAAATCATTATTATCCTTAAAAAAGATCCCAAAGTCCAGCCCATGTATAGAATTGCCACGGGAAAGAAGCAAATGAGAAACAATAAATTAAAAATAGTAAAAACTTTGGAGCAAAGGCAGGGCTGGTTACATAGTTTTTAAAAACATAATACACAATGTGAATGTACTTGCTGTCACTGAACTGTACACCATAAGTGGCTAAGATGGCAAATGTTATATTTATGTATATTTTATCATAATTAAAAAAATAATAGAGGGGGAAAATTAGTAATCTGGATGGTAAACTGAGGAAATCTTTTAGAATGCAGGGCATAAAGATGAAGAAATGAAAACTGCAGAGAAGAGGCTAGAAATGTGGAGGATGGATCCAGAAAATTCCCTCCCAGATGCCTGTGCTAATGACTGACAAGGTAAATTGGACCAATGCTTCAGAGGACATCTAGAAAAAATGGACAAAACATTAATAGAAAATCTGTATGGAAGCATCAGAGAGTGAACTAAAAGCAAAGGTAATGAGGCCAGGACCCAGAAGGAGGAGGACATCAGAGAGCAGAGTCCAGCGTCTGGGACAGGACTCTGCAAGCCCCTCTCCCTAGCAGCCTGGCTTGTCCCCTCCCTGCTGTGACTCACGCCTGATGTGCTGTTTGTGGGCGTTCTTCTGCAACTCAAGACCTGAGCTCCACCAGGCCAGGCTTGGGGGCTGCCTGGTCACTGCTGCCACGCGTCCTGGTGCCAGGAGAGTGCCTCACAGGGCTGCCTCTGGAACGTACTCAGCAGATAAACATTTACCTTCCCCACGTGATGGAAAAACTGCAACACTCTTCCATGGGAGGCAGATTTTGAATACAGATTTGTATATTAGTCAAATTGATATTCAACTGTCCTGGCAATTAAATGCATTGCCAGACATTCAAAAGTTCAGAGAGGCAACCATTCATGCTTGTTTTCTGAACGAAAAAAAAAAAAGTAGCTTACTATTTGTGGTAATATATCTATAAAATGAACATAATCTGCCTTTATATATTAGTGTTATTTTTCTACTTTCTACAATTAGAAAATATAAACTAGAATAAGTGACTCAGGAATAAGAAAACTTTTATTTTTATGGAAGTATAGTTGATTTACAATGTTGTATTAGTTTCAGATTCCTTTCCCTTATAGGTTATTACAAAATGTTGAGTATGGTTCCCTGTATACAGTAGATCCTTGTTGGTTACCTATTTTATATATAGTAGTGTGCATATGTTAATCCAAGATTCCTAATTTATCCCTCCCCCCTTCCACTTTGGTAACCATAAGTTTGTTTTTTATGTCTGTGAGTCTGTTTCTGTTTTGTAAATAAGTTCATCTGTATCATTTTTCTTCATTCCACACATATAATATTTGTCTTTCTCTGTCTGGCTTATTTCACTTAGTATGATAGTCTCTAGATCCATCCTTGTTGCTGTAAATGGCATTATTTCATTCTTTTTTATGGCTGAGTAATATTCCATTGTGTGTGTGTGTGTGTGTGTGTGTGTGTGTATATATATATATATACACACACACACACACACACACCATATCTTGTTTATCCATTCATCTGTCTATGGACATTTAGGTTGTTTCCAAGTCTTGACTATTGTAAATAGTGCTACTATGAACATTGGGATGCATGTATCTTTTCAAATTAGAGTTTTCTCCGAATATATGCCCAGAAGTGGGATCCCTGGATCATATTGTAACTCTTATTTTTAGTTTTTTAAGGAACCTTCTTACCGCTCTTCATAGTGGCTGCACCAATTTACATTCCCACCAACAGTGTAAGAGGGTTCCTTTTTTTTTAAAATTAATTTATTTATTTTTGGCTGTGTTGGGTCTTTGTTGCTGCGCGCAGGCTTTCTCCAGTTACACCGAGCAGGGGGTACTCTTCGTTGCAGTGTGCAGGCTTCTCATTGCGGTGGCTTCTCTTGCTGTGGAGCACGGGCTCTAGGTGTGTGGGCTTCAGTAGTTGTGGCTCGCAGGCTCAGTAGTTGTGGCTCACAGGCTCTGGAGTGCAGGCTCAGTAGTCATGGTGCACGGGCTTAGTTGCTCCAGGGCATGTGGGATCTTCCCGGACTAGGGCTCGAACCCTTTGTCCCCTGCATTGGCAGACAGATTCTTAACCACTGCACCACCAGGGAAGCCCAGAGTGTTCCTTTTTCTCCACACTCTCTACAGCACTTATTATTTGTAGATTTTTTAATGATGGCATTCTGACTGGTGTGAGGTGATACCTCATTGTAGTTTTGATTGGCATTTCTCTAATAACTAGCAATGTTGAACATCTTTTCATGTGCCTGTTGGCCATCCATATGTCTTCTTTGGAGAAATGTCTTTGTAGATCTTCTGCCTAATTTTTTATTGGGTTTTTTTGGTTTGTTTTTTGATATTGAACTGTATGAGCTGTTTGTATATTTTGGAAATTAATCTTTTGTCGGTTGCATGGTTTGCTAAGAAAACATTTTGAATAGATTAACCAGCCCCAGAAGATCTTGAAAGTGTCCTCAGAAATCCATCCTCCAAAAGCACCCAATGGAGAACATTTGACAGACAAATTCTGCTGAAACTTCAAATAGTTTAGTTTTAAATTGTATTCATAATATAGTATAGAAAGATATTGAGACCCTCTCAATTTGTTCTACAAGGCTAGCAAAACCCCCATTAAAATCAGAACGTGTAATTGTGAAGGAACCGTCTATAGTTTATTTATAGTTTATTACCCTATAGTAATATGTATAGGTATAAATATTGGAAAAGAAAAAGGCACAGTTTATCACTCTTTGCAACATCATGGCTTGTATCCAAGGAAGTGGTTAGTAATATGTCCAATGGCAAGATAAAGATATACAATCAGTAGGTTTCTCATATACAACCAAAAGCCAATTGGAAAATATAATGAATCAACCAATGGGCCTCATTTTTAGAATAAATATAAAATACCTAATGAAAAGCAATTAAAAATCTGTTTGGGCTGTATGCAAATAAACATGACAAACCCTGACAATAGCAGCAGTAATGTCTAACCTTTGGGGAGCAGGTAACACCTTATCAGCATGTGCTGATCACTTTATAGCCTTTATCTCCATCATCCTGCCCTGAGGCAGAAGGATTTTTATCCCAATATTAGAGATGAGGAACATGTGAACACGTGGCTGGTGACATGACATTTTACTGAGGTGATAAAGGAAGATCTAAATAGATAGAAGTATGCCGTGTCCCTGGGTGCACCTCTCAAATTAACCTGTTGATTTTGTGCATTTTCCAAACTAATTGCAACTGGATTTTTTTTTCAACTTGACAAATTGAATATAAGTAACTGAAGAATAAATGAAGATAAATATGAAAAAAATTTGGAGATAAGAAATTAATAACATACTGCATTAACAAAAATTAAGAAGCCAAACAATACTTAAGGCTTTTGAGAATGTGGACTAGATGGAACTTTTTTTTTTTACTCAGTAATTTTAAAAATTTAAGTATAGTTAATTTACAATGTTGTGTTAGTTTCAAGTGTACAACAAAGTGATTCAGTTATATATATGTATATACATATTCTTTTTCAGATTTTTTTCCATTTATAGTTATTACAAGATATTGAATATAGTTCTCTGTGCTATACAGTAGGTCCTTGTTTTTTATCCATTTTATATGTAATAGTTTGCATCTGCTAATACCAAACTTCTAATTTATCTCCCCTCGTCTTCAACTATTCCCTTTAGTAACCATAAGTTTGTTTCCTCTGTGAGTCTATTTCTGTTTTGTAAATAAGTTCATTTCTATCTTCTTTTAGATTCCACATATAAGTGATATCATATGGTATTTGTCTTTCTCTGTTTGACTTACTTTACTTAGTATGATAATCTCTAGGTCCATCCATGTTGCTGCAAATGGCATTATTTCATTCCTTTTTATGACTGAGTAATATTCCATTGTATATATGACCACATCTCCTTTATCCATTCATCTGTTGATGGACGTTTAGGTTGCTTCCATGTACTGGCTATTGTAAATAGTGCTGCAATGAACACTGGGGTGCATGTATCTTTTTGAATTATGGTTTTCTCTGGGTATATGCCCAGGAGTGGGATTGCTGGATCATATGGTAGTTCTATTTTTAGTTTTTTAAGGAACCTCCACACTGTTCTCCATAGTGGCTGTACCAATTTACATTACCACCAACAGTGTAGGAGGGTTCCCTTTTCTCCACACCCTCTCTAGAAGAAACTTTTAAACTTCATCAGTGGAAGTATGAATTGGTGTACTCACTTCAGTTAGTGTTTTGGTGTTTCATCTGAAAGTTGAACATTCAAATTCCTTAAATCTTAGCACCCCCATCTCTAAGAATCAGCCCAAAGAAACGTTGCCCATGAACACTTCCATTGTAAATGGTGTGTTTGTTCACAATTGGAGCGACTTGTTCCACCACTGCCTGTGGACAATAATACAGTCACAAAGTGAAAAATGTGTGGGGCTATGAAAATGAATAAATTGCAGGTACATGCAACAAAGTGGAGAAATCTTGGAAGCCTAATGTTCAGTGAAATAATAAGTCCTAGAAGATTACATACAGAACAACACTGTTCTTACACAGCACAAATATGAGTAATACTGAGCTCAAATATCATTCAGCACATTTTATATGTGATAAACTAATTTCTTAGAAAACGAAACTAGTGCTTACCATGCAATTCAGCAATTGCCTTCTTAGGCATTTATCCCCAATAAATTAAAACTTACATTCACACAAAACCTGTACACAAATGTTCACAGCAACAACTTTATTCATAATATCTAGAAACTAGAAACAAACCAAATGCCTGTAACAGGTAAATGGATAAACAAATAATGGTACATGCATTTCATGGAATTAACCACTCAGCAAAAAAATAAATGAGCTATTGATGCACACAATAGCTTGGATGGATCTCAAGAGAATTATGCTTAGTGAAAAAAAGGGCCAACCTCAAAAGATTACATACTAGAGTTTGGGCCTTTTGAGTAGGATCTCCCCGTTCTCCTTGCTGAGCCTTGCAATAAAATTTTCTCTGCTAAACAAACAAACAAAAAAACCCAAACAAACAACAACAACAAAAAAACAAAAGCATTACATACTGTGTGATTCCATTCCATTTTTGAGATGATGAAATACTAGAGATGGAGAAGTATTGTGGTTGCCAGTGGTTTGGGAGGAGAAAAGAAGGGAAGTGGCTGTGGCTATAAAAGGGTATCCCTAGGGGTCCTTGTGATGGACCTGTTCTGCATCTTGACTGTAGCAGTGATAAGATGAATCTACACATGAAACAAAATTGCATAGAACTAAACACATGCACATACATACACACACATGAGTGCACGTAAAACATGATTGCATGGTGAAATTTGAATAAAGTTAATAAATTTTATTTATGTTAATTTTCTGGTTGTGATGTTGTACCATAATTATACAAGATGTTAACACTGAAGAACATTCAGTGAAGGGTGTAGTGGAGCTCCGTGTATTATTTCTTACAATTGCATATGAATCTACAATTATCTCAAAATAAAACTTTTTGAAAATGCAGACATTAAAAAAAAAACAGGGTGAAATGTTAAATAGCAAAGGGAGGAGGAAGGGGGCTGTGATGAGGACAGGACACACTAGTAGATGTAAGTTATTAGGAGTGGACTGTTTCTTGTGCTTTATCCAGGGGCCCCAGTGAGCCCCATCTCCTGGTGTTCGAGGATACTGAGGACATGACAATGTGTTATTCTAGGCTTGGTCAGAAGACATTGCCGTTTCTGCCTCCATTCTCTTGGATCACTTGTTCTGGAGGAAGCCAGCTGCTAAGCTGGAGAGCACTCACACCACCCGATGGGAGATCCACACAGCGAGGAGCTGAGGTCTCCAGGACCATGAAAGACTCCATGCCAGAACCACCAGCTAACCTCTTCTGAATTCCTGATCCACAGAAACTGGGATATAATAAATGATGGCTGTTGTTTTAAGCCACTAAGTTTTTGGGTAATTTGTTTCACAGTAATAGTAATATCTACTATTAACTATTACTAATAACTACTATTCAAGTATATCATTATACTTTGTAACAAACATATCTAACATAAAGTTTATATATCAAATTATATATTTAAAAGGTGGGACACACACACACACACACACACACACACTGTAAACTGAAATGTAAAAAAAGGGATATATCATACTTTACATCAATTAAAGCTATAATTTCTGGTTTTCATGAATTAATGTATAACTGGGATAAAAATAGAGCCCAGTAACAAATTTCTGTATTTATAGAAATTTAGTCAATGATATATGTAGAGTTTTAAATCAACTGAGGAAAGGAAGAACTATTCAATATATTATATTGGAAAATTTGACTAGGAAAAAAAGTCTAATCTCACACCATAAATTAAAATAAATTCTAGGTGGATTAACTATTTAAACTTTAAAAAGGAAAAATATCATAGAAATATATACTATCTTTAAGATGTTGGAGTGGAAAGATCTTCCTAAACAAGAACAAAACCCAGAAGCCATAAAGAACAAGATCAACTATATAAGTGAATACTTCTGTACTATAAAAGCCTAACATATAACATATAAAAGGTAAATAACATTTTAACAGAGAAAAGGTATGTCCATACTATGCATACTAAGTAGCCATTTTTTAAAAATGAAGTAGAATTGAATGTGCTGGTGAAGGATATCTATACATTAATGCGTGAAAGAGGGAAGTTGGAAAAGAATATGTGTAGTAATGATGTGTGTTATATCTCATTTATTGGATGTGAACAAAGTGTAGAGCAATATATCCCTGTATGAGTTTGCTGGGGCTGCTGTAAAAAAGTACCCCAAACTCGGGTACAGAAATGTATTATCTCACATAATGAGATATGTATTATCTCACAGCCTGGAGGCTGAAAGCCCATCATCAAGGGGTCAGCAGGGTTGATTCCATCTGAGGGCCGTGAGGGAGAATCTAGTCCTGGCTTCTCTCACAGCTGCTGCTGCTTTGCTGACCATCTTTGGCATTTCTTGGCTTGTAGATCTCTGCCTTCATCTTTACATGGTGTTCTCCTTGTGTGCACGTTTGTCTCCAAACTTCCCCTTTTTATAAAGACACCAGTCATATCGGATTTGGGCCACCCTCTCCAGTATGACCTCATCTTAATTAATTACACTGCAATGACTCTATTTCCAAATAATATTCTTAATTTGTTAACATTTTTTAAATGCAAATGATTGTTTAAGCAAACATTATACCAATTTATTGTGAGCTTTATAACAACTGAATTTAAAATATATGACAACAATAGCACGAAAAGGAGAAGTTAAATGGAATTACATTATCACTACAACCTCCAGGTATTAAAAGAGTAATGAAGAAACATTGCAATAACTTTATGCCAATACAGTCAATAGATTAGATGAAGTGAGTAACTTCCTTGAAAAACAGTTTACCAAAACTAATGCAAGAGGAATAGGAAATCTGAATATCTCTGTCAATATTTTTTTTTACTTCTCTTGAATAAAATTCTGTTTATTTAGAAAACTAATAACCTAGCATATCACCTGACAAACAATAGCTTTTGCTTTCTGCTGAGTGGAACATCGTTGTAATTAGGGTGGTGACACTTAACCGTTTTTCAGCCACAAAAGGGCTGATACCCCTTTTCATAGCCACATTTTCTCAAATCAGAAAGAAAGATTGAACTCCTTTAATAGCCCAGTAGCATTGCCATTATCCTCACCTTTTCCTTTTGCTTTGTTTGTTTTTTGTATGTTTTAAAAATTTTTTTAATTTAATTTATTTTTTTATACAGCAGGTCCTTATTACTCATAAATTTTATACACTTCAGTGTATACATGTCAATCCCAATCGCCCAATTCAACACACCACACGCCCCCCGCTGCTTTCCCCCCTTGGTGTCCATAAGTTTGTTCTTTACATCTGTCTCAATTTCTGCCCTGCAAACCGGTTTGTCTGTATCATTTTTCTAGGTTCCACATACATGTGTTAATGTACGACATTTGTTTTTCTTTTTCTGACTTATTTAACTCTGTATGACAGTCTCTAGATCCATCCACGTCTCAACAAATGACCCAATTTCATTCCTTTTTATGGCTGACTAATATTCCATTGTATATATGTACCACTTCCTCTTTACCCATTCGTCTGTTGATGGGCATTTAGGTTGCTTCCATGACCTGGCTATTGTAAATAGTGCTGCAATGAACATTGGGGTGCATGTGCCTTTTTGAATTATGATTTTCTCTGGGTATATGCCCATTAGTGGGATTGCTGGATCATATGGTAATTCGTTTCTTAGCTTTTTAAGGAACCTCCATACTGTTCTCCATAGTGGCTGTATCAATTTACATCCCCACCAACAGTGGAGGAGGATTCCCTTTTCTCCACACCCTCTCCAGCATTTGTTGTTTGTAGATTTTCTGATGATGCCCATTCTAACTGGTGTGAGGTGATACCTCGTTGTAGTTTTGATTTCAATTTCTCTAATAATTAGTGACGTTGAGCAGCTTTTCATGTGCTTCTTGGCCATCTGTATGTCTTCTTTGGAGAAATATCTATTTAGGTCTTCTGCCCATTTTTGGATTGGGTTGTTTGTTTTTTTAATATTGAGCTGCATGAGCTGTTTATATATTTTTAGGATTAATCCTTTGTCGGTTGATTCGTTTGCAAATATTTTCTCCCATTCTAACGGTTGCCTTTTCCTCTTGTTTATGGTTTCCTTTGCTGTGCAAAAGCTTTAAAGTTTCATTAGGTCCCATTTGTTTATTTTTGTTTTTATTTCCATTACTCTAGGAGGTGGATCAAAAAAGATCTTGCTGTGATTTATGTCAAAGAGTGTTCTTCCTATGTTTTCCTCTAAGAGTTTTATAGTGTCCGATCTTACATTTAGGTCTCTAAACCATTTTGAGTTTATTTAATCCATTTGAGCTTATTTTTGTGTATGGTGTTAGGGAATGTTCTAATTTCATTCTTTTATATGTGGCTGTCCAGTTTTCCCAGCACCACTTATTGAAGAGACTGTCTTTTCTGCATTGTATATCCTTGCCTCCTTTGTCATAGATTAGTTGACCTTAGGTGCGTGGGTTTATCTCTGGGCTTTCTATCTTGTTCTATTGATCTATGTTTCTGTTTTTGTGTCAGTACCATATTGCCTTGAGTACTGTAGCTTTGTAGTATAGTCTGAAGTCAGGTATTCTGATTCTTTCAGCTCCATTTTTTCGCCTCAACACTGCTTTGTCTATTCAGGGTCTTTTGTGTCTCTACACAAATTTTAAGATTTTTTTGTTCTAGTTCTGTAAAAAATGCCATTGGTAATTTGATAGGGATTGCATTGAATCTGTAGATTGCTTTGGGTAGTATATTCATTTTCAAAATATTTATTCTTCCAATCCAAGAACATGGTATATTTCTCCATCTGTTTATGTCATCTTTAATTTCTTTCATCAGTGTCTTATAGTTTTCAGCATAAAGGTCTTTTGTCTCCCTAGGTAGGTTTATTCCTAAGTATTTTATTCTTTTTGCTGCAATGGTAAATGGGAGTGTTTCCTTAATTTCCCTTTCAGATTTTTCATTATTAGTGTACAGGAATGCAAGAGATTTCTGTGCATTAATTTTGTATACTGCAACCTTACAAAATTCATTGATTAGTTCTAGTAGTTTTCTGGTGGCATCTTTAGGATTCTCTATGTAGAGTATCATGTCATCTGCAAACAGTGACAGGTTTACTTCTTCTTTTCTGATTTGTATTCCTTTTATTTCTTTTCTTCTCTGATTGCTGTGGCTAGGACTTCCAAAACTATGTTGAATAATCGTGGTGAGAGTGGACATCCTTGTCTTGATCTTAGAGGAAATGTTTTCAGTTTTTCACCACTGAGAATGATTTTTGCTGTGGGTTTGTCATATATGGCCTTTATTATATTGAGGTAGGTTCCCTCTATGCTCACTTTCTGGAGAGTTTTTATCATAAATGGGTGTTGAATTTTGTCAAAAGCTCTTTCTGCATCTATTGAGATGATCATATGGTTTTTATTCTTCAATTTGTTAATATGGTGTATCACATTGATTGATTTGCATATATTGAAGAATCCTTGTATCCCTAGGATAAACCCCACTTGATCATGGTGTATGATCCTTTTAATGTGTTGTTGGATTCTGGTTGCTAGTATTTTGTTGAGGATTTTTGCATCTATATTCATCAGTGGTACTGGTCTGTAATTTTTTATTTTTCTAGTATCTTTGTCTGGTTTTGGTATCAGGGTGATGGTGGCCTCATAGAATGAGTTTGGGAGTGTTCATTCCTCCACAATTTTTTGGAAGAGTTTGAGAAGGATGGGTGTTAGCTTTTCTCTAAATGTTTGATAGAATTCACCTGTGAAGACATCTGGTCCTGGACTTTTGTTTGTTGGAAGATTTTTAGCCACAGTTTCAATTTCATTACTTGTGATTGGTCTGTTCATATTTTCTATTTCTTCCTTGTTCAGTCTTTGAAGGTTATACTTTTCTAAGAATTTGTCCATTTCTTCCAGGTTGTCCATTTTATTGGCATAGAGTTGCTTGTAGTAGTCTCTTAGGATGCTTTATATTTCTGCGCTGTTGTAACTTCTCCTTTTTCCTTTCTAATTTCATTGATTTGAGTCCTCTCCCTCTTTTTCTTGATGAGTCTGGCTAATGGTTTAACAATTTTGTTTATCTTCTCAAGAACCAGCTTTTAGTTTTATTGATCTTTGCTATTGTTTTCTTTGTTTCTATTTCAGTTAATTCTGCTCTGATCTTTATGATTTCTTTCCTTCTGCTAACTTTGGGTTTTGTTTGTTCTTCTTTCTCTAGTTCCCTTAGGTACAAGGTTAGATTGTTTATTTGAGATTTTTCTTGTTTCTTGAGGTAGGCTTGTGTAGCTATAAACTTGCCACTTTGAACTGCTTTTGCAGCATCCCATGGTTTTGGATCGTCCTCTTTTCATTGTCATTTGTCTCTAGGTATTTTTTGATTTCCTCTTTGATTTCTTCAGTGATCTCTTGGTTATTTAGTAACGTATTGTTTAGCCTCCATGTGCTTGTGTTTTTTATGTTTTTTTCCCTGTAATTCATTTCTAATCTCATAGCGTTGTGGTCAGAAAAGATGCATGATATGATTTCAATTTTCTTAAATTTACTGTGGTTTGATTTGTGACCCAAGATGTGATCTATCCTGGAGAATGTTCAATGTGCACTTGAGAAGAATTGTAATCTGCTGTTTTTAGATGGAATGTCCTATAAATTATCAATTAAATCTATCTGGTCTATTGTGTCATTTAAAGCTTCCATTTCCTTATTAATTTTCTGTTTGGATGATCGGTCCATTGGTGTAAGTGAGGTGTTAAAGTCCCCCACTATTATTGTGTAACTGTCGATTTCCTCTTTTATAGCTGTTAGCAGTTGCCTTATGTATTGAGGTGCTCTTATGTTGGGTGCATATATATTTATAATTGTTATATCTTCTTCTTGGATTGATCCCTTGATCATTATGTAGTGTCCTTCCTTGTCTCTTGTAATATTCTTTACTTTTAAGTCTATTTTATCTGATATGAGTATTACTATTCCAGCTTTCTTTCGAATTTCATTTGTATGGAATATCTTTTTCCATCCCCTTACTCTCAGTCTGTATGTGTCCCTAGGTCTGAAGTGGGTCTCTTGTAGACAGCCTACAGAAAGATCTTGTTTTTGTATCCATTCAGGAAGCCTGTGTCTTTTGGTTGGAGCCTTTAACCCATTCACATTTAAAGTAATTATTGATATGTATATTCCTATGACCATTTTCTTAATTGTTTTGGGTTTCTTTTTGTAGGTTCTTTTCTTCTCTTGTGTTTCCCACTTAGAAAAGTTACTTTAACATTTGTTGTAGAGCTGGTTTGATGGTGTTGAATTCTCTTAGCTTTTGCTTGTCTGTAAAGCTTTTGATTTCTCCATCGAATCTGAATGAGAGACTTGCTGGGTAGAGGAATCTTGGTTGTAGGCTCTTCCTTTTCATCACTTTAAGTATATCATGCCACTCCCTTCTGGCTTGTAATGTTTCTGCTGAGAAATCAGCTGTTAACCTTATGGGAGTTCCCTTGTACGTTATTTGTCATTTTTCCCTTGCTGCTTTCAATAATTTCTCTATCTTTCATTTTTGCCAATTTGATTACTATGTGTTTCGGCATGTTTCTCCTTGGTTTTATCCTGTATGGGACTCTCTGCGCTTCCTGGACTTGAGTGGCTATTTCCTTTCCCAGGTTAGGGAAGTTTTCGACTATAATCTCTACGAATATTTTTTGGGGTCCTTTCTTTCTCTCTTCTCCTTCTGGGACCCCTATAATGTGAATGTTGTTGCATTTAATGTTGTCCCAGAGGTCTCTTAGGCTGTCTTCATTTCTTTTTATTCTTTTTTCTTTATTCTGTTCCACAGCAGTGAATTCCACCATTGTGTTTTCCAGGTCACTTATCCGTTCTTCTGCCTCAGTTATTCTGCTATTGATTCCTTCTAGTGTAGTTTTCATTTCAGTTATTCTATTGTTCATCTCTGTTTGTTTGTTCTTTAATTCTTCTAGGTCTTTGTTAAACGCTTCTTGCATCTTCTCAATCTTTGCCTCCATTCTTTTTCCGAGGTTCTGGATCATCTTCACTATCATTATTCTGAATTCTTTTTGTGGAAGGTTGCCTATCTCCACATCATTTAGTTGTTTTTCTGGGGTTTTATCTTTTTGCTTCATGTGTTACATAGCCCTCTGCCTTTTCATCTTGTCTATCTTTCTGTGAATGTGGTTTTTGTTCCACAGGCTGCAGGGTTGTAGTTCTTCCTGCTTCTGTTGTCTGCCCTGTGGTGGATGAGGCTATCTAACAGGCTTGTACAAGTTTCCTGGTGGGAGGGATTGGTGGTGGGTAGAGCTGACTGTTGCTCTGGTGGGCAGAGCTCAGTAAACCTTTAATCCGCTTGACTGCTGATGGGTGGCCTGGGTTCCCTCCCTGTGGTTGTTTGGCCTGACAGCAACCCAAAACTGGAGCCTAGCTGGGCTCATTGGTGGGGCTAATGGCCGACTCTGGGTGGGCTCACACCAAGGAGTACTTCCCAGAACTTCTGCTGCCAGTGTCCTTGTCCCCACGGTGAGCCACAACCACCGCCTGCCTCTGCAGGAGACCCTCAAACACTAGAAGGTAGGTCTGGTTCAGTCTCCCCTGGGGTCACTTCTCCTTCCCCTGGGTCCCGATGCACACACCATTTTGTGTGTGCCCTCCAAGAGTGGAGTCTCTTGTTTCCCCCAGTCCTGTCAAAGTCCTGCAATCAAATCCCACTAGCTTTCAAAGTATGATTCTCTAGGAATTCCTCCTTCCATTGCTGGACCCCCAGGTTGGGAAGCCTGACGTGGGGCTCAGAACCTTCCCTCCAGTGAGTGGGCTTCTGTGGTATAAGTGTTCTCCAGTCTATGAGTCGCCCACCCAGCAGTTATGGTATTTGATTTTACTGTGATTGTGCCCCTCGTACCATCTCATTGTGGCTTCTCCTGTGTCTTTCGATGTGGGGTATCTTTTTTGGTGAGTTCCAGTGTCTTCCTGACGATGACTGTCCAGCAGCTAGTTGTGATTCTGGTGTTCTCACAAGAGGGAGTGAGAGCACATCTTTCTACTCTGCCATCTTGGTTCAGGGCCTCTCTGTATCAATTAAAGATATTAAGTTCATAATCAAAACCCTTCTCATAAAGGAAACTCCAGGCCCAGGTGGTACAACTACAAACTCACTAGGATGGCTAACATGAAAAGGAATGACAGCACGAAATGAGGTGAGGATGGGGAGAAACTGGAACTGTCCACCATTGCTGGTGGGAGTGTAAAACTGGGACAACCCCTTTGGAATAATAATTGGTCATTTTTCATTTCATTAAACATCTCTGATCGGCAACTCTAGTCCTAGGCATTTACTCTAGAGAAATGAGAATACATGCACACACAAAAAGGCTTGTTCATTGCAGCTTTATTCAAAATAGTTAAAAACTGGAAAACACCACAGTGTATATTCCTACAATGGAATACGCTCCAGCCTCTGCTCCCTGGCCTTAATCTCTGGCATCCTTTACACTTCACCATCCCAATTTTGCTCTGCATCTTCGCTATGCTTTATCAGCATGCTTAGCAGTTTCCTCTCCAGCCTTGTGGTTCCTGATCACACAGAGAACCTGTGCCTGACCACAGCCCTTTCAGAGGGAGCATAGCTTGCTGCTTACCTCTCTGGATGCCTTACAGGGGGACAAACTCTGGCAGTGATGCATGTCCTCACTTTAATGCTAGATGCAGTATGTCAGATTTTTCTGTTATAACCTGTAAATTTGTGAGCATTGCCATTCAGTCCTGTGAGTGTTCTCAGCAATCGAACTCTGTTTAACTGCCACCATCAGTGCACTAAGTTAACTTTCCCCAGGACCTCTCAATACACTGACATTTGGGTCAGTCTTTTTTTTTTAATGTTATTAACTAGTTTATGGAATAATGACTTTGTTCCATAGCATCCTCCTATGATGACCAATCTGGATATTTTTGTTTTGTGTCATAATGAACTCATGGATGTCAATCACTGTAGACAGCATTTGGTCAGTGAGGGTTCTTCAGGCTGGTTTCTGAGTCTTTTTGATACAACTCCCGTTGTGCTTTACAACGTTCCTCATCTACTGGATAACGTGATGTTCCAGGCTCATCTTGTACATTCCCTATCCTAGCCCTGGAATAAACCATTTCTCAAAAGAGCCCTGATGGTGTAGTGTAGAGTGGGAAATGATATTCAGAAACTTCAGTTTGTGTGATGGGGCATTTATTGCTACTGCAGAGGTCACTTCATTTACTTTGTTAATACACAGCTCTAAAAATGTCTTTCATATTTTTATGAATAAAGGGACTTTGATTTGGAATTAAAAATAAGAAAAATGGCTCTTGGCATGCTGATCAAAGAAACTGAGCAGCACATAAAAACAAAAAAAAGCAATTCTATCACAAGCATCAGAAAGTTTATTTTTTATTCTAAATAAATTATAATATATTCAAAAGAAGCATTTAAAATTAAGGCATGAATCTTTTTCCGGAAAGACTAATAAATACACAACATTTAGTTCAGATTTCTGTTTTATAAAGGTTAAAAAGAGAAATTTTGAGGAAGTAAAACAGAAGTAAGAGCTCAGGGAGAGGAAGAGCTGGCAACTCATGTTCTCTGATGTCCCGCATGTGCTATATAAACAAACCCTGTCCGTTCTACCCTCAAAATAGACCTTAACCCACTCCTCCTCACCAGTTCCATCTCTGCCACACTGCCCTTGCCCAAGCCACCATCTTTCCCTTAAGATGCTCCCCTAGCCTCCTGCCTCCATCTGGCCCAGAAACCACCACTCTGGTCTATTTCCCACACAGCGCCCAGGGTGATCTTTTTAACTTTGTGTTTCAGATGAGGTTACTCCTCTATTCAAAACCCCTAGTGACTTCACAAAGTCCTTTCCATGGTGGAGGAAGCCCAGCAAGCCTGCCTTTGGTTGTCTCCATGGCCCCATGCCGTACCTCTCCCCCCGCTCACACCTGTACATGCAGTGCTGACCTCCGGCTGTAAACATGCTGAGGGGATTTCCTGGTGGTCTAGTGGCTAAGACGTCATGCTCCCAATGCAGGGGTCTTGGGTTTGATCCCTGGTCAGGGAACTAGATCCCACATGCTGCAACTAAGAGTTTGCATGCGGCAACTGAAAAAGATCCCGAGTGCTGCAATTAAGACCCGATGGAGGCAAATACATACATAAATAAATAAATATTAAAGAAGAAAACAAAAAACATGCTGAGCCTGCTCCACGTCAGCCCCCAGGTATGCTGTTCCCCCAGCCTGGATGTCCCTTCGCCCACATCTCTACTTGCCTATTTCTCTAGTCACTCTCACATATTTACTTCAAAGCCCTCATTGCCACCTGATATTGTGGTCTCCGTGCACCTTTTGTTTATTTGTATGTCCTCCTGGCACTGCCCCCTACCTATTTGAATATAAAGTCTGTGCCAACAGAAGGCTAGAATCTCTGTCTGCTTGTTCACTGCTATAGCTCCAGTACCTAGAACCATGACTGGCACATAGTATGCTGTCAGTAAATATTCGAAGAATGAATGAATGAGACAGTTGGAAAAGGGCATGAGAAGCTGATAAACACACACATGTGTGTGCAAACACATACACACATATATCATCATCATCACCATATTTCCATCAGAAGACTGAGAGACAGCAGAACAAACACAGATGTGACAAAAGACTGAATAAAAAGGGAAAAGTCAGGAGAGGAAGAAGCCAGTGAGAAAAAGTCTGAAGGGGCTGCCTGTGCCCTGTGCCCCTTGGCCGAGCCCCGTGGGCCCTCTCCTCCTTCCTCTCTCTGGCTCCGACGTCTTTGTCAAGTCTGGGGTAGAGTGTGCAAGATCAATGACTTTTCATCATGAGCTTCCTTGAGGTCTCTCTCAGCTGGTTTTCTCTGCCACAAAAGTCTGTTTGGAGAACACAAGTGCTAGGTCTTTGTTACCCTTCTGGCCACTGTTCCCGAGCTGGTAAGACAAGAGTTTCCAGGTTGCTGCTGAAATGGGAAAAGGGATATGAGAAAATTAACACTAACCTTGGTTAATATCAACATATTATCTCACCATGCAGGTATTTGTTAGGACATAAATGGTTTGCTCCTCTCCATCCATGAGGAAAGGCAGAGAATGTGGCAGGGCAGGGGGCAGGGTGGGGAAGGGTGGAGAAACATGGGGCAATGGGACAAGACCAGTGAGGTGGGACATTCAAAGCCTCCAGTCAAGTTCACCCATACCCCTTCTCCCAGGCCCTTGTTCTGTTCCCTTCCCACTCAGAGTCTTGCCCAATTTCCCTCTTCCATGCCAGCAGCTGGGAGCTCTGTCTCACTTGGGGAAGTGTTTCTTGTGTAGGGGAAAGGGTATGGGGCCTACATACATACACGCTAGGGAGCCAGCTACCATGGAGCTCAAAAGCCCGGGATTTTTATCATTATATATATTTAAACTTATTAGTTATAAAATTGTACTTCGTTGCCTTAATTTGCATTTTTATGACTAGTAGCCATTTTTCCAAATGGCTTTCATTCTTACAGGCACTAGCTGCTCTCTCGCTTTGCTCACTGTTGATTCCTCAGCTAACTTCTTTCTTTTGATGCTTTAAAACTGGCTTTGGTACACTCTTTCTTTCTTTCTTTTTGTACATTTTTCAATACATTAATCAGATTCTCTTAAATACCTAATTTCTAGTTTGCACTTAACATTTCCTAATGCTTACTGTTTCAAGTTTTAGAAACCTGAGTTCTCCTTTGCTTATCTTTTTGTTTCCCATCTAACCGCTGTACTTCTTTGGTAATTCCAGTGCTGATAGTTTTCAACCTTAGTCTGCTATATTTTTGTTTTTAAAATACATATCCTTTCCATTTGTGGAGGGAGGGTGGGCTTCAGTGTATCACTCATTCTCTAAGACAGAATCATGGCTCTTCTTGGTCTTGTAGAATGAGAAAGAGGTGTGAGTCAGGGTCCAAGTCTGCAGGGAGAAGGATGATGGTCAGGGGCAGAAGTGTGAAGAGGAGCCCAGCCACTACTCTGAAGACTGTCTCTGAGGTTGGTCAGAAATCTGATGTGATGACACCCCCAGGGTGGAGGGATGGTGGGGAGGTGTTGAGATATAAGTGGAACCTGCACAGAACTCTTGGAAATATACATGTAGCTGAATTTCAAAAGAAGTGTATGATCATAAGCTTATTATAAACATTCCAACAATACAGAAAACTACAGAATAAAAACTGCAAGCCTCCTTTTCACTTTCTCGCAGAATCACCACTCAGTCTCTGAGCAGTGAGTTAACAATGAAGTTGGTGCACCGGCAACAAAATGAGACTTTCAGAATGAGGAGAAAAATCAGAACTTTGTTGGACTTACATTTATTTTATAGTTTTGAAAAATTATTATTATATAAAGGGAAGAGACATCTTAATGGTTTGGTGTTTGGTCCTGACAAAAGGACTTAATTGAGTTTTTTCATATGTAAATGGTGGTCATGTGATTTATCTTGTGCCTTCGTTCATCGTGTGACTCTGAGACTGTGAGATGGGAGCTCTTTCTCTGCAGGACCTGTAGGTCCACCTTACCTTTTGCAGTAGTTCTGTTACGTTCTCTGGCAACATATTCCCCAAACATTCTTGGCTATTTACATATTCATAAGCATGTAAGTCATCTTTAACAGTTTCCTATTGTAAACAATGTCACCAGAAACATACATCACACCTTTATTTACAAGCTGAAGAATTCATATAAATTAGATTCCTAGAACTGGTTTCTCAGTTAAAAAAAAAAAAGTGCATTTGAATTTAGATAGACACAGACCTTCCAAAATGTTATACCACTGTGCGGAGTGAGCTGATTTCCCCTATTCACACCAACAAGATACCATTCTCTCTTTTTTTTTTTTTTTTTTGGCTGCACCATGTGGCTTGCAGGATCTTAGTTCCCCGACCAGAGATCGAACCTGGGCCTGTGGCAGTGAAAGTGCAGGGTTCTAAACACTTGACCGCCAGGGAATTCCCAAGATACTATTCATCTGTCCACTTTTGCTCATCTGATGGGGGGAATTGATACTTCACAGTTTCTAAACAATTTTGAATACTGAGGGATTTTTATTTTGAAGCTGTATTTTAAAGAGTTTTCCTGGTGACGATATGGAAAGATAAAAGCGAAGTTATGGAGGGTAGAACATACATCAGAGAGGGGAAGACAGGAAATAATTATTCAGGTGCGAGGAAAGGAGGGAAGGATTTTGTGGGTAGCCATGGGCCCGACAAAATGAGGCAGGTGTGAGAAAGCAGCAGTGGGAAGGATTAGAAAGGTGTTTGTCATATATCTCGAACCACCTCCTTGCCCCTGTCCTTCTCTCTCTGCGCCCATGATGACCCTTCCATGTATTAACGTAGACTTTGTCCTGAGAGATTGCTACAGAGATTGCCACGGAGGAAGACCCCAGGCTTGGTATCCTTTGAGTTAACCAACCTCCAAGAGGTTGAGATCAACCGGGAACTTGAACCAAATGACCAGCAAAGTTACCTGCTGCCCCACAGTCCTGGGCACTGAGTGTGAAGAGCTTTGATCTTGGGTGGAGGAAAGCAGATTTTATGACACCTTCAAAATCTTTCTTACATCTTAAATGCAGAGAAGCGTGTGCCAGTTCCTCTGGTGCCAAGATTTTTTTTTAAATTAATTAGATGGGAAACTTCTATAGGATGATAAAATTGTTACCTTCAATGTACTTCTCCTGAGTTGGGGAAGGAAATAAAGGATTAGGCAGCATAAGGGAAATGTGTTTAAGCTAGAATGGAAATGTTTATTCATACCGGTTACAAGTTGGTGGACCAAGCTCTGAGGCAAGCCAGACTTTATAGGGATTAAAAGGCTTGGGATGGTGAAACTATGTGACTGGCATTTTTATGTAATATACCTCCCATCTGATTAGCAGTTAACAATTTCCATAGCACTTTTTATTTGTAAACACAATCTCATTTAGTTTGCTTTATTTATTTATAAGGTTGCTTTCTAGTGCCACAGGAGTGGTATGTTTGGCTGTGACATGGCATCTAACAGTCCTGCTGAATTTCTGACACCCTTGCCCCATGAGCAGTGCCACCTAGGGACACAGAAAGAGAGACTTGGGGGCTGTGAAGTACTGAGACGGCAAGAGGTATCTCAAGCTATAGCAACAACATTCACGCGGTTGCATGCAGGCAGCCAGGGATGAAGCCAGCTGAAGGGGAGGCAGCCTATGGAAGCCTGAAGGGCCACCAGACTCAGAAAGTTGAAGAGTGGAAAAGAATTGTGATGGTAACAAAATATTTCTCTGTAATGTAGTCAGGCATAAGTCTTATACAGCAATGCTTTTCAAACTTTAGAAACATCTAATACTCCCCAAGTAGAAGGTAAGCTCCTGAAACAGGCATGGGCCACCTTCAGGTTCTTGCTTTAATAATAGAAAAGTTGTCTACTGACCTTCCTCCATGGCTAATCTCGGGGGAAAGGTAAGGGTAGTATTTAAGATAAATTAAAAAAAAATAAATACAAAAGTCAGGAGAATAACACATCAACCCTAACACAGCCACTGCCCAGAGCCCTCCTTCCTTTTAACCATTTCAGGGTATACATAGTGCAATCAGTTCCTGCTACTTTGACATGTGGGCCGTTTCTGGTCCTTGCTGCAATGAATACTCTTTTGTCTACATCTTTTCACATTTTTGCAAGTGTGTCATTAAGCTAGATTCCAAGAAGTGTGATTGTAGCGTCAAAGAGTAAATACACATGTCATTTTTCTCCACGTTGCCAAATTTTCCTGTGTTGTATTACACCCAGAATATTTGAGAGTGCCTGCTTCCTCATTGTCTCTCCAGCAGTTTTTTGACAATCTTTTGTATTTTTGTCAACGTGGTAGGTGAGAAATGGTATCCCAGTTTACTATTTTTTTGATTTTCTTTTTTTTATTGAAATAGAGTTGATTTACAATGTTGTGTTAACTTTTGCTGTACAGCAAAGTGATTCAGTTATACATATATACATTCTTTTATTTTAATATTCTTTTCCATTATGGTTTATTATAGGATTTTTTTTAGTATTTTTAAATTAATTTATTTATTTTTGGTTGCGTTGGGTCTTTGTTGCTGTGCGCGGGCTTTCTCTGTTTGCATCGAGCAGGGGCTACTCTTCATTGCGGCACACGGGCTTCTCGTTGTGGAGGCTTCTCTTGTGGTGGAGCATGGGCTCTAGGTGCATGGGCTTCAGTAGTTGTGGCACATGGGCTTATTTGCTCCGCGGCATGTGGGATCTTCTCAGACCAGGGATTGAACCCGTGTCCCCTTCATTGGCAGGCGGATTCTTAACCACTGTGCCACCAGGGAAGTCCCTATCATAGGGTATTGAATATAGTTCTCTGTGCTATACAGTAGGGCCTTGTTGTTTTCCACCAATTTAGTTTTAATTTGTATTTCTCCTATTTTTTTCTTTTGTTCAGAATTATGAGGACTTAAACACTCTTACACTGACCATTTATGTTTTCTTCTACTCTGATTTAAAGTTTTTTGCAAAGGCAGAGAATGGCAATAGGTGCTAAAGGATGAATTGTTGGTACTGACTTAAGTACTAGGATGAAAAACGTTCTGCAACTGAATCCAGACTCGACAAGATTAAATGTTCCATGATCAACTAATTAACTAGTGATGTCTGCTTTGGGGCGGGGTGGGAGGGTGGTAAAGATACCTGTGGTATGTATGTCTAATCTTAGCCACTCCTGTTAGAACCAACTCCTGCTTAGGTCAGAATCAGAACAATCAGAATAGTCTACAAAAATGTTTTTCCTTCTATTGAAAGTAAATCTCTTGGTTTGAAGAAAGATTATATTATATATTCAGTATAATTTTAGAGTTGCATTTTTCAGTTGTCCTAATTCAATGGAATGAATCATTTTTACATGCTGAATACGATATCTCTTGTAGAGGAATGCAACTTGATGATATAAGTGAAAATTGAACTTGAAAGTCAACATGCATTTCAATCTAAATAATATTGACATTAGTTATTTTAACTCAACTATCTAGAGTTCAAACCTTATTAATAACATGTATCTCAATATATGTAATTTGCAAGTCTTTCCCAAATTCTTTTTTAAAAAATTGAGATATAGTCAACCTATAACATTAGTTAGTTTCAGCTGCATAACATAATGATTTGATATTTGTACACATTATGAAATGATCACCACAATAAGTCTAATTAACATCCATCACCACATATAATTACAATTTTTTTTCTTGTGATGGAAAATTTTAAGATATACTCTTTAGCAACTTTCAAATATGCAATACAGTATTGCACAGTCATCATGCTTTATATTATACCCCCAGGACTTATTTTATAACCAGAAGTTTGTGCCTATTGCCCCCCTTCACCCATTTCACCCCCGCCCCCCACTCCCCTGTGCTTTTCCTATATTGAGTGAGGTTGGTCATCTTTTCATATGGTTAAGGGCTATTTTCACTATTTCTTCCCTTGTGAACTCTGTCTATATCTTGCCTAATTTTTTTACAGATTGTTGGTATTTTCCTTCATTGCTTCTATATTTTGAATTTTGAGTCATAATTAGGGAGGTTTTCTTACTCCAGGTAATAAAGAGGTTTACTCTTGTTCTCTTCTAGAACTTAGATAGTTTCAAAACTCTACACTTAAATTTCTGTTACATGTGTAATATATTCTGGTGTAGAGAGTGAGGCATGGATCCAATTTTACTTGTCTAAATAGCTATCCAGTTGTCCCAACAACATTTGTTTGAGAATTCTTCTACTTACTGACTTATGAAGTCATTTTTATAATATTCTCTATCTCCATATGTCCTTAGTTCTGTTTCAGGACTTTATAGTGTTTAATTGGCCTGCTGTCCTTTCATTTCCAATACCATACTACTTTTATGAAGGAAGGTTTATAATATATTTTATTATCAGGTAAGGATAGTTTCCTCCCCTATTATTTTCTTCCAGAGTTTTTCAGACTATTCTTACTTGTTTTATCTTTCCACATGGACATTATAATCAACTTGTACATTCAGGTCTTCTTTTATTGCTGGATCATTTCTGAAGGCAAGGTGTCTGCCATCCCACAGGTGCCGTGAGCAGCCACCTGGAAGTGTACAGTTACACTGGCTTCCTTTGACTTTGATCAATAACCCAGGCACAAAGCTAAGGAGAGGAGTCTCTGCTCTCAGTAAGCTCACAATCTAGTGAAGAAGAATGAACAACAATTACCACAGCATAAGAAGAACCCCTAAGTTACTAAAGGGTAGAGACCATCTGAGAGAAAGTTACCTAAACATGTGCCAGAGGCCAATATATAAAGTGCTTGATTAAATCAAACAGATGGTTGTGGGGAAGGCTGGAGTAGAATCCCAGGTTCCCAGGGGGAACAGAAGAAGAGGATATTCATTTGGAATTGGAAGCCTTTGACAAGATGGTGGCCTTTGTGATTGGCTTTGAAGAATGATTGGATTCCAGTAGCTGTAAGGGGCTGTGTTGTAAGAGAGAGACCCAGACAGGGGAACAAAGTGTGTAAAGACCAGAAGCTAAGGGCCATGTGGTATGTTTGGGAAATGGTGATGACTCCTTGGTGCTGGAGCAAATGTTGTTGGGGTTGAAGTAGGAGAATATGGGGGCACAGGGGTACCATGGGCACAGCATGAAATGAGATTGGAAATGCGGGCTGGACTCAGAAGATGGAGAACATGAGACATTTGGCATGTGCACACCTGTGGTCATTGTGAATTTCTGAAAGCTTGGGGCAGGGAGGAGACACCAGCAACATGGTTAATATCCATAGGGAGAATTAGGGTTTGGATGTGGTTAATTTCAGAGAAATAAGTGATTCTTTATTGTTTTAGTTAAAAACAATATTTAAAATATCTCCAACAATTCAGGGTCCTTTGAGCCTCATACCCAAAGTTAACATGGTACATGCTCGAAGTAGGAAAACTTAGTCTGAACTTCTTTAAAAGAAAGTGAAATGAGTAAATTTATATCTGACTTGGGTTCTTTACAATAATGTAGCAATTCTAGAGAATTGGGCCCTAATAATAACAGAATGTGTGAGCTGATCCAGGTGCAAAGACAGTCGGGTTTTTTTCCCACAATAAATCCTAATTCTCTGTTTTAATATGATAAAAAATGGCATTCTTTTATAGAAATGTTATCTTTTATACCTTAAAACTCTCAGGGTCCTTTTTTCCCCAGAAGGAGTCCATTTTTTGTTCCTGTAGATTTAGAGGGAAAAAAATGTCCTTTTTAATCCCTTGCTCTCCTAGGAGAAAATATGGTGCTTCAGACTATAAGCATTCACTGCATTTAACTTTCAGACCTTCTACTTATTGATCATAAAAGCATACATTTCATTAAAAACTGTAATAAGTAAATTACTGCCTTACTTGGAACGCTTTCCCAGGACAGCAGTGACTAAATAAGCACTGTGTGTAGTTTCTGCTGACTGATGTGCTGCTCTCTGTGGGAGTGGGATGGGAAGGAGAGCAGACCTGCTCATTCCCTGTGCCCTCTGGCTCCTGGTCTGAACCGGAAGACAGGATGGAGCAGAGAACAGCTAACAAAAACATAAAGATGGAATGCCATGATTAAAAAATGAAGAAAAGATGCACCTTAATTCAGGCATTAGGAATTCAAATCAAAATGATCACAAAAGACTATTACTATCTCAAATTCCACTTGGTCATTGCTATTATATAGGAGAGCAATTGACTTTTGTATGTTAACCTTGTGTCCTGCAAACTTGCTGTAATCACTTATTATTCCAGGAGTGTTTTTCTCAATTCTGTCAGAATTTCCACATAGACAGTAATGTAATCTGCAAAGAAAGACAGTTTTATTTCTTCTTCCCAGTCTGCATGCCTTTTATTTTCTTGTATTATTGCATTAGCTAGGACCTCTAGTGTGTTGCTGGAAAACATGGTGAGAGGGAACAACATTGCCTTGTTCCTCATCTCAGTGGGAAAGCTTTGAGTTTCTCACCACTAAGTATGATATTAGCTGTAGGTTTTTTGGTAGATGTTCATCCAATTGCAGAAGTTTTTCTCTATTCCTAGTTTGCTGAGAGTTCTTATCATGAATAGGTGTTGAAGTTTGTCAAATGCTATTTCTGCATCTATTGATATGATCATGTGATTTTTCTTCTTTCAATTGTTGATTTGATGAAGTCATTGATTTTCAAATGTTGAACCAACCTTGAATACCTGGGATAAATTGCACTTGGTCATGGTATATAGTTATTTTTATATGTTGTTGTATTTGAAGTAGCATTATTATTATTACTATTATTATGTGTAAGAAACATTGTACCAATAGATCAAGAGAACAATGTAAGGATAGGAGAGACAGTAGCTCTTGGAGACTGAGTCCAGTGAGTGGTAGTGAAGATTAGAAAACAATATAACAGAGTGAGGAAGCTTCACTCTAAATCAACAGCCAAAGTGTGTATATAGGCACAAAAGAGAGAAATTCTGAGAAGCTGGTTTCTATTGAAAAAGAGTTTTGGAAAGCCTTCAGTACTGGCACTCAAGTTATACCAAAACTCTCCTGCGGGGGTAGCCTCCCCTGTCTCACTCTCGACCACAGGGCCTGTGGGGCAGGAGAGCTCAGTGGTCGACAGAGGCTGGTGAGGGTGCCCATCACCTGCAAAACCAGAGCCAAGCCCAAGGGGCCTCATGCATGGCACAGGGGACTGGGCTATGCTGGTACCCCTGGGCCCTATGGTCTGAGGAGGATGCCCTGGTGTTCCTGGTGGAACCCTGCTTCATTCACAGTGCAGACTCACTTGGGGTGGGGACAGGGGGAGGTCATAGGATTTGAAAAAGAGAAATGGAAAACTCAGTTTGCCTTAAAATTTCATTAAAATATGAAATGCAATAACCACAAACATGAATTAGAAGCAAAGAGTTACATCTTATTCTAGTTTTTTCATAATCATGTTTCTGCATTTGTGCCAGAAGGAAGTAATCTTGATTCTCAGAACCACTGTGCTCAGTGTGTTTCCTTCTTCCTTCCTCTTTCCCTTCTTCTTCCCTGTCTCTGATAAAATTATGTTTTCCAGAGTAGACATTCTTTAAATCGACATCCATTTTGTTATGATGTGTTTTATCTTTCAGCTCCATGGCAGGATCAAAGAAAGAAGGGTGTATTTTGAAACAAACTCCTTTCTCTTTTGAAGAGCTATGTACCAACAGTTTAAATCAAGGTCATTATTTTCCTTTGAAATTTATCAAGATGAACTCTGACCCACCTGCTCTGATATACCAAATCTGCTTCCTTTTCCAACCACTGACATTCATGTCAGATCAGAAAGGAAAACTTTTTCCATTTCATCTTAATCACTTGATTTATCACCAGTTGATATCTTCTCATCTTTCCAAAGTAGAATAAGATGGGTTCTAGAATAAGATGGGTTCTGTGTATGGCCTCAATTTTGTATTCAGCATTCAGGGGTTACTTCAAAATCTTTGGGATTATTATCCAAGTCTGCATCATGATGAACATGCTAATTGTAGATGAGTGTTAGTAACACTGTAGCTTTTTGTTTGTTCCTCACAGAAAATGAAGGGGTTTATTACCAAGAACAAGTATTTAACAAAAATTACTTGGTTCTGAATAGAAGTGAGGTACCATCTAGGGCATACCACCCTGTTAATGTTACCTGATACACAGTGAGGCCAAACAAACCAAAATGTTGGAGTTTGGAGCAGAGGTGGGTTTTGCAGGGCTATGCAAGGAGAATGGGTTCAGGCCCCACAAACCCCCGACTGCCCGAAGAGTTTCAGCAAAGCATTTTTAAAGGCAAGGTGAGGGAGGGGTGTGGTTGGTTGTTGCAAACATCTTGGTGTTGGAATCCTTTGTCCTTTCAGGGGTCCAGGCAGGTCAAGTCACAATGCTCTTGTAAACCTCCAACAAGACAAATGTTTTCTCTGTTCTACAACTTTTTCTCTCTATATGAATGGAAAAGTGTTAAATCCTTAAAGATCATAGACTTGAGAATGGGCTATCCTGTACATTTCAGGAAATAGGCAAAATTCTTTTAGTGATTAACTTGTAACAAAAGCAATAGAATACAAAGTTTAAGGTAAAAGAAATATCTAATAAGGAGTCAGATTTGTTCTTTATTATATTCAGGCACTTGGACAAGCACATGCACACACTGATGTGAGTGAGTGGTGATGCACACCACATGCAGCAGCCACTCCACCCAAACAATCGGCCAACGAGATCAAAGACTGAATAGCCACTCTGACCTTTCTTTTAAATTGGGTATAGTTCTAACACACCTGGTGAGTTTTCCTCAGAATGGTAGATTAACAATTGCAAATTATCTGAGGGCATGAGAGGTGGGTATTCTGCCCGCTGAAAGGATTGACAGCCAAATTTCCGCCATCCAAGGAGGGGTCAGAACAACCTGGGAAAGCTGTCTGGAGGATCCAAGTGGCATCAAGCCTGAGTCCCTTTGTGAAGAACTCGATTGACCTCCACACTCCACTGCTTACGAAGACATTGCATAAGTGGTACAGCTTGAACTCCACCACTCGAGAGGCTCCAGCCCAGGGTCACCAACTGGAGCCCCCTCCCACGCATGAGCAGGAGCTGGGGTACACCTGCTGGAACCTCTGGGGTTTCCTCCTGCTGTGCTCTGTCCTCTGCTGCATTTTACCATTTACTTATCCAGTCAAACCATGAGGGAGGGGCCCCCATTCCCTCCTTCTTACAGCTTGGAGAGTGGGACTGAATTTCCCAAGGCCAATAAATGATGGAGGAATGTCAAACCTGGACCACCCGGCTCCAGGATAGACCTGTTCCCAGAAGTTAGTCCGAGCCCTGGCATCAGATGACCAGGTGCCCTTGTTAAGTCCTGAGCTCCAACCTAACCTACTGAATCAGAGTATCTGAAAGTGGGGCGGGGGGTTCTTCTTCCCTGGAGAAAGCATGGCAGCCCCACACACTGACTGCAAGAGGGTGCCCAACCCTCAGCCAACGCCCAAATCCCAGGTCTTAGGAGACAGGGTGGATGGCAAGAGGAGATGGTTGCAGCCTTGGCAGGATGCAATCACAACGGCAATGCAGATGTGGCCCAGGCAGCCCTACCCCTCCTCCAGGTAGACAGAAAAGACACTTTTGAAAAGTAAGAAAATACATGGATGCAGAAACATAGGAAAGGAGACATCGGTGGGCTGTGAATTTTGAGGAAGTCTTGAGAAATATAATGCAGGTGGGTCTGATTGAGCAGGAAGGGATAAAACTAGGATCTGAATAGCCAAAGGTCAGCAGGGGTTGTCTCCGCCAGACTGGAGGGACAAGCTGGGGTCTTTTGGCACAAAGGCAAGATCCAGTGAATCACTACATGGGGTCACTGGCAGTGTTGTGTCCTTATTTTCTACCCTTTGCTCCTAAACAACCCGAGGCACGAGGCCCTTGGCTGAGGCCTTGGTCCTGATGGGCTCTCGGTGAGGGCGGAGATCAGCCCTTTCGGAACAAGGCTCCAGCAGCCTGTGCACCGGCACCTTTGGCTGGCCTGCCTGCCTGGGAGCTCTGCCCTCTCCCCCACTGCCTGTACTAACCCCGAAGGCCTCTCTTCAAAGGAAAACCCCACAGGTGAGGAAAACTACCAACCACAAAGAAAGAGCGAGTGAACAGGCTGACTCTGGAGAAGAGAGAAGCCAAAGATCTGGAGGAAACTTAATTGGATGTAACTAGTAATTGAGTGCATGTGTGTATGTTGTTTTACAAATATTGTATGTACATAGCATATTATATATAATGAATTATATATAATACACATATCTACATACATAGATAATATGTAATATACAGAAAATTAAGGCATAAATCACACATGACTACATATACATATAATAATAATGTATGCATGTTACATATACATGCATGTTGCATATACATACATGTAGAATGCATATATACACACTATAGGAAGACACAGCTTTAAAATGAAAAAGGAGCCCGGGAGAATGTGAACGTGTTCTTGGAATTTAGAAACATTGTAAATAAAATATGAGTCAAAGGGAAGGGAGGGATAATAAAGGGGGGATGGCTGAATACAAATTTGCAGACCTGGAAGCTGACATTGAGGAAATCTCTGAGGATTTAGAGCAAAAGGACATAAAGGGAGAGCCCTCTGAAGACCTGAAGCCAGCGACCTTGGCCAGTGGTCACCCCGTGGAGTATGGCCAGAGGGAGAGAAGAAAGACTTTGATTGAGGGCCCTGCTGAACCACGTGGATTTCTTCCTTTGCCACAGGCAGACATTGCTTAATAAAAATGATGGATTAAACTTGCATGCTGTCTTGGAGGTGGCTGGGAGGCTCTGGATAGGAATATTCAATTACACTTGGCACCGTTCTTCTGGGCTCTCGTTGAACAGCAGGCAGGACTCAAATCTCGCTGAGCAGCTCCCTTTGGCATCTGCATTTCCATACCTATTGCAGGAGCTCCTGTTCTCTCTCTCCGGTCTCAGGAAATCTGCCTTTCCTGTGCCCCATCTGGTGTGTAGCTTGACAGGAGGGGGAAACGGATCCAGTCTTCCACACTGAGTGGGGAGGAGAGCCCGTTCGGCACGGCTGGGGCCAAGGTGGAGCACAGTCCTCATCTGTCCAGACAAACTTCCACTCTCACAGCCAGCGACTCATGCCCAAGGTGCAGGAATCTCGGGGTGGGGCAGAGGGCAGGCTGGTGGGATGACAGGTAGGGCAGGAGGGGTGCACCCTTTGACTTGCAGACTTGCTCCTCCCCCTGTCACCAGTTGTCACATAGTGGCCACACAGCCTCCTGAGTTCCTACAAGAGTTGAACACCCATGTGACTGGCCCTGTTTTCAAGTGGGAGTGATTCACGGCTCTGAGGGGCCTAAGAGGGAATGAGGATCCATCCATAGTCAGCCTTGGCCCTGCACCCTGGTGCATGCTCTGCAGAATGCCCTCCCGTTGAACAGGGGCTGCGCATGGGATGAGCTTTCACCCTGTACCTGTGACTAGCACAGATCACATGATGCGGCATGAAGGGCCTTTGCAAATGTAATCAGCTCATTCTGAGTTAATCAAAAGGGGGCCACTCTGGGTGGGCGTGACCTCATCAGGTGAGTCCATAAAAGAGAATGAAGCCCTCCTGCTGGCCCTGGAGAATTTTTTTTTTTATACCTCAATAATTTTTTTTATTAGTTTCTGCTTTATAACAAAGTGAATCAGTCATACATATACATATGTTCCTACATCCCTTCCCTCTTGAGTCTCCCTCCCTCCCACCCTCCCCATCCCACCCCTCCAGGCGGTCACAAAGCACCGAGCTGATCTCCCTGTGCTCTGCGGCTGCTTCCCACTATCTATCTACCTTATGTTTGGTACTGTATATATGTCCATGCCTCTCTTTTGCTTTGTCACAGCTTACCCTTCCCCCTCCCCATATCCTCAAGTCCATTCTCAAGTAGGTCTGTGTCTTTATTCCCGTTTTACCCCTAGGTTCTTCATGACATTTAAAAAAAAAATTCCATATATATGTGTTAGCATACGGTATTTGTCTTTCTCTTTCTGACTTACTTCACTCTGTATGACAGACTCTAGGTCTATCCACCTCATTACAAATAGCTCAGTTTCGTTTCTTTTTATGGCTGAGTAATATTCCATTGTATATATGTGCCACATCTTCTTTATGGCCCTGGAGAGTTTGACTCCATGTTTTGACTGGAGGGGCTGCATGGCTCGGACCTGAGAGTGACCTCTAGGTGACCCTGGTTGACAGCCCACAAGAGCGTGCAGATCTCCGTCTTACAGCCACAAGGAGCTGAGTCGTGCTGAGAAACAGGGAGCTTGGAAGAGAACCCCAGCCCCAGACGAGACCATGGTCCATGCCAACACCTTCATCTCAGCCTGGTGACACACTGAGCAGAGGACCTGCTAACCGTGTTCAGAGTCCTGGTCCACCAAAGCCAAGAGATAATCAGTAGGTGTTGTTTTGAGTGGCTAAGTGTGCGGTAGTTTGTTTTCCCACAATGGGAAGCAAATACAGGGAGTGAGAGGCCCAGCACATCAAGGAAGCTTGAGAGCAGGTTCCTTCAGCTCAAGAGGAATCTGGCACTAGGTGGACCCACTGTGGTGGCCACGCATTCCGAGGGGTCATCTCTGAGGGCAGTCCTTCAGTGAGGGATTCACCCCCAACCCAGCATTGCTGCTCTATGGTCTTCAGGAAATAGCTCATGTCTTATGGACTCTCTTGCCCGTCTATGAAACACAGAGAAGCACATTCCCTCCCCGCCCACCCCCCCAACCCCACAAGACTTTGGGGAATCAAGTGAGACAATCCTTAGCTCTAGACTCAGTGCTGGTGCTTAGAAGGTGCTCAGTAAACTCTGGTGCATTATTACTATATTTCAAAGGGTCACTGGAGCACCCTGGGTGGGGTCGCCAGATATACTCACTGCCAGTGTCCCAGGGGCCTGGCTCTGAGCAGGGGTGGGTGGACCTGTGGGTATCCAACACCAGGGCCAGTGTCAAGGCTGGTGCAGGGCCAGCACAGGGGCCGGCGGTCACTGTGAAGGGCAAAATAACACTGGATTCTAGTCAAAACTCCAGTTGCTAGGAAGAGGGTAAAGAGAAGGGTGGATCCTTTTGAGAACATCTGAACAGTGTAGAGAGAATCAGTGTAAATCACAGGGCAGGCAAAGTTGGCTGGGACCAAAGAGGAGACTGGATAAGGGGTGAGAAGCCTGTGACCGTCGCTGGGGGCAGGGACTGAGGCCCTCCTGTGACGGGGCTCACAATTATGACCTCCAGACAGGGTAGGTTGCTGGCCTGGGCTGACCATGGTGGCTGCATGCAAAGAGACTGAAACTCAGGAAAACAAACAAAGCAGAACCAACTCCCACTCCAAAACCTCAGAGAGGAAAAGGGCAGGTCAGTGGGGTCACTGGTGCGAGTGTGGTGGGCAGGCTTGCTGCACTTGAATCCAGTGTCAAAGATAACAAAACAGACATCAGTTTAAGGGGTAAGGATAGATTTTCATCAGAAACATACTGTTGTCATAGGGAAAGGGCCCAGTGTGAACTGAGCTCCGTGTGTCTATTTGATCTGAAGTGACTGAGCATTTTAAAGGGAGGATGAGGGAAGGGGGAAGAGGACAGGAGTGGGGGGTGGGCAGCGGTCAGTAGAGTCAGGAAAGTGGAAAGTTACAGAAAGTGGGAAAGGACGGCTGTTCCTTGTAACCCATCTGGGTTTGTTAACCAGCACTTACCAAACTTAGGCTCCCACAGAGACAGGGGCCTATCTCAGATGGAACAAACAGTAAATTCCTTTGGCTGAGTTTTCTCAAGACAGCACTTTAATGGGAGTGGGGAGGGTCCAGGGTTAACTTAGGGAGGCAGCTTGGGCTGTTAGAAATTAGGTTAGTCTTTTCAGGTCTTTATAGTAGAGGTTGAGGCTTAGTTCAGAGGAGGGCTGATAGGGGCCTGGCTAGAGTTTGTCAGGAAGGGACATTTGTCCAGAGCCAGGTCCTGCCGTTACCCCATGGCCCTGCACCGACCCACCCCAGGGGGCCTTCGGGGCTCATCACCGAAGAGCCCTAGATGTTGGCCTGGAGGAGTGCGGGTGTCACATCACATGCTCGCCAAGAGCTCTAACCTGAGAAACACCGGTGAGGAGACAGGCTCTTTACTGTCAGGATAGCCTCCAGCCTCTCCTCAAGTTCTTGGTGTCTGTCTTCCTTATCACCACAAGATGCCCCCCACCCCGGCTGGCCTCCGGTCGCCTTCCTGTTGGGGGCACTCTGCTGGCCCCACGTGCTTGGCCCACCCAGTCCTTTGGGCTGCAGGCCACGTGATCCGAGGGCCTGGCACGCTGGCCTGTACCTAGGGGTACAGGGTGTCCTGGCCCAAGAGCGTTCTATTCATTTGTTAACACCAATTGTGACATTAGAGATATTCCTGGGAGAAAAAAGGAAGTGACCTCTAGGCCAAGAAAACCGTCAGATCATCTCTTTGTAAGGAAACAAGGTATTATATACCTTATAGATACCTGCCATATATCCATGTGTATCATACTTATCAGTAGACAAGTCGTTTTTTAACAACAGCAGTAGTGCAAGCATGACCACTAAGAGGACACTGTATTTAAAATCAGACTCTGTGCTGAAAACAGTTTTGCTAAAACACAGTGTATCCCCTGGTTTCAGCGGTGAAGAGAACCAGATGTGTGACAGAACATTTGTTTGTCTGGGGGGCAGGGACTCCCGGGGTCTTCATTTCTTTCCTTCTTTGGAAAAGAAGTGCCATGGGGTCTGGGGTCTATGGACAGCATGCTGTTCCTCCCTTGGCCATCCCCCTGGGCCACTGAGCTTGAGGCTGGGATAACGTGTCCTTGGTGTCCAGCACAGGGGGACCCGCAGCAGCAAGACTGGCCATGTGGCATAGGGGCCTCCGCAGCAGTTTGCTGCATATGTAGATAAGTAAAGAGTAAGACTTTAGCAAAAAAAGAGAAAGCTTGGGGCGATGTACTTCTGTCCTCACCTGACATCTGTGTAGGCAGCCTTCAGCCGACTGGGATCTGCAAACCCCAGCAAGAAGCAGATTCCAAGGGCACAGGCAGTTTCAAGGGAACCGTGGTCTAGACCCTCGCTTCCTGAAACCAGTGCTGAGCCGCCTGAGGAGGGGCAGCTCCTGTCCCCCCCTCCACAGTCTCCCCACCCTGTCCCCATAGTGAGGAAGGGCCATGACGCATCCACCTGATGGAGGGTAAAGGCCTCTGGGCAGCTGCAGCCAAGGGGACGGTCATAGTCCTGGAAGGTGTCCAGAACTTGAAGGATTAACAGTGTCACAAGTCCTCCTGCATATCAGAGAATTCTAGATCTTTGCTTTCCGTGAACTGAAAGAGGATCTAATCAATTTATAAACTGACAGATCAGATCATTAAGAATAATCTATCATGATCACTCACCAGGTAATTTTCAGCACATAATGTGGAAGGAGTGAAATCTTTATAACAAAACTCCTTTCATTCACACATTACCATTTTTAATCATACATTGAAATAGTTTCAAAAGATTTAACTCTTTTAATGTGAAGAAGTTTATTTTAGTGAGAAGAAGTTTTTCTCCATGCTTACATATATAAAAAAGAATGGTAGTACAATTGATACAGAACCCTATCTCATGAATAGGTAATATTCATCCATGGATACATGAAATAACCTGAAAAAAGACTCAGGACCATTTGTCTCATTGTAAGATGTGTTTCTGATAAATGTATATTTTTAGTAATTATTAATAATTATTTACCAAAAGTTATAACATAGTCATTTGCCTTGATGAATTGAATGTTAATATTAATTACAATAATAACTTAATATAGAAAAAATCACCTAAATTTTAGAGACTTACGCTTATAGAAAAAATGTTGTTTCTATACATATTTTTGTTGCAGAAAACTTGATAGTGTGATCTGCAAAAGACTTAAAGCATCATAAAAATTATTATAAAAACTATTTTAAAATGATAAAAACTGATATAGTAATATCTTATGGGGGAAGGGAAATTTTAAAAATCAGTTGAAGCAGAAACATAAATAGTATAAAATTAAGCTGTTAAGGAGAAACTTGTTGATGCATTTTAAAAATGGTGGGTATCAAATTTTTAGGCTGTTTAGACCCCACTGGACACATTTTAAAGAGTATGTACATTTTGTAATGACAACATATGTCACATGCTGAAAGTTAAATCTTTTGAAACTATTTCAATGTATGATTAAAAATAGTAAATGTCAACTTAAAAATATGCAAGGCGTTACATGGAAACTTGCATTCTTTTAAAAAATGAGTCCAAAAACTTGCAGACCCCTGGTGGAGAGAACCAGGATGTGCAGGGAGCATTTCTGAGGTGGGGGCGGGGGAAGGTGTTACTGGAACGAGTGATTACAGAGATATTAGGGGAGTGCTCTGCTAAAATCCACTCCCAGGAGCTATTAAAAACCCTAGCCTACATAAGTGAACAAGGAAGTACTAGCTAAGTCTCAAGACAGTGAAAGTAATTGCGAGGAGAATCACAAGATTTGAACCGAGGGTGAATTTAAACATCTGTATGTCAAAAGACACCCCAACTAAAATTAAACATCAGTAGTTATGGTAATGGTTTTCCAACTTTTTCTCACAAATTCCTAAAAGTACACTGAAAAACTGCACACATTTTTACCCATGGTAAAAATGGCTTTTGACATGTTTTATCCTGAGTTTAAATATTTGAAAAGAATGTAGTTTCTGATATATTGCAAATATTGACATTTAAATATATATATTATGTTATGTCATTCTTTGAAATGTATACAATGAAATCTAAATCCTCTAGTAAAATGAAATACACCGTCATCCTTAAAAAATATAGAACAAAACCTCTGACAGCTGGAAATTATAAGGTTTTTTCTTCTGTTTATTTCTTTTTCACTTCCTCACACAATTTTATCCTAACATAATGTATTTTTTGCTTGAATGCCTTTTACTGATTATTCAATCTCATACTTCTCTGTCACAAAGCCTGTATGTAAATGGATGAAAACACAAATGCGCTGGAACTGTTATTAAATAATATGAAAGTTGTACTGGAGATACATCTCAATGAAATAAATGATAAGTTTCCAATTAGTCCATGTACCCGTGGATGAGCACTACTTAATGCTAGACTGTGGTAGAGTTCAGCATTGACTCTATTCCTTTTTACAGTTTTTTATAGCTGTAGATGGGCTGATTTTTATTACAGCCGTGATATTCAACTCTTTGGATGTCTTTGCAGTTACATGCTCCAAATCCCATAATAATCCACCATTACAAATTATTTTCATGAATCTACCTGCTGACTGCTTGATTCAATTTTGTTAAAAGTAAAAATTGGGGCCTCCCTGGTGGCGCAGTGGTTGAGAGTCCGCCTGCCGATGCAGGGGATACGGGTTCGTGCCCCGGTCTGGGAGGATCCCATATGCCGCGGAGCGGCTGGGCCAGTGAGCCATGGCCGCTGAGCCTGCGCATCCGGAGCCTGTGCTCCGCAACGGGAGAGGCCACAACAGTGAGAGGCCCGCGTACGGAAAAAAAAAAAAAAAAAAATTGGAAACCGCATACTTGACGTGGGGTTTGTTATTGAGTCAGCAAAGTCATTTACGTTCTCAATTTCTGGGAGAGAAAAAGGCTTTATCAGGATTAGCAAAGTGAAAGATAATTTTCAAAAAAAGGTAAAATCATGATTCTCATACATGTATAAAATGAGTCCATGTTAAAGATTTTATTTCAACTCATTATAAGTGAGGGAACTAATAAGATATTACCATCAGTTCAAAGGAGAATCCAAGATTATAGGTCAGGAATATTGAAAGGAATGTGCAAATGAGACTGGTCGCTTCCCGCTGTGGGGAGGGGTCAGCTTGACCCCCCACAGGATGAAGGTTTACAGGGCTGCAGGCAGGAGGTATTTTTCATGGAGATCAGCTGTCTACAACTAGAGATGTAAAATAGCTCAATGGCAGGAAAAGGCAAGAACTGGATGAGCTGGAAGTGTGTGTAGACAGTGCCCAGTTCTCCATGGGAGCACAGATTTTCTCCTACAGAGACTCTCCTAGTTTGTTTATTTTTCACTTTTATTCTCTTAATAAAGGGTTGGGAAAATTGAAACATTAATTTCCATAACACCTTTGCTGATACAATATTTTTTGAGAAAACACTTATCACAAACTTTAAGTATATTTTTCTCAAAACTTTGAAGCTGTAGATTCGGATTACTCAACCTAAAGAAAATGTCTGCCAGGTTAACCTAATGGTCAACCCATGTGTCACATCACAGTCATTTTCCCTTAGAAAAAAATGGACTTCATTTTTACATACAAATAAATGAGTTAAAATGCATTTTGAGGAATGTTACAAAAAACATTGAGAAATAAATTATGGAACCTGTCTTTGAAGATAGACTACCAATAGCAGTCAAGATTAAAACTGCTGATTAAATATAATTCAATCATCTATTCTATTAAGTTATAAAAACAAGATAGTGATGCTGTTTAGCATCACTTAACTTGTGATAATGAAATGTTATATGTAGCTAGACTCACATAAATGGGTGAGGAGCATAAGAGGAACCAGGGTATACCTTCAATAAATGTATAGGCAAGCATGTATTTAACTCCAGTGTTTGGCTTCAGGAATAAACAAGAATTATTTTTAAAAATTAACAAGAGTCATTTTTTAAAACAACAGAAAATAAGTCCATTATTTTTTTTTATAGAACGTGGCCAAATTTTCCTTGGTCTCACACCTAGAGTATAATTTTGTTTTTTGTTAATAAATGGCAGAACATATTGAACATTCTATCTGATCAAATAAAAGTGAGAATTTGTGATTAGAATCAATATTTCATGATCTTGTTTGACCACACAGGTTTGCTTTCCTTATTGAATAATGATACACTGAACCTGAAAGAAAGCTCATAATTTATTTATTTGCAAGTCTTGTATATCTTTAAAACTTTGATAGTCCTGAAAAAACATTCTATTCAGAACAAAAAGAATCAGCATCATTAACACGCATTGCTCCTGCGGGTTTGGCGAGACATTTATTTTTTGCTAAGGATCTCTCTCCTAATGCACTCGGAGGAAAGAACAAAAGATATTTTTAGAATCTGACACTTTGCTTTGCTCTCACAGAACCCTTGCTCAGAAGCTGTGCATCCTTCATCATAATGCAGGGCATGGTTGGAAAGGGATGAGGTGACTCTCACCACTGCACTAAGTAACACTGAATTAAGAATGTCCCAAGGCTTCCCTGGTGGCGCAGTGGTTGAGAGTCCGCCTGCCGATGCAGGGGACACGGGTTCGTGCTCTCAGCCTGCCGATGCAGGGGACACAGGTTCGTGCCCCGGTCCAGGAAGATCCCACATGCCGCGGAGCGGCTGGGCCTGTGAGCCATGGCCGCTGAGCCTGCGTGTCCGGAGCCTGTGCTCTGCAACGGGAGAGGCCACAACAGTGAGAGGCCCCATACCGCAAAAAAAAAAAAAAAAAAAAAAAAAGAATGTCCCAACAAAGACCTGGTCTCAGCTTATAGGGTCAGCATCAGTGACAACAGTTCTGTGCATACGAGCAGGAAAGAAGCCTTAGGAAGCCTTAAGGTGCTTTATCAGCTATTGAAGGATGATATTTTATTTTATTTAAAAATTTATTTTATTGAAGTATAGTTGAGTTACAATGTTATGTTAATTTCTGCCGTACAGCAAAGTGATTCAGTTATATATATGTATATATATTCCTTTTCATATTCTTTTACATTATGGTTTATCACAGAATATTGAATATAGTTCCCTGTGCTGTACAGTAGGACCTTGTTGTTTATCCATTCTGTATATAACAGTTTGCATCTGCTAATCCCAAACTCCCAATCCATCCCTCTCCCACCCTCCTCCCCCTTGGCAGCCACAAGTCTGTTCTCTATGTCTGTGAGTCTGTTTCTTTTCTTTTTTTTTTTTTTTTGCGGTATGTGGGCCTCTCACTGTTGTGGCCTCTCCCGTTGCGGAGCACAGGCTCCAGACGCGCAGACTCAGCGGCCATGGCTCACGGGCCCAGCCGCTCCGCGGCATGTGGGATCTTCCCAGACCGGGGCACGAACCCGTTTCCCCTGCATCGGCAGGCGGACTCTCAACCACTGCGCCACCAGGGAAGCCCATGTGAGTCTGTTTCTGTTTTGTAGATAAATTCATTTGTGTCATATTTACTTAATTAATTAATTAATTAATTTTGGCTGCACTGGGTCTTAGATGCAGCATGTGGGATCTTTAGTTGCATCATGCATGCGGGATCTAGTTCCCGGACCAGGGATCAAACCCAGGCCCCCTGCATTGTATGCGCAGAGTCTTACTCTCTGGACCACCAGGGAATTTTAAATTCCACATATAATTGATATCGTAAGGTATTTGTCTTTCTCTTTCTGACTTAATTTCACTTGGCGTGATAATCTCTATGTTCCATCTATGTTGCTGCAAATGGCATTATTTCATTCTTTCTATGCCTGAGTAATATTCCATTGTATATTGTATGACATCTGCTTTATCCATTCATCTGTTGATGGACATTTAGGTTGTTTTCCATGTCTTGGCTATTGTAAATAGTGCTGCTATGAACATAGGGGTGCCTGTATTTTTTGAATTACAGTTTTATCTGGGTATATGCCCAGAAGTGGGATTGCTGGATCATAGAGAACTTTATTTTTAGTTTTTTAAGGAACCTCCATACCTTTTTCCATACAGGCTGCACCAATTTACATTCCCACCAACAGTGTAGGAGGGTGTCCTTTTCTCCACACCCCCTCCAGCATTTGTTATTTGTAGACTTTTTAATGATGGCCATTTTGACTGGTGTGAGGTGGTACCTCACTGTAGTTTTGATTTGTGAAGGATGATATTTTAGAAGCATCTTTGGTTTGGTTGTCTTTTACATACACTCTTATATGACTGGGCATGGGTGAGGCACATGCCCTGACTCTGCTACGTGGGAGAGGTGTCATGGAAGGAGATGCTGGGGGAACCAGCTGCAGGGAGACCTGGGCAAGAACTTTCAGAATGTACAGAACTTACAGAATTGTTACCTTACAACTGTCTGTACCCCTGCCCTCTTTGGAAATGCACTGTTTACCCCCAGTATAAGCGGCTTTTGGCAGGAAAGAGCTCTTTGCAGGAAACTGTCCTCAACTGGAAGCCCCTTTTCTTGTCACTTTAACAGAGCTATATTCTAACTAACCTTAAATCAGGCACCCCCATACTCTACTCATCTCCAGCCCAAGCACACCTTGCAAATCTTTTGATCACACAGTACCTTGCCTAACTTGTTGGCTCCTTCACTAGATCAAAGAAGTAGAAGTGGGCCTCCCTGGTGGCGCAGTGGTTGGGAGTCCGCCTGCCGATGCAGGGGATACGGGTTCGTGCCCCGGTCTGGGGGGATCCCATATGCCGTGGAGCGGCTGGGCCCGTGAGCCGTGGCCGCTGAGCCTGTGCGTCCGGAGCCTGTGCTCCGCAATGGGAGAGGCCACAACAGTGAGAGGCCCGCGTACAGCAAAAAAAAAAAAAAAAAAAAAAAAGAAGTAGAAGTGAAGAATAAGTAAGTAAATGATGACCAGATCTCTTCCCTAGCTTCCCCTTCGGTAATCTCATGAACAAATTGAACAAGATAGCCTCTAAAGAAAAATCACAGAAAGTGGACAAGCCTGCACACAGTGGGGGTTGGCAACGACTCTGACCTCTGTCTCCATGATTAACTGAGATTACTTTCCTTTTTCCCTTTAAAAACTTTCATGGCCCAGTAGAATCTTCGGAGGTAGTTTTTGGAGGACACTGAGTCTACCATCTCCCCAGATTGCTGGCATTCTGATTAAAAGCAACTTTCCTTTCTATCAATATTGCTTCTCTTGAGTATTGATTTTTGAGGATGGCCAGCAGCTGGACCTGATTGGGTAACACTAGGGTTAGCTAAAAGGCCTCTGAGAAGAGGGAGCAAAGAGCTGGTGCAGGTTAGGTGGGTGCTTCTAACCTGCGTGTGGCCACAGCCGCGTGACCAGGCACTCCAGCATCAGCTGGGCACTGGATGGAAATGCACATTCTTGGGACTCACCCCAGACCTACAGAATCCAGCTCCATGAGAAACCAGGTCCTTTGCTGGCTGCAGAGCAGATTTCTCAATTGGTAGAGAATTTGAGGGGGAAGGGAAGGAGGTGAGTATTATCCAAAAAAGTTTCAATAGAAATCAAGGAAAATGCCGAATATTCTTAATACTGATGAATAGAAAATGAGCAAAACACACAAAAGGTAAAATGCAATCTCCTAATAAAGAAATTTCTACTCCTCAAATGTAAAAATGCAAATGAGAAAGATAAGCATTTTGGACTTCCGGGTAAGATGGCGGAGGAGTAAGACGCGGAGATCACCTTCCTCCCCATGGATACACCAGAAATACAGCTACACGTGGAACAACTCCTACAGAACACCTACTGAACGCTGGCAGAAGACCCCAGACCTCCCAAAAGGCAAGAAACTTCCCACATACCTGGGTAGGGCAAAGCGGAGAGATCCCCACACAGAGGATCGGTGCCGAGCGGCACTCACCAGCCCGAGAGGCTTGTCTGCTCGCCCGCCGGGGCGCGCAGCGCTGGAAGCTGAGGCTCGGGCTTCGGTCAGAGCGCAGGGAGAGGACTGGGGCTGGCGGCGAGAACTCAGCCTGAAGGGGGCTAATGTGCCACAGCTAGCCGGGAGGGAGTCCGGGAAAACTCTGGAGCTGCCGAAGAGGCAAGAGACTTTTTCTTCCCTCTTGGTTTTCTGGTGCGCGAGGAGAGGGGATTAAGAGCGCTGCTTAAAGGGGCTACACAGACGGGCGCGAGTCGCGACTGAAAGCGCGGAGCCCAGTGATAGGCGTGGGACGCTGGGGCTGCTGCTGCCGCCGCCAAGAAACCTGTGTGCGAGCGCAGGTCACTGCCCACACCGCCCTTCCGGGAGCCTGTGCAGCCCGCCACTGCCGGGGTCCCGGGATCCAGGGGCGGCTTCCCTGGGAGAACGCACGGTGCGCCTCGGGCTGGTGCAACGTCACGCCGACCTCTGCCGCTGCAGGCTCGCCCCGCACTCCGTGCCCCTCCCTCCCACCCGGCCTGAGTGAGCCAGAGTCCCTGAAGAGGCTGCTCCTTTAACCCTGTCCTGTCTGAGCAAAGAACAGACGCCCTCCGGCGACCTACACGCAGAGGCGGGGCCAAATCCAAAGCTGAGACCCAGGAGCTGTGAGAACAAAGAAGAGAAAGGGAAACCTCTCCCAGCAGCCTCAGAAGCAGCGGATTAAAGCTCCACAATCAACTTGATGTACCCTGCATCTGTGGAATACATGAATAGACAACACATCATCCCAAATTGAGGAGCCCGGAGTCAGTGCTGTGCCTCTGAGGTGGGAGAGCCAACTTCAGGACACTGGTCCACAAGAGACCTCCCAGCTCCACATAATATCAAACGGCGAAAATCTTCCAGAGATCTCCATCTCAACACCAGCACCCAGCTTCACTCAACGACGAGCAAGCTACAGTGCTGGACACCCTAAGCCAAACAACTAGCAAGACAGGAACACAACGCCACCCATTAGCAGAGAGGTGGCCTAAAATCATAAAAAGTCCACAGACACCCCAAAACACACCACCAAACGTGGATCTGCCCACCAGAAAGACAAGATCCAGCCTCATCCACCAGAACACAGGCACTAGTCCCCTCCACCAGGAAGCCTACACAACCCACTAAACCAACCTTAGCCACTGGGGACAGACACCAAAAACAATAGGAACTACGAACCTGCAGCCTGCAAAAAGGAGACCCCAAACACAGTAACATAAGCAAAATGAGAAGACAGAAAAACACACAGCAGGAGAAGGAGCAAGATAAAAACCCACCAGACCTAACAAATGAAGAGGTAATAGGCACTCTACCTGAAAAAGAATTCAGAATAATGATGGTAAAGATGATCCAAGATTCTATTTCCCAGATCCAAAATCTTGGAAATAGAATAGACAAAATGCAAGAAACAGTTAACAAGGACCTAGAAGAACTAAAGATGAATCAAGCATCGATTAAAAACACAATACATGAAATAAAAAATACTCTAGATGGGATCAATAGCAGAATAACTGAGGCAGAAGAACGGATAAGTGAGGTGGAAGATAAAATAGTGGAAATAACTGCTGCAGAGCAAAATAAAGAAAAAAGAATGAAAAGAACAGAGGACAGCCTCAGAGACCTCTGGGACAACATTAAACGCACCAACATTCGAATTATAGGGGTTCCAGAAGAAGAAGAGAAAAAGAAAGGGACTGAGAAAATATTTGAAGAGATTATAGTTGAAAACTTCCCTAATATGGGAAAGGAAATAGTTAATCAAGTCCAGGAGGCACAGAGAGTCCCATACAGAATAAATCCAAGGAGAAATACGCCAAGACACATATTAATCAAACTGTCAAAAATTAAACACAAAGAAATCATATTAAAAGCAGCAAGGCAAAAACAACAAATAACACACAAGGGAATCCCCATCAGGATAACAGCTGATCTCTCAGCAGAAACTCTACAAGCCAGAAGGGAGTGGCAGGACATACTTAAAGTGATGAAGGAGAAAAACCTGCAACCAAGATTACTCTACCCAGCAAGGATCTCATTCAGATTTGATGGAGAAATTAAAACGTTTACAGACAAGCAAAAGCTGAGAGAGTTCAGCACCACCAAACCAGCTTTACAACAAATGCTAAAGGAACTTCTCTAGGCAAGAAACACAACAGAAGTAAAAGACCTACAATAACGAACCCAAAGCAATTAAGAAAATGGGAATAGGAACATACATATCGATAATTACCTTAAATGTAAATGGACTAAATGCTCCCACCAAAAGACACAGGGTGGCTGAATGGATACAAAAACAAGACCCATATATATGCTGTCTACAAGAGACCCACTTCAGACCTAGAGACACATACAGACTGAAAGTAAGGGGATGGAAAAAGATATTCCATGCAAATGGAAACCAAAAGAAAGCTGGAGTAGCAATTCTCATATCAGACAAAATAGACTTTAAAATAAAGACTACTAGAAGAGACAAAGAAGGACACTACATAATGATCAAGGGATCGATCCAAGAAGAAGATATAACAATTGTAAATATTTATGCACCCAACATAGGAGCACCTCAATACATAAGGCAAATACTAACAGCCATAAAAGGAGAAATCGACAGTAACACACTCATAGTAGGGGACTTTAACACGCCACTTTCACCAATGGACAGATCATCCAAAATGAAAATAAATAAGGAAACACAAGCTTTAAATGATACATTAAACAAGATGGACTTAATTGATATTTATAGGACATTCCATCCAAAAACAACAGAATACACATTTTTCTCAAGTGCTCATGGAACATTCTCCAGGATAGATCATATCTTGGGTCACAAATCAAGCCTTGGTAAATTTAAGAAAATTGAAATTGTATCAAGTATCTTTTCCGACCACAATGCTATGAGACTAGATATCAATTACAGGAAAAGAGCTGTAAAAAATACAAACACATGGAGGCTAAACAATACACTACTTAATAACGAAGTGATCACTGAAGAAATCAAAGAGGAAATTAAAAAATACCTAGAAACAAATGACAATGGAGACACGACGACCCAAAACCTATGGGATGCAGCAAAGGCAGTTCTAAGAGGGAAGTTTATAGCAATACAATCCCACCTTAAGAAACAGGAAACATCTCGAATAAACAACCTAACCTTGCACCTAAAGCAATTAGAGAAAGAAGAACAAAAACATCCCAAAGTTAGCAGAAGGAAAGAAATCATAAAAATCAGATCAGAAATAAATGAAAAAGAAATGAAGGAAACGATAGCAAAGATAATTAAAACTAAAAGCTGGTTCTTTGAGAAGATAAACAAAATTGATAAACCATTAGCCAGACTCATCAAGAAAAAAAGGGAGAAGACTCAAATCAATAGAATTAGAAATGAAAAAGGAGAAGTAACAACTGACACTGCAGAAATACAAAAGATCATGAGAGATTACTATAAGCAACTCTATGCCAATAAAATGGACAACCTGGAAGAAATGGACAAATTCTTAGAAATGCACAACCTGCCAAGACTGAATCAGGAAGAAATAGAAAATATGAACAGACCAATCACAAGCACTGAAATTGAAACTGTGATAAAAAATCTTCCAACAAACAAAAGCCCAGGACCAGATGGCTTCACAGGCGAATTCTATCAAGCATTTAGAGAAGAGCTAACACCTATCCTTCTGAAACTCTTCCAAAAGATAGCAGAGGGAGGAACACTCCCAAACTCATTCTACGAGGCCACCATCACCTTGACACCAAAACCAGACAAAGATGTCACAAAGAAAGAAAACTACAGGCCAATATCACTGATGAACATAGATGCAAAAATCCTCAACAAAATACTAGCAAACAGAATCCAACAGCACATTAAAAGGATCATACACCATGATCAAGTGGGGTTTATTCCAGGAATGCAAGGATTCTTCAATATACGCAAATCAATCAACGTGATACACCATATTAACAAATTGAAGGAGAAAAACCATATGATCATCTCAATAGATGCAGAGAAAGCTTTCGACAAAATTCAACACCCATTTATGATAAAAACCCTGCAGAAAGTAGGCATAGAGGGAACTTTCCTCAACATAATAAAGGCCATATATGACAAACCCACAGCCAGCATCGTCCTCAATGGTGAAAAACTGAAACCATTTCCACTAAGATCAGGAACAAGACAAGGTTGCCCACTCTCACCACTCTTATTCAACCTAGTTTTGGAAGTTTTAGCCACAGCAATCAGAGAAGAAAAGGAAATAAAAGGAATCCAAATTGGAAAAGAAGAAGTAAAGCTGTCACTGTTTGCAGATGACATGATACTATACATAGAGAATCCTAAAGATGCTACCAGAAAACTACTAGAGTTAATCAATGAATTTGGTAAAGTTGCAGGATACAAAATTAATGCACAGAAATCTCTGGCATTCCTATATACTGATGATGAAAAATCTGAAAGTGAAATCAAGGAAACACTCCCATTTACCATTGCAACAAAAAGAATAAAATATCTAGGAATAAACCTACCTAAGGAGACAAAAGACCTGTATGCAGAAAATTATAAGACACTGATGAAAGAAATTAAAGATGATACAAATAGATGGAGAGATGTACCATGTTTTTGGATTGGAAGAATCAACATTGTGAAAATGACTCTACTACCCAAAGCAATCTACAGATTCAATGCAATCCCTATCAAACTACCACTGGCATTTTTCACAGAACTAGAACAAAAAATTTCACAATTTGTATGGAAACACAAAAGACCCCGAATAGCCAAAGCAATCTTGAGAACGAAAAATGGAGCTGGAGGAATCAGGCTCCCTGACTTCAGACTATACTACAAAGCTACAGTAATCAAGACAGTATGGTACTGGCACAAAAACAGAATGATAGATCAATGGAACAGGATAGAAAGCCCAGAGTTAAACGCACGGACATATGGTCACCTTATCTTTGATAAAGGAGGCAGGAATGTACAGTGGAGAAAGGACAGTCTCTTCAATAAGTGGTGCTGGGAAAACTGGATAGGGACATGTGAAAGTATGAGATTAGATCACTCCCTAACACCATACACAAAAATAAGCTCAAAATGGATTAAAGACCTAAATGTAAGGCCAGACACTATCAAACTCTTAGAGGAAAACATAGGCAGAACACTCTATGACATAAATCACAGCAAGATCCTTTTTGACCCACCTCCTAGAGAAATGGAAATAAAGACAAAAATAAACACATGGGACCTAATGAAACTTAAAAGCTTTTGCACAGCAAAGGAAACCATAAACAAGACCAAAACACAACCCTCAGAATGGGAGAAAATATTTGCAAATGAAGCAACTGACAAAGGATTAATCTCCAAAATTTATAAGCAGCTCATGCAACTCAATAACAAAAAAACAAACAACCCAATCCAAAAATGGGCAGAAGACCTAAATAGACATTTCTCCACAGAAGATATACAGACTGCCAACAAACACATGAAAGGATGCTCAACATCTTTACTCATTAGAGAAATGCAAATCAAAACTACAATGAGATATCATCTCACACCAGTCAGAATGGCCATCATCAAAAAATCTAGAAACAATAAATGCTGGAGAGGGTGTGGAAAAAAGGGAACACTCTTGCACTGCTGGTGGGAATGTGAATTGGTACAGCCGCTATGGAGAACGGTATGGAGGTTCCTTAAAAAACTACAAATAGAACTACCATATGACCCAGCAATCCCACTACTGGGCATATACCCTGAGAAAACCATAATTCAAAAAGAGACATGTACCAAAATGTTCATAGCAGCCCTATTTACAATAGTCCAGAGATGGAAACAACCTAAGTGTCCATCATCGGATGAATGGGTAAAGAAGATGTGGCACATATATACAATGGAATATTACTCAGCCATAAAAAGAAACGAAATTGAGCTATTTGTAATGAGGTGGATGGACCTAGAGTCTGTCATACAGAGTGAAGTCAGTCAGAAAGAGAAAGACAAATACTGTATGCTGACACATATATATGGAATTTAAGAAAAAAAAATGTCATGAAGAACATAGGGGTAAGACAGGAATAAAGACACAGACCTACTAGAGAATGGACTTGAGGATATGGGGAGGGGGAAGGGTAAGCTGTGACAAAGTGAAAGAGCGGCATGGACATATATACACTACCAAACGTGAGGTAGATAGCTAGTGGGAAGCAGCCGCATAGCACAGGGAGATCAGCTCGGTACTTTGTGACCGCCTGGAGGGGTGGGATAGGGAGGGTGGGAGGGAGACGCAAAAGGGAGGGGATATGGAAACATATGTATATGTATAACTGATTAAATTTGTTATAAAGCAAAAAAATAAAATTTAAAAAAAAATAAAAAAAAAAAAAAAAAAGAAAGATAAGCATTTTGCCTATTGTCAAAGATTGAAGGGAAAAAATGAGATAATAGCCAGTATTAGCAAGGGTTGTAGGAAAGATAAAACAGTAGCTTTATATCCTGCTCGTGTGGCTGTACTTCATTGAAAGATTGTATTTCTGGAGAGCAATTTGGCAAAATGGATCAAGTATCATACACATGCTTACCCTTCAAAGTCATATTTCACTTCAAGGCATTTGCCTACAAAAACAAAGCACATGTAAGTTTTCTCTACAGGGTTTTAATTTTAGGATCATTTATTTATGATAAAAATTGCCCTAACCATAACCATTACTTAAATGGAAAAAGTAATTTATTAGGAAATTCATCAGATGGATATTATACATCCATTTCCAATCTGCATTCTTAGAAAATTTAATGACATGGCAGCAATGCTGGCATATGTTACGTGCAAAGAGTGGGATTCAAAACCTTGCATACAACACACACTTCATTAGGAGAAGAAAAAATCAAGTCCTTGGATTTCCTATATCTGGCATGTACTTTCCTCTTTCCTTGCTGATTGAACACTTTATACATCAACTGACCAGCATTTTGAGTGATCTCATCGGGACGCTGCTCACTGGCCAGACGTCTAATTTTGGCAGCTTCATCATTGCAATGTTTGAGCAATTATTTGAATAGCTTTTATTACACTTTGCCCTTATTATTTTATGAAAGAGAGAAGAAAATGGAATCATGCAAGTACTATAGCAGGAGAGGTCTTCCCTAACATAATGAAATCAGTGTGAAGTTGGAAATCTGAAGGGGGCCATTAGCCCAATCACAGCTGCTTTGATTTAATCTTTATGCTCAATGGATTAGGAAAGATTCAAAATTAATGATGCCATTCATAATGCTGGAAACTTTGAAGATCATGTTTGGAAGGACAGATTTCATTAGGAGTTTGTAATATTCTTTGTATTATGTTTGAAGGTAGGAATCTGTATGTATAGAAAAAATCTTGGAATGCAATATAGGAGAATATTAAAATATTAAAAATGGTTATTTCTGGTTGGTGAGATTACTCTCATTTGTATTTTCTAAATATCCTGAAGAGAATATGTATACCTTTATAATCTGATAAAATTATAGATGTTCGGGCCTCCCTGGTGGCGCAGTGGTTGAGAGTCCGCCTGCCGATGCAGGGGATACGGGTTCGTGCCCCGGTCTGGGAGGATCCCATATACCGCGGAGCGGCTGGGCCCGTGAGCCATGGCCGCTGGGCCTGCGCGTCCGGAGCCTGTGCTCCGCAACGGGAGAGGCCACAACAGTGAGAGGCCCGCATACCGCAAAAAAAAAAAAAAAAAAAAAAAAAAAAAAAAAAAAAAAAAAAAATTATAGATGTTCTTCTTAAGGGGGAAACAAGAAAATTCACCCTATTAACTTGGTAAAATGTAACTGAACATGACAATGTTGCTTATAATAAGATGATGCTCTTTTCTGAACCTGATACGGCTTGTAGAATTCCTTCTGAAATGTGGTCTTCAGAGCCTACCATGACTCTCCATGACTCTACCATGACTCCTTGGTTCCCTAGGGAGATTGGATGGAATCAGAGAGTCTCAGAATCATCTAGATTGACAGCTCCCCTGACACTTGCATCCTGGTACCATTTATCCATTCATCCTCATTTGATTTTCTATGAGAGCCCTTCAGATGTGTGAAGGAAGCTGTCCTGTCCCCCACCTTTATTTTTCAGGGGCTGGGATACCCCATAAGCTCTGTCACATTGTTGAAAGGCATTTTCTCTTCTCAGAAGCATGTGTCTACTTCTTTCCATCATTCCCCCTGTGATGCAGTGTTGGGTGCTCTCACGATCTTGGACACACTTGTCTCTCTGCTTTGATCTGCTGATGCCATTTACCAGGTGTCAACCACGGTGGGCACGGAAGGGGTTTGCTGGTACCCAGCACAAAGGGAGAATGCCTCTGTCTCATCTATGGAGGTGACATGCTGCCTGTGTTCTGCAATGGGATCACACGGACTTGTGCAGACTGCGACGCGGAGCTGTTTGCTGAGGGATGGGTGCAGCCTGAGTGGGTCCCCTACTGGCAGACAGATACCTCACTCTGTCCCTCAGCCTCTACGCTTCCTGTCCTGCCCATCCTGCAGCGCAATCAAGCTTCTCCTCCTTCGATGTTGTTCCCCGCTTTGTTACCCTGCAGGGTCTCCCAGCCTGTGCTGTTGTGTCCAAGGACATTTGGGGACATTCCTCCCAGTTCACAGCATCGCTCTGACCCACCTCCCAGGACCTTCACTTTCCTGCCAACACTTTCCTGCTTGGTGGCCGCACGGGGCAGTGGTTCTCCCCTGGTTGACCCCCAGCAGGCATTTACTGGTGTGTGGAGGCAGTTTTGGTGTCCTGAATTGGGAAGGGCATCTAGTGAGTAGGGCCAGGGATGTGGCCAAACCTCCTCCAATGCCCAGGATGGTCCCCACAAGAAATTATCCCTCCCAGGGTTGATCCTGTCAAGGTTGAGAAACCCTGCCCTAGGGGCACAAGGAGTAAAAAAGGAATAAATGTATACGGTTTAGACAGTCTTTGGGTCCACAGGGAGCCCTCAATAGATGGTGGCGAGTGTGGGATGGCCTGCCTGATGGTGACCCCTCTCTGCACACTTACCCCATTGTCCTACCAAATTGCTGGTGGACACTTAGTTTTCACAGTTAATGTGGCTGCAGAGAGGTGCTCAGAGCCCACCCAGGCCTGGGCTTCACCGCAACACAGACCCTCTGCACAGTGAGTCTCCCACGTGGGGATGGTCGGCAGGAAGAACACAGCACTGACTACCCAGCGGGTGGGGGACACACCCTCAGTGCTTGAATTCTAAAACTAAGTGGGAAGAAAAGAGGTTGTTGGAGTGCATTTATTATGAATTTCACAAATGAAAAAATTCCTACAGTTAAGTGAATTTGAATGAGGCAATAGAGAAAGGATTACCCTGTCCTATGAAGGAAACATACATTTTCTTTTGTCTTCGTGTACAAGTTGGCTGTGACCTAGAGGTATGAAGATACCATTTCCACACCAATGGTAGACTTTCTCAGTGAATCTAGGAGTGGAGAAGAGTCCAGCCAAAGGAGATATTACCCTGCACCTGCACTCCTTCAGGGCTTCTGAAGAAGCCTGTGATCCTTGACAGTCTCGGGGTCCCACGTACCCTGGCAGTGTCAGCCCATGTCCTGGCAAACTGAAAACGTTTGCATCAGGAATGCAGCCTTCAGAACCTGGGAAGTACTTCCATAGGCAAGAAATTGGATACTCAGGGAGAAGGTTAAATATTGGCCAAATCTTTGGGGCTTCCCTGGTGGCGCAGTGGTTGAGGGTCCGCCTGCCGATGCAGGGGACACGGCTTCGTGCCCCGGTCCGGGAGGATCCCACATGCTGTGGAGCGGCTGGGCCCGTGAGCCATAGCCGCTGAGCCTGCGCGTCCGGAGCCTGTGCTCTGCAACGGGAGAGGCCACAACAGTGAGAGGCCTGCGTACCGCACAAAAAAAAAAAAAAAAAAGGCCAAATCTTCAAAGGACAAAAATAGCTTTTTGTAACAGTTCTCAGAGCATTACAGGGTTCTGGGAAATTTTAGTTCTTAAAATAATAGTACAGGGGCCCCTTCGGTCTTCGGAGCACATGCCTGCCGTGGGGACTGGGAAGGTGGGAGCAAGTGCCTGAAATCTGTAAGTTCCACTGAAGGATGCTGTTGGCTTTTCCTTACAGGGGCTGCCAAAAGCAGAACGTGTTTGGCGCCCCTGCAGGGGAACGTGTTGAAAGCCCCTCACAGAACCCTCTTGTTTCCGGGTCTGAAAGGGGGATTGTCCTGGTGTAGGGTGGCTTGTCCCCAACATGATGTACTGGCTGTCTTATTCCCAAATGTTCCCAGCTCTGTGCTGGGAAAGTTGACAAGCCACCCCCACCCCCACCCCCGCCAGTCCCTGCCACCCTTGGAGTGCTCGGGTTGTGGGTCCCAGGACTGACCTGGAGGGGCTCTTGGCTGCACCAGCACCTTCTCCTGCTCCTTCAACCCTCAGCCGTTGGAGTGCCTCTCAGGAATGACTAACCCTGTTACGGAGTCCAAGCTTGTACTGCTCACAGCATGACAGGCCAATAGATGGACAGATGAGGTGCTAGGGCAACAGTAATGACTTTATTTCGAAAGCTGGGAGACCGAGAAGATGGTGGACTTGTGTCCCAAAGAACCATCTCACCTGGGTTTCGGTGCTGGTTTCTTTTATAGAACAAACAGGGGGAGGTGAGGAGGTAAATTTTAAAAGGCTATAAGTTGTTGCAAACATTTCCTGGTTTCTGCCAGACTCCGGATAGGATGTGTTAATTTCTTCTTTCCTGCAGCCATTCACAGGTGGGCCTGGTCAGGATGTTTCCTGTGAGTTAAAATAAACAAAGGTGTTTTAGCCTAACACTCAGGCATGGGAGGCAGGGTTCCTGGAGATGAGCCATTATGTTCACTTTAAACTGTAGGCAGCCTTCCTTTAGTGATTAACCTGTAGCAAAAGCAATAGAACACAAAGGTTAAAGTAAAAGAGATGGATCCAATATGGAGTCAGATTTGTTCTTCCCCATTACAAACCCACTGGATTTAGGAGTCAGGACAGCCCTTCATATGTTTGAGCAGCTGCTGAGGTGCTCTCAAAAGCTTCTGATGCTAAAATTTGCCTGAAAAGTGATGAAACTCTCACAGCAGTGCACCCATCGAGGAAGTAATCGGGGTGTATGCCTCCTGCCTACACCTGTGGCTGAAGCGGGTGGGCAGTGTCTGCCCCTCACTCACCTTCTCCTGGATAACAGCTCCTCCCAGGGGCTCGCTCCTGCCCTCCTGTTGCTCAGGGCCTGGAATCCCATTCACTCCGGGTGGTATCCCTACTTTACAAAAAACAAATGCCACGGGGATGAGGCTCAGAGTTCACGGTTAGGTAGAGGATCAGTCCTGGACTCTTTGCTTTAGATACTGTAGCCTGCGTGTCACCTGACAGATGGGGACAGTGGTCCATGCCCCCATGGCCTGCTGGCATCTGCGGACACAGCCACCTCTGGCCACTCCGTCTCAGGCCTGGACCCTGAGGCTCTCCTTCCCAGGCCTTCTCTCCTGCTAATGAGTCCCTCACACGGCTCCCACCCTTCCTAAACCTGGCACAGCCACCTGCCCTGCTTCTCTCTGGAACAACCTTCCAAGGTCTCTCTTGAATCTGACCCTCTCTTTGGGATTCTGATTGATCCAGCTGGCAGGCGGGATGCCTTAATGCACGTTAGCATAAGGGGGGGTCCTGTCTTTTCCCCACCTTCCAGGCCCTAGGGGAGACTGTGAAGGGTTCTGAGCTCTGCTAACAGCCTCTGATATAGGCAGCACACGATAGAAGGCAAAGAGGCATTTGTGATCTTTAACGCTGAGTGCAGGACACTGGGTTGGGGGTGAGGGTAGGGGTGGGGGACTGTGTGTAACTGGGATTTTTCTTTGCCCCTCGGGAAGGCAAATCCTGCAGGGGTAAGGAGTGTGCTGTGAGCAATGGTGCCACCTAGTGGTGCATGCACAGCCTGCACCGCCAACTACAGAACACAAAATTTGTTGGAAAAGTCAGATTTAGAGGATGCAGTCACACTTGACTTCCTTTTGAGGTAAACAGTACAAATAGCTTAACCCCAAACACTGCTTTGCTTTTCATTTTGATTCCTTTCCTGGACTTTAAATGTTATCACGTATCTTGCCCTATTTTACACATTTTCCCTGCAAGTGTCTTATTTACTAAAATAAGAAAGCTGCTAATATTTCTAAAATGAAATCACTCTTCAGTCACTTACCGCCTAGACAGTAACCATTGCCAAACCCATTTTCTGTTTTAATTGGAAAAATCTCATAAAGAAAAATCTCTTTTTTCAATTTGTACTTGATAGAAAGGTGGTCTAAGAAATAAGGAAGCTCTGTGTTTCTAAACCTAATAGTCAATCATCAAACATTTGAAGCGTTTAAGAAGAGCAAGGCTGAGGTGTGGGCTGATTGGCTGGCAGGAGAAGGATGGGCTCCCTGGAATTCATGGGGGCACTGTGGATGTGGAGAACAGAAGAAAGACCTGAGGGTGAGGATGCCCCAGGCAGTCTGGATATCACCCAGGGAGGGTAGGGGAGGGCTGGCAGCAAGCGAGACAGAGAATAGAACCTGGACTTTTAAAACAGGGGTCACTGCTTTGAATTTCATTCAGGAGGCAAAATACACACCCAGCCCATCGTGAGCTGTCTTCACCCCTACATTTTTCAGCCACTTAATTCATAAAGAGAGTGCTAACATTCATGCAGAAAATGAATTAAATTCCATATAATGTGCGTGGTAGGTTAGATACAAAGATGTTCTCATTAAATTTATTTCTAAAAACATTATAGCCTCAGCCAAAGAAGGCTTCTTATCGGAAGCCAGCATTTGAAGTGGGAAGAGTTAGAAAACAAAGATGGGACTTACTCTGGCTCTGGGAATTCTGTAAGAATCCAGGAAAGCAGCTGGAGCGGTTGACATCCTGATGACATGAACATTTGTCAAAGACTCCCAGAGAACATTCACTGGCATTCTAAATGTATAACTCATGTGCGTCATGATTCCACTTCCCTTAAAACTTCTGACTTTCCCATGAGCAATTTCTCTTCATAAAAATAAATTGAACTTGACATCCTCCAAGTAAGAACAACACAATGTTCTGTGCCAGCATGAGCTACAGTCACAGAGAAGTTTGTGGTCTAATAGAGATTTTGACACAGAAGAGGTATCATTTGGACATTTACAAATGAAATGTAGTGCTGTAGAAGGTTGAGCTTTTACCATTTACACAAAAAGAAAAAAGCATCTCCTAATATTTCCCAGTTTTGTTTGTATATGATATATTATAGCATCATGGTACCAAGATTTAGTCCAGTAAATTTATTGGGAAATGTATTTTAGTGACAAATGTGAAGAGTTTTGTAGAGATTGAGAATAATAAGTCAAACTGGGTGGGAGATTAATACAGTTTAGCTGTTCAATAATATAAATGTCCAGTGTTTGTCTTTTTTGTGTGTGTGGGTGTGTGTGTGATCTTAGATGAATTTCTTTTTTTTAACATCTTTATTGGAGTATAACTGCTTTACAATGGTGTGTTAGTTTCTGTTTTACAGCAAAGTGAATCAGGTATACATACACATATATCCCCATATATCCTCCCTCTTGCGTCTTCCTCCCACCCTCCCTATCCCACCCCTCTAGGTTGTCACAAAGCACAGAGCTGATCTCCCTGTGCTATGCAGCTACTTCCCACTAGCTATCTATTTTACATTTAGTAGTGTATATATGTCCATGCCACTCTCTCATTTCATCCCAGCTTACTCTTCCCCCTCCCCATGTCCTCAAGTCCATTCTCTGTGTCTGTGTCTTTATACGTATCCTGCCCCTAGATTCTTCAGAGCCATTTTTTTTAAAGATTCCATATATATGTGTTAGCATATGGTATTTGTTTTTCTCTTTCTGACTTACTTCACTCTGTATGACAGTATCTAGGTCCATCCACCTCACTACAAATAACTCAATTTCGTTTCTTTTGACAGCTGAGTAATATTCCATTGTATATATGTCCCATATCTTCTTTATCCATTCATCTGTCGATGGAGACTTAGGTTGCTTCCATGTCCTGGCTATTGTAAATAGAGCTGCAATGAACACTGTGGTACATGACTCGTTTAGAATTATGGTTTTCTCAGGGTATATGCCCAGTAGTGGGATTGCTGGGTCGTATGGTAGTTCCATTTTTAGATTTTTAAGGAACCTGCATACTGTTCTCCACAGTGGCTGTATCAATTTACATTCCCACCAACAGTGCAAGAAGGTTCCCTTTTCTCCACACCCCCTCCAGCACTTATTGTTTGTAGATTTTTTGATGATAGCCATTCTGACTGGTGTGAAGTGATACCTCATTGTAGTTTTGATTTTCATTTCTCTAATGATTAATGATGTTGAGCATCCCTTCATGTGTTTGTTGGCAATCTTTATATCTGCTTTGCAGAAATGTTTATTTAGGTTTTCTGCCCATTTTTGGATTGGGTTGTTTGTTTTTTTGATATTGAGCTGCATGAGCTGCTTCTAAACTTTGGAGATTAATCCTTTGTCAGTTGCTTCATTTGCAAATATTTTCTCCCATCTAAGGGTTGTCTTTTCATCTTGTTTATATGTTCCTTTGTTATGCAAAAGCTATTAAGTTTCATTAGGTCCCACTTGTTTATTTTTGTTTTTATTTCCATTTCTGTAGGAGGTGAGTTGAAAAGGATCTCACTGTGATTTATGTCATAGAGTGTTCTGCCTATGTTTTCCTCTAAGAGTTTTATAGTGTCAGGCCTTACATTTAGGTCTTTAATCCATTTTGAGTTTATTTTTGTGTATGGTGTTAGGGAGTGTTCTAATTTCATTCTTTTACAAGTAGCTGTCCAGTTTTCCCAGCATCACTTATTGAAGAGGCTCTCCTTTCTCCATTGTATATTCTTGCCTCCTTTATCAAAAATAAGGTGACCCTATGTGCATGGGTTTATCTCTGGGCTTTCTATCTTGTTCCATTGAGTTATATTTCTGTTTTTGTGCCAGTACCATACTGTCTTGATTACTGTGGCTTTGTAGTATAGTCTGAAGTCAGGGAGCCTGATTCTTCCAGCTCTATTTTTCTTTCTCAAGATTGCTTTGGCTATTCAGCATCTTTTGTTTTTCCATACAAACTGTGAAATATTTTGTTCTAGTACTGTGAAAAATGCCATTGGTAGTTTGACAGGGATTGCATTGAATCTGTAGATGGCTTTGGGTAGTATAGTCATTTTCACAGTATTGATTCTTCCAATACAAGAACATGGTATATCTCTCCATCTGTTTGTATCATCTTTAATTTCTTTCATCAGTGTCTTATAGTTTTCTGCATACAGGTCTTTTGTCTCCCTAGGTAGATTTCTTCCTAGGTATTTTATTCTTTTTGTTGCAATGGTAAATGGGAGTGTTACCTTAATTTCCCTTTCAGATTTTTCATCATTAGTGTATAGGAATGCAAGAGATTTCTGTACATTAATTTTGTATACTGCTACTTTACCAAATTCATTGATTAGCTCTAGTAGTTTTCTGGTAGCATCTTTAGGATTCTTTATGTATAGTATCATGTCATCTGCAAACAGTGACAGCTTTACTTCTTCTTTTCTGATTTGGATTCTTTTTATTTCTTTTTCTTCTCTCAATGCTGTGTCTAAAATTTCCAAAACTATGTTGAATAATAGTGGTGATAGTTGAGAACCTTGTCTTGTTCCTGATCTTAGAGGAAATGGTTTCAGTTTTTCACCCTTGAGAACGATGTTGGCTGTGGGTTTGTCATATATGGCCTTTATTATGTTGAGGTAAGTTCCCTCTATGCCTACTTTCTGGAGGGTATTTTTTATCATAAATGGGTGTTGAATTTTGTCAAAAGCTTTTTCTGCATCTATTGAGATGATCATATGGTTTTTCTTCTTCAATTTGTTAATATGGTTTATCACATTGATTGATTTGCATATATTGAAGAATCCTTGCATTCCTGGAATAAACCCCACTTGATCATGGTGTACGATCCTTTTAATGTGCTGTTGGATTCTGTTTGCTAGCATTTTGTTGAGAATTTTTGCATCTATGTTCATCAGTGATATTGGCCTGTAGTTTTCTTTCTTTGTGACATCTTTGTCTGTTTTTGGTATCAGGGTGATGGTGGCCTTGTAGAATGAGTTTGGGAATATTCCTCCCTCTGCTATATTTTGGAAGAGTTTGAGAACGATAGGTGTTAGCTATCTAAATGTTTGATAGAATTCACCTGGGAAGCCATCCGGTCCTGGGCTTTTTTTTGTTGGAAGATTTTTTTTTTTTTTTTTTTTTTTGTGGTACGCAGGCCTCTCACCATTGTGGCCTCTCCCGTTGTGGAGCACAGGCTCCGGATGCGCAGGCTCAGCGGCCATGGCTTGCGGGCCCAGCTGCTCTACGGCATGTGGGATCTTCCCGGACCGGGGCACGAACCCATGTCTCCTGCATTGGCAGGCAGACTCTCAACCACTGCGCCAACAGGGAAGCCCTTGTTGGAAGATTTTTAAACACAGTCTCAATTTCAGTACATGTGATTGGTCTGTTTATATTTTCTATTTCTTCCTTGTTCAGTCTCGGAAGGTTGTGCTTTTCTAAGAATTTGTCTATTTCTTCCAGGTTGTCCATTTTATTGGCATAGAGTTGCTTGTAGTAATCTCTCATGATCCTTTGTATTTCTGCAGTGTCAGTTGTCACTTCTCCTTTTTCATTTCTAATTCTATTGATTAGAGTCTTCTCCCTTCTTTTTCTTGATGAGTCTGGCTAATGGTTTATCAATTTTGTTTATCTTCTCAAAGAATCAGCTTTTAGTTTTATTGATCTTTGCTATCTTTTCCTTCATTTCTTTTTTATTTATTTCTGATCTGATCTTTATGATTTCTTTCCTTCCGCTAACTCTGGGGTTTATTTTTTTGTTCTTTTTTTCTAATTGCTTTAGGTGTAAGGTTAGGTTGTTTATTTGAGATGCTTCTTGTTTCTTGAGGTAGGATTGTATTGCTATAAACTTCCCTCTTAGAACTGCTTTTGCTGCATCCCATAGGTTTTGAGTTGTCGTGTTTTCTTTGTCATTTGTTTCTTGGTATTTTTCGATTTCCTCTTTGATTTCTTCAGTGATCTCTTGGCTATTTAGTAGTGTATTGTTTAGCCTCCATGTGTTTGTATTTTTTACAGATTCTTTCCTGTAATTGATATCTAGTCTCATAAATCGTGGTAAGAAAAGATACTTGATACAATTTCAATCTTCTTAAATTTACCAAGGCTTGATTTGTGACCCAAGATATGATCTATCCTAGAGAATGTTCCAGGAGCACTTGAGAGGAAAGTGTATTCTGTTGTTTTTGGATGGAATGTCCTATAAATATCAATTAAGTCCATCTTGTTTAATGTATCATTTAAAGCTTGTGTTTCCTTATTTATTCTCATTTTGATGATCTGTCCATTGGTGAAAGTGGGGTATTAAAGTCCCCTACTATGATTGTGTTACTGTAGATTTCCCCTTTTATGGCTGTTAGCATTTGCCTTATGTATTGAGGTCCTCCTATGTTGGGTGCATATATATTTACAATGGTTATATCTTCTTCTTGGATTGATCCCTTGATCATTTTGTAGTGTCTTTCTTTGTCTCTTGCAATAGACTTTATTTTAAAGTCCATTTTGTCTGTTATGAGAATTGCTACTCCAGCTTTCTTTTGATTTCCATTTTCATGGAATATCTTTTTCCATACCCTCACTTTCAATCTGTATGTGTCCCTAGGTCTGAAGTGGGTCTCTTGTAGACAGCATATATATGGGTCTTGTTTTTGTATCCATTCAGCTAGTCTGTGTCTTTTGGTTGGAGCATTTAATCCATTTACATTTAAAGTAAATATTGATACATATGTTCCTATTAGCACTTTCTTAATTGTTTTGGGTTTGTTATTGTAGTTCTTTTCCTTCTCTTGTGTTTCCTGCCTAGAGAAGTTCCTTTAGCATTTGTTGTTAAGCTCGTTTGGTGGTGCTGAATTTTCTTATCTTTTACTTGTCTGTAAAGATTTTAATTTCTCTGTCGAATATGAATGAGATCCTTGCTCAGTAGAATAATCTTGGTTGTAGGTTTTTCCCTTTCATCACTTTAAATATGTCCTGCCAGTCCCTTCTGGCTTGCAGAGTTTCTGCTGAAAGATCAGCTGTTAACCGTATGGGAATTCCCTTGTATGTTATTTGTTGTTTTTCCCTTGTTGCTTTTCGTATTTTTTCTTTGTGTTTAATTTTTGATAGTTTGATTAATATGTGTCTTGGCATGTTTCTCCTTGGATTTATCCTGTATGGGACTCTGTATTTCCTGGACTTGATTGACTATTTCCTTTCCCATATTAGGGACATTTTCAACTATAATCTCTTCAAATATTTTCTCAGTCCCTTTCTTTTTCTATTCTTCCTCTGGGACCCCTATAATTCGAATGTTGTTGTGTTTAATTAGTTTTCCCAGAGGTCTCTAAGATTGTCCTCAATTCTTTTCATTCTTTTTTCTTTATTCTGCTCTGCTGTAGTTATTTCCACTATTTTATCTTCCAGGTCACTTACCTGTTCTTCTGCCTCAGTTATTTGGCTATCAATTCCTTCTAGAGTATTTTTAATTTTATTTATTGTGCTGTTCATCATTATTTCTTTGCTCTTTAGTTCTTCTAGGTCCTTGTTACACGTTTCTTGTATTTTCTCCATTCTAGTTCCAAGATTTGGGATCATCTTTAGTATCATTACTCTGAATTCTTTTTCAGGTAGACTGCCTATTTCCTCTTCATTTCTTTGGTCTGGTGGGTTTTTACCTTGCTCCTTCATCTGCTTTGTGTTTCTCTATCTTCTCATTTTGCTTAACTTACAGTGTTTGGGGTCTCCTTTTCTCAGGCTGCAGGTTCATAGTTCCCATTGTTTTTTTTGTCTGCCCCCAGTGGCTAAGGTTTGTTCAATGGGTTGTGTAGGCTTCCTGGTGGATGGGACTGGTGCCTGTGTTCTGGTGGATGAGGCTGGATCTTGTCTTTCTGGTGGGCAGGACTGCGTCTGGTGGTGTGTTTTGGGGTGTCTGTGGTCTTATTATGATTTTAGGCAGCCTGTCTGCTAATGGGTGGTGTTGTGTTCCTGTCTTGCTAGTTGTTTGGCATAGGGTGTCCAGCACTGTAGGTTGCTGGTCATTGAGTGGAGCTGGGTCTTAGTGTTGAGATAGAGATCTCTGGGAGAGCTTTCACCATTTGATATTACATGCAGCTGGGAGGTCTCTTGTGGACTAATATCCTGAACTTGGCTCTCCCACCTCAGAGGCCCAGGCCTGACACCCAGCCAGAGAACCAAGACCCTCTCATCCACATAGCTCAGAAGAAAATGGAGAAAAAGAGAAAGAAAGAAAGAAAGAAAGAATAAAATAAAATAATTATTAAAATAAAAAATAAAAAAATTATTTAAAAAATTTAAAAGCAATTAAAAAAGATAAAGAAAAAAAAAAGAAAGAAAGAAGAGAGCAACCAAACCAAAAAAACAAATCCACCAATGATAACATGGACTAAAAACTATACTAAAACAGAAAAACAAGACAGACCCCTAGGACAAATGGTAAAAGCAAAGCTATACAGACAAAATCATGCAAAGAAGCATACACATACACACTCACAAAAAGAGAAAAAGGAAAAAAGAAAAATAGATTTATATATATAAAAAAGGAAGAGAGCAATGAAATCAATAAAGAAATCTACCAATGATAATAAACTCTAAATACTAAACTAAGATAAACATAAAGCCAGAAACAAATTAGATGCAGAAAGCAAACCCCAAGTCTACAGTTGCTCCCAAAGTCCATGGCCTCAATTTTGGGATGATTCATTGTCTATTCAGGTATTCCAGAGATGCAGGGTACATCAAGTTGATTGTGGGGATTTAATCTGCTGCTCCTGAGGCTGCTGGGAGAGATTTCCCTTTCTCTTCTTTGTTTGCACAGCTCCTGGGGTTCAGCTTTGGGTTTGGCCCCGCCTCTGCATGTAGGTTGCCTGAGGGCGTCTGTTCTTAGCTCAGACAGCACGGGGTTAAAGTCGCAGCTGATTAGGGGGCTCTGGCTCTCTCAGGCTGGGGGGAGGGAGGGGTACAGAACGTGGGGTGAGCCTGTGGCGGCAGAGCCCAGCATGACATTGCACCAGCCTGAGGCGTGCCATGTGTTCTCCCGGGGAAGTTGTCCCTGGATCACGGGACTCTGGATGTGGCGGGCTGCACAGGCTCCCAGCAGGAGAGGTGTGGATAGAGACCTGTGCTTGCACACAACCTTATTGGTGGCTGAAGCAGCGGCCTTAGCATTTCATGCCCTTCTCTGGTGTCTGCGCTGATAGCCACAGCTCGTGCCCATCTCTGGAGCTCGTTAGGCAGTGCTCTGAATCCCTTCTCCTCATGCACCCCGAAACAATGGTCTCTTGCCTCTTAGGCAGGTCCAGACTTTTTCCCGGACTCCCTCCTGGTTAGCTGTGGTGCACTAGCCCCCTTCAGGTTGTGTTCACGCAGCCAAGTGCAGTGTTCTCCCTGGGATCTGAACTCTGAAGCTGGAGCCTCAGCTCCCAGCCCCCACCCGCCCCGGGGGGTGAGCAGACAAGCCTCTCAGGCTGGTGAGTGCTGGTCGGCAGCGATCCTCTGTGCGGGAATCTCTCCGCTTTGCCCTCTGCACCCCTGTTGCTATGCTCTCCTTTGTGGCTCTGAAGCTTCCCTGCTGCTCCCCCCACGGCCCCCCCCACCACGTCTCCACCAGTGAAGGGGCTTCCTAGGGTGTGGAAAGTTTTCCTCCTTCATAGCTCCTCCCAGGGGTGCAGGTCCTGCCCCTATTCTTTTGTCTCTGTTTTTTCTTTTTTCTTTTGCCCTACCCAGGTACGTGGGAAGTTTCTTGCCTTTTGGGAAGTCTGAGGTCTTCTGCCAGTGTTCAGTAGGTGTTCTGTAGGAGTTCTTCCACATGTAGATGTATTTCTGATGTATTTGTGGGGAGGAAGGTGATCTCCACATCTTAATCCTCTGCCATCTTAAAGGTCGCCCCACCCCCCCCATCAGGGTTTGTCTTTTAAAGAGTTTTAATTTCCCAGGGAGTCTCAATGTCTCATCTTTCATTTTTATTTGAGGCAGTAAAATCCTATTTGTTTGAAATGGCCTGGATCCAGAAAGGTCAGACAGATCAGTGCCAGTGTACTGGCCACCCCTGCCCCACTGAGCATCTCCACATAAGCTGGCATCACCTTTCTCAGTCCTGGGCCCAGGTCCCTTGGCTGCCTCCTGAGTACTCTCAGCAGTACATTTAGACTAAATAAAGATCTGTCTTTCATCTATGTGTATTATTTCCTAAATATCCACAAATTTTCTCTAGACTATATAAAATAAATCAAAAGTATCCTTGAGTTATGTTTTTTTTTCTTTTTATGGGCAATCTTTCAAATTAAAGCTACTAAAAGTACAACTTTGATATTTGTTCTAATATCTGAAACGTTTGGCTTGAACATGTCCTGGCATCTGATTTTAAACACCATCCCTATCTATAACATGACCTCTTAAATCATTTTTACAGTTTCTTCCTGAATACTGTAGTCATGTGCCACTTTTGCTAGTGATTTTATAACAAGTGAATTATTATGCTCATGGCATTCAGTTCCTGGTCATCAAGATCTTACAACTCAGCAGGCATCATGGCAGGCCTGCAAGGCTTGAATGCAGACCTAGCCCCCAGTCTACATCAGAGGCTGTATCTTGAAGCATTTTTAGAATCCAGGTGTGCTGCTTCACATATACTGATGGATCATCCAGGCTTTCTCTTTGCTGTCAGCATCTCTGAGTTCCTTGAAGAGGGTTATCTGAGGGCTCTTAGTTGATTGCAAAGGAGCCTGGGGTGAGTCTGCACCTAAAAGTCTGCAGTATTTTTGAATATTTACAGAATATTTCTGAATATTTACAGAATCCAGAGCCAGACAAAGCTTCAACATCTCCTACCTTGATGTGCAGATGCCAGCTGTTTGGTTTTGTTGGAGCTTTAGAATTTTACAGTCCTTGGACAGTAGTGGTTACAGCATCAAGCCTGACATGTTTTAATAGGAGGAACTTCTCAGAATGGGAGGCTCTCCCCAAGATGTGACTTGGGTGGTATGATGATTAGTTTTATGTGTTTACCTGACTGGGCTAAGGGATGCCCAGATAGCTGGTAAAACATGATTTTGGGTGTGTCTGTGAGGATGTCTCTTGAAGAGATCTGCATCTGAGTTAGCAGGCTGATTAAAGGAGCTGGCCCCCCCTAAGGTGAGTGGCATCACCCAACCTGCTGAGGGGTCGGATAGAACAGGATGGCAGAGAGAGGAAAGAGGGATGTGCTTTTTTCACTTGAGCTGGGATCCTCTCCTGCCCTCAGACATCAGACTCCCAGTTCTCAGGTCTTCAGACTTGGCCTGGAGCCTCCAGCTCACAGATGGCAGGTCATGGGACTTCTTGGCTTCCATAGTTAATCCTCCATAACGGATCTCTTCCTATTGTTAGAAGATGATTGAAGAAGACAGTTTAGGTGATACAAACTGAATTTAACACCTCATGAAGCAGATAGTCTCCTTTTGGAGAACAGCAAAAGGCAGGAAGCTTTCACAGGATAAAGAATAAAGAACAAGGGAAAGACAAATAGAACACACCTGATTGGCTGGGGCCCCAGAGTAACCCTTGTTTGGGGTGAGAAGGCCCAAAGTTGACTTGGCATTTGGGGATTGACTGACTGCATAGACTGCATTTCTGGTCAAGCAAAGCATCTAGAGGGACACAAAAGTGATCTAGGTTTTGGTTTGCTGGTGCGGCACTCCAGGCAGGAGCTGCTCCATTTTGAGCCTCGAAAGGTATTTCAACACTACCTCTCTATATATCTTATTGGTTCTGTTTCTCTGGAGAACGCAGACTAACACAGGTGAGGTCTCTGTAAAACACCAAGAGGGTGTTGGAAACAAGTCTGTGTCTGAAGAAATTTGAATCCAAGCTGCAACCAATGTATGAAAGAAAGAAAGAAGGAAGGAGTGAAGGAAGGAAGGGAGGGAGGAAGGAAGGAAGGAAGAAGACAGAGAAAGAAAGAAAGAAAGAAAGAAAAAGAAAGAAAGAAGGAAAGAAAGGAAGAAGGAAAGAAAGGAAAAGGCAGTAAAGAGGGCTCTCCCAGGGCTCTCCTCCAAGGCTTAGAGCGCCTGCCCCTCCTGTGGGCACCTGCTGGGCAGAGGGCCTGGTGGGCTGTGGGACCCTCCCTCTGCCTCCTGCCTTCCCCCCTCCCCTAGCCCCCCCAGAAGCACCTTCCTCTAGAGAAGCCCTTTCCCCAGACACCTGACCCACTTTCCTTCCACTGTCACTGGTGGGTCAGCTCTTTTGGTGGAGCGAGTTGTTTTTAGTGGGAGTGTGGGCTGCATTCTGATGTACTGCGCTACTTTAAACTTCCTCAGCATTGCTGTTTTTGTTGGTGTAAAACTGCTTTTTCTCATTCATATGGAACGTTAAAAACTCCATTGCAATTTTACATCCAGCAGAGAGGTCCACCCATTTCGAAGTTGTTCTGACCACATCCTTCTCTGGGTAAAATCCTTCTGAATTCTCTTCCTGCGGTTTTAACTCCCAGCTGTCAGCTGACAAGCCAGCTTTCTCTCTTTCTCATCTTCAGGGGAAGTCAGACTGGATGGTTCTCCTCAGAGGGGTCCCCGATGGCCCCGTCTTACAGCTGGTGGAGGGCGGGTGGGAACCAGAGCAGAAGGGGCCACACTGCTCGAGGGGCCTGGGTCAGGCTGGGGGCCTGGGAAGCAGCCCCAGACCCGGCTCCCAGCACCTCCCTCCCCAGGACAGAGCCCCTCCCCTCCTCCGCTCTCCCTTCTCCAGGGTGGACTCCTCTTCCCCAGATGAGTCATCTAAGTGTCACCTTGTCCCCAGTCAGGCCTCTGGGAACCTGGTCTGGGAGGACAGCAATCCTTGTCGGGCCTCACCCCACCCTCTGCCCACGCTCTCTGTGTCCTAGGACAAAGTGGAGGAAATAAGAGGGAACCTGTCTCCCTTTTTGAAACAAAGTAACGCCATTAGCACAGGAAACATGCTGCTGAGTGGTGGTTTCATGGGGAGGGCAGGGCGGGTGGAGGAGGAGGGAGGAGAATGTTGGCTTCTGACGGCTGTCTGGCAGCACACCTCCGCCAGGCCCTGGCACCAGGAGAGAGGCAGCTCCTGGAAAGGCAGGTAAAGAAATTGCGCCCAAGTGTCTGAGGAACAGCCTCTCCTTTATGCAGCCAAGGCTTCCTGCTTGTTGCAGGGCACGGAGACACTCCTTGGAGGGAGATTTAGCGGCTCTGCACCCGCTTCAGGCTGGCTCTGGAGCACCCCCTCCCGGTGAAAATGAGGAGAGACGAGGGGTCTCCTGGGAGGTTCATTGATTCTAGGCCGTATACATATTCTAAGGGAAGGCTTCTGAGTAATTATTTTTTGAAAAAAATTACTTATTTTTAAAAATTCTGGTAAAATATCCATAACATAAAATTTATCATTAAAAAATTTATTTTACCAAAGTATAGTTGATTTACAGTGTTGTGTTAATTTCTGCTTACAGCAAAGTGATTCAGGTATACATATATATATTCTTTTTCGTATTCTTTTCCACTATGGTTTATCACAGGGTTTTGAATATAGTTCCCTGTGCTACATAGTAGGACCTTGTTATGTATCTATTCTCTGTATAATAGTTCGTGTCTGCTAATCCCAAATTCCCAATCCATCCCTCCCCTACCACCCCTCCCCACAAACTTATCATTTTTAAGTGTCCAGCTCAGTGGCATTAAGAGCCTACACAATATTGTGCAGCCATTACCACCATCCATCCACAGGACTCTTTTCATCTGGCAAAACTGAAACTCCATACCCATTAAACACTAACTCCCCCTCCCCCCTCCCCCAGCCCCTGCCACCCACCATCTACTTTCTGCCTCTATGAATTTAGTTACTCCAGGTGCCTCAGAGAAGTGGGATCATACAGCATTTGCTTTTTGTGACTGGCTTATTTCACTTAGCATAATGTCCTCCAGGCTCATCTGTGTTGTAGCACGCGTCAGAATTTCCTTCCTTTTAAGGCTGAATGGTAACCCATTGAGGGATAGACCACATTTTGTTTATCTGTTGATGGACATTTGAGTTGTTTCCATCTTTTGGCTATTGTGAATAATGCTGCTATGAACATGAGTGTACAAATACCTGTTCAAGTCCCTGCCTTCAGTTCTTTGGGGTATACACCGAGAAGTGGAATTACTGGGTCACATGGTAATTCTATTTTTCATTTTTGAGGAATTGCCATACCAGAATATTTCTGCTTTCACATCAGACTTGGTGGATGGTTGTGCTTCCATTCTTCACCTTTCCCCCTGTTTTCAACTGGACTCACTGAGTGTGTTCTAACCATGAGAGGCTTTAGAAAGCTAGTGAATCAGAAGTCGTGAGCAAGGTTTGCTGCATTCACCATCAACATCTGTGCTTTTCAGGAAGTCGTTTTTAGGAAGTCACATTGAAAGTACTTAATTACTCTATAAAGTAAATACTACCAATTAAACAGCACAGAGGTTTGACTCCAAGTTCTTTAGATTTATTTCAAGCGTCTTCCTAATTTGGGAAAAAGGTTTTTTTTGGCCAACACCAAATTGACAGAGCCAACAGGTAGCCAGTTCATGGGATGTGCACCTTCTCAGAGCTGCCTGCATGGGGTGTTCATCAATGTGACCTTCAAGTTACTGAACTGAGGAAAAACTGAACCCGTAGTTCCCCCCTTGAGGTAGTGTAAGCACTTTGCAAAGTCCTTTATAGCACAGAGCACTCCTAGGGGTTTCCACAAACACCCTATGGAGTGGCAGGTCAGGGGGGAGGTGCAAGATATTTTCCCCAAATTTTAAAGCTTTTTTTAAAAGAAAAATAGCATTTCAAACACTAACAAAAATAAAATAGTATTAATCATCTCCATTACCCTGCTTTGGCAACTTTGACATCCTGTTTCATCTATCTCTCCCCCTCCTTTTTTTTTTCAAGTTTATGAAACCAAGTCCCAGATATCATGTCAGTTTCACCAATAAACATTGTATCTCTAATTGGCAAGAATATGATTTTTTGTTTATTATTTTTCCCCATATAGCTGCCTTGGTCAATGAAATTATCAACAGTTACTGAATATTTTCTTATGTGCATTCTATAATGAAAATGCATATGCCTCAGGAATGCCTTTTACCATTGGATTGTTCAGATGTGAATCTAAACAAGGCCCAGATGTGGCACTGGGTTATGTCTCTAGTCACTGTCAGGGAGGGGAAATTCCCCGCCCCCCACCCCTTTAAATTTCCTGTGGCTGAACTAATACATAAAACAGGTTAACAGGAGAAAAAGAAACACATTGTAATTCATGGGAATGGAGGGCTCGTGGAAATGGACCTAAGTGGTCAAAATATCAATAGGCAGCTTTTATACTTTTTAGACAAAGAAATAATAAATTTCTGAGGAATTTACAGAACAAAGAAACTTAGGTTTTGGGTGCCCAATTAGAAAGAGATGAAAGAAGTAACAAGGTTTGTTTATTATATAGGCTTCTTGGCTGGAAATCACTCTTTTCAGTGATGGGTGTTCTTTTACCTCCAGAAGCAGACAGTGCACCTTTCACATGAGAAATTTACTTCCTGCTCTCAGGGGGACAGAAAGGAGGGTCAGATCATCCCTCTTGCATTGGTCATTTCTTAAGTAACTTTTAAAAAATTTTAGGAATCCTTTTTTTTTTAATTGAAGTATAGTTGATTTACAATGTTGTGTTAGTTTCAGGTGTACAGCAAAGTGATCCATATATATATATATATAAAATTTTTCAGATTCATTTCACATACAGGTTATTACACAGTATTGAGTATAGTTCCCCGTGCTATACAGTAGGTCCTTGTTGTTTACCTATGTATAGTAGTGTTTAAGTAACTTTAACTCAAAATTATCAATGTGCCACTTAGGCACATTTTGGGGCAGCCTACCCTGGGCCACAACATCACTCTCTTTTGTTTTTCTTTTTTTAGCAAATTTTATTTTTTTAGAACAGTTTTAGATTAACAGAAAAATTGGTAATACAATACAGAGAATTCTTGTATACCCCTGTTCACGGTCCCCCCTTTTATTCACATCTTACATCAGTGTGGTACAATTGTTAAGATTAATGAACCAGTATTGATATATGTACTAGTCAGTGTTCCCCAAATAGATAGAACCAATAGGATGTCTATCTCTATCTCTATATCTTCTTTTTCATTGAAGTATGGTTGATGTACAATATAAGTTACAGATGTACAATATAGTGATTCACACTTTTTAAAGGTTATACTGCACTTATAGCTATTATAAAATATTGGCTATATTCCCCATGCTTTACCATATGTCTTTGTAGTTTATTTTACACCTAGTAGTTTGTCCCTCCTAATACCCTACCCCTATAATGCCCCTCCCCCTTTCCCTCTCCCCACTGGTAACCACTAGTTTGTTCTCTATATCTGTGAATCTGCTTCTTTTTCGTTATATTCACTAGTTTGTTGTATTTTTTATATTCCACATATAAGTGATATCACACAGTATTTGTCTTTCTCCGTCTGACTTATTTCACTTAGCATAATCCCCTCCAAGTTCATCAGTGTTGTTGCAAATGGCAAAATTTCATTCTTTCTTATGGGCTGAGTAGTATTACACTGTGTGTGTGTGTGTGTATGTGTGTGTGTGTGTGTGTGTGTATACTACATCTTCTTTATCCATTCATCTGTCGATAGACACTTAGGTTGCTTCCACACCTTAGCAACTGTAAATAGTGCTTCTGTGAACATTGGGGTGCATGTATGTTTTCAAATCAGTGTTTTTGTTTTTTTCAGATATGTACCCAGGAGTGGAATTGCTGGGTCATGTGGTAGTTCTATTTGTAGGTTTTTGAGGATGCTACATACTGTTTTCCACAGTGACTGCACTAATTTACATTCCTACCAACAGTGTAGGAGGGTACGCTTTTCTCTACATCCTCACCAACATTTTTTAACTGTGGTCTTTTTGATGATAACCATTCTGACAAGTGTGAGGTGATATCTTATTGTGGGTTTTGATTTGCATTTCCCTGATGATTACCGATGTTGAGCATCTATTTTTTTTTTTTTTTTTTTTCCTGTACGCGGGCCTCTCACTGCTGTGGCCTCTCCCGTTGCGGAGCACAGGCTCCGGACGCGCAGGCCCAGTGGCCATGGCTCACGGGCCCAGCCACTCTGCAGCATGTGGGATCCTCCCGGACCAGGGCACGAACCCGTGTCCCCTGCATTGGCAGGCGGACTCTCAACCACTGCGCCACCAGGGAAGCCCGATGTTGAGCATCTTTTTATTTCTCATCTGTTTGGTAGAGAAGTGGTTTCTCCAAGCCTTAGATCTACTACTCTTTCTCACGGTTTCCAGGATGGATAATTAGCATCAAAACAAAAAAAACTCCTTGTTTCTTCTTTGGAAATAACTTAATCAAGAGTGTGATCATAGCTTCAGAAATAGCTGAAAAAAATTGCTTTACTCTTCTTAAACTCAAGTTCATGTACTCCTCCTTCTTCAAAGAGCAGCAAGAACTATCATCATTTGTGTTTGTGTCAGGGATGATTGGAGAAGTTCATTTTCCTCATTAAAGGCATTAGATTTAGATTCTATCACTCAAGGCAGTTTCCTGTATTGAACATACAGAATTTTTCATTTCTAAATCTATTGGTAACACGTCTTATTATTGGTGTAGAAAATGGAAGGATCTTATAATCCTCTTAGTTCTTCAAGCCGTGGGTACAGTCCGTTTGTCACTGTGAAATAAATTTTGTCACAAATAACATTAAAAAAGAAAGAAAGAAATGAAACAGACTAGAAAATATCAGAGCACATCATGTATTAATCTGCTCAGGCTGCCATAACAATGTACCAGAGATTGGGTGGCTTAAACAACAGAAATGTATGATTTAACAGTTCTGGAGGCTGGAACTCCAAGTTGTCAGGGTTGATTTCTTCTGAGGCCCCTCTCCTTTGCTTGTAGATGGCCGTCTTTTCATTGTGGCCTCACATGGTCTCTCTCTGTGCCTGTCTGCATACTGATCTCCTCTTCTAGGATGTCAGTCAGATTGGATTAGGGCCCACACTACTGACCTCACTTAATTTAATCACCTCTTTGTTTCTAAGTACAGTCACATTCTGAGGTACTGGTGGTTAGCACCTCAAATTTTGGGAGACCACAATTCAGCCCATAATATGTCACATCATGTATTTTTTGTGAAGCTTTGCCTTAAATATGTGTGTGTTGATTGGGTTGCAATGTAAAGCATATTTCCTATTGTATAATAGGTGTTGATATTTAAAAACACAGAGCTTGATGATTCGCTGGTAGGATGCCCTGCAATGCCCTTTTTCTCCTTGGGATGAGGTGGAGACTGCAGGATCTGGAAGCCAGTGAGGAAGGGTATGAGTGGGTTATAAGGTGGACTGTTTTCACTTCTCAAACTCTGTCATTTGTTGGTTGTTGTTTGCCTTTAGTTTTCAGTAACACCCAGGTTGTTGGCAGCTCCCTAAGGTTGTAGGATTGAGGTCCCATTTCCTTGCTTATCACCAGTCTGGGACACGCTTAACTCCTGTAAGCTGCTCTCAGGTCCTGGCCACACACTCCCCTGCATCACAGCAACCCAGAGCCTCTTCTCATAAATCCCCTCTCTTGTTTTCCCTTCCACCTTTACGGGCACATGTCATGAGCCGGGCCCACCTGGGCAGTCTCCCTTTTGATGAATCCAGAATCAGTGAATTAGTAACCTTAATTACATCTTCACAATCCCTTTTGCCATGTAGCTATTCTATCATGTTCACCATCCCAGTGATTAGGGTAAAAGTCCTGGGGCCATTTTATTTATTTATTTATTTTTAGTTTTTTTAAACATCTTTATTGGAGTATAATTGCTTTACAATGGTGTGTTAGTTTCTGTTGTATAACAGAATCAGCTATACATATACATATATCCCCATATCTCCTCCCTCTTGCATCTTCCTCCCACCCTCCCTATCTCACCCCTCTAGGTGGACACAAAGCACCGAGCTGATCTCCCTGTGCCATGTGGCTGCTTCCCACTAGCTATCTATTTTACATTTGGTAGTGTATATATGTCCATGCCACTCTCTCACTTTGTCCCAGCTTACCCTTCCCCCTCCCCATGTCCTCAAGTCCATTCTCTATGTCTGTGTCTTTATTCCTGTCCTGCCCCTAAGTTCTTCAGGACCTTTTTTTTTGATTCCATAAATATGTGTTAGCATATGGTATTTGTTTTTCTCTTTCTGACTTACTTCACTGTGTATGACAGTCTCTAGGTCCATCTACCTCACTACAAATAGCTCAATTTCATTTCTTTTTATGGCTGAGTAATATTCCGTTGTATATATGTGCCACATCTTCTTTATCCATTCATCTGTCGATGGAGACTTAGGTTGCTTCCATGTCCTGGCTATTGTAAATAGAGCTGCAATTAACATTGTGGTACGTGACTTGTTTTGAATTATGGTTTTCTCAGGGTATATGCCCAGTAGGGGGATTGCTGGGCCTGGGGCCATTTTAGATTCTGCTCAGCATAGGCCCAGACCCTGTGAGGTGACCAGTGAACTTGCATTTGGTCAGTAGAGATGGAAACCATTTGTGTCCAGTGGAGATGATCATGCCAAAGGCTTGAGTGGTTTTTGTGTTTTTTTTGTTTGCTTTGGTTTTGGTTTTGGTTCCATTAGGACATTAGCCAGATTTGTCTTTAACTTGGCAAACTTATTTCAGTGGCACTTTTTCTCCTTCCCTCCTGAGTGATGGTCTAGACTTTGTTCCATGAACTCTTTGAATCACTCTGCTGTCCTGCTGGACCCTTTAGTGTTGAGTAGACAAAGTTCTGACACATGTCTGTTCTATATTTGTATGGAGTTGTGGGTTTAGCTTTTTTTTTTTTTTTTTTTTTTGTAGTATGCAGGCCTCTCACTGTTGTGGCCTCTCCCATTGCGGAGCACAGGCTCCGGACGCACAGGCTCAGCGGCCATGGCTCACGAGCCCAGCCGCTCTGTGGTGTGTGGGATCTTCCCGGACCGGGGCACAAACCCATGTCCCCTGCATCGGCAGGCGGACTCTCAACCACTGTGCCACCAGGGAAGCCCTGGGTTTAGGTTTTTGACAGGGCAATTCAGTTTTCCAGGAGACCTGGACTTGCAGCTTCTGAGACTTACTGTTCCCTCTTTTTCCCACCATAAACTCCTGACTGACTGAGCTCTCCCATAGCTCTGCCTTTTGAACAAAAAGGTATAAAAATCCACCTCATGCATGGCTTTCTGTCATTAAAAGTTTGCACAGTGAGTGACATCTTAAAAAGAAACCTGGTGGAACGTATTCTGCCACATGTGAGAGTTTTTGGAGCAGACGGTGATGGAACAGTTGAGCAAAGGGAAAATGACACACATCACACAGCTGTGACTTGTGTGTCCTTCTCTCTGGGCGAAGCTGGTGGGCAGAGAGGGCAGAGTTTGGCCAAGGTCTGGATGACCAATTATGGAACTTTCTGACCATGGACAATCTCCAGATTCACTGAGACAGAGCTTTCCTTACCTGTGAAGTGGGGGAGACCACCTGCAGCCCCGCCTCTGCATGTAGCCCCATCTCAGGACCAAAGCACATTCTGTGAGGTAGCAGGTAAGTAGTCTTGCTCTCTGGCCTGGGATAGAATATGGTGACTCAACCACACTCCCAGTCTACCCCTAGCATGGCCTTTGTCACTACCCAGGCCAGAGACCCAGAGCACCCAGCCGGAGCCTTTGAGACCAACCTTCCCTGACGGTGCAGTGAGGGTCCACTTTGGCATGTCCCTATTACCCCAGCTCTGCCTGAAATGCATATAGGATCTATGGTTCTGATGCAGGGGGATATTCCTCACACCACCAAACAATTCTGTGATACCAGCTGAGTATCCTACATTTCAAGAGGTCTTGGAGACAGAACCAGATTCTACAGGTTAAAGTCTCCATCCTACAAGACCACCCCCACTTTGGATGGCAACTCCAAGTCCAGGATGTCACCTGCGCTTATGACTGACTGGCTGTAAATCAGAGGTTCCCAGGACCCCTTCCTTGGGTTCCATTGATTTGCTAGAGTGGCTCACAGAAATCTGTGAGGTCAGAGAAACATTTTACTTACTAGATCACCAGTTTATTATAAAAGGATATAACTCAGGAACAGCCAGGTGGAAGAGATGCAGAGGGTGAGGTATGGGAAAGCACGGAGCTTCCCCACCCCCTCCAGGTACCACCCTCCCAGCACTTGAACATCCTCACCAACCCAGAAGCTCTGCAGCAATATCCTTTTGGGTTTTTTGGAGGCTTCCTTACATAAGCACGACTGATTAAATCACTGGTCATTGGCAATCGATTCACCTCTGTCCCCTTTCCCTTCCCTCAAGTTCAGGAGGGTGGGACTGAAAGTCACAACCCTCTAATCATATGGTTGGTTCCTCTGGTGACCAGCCCCCATCCTTAGGTGACCTACGGGGCTTCCAAAAGTCACTCATTAACATAATAAAAATACACCTTTATGATGCTTGTCACCTAGGAAATTCTAAGGGTTTTAGGAGTTCTGTGCCAAAAACAAAGACCAAATATATATTTCTTATTATAAATCACAACATCACACCTACTTTCTGGAAGCTTCCCTACGCCACTAGAGATGCTTTGAGGTGTGGACCATAGACAGAGAGAGGGGAATTCACTCACTTCCCGTTGGACAGGACTCACCTTCTGAGTTCTTGTCCTGAGGATTTTTCTTCCCTGGACCACGGAGCCCATGAACACACACTTGGTATAGGAATTGGTGGGAATCAGGGTTGGTGGAAACAGCATGGAGGAGGCCAAGTTAAGGTGGTTAGATTTTTTTCCTATGCCTACAGGGGGCCCACAGATGGCTTTTGGGAGGGGCAATGAAATGATTTGATTTTAGGGAAGCAGAGAAAAAGTCAGAGAGAGGGGTCTGGCTGGGGGCAGTGACTTTGGCAATGTATAGGAAGGTGCTGATTTGAGAGACTCTGGGGAAAAAAATTGTCTACTGGACTAGAAACTCCTTATATGTATGTCAAGGGGACGAGGGAGATAGAAAGGGATGCTGGGGCTTGGTGCTTAAGAATGGAAGCTCAGGAATAGGAAAGTTGGTAAAAAGAACGGATTTGGACAGTATGTTATAAGGCAAATAAAAACTACTGATAATACTAGCTAACATAGCTAGGCATTCAGATTCTAGAAATCCTGTGAGGTCAGATGCTTTGGCTCTGGCTGTCCTGCTGGCTTGTGTGGGGCAGGGAGAAGCCCTTCTCACTGTGTGTCTCCACTGCCATCTCTGGAACATGCACTGCCCTCCCTGGATCGCTGGCCATGGTCCTTCCCACACACTCTCCACACCTGTGGCCTCCAGAACAGCAGCTGCCCTGGCTCTTTCTGACCGTCTCTGACTGTGCCTTCTTTGGGTCCCTTGCCTTCTTTTTTATGGTCTCTAAATGGGGGTTCTCCCCACCCTGCTGCTTATAGGGTGGGGAGGTTCTATTCACGGTCAGGGTTTCAGCGACTGCATACCTGGCAGTGATGCTCAGATAGAAACCCTCAGCTCACACCCTTCCTCCTGGTTCACGCTGAAGAACCCCCGTCAGCAAAACACTACACTCATATCTCAAGTGGAACATGTTCCCAAAGGAACTTACCATCGTTCCCCACTAAATCTACCTTTCCCACAGCATGACTGGGGATTTCTCCCTCCTATTTCACTTCCAATTGGCCCCAAATGTTTCTCCAGGTAACACCCTTACCCACCCATGCTCTTACCTGACCCAGACCCCTCAGATGGCTACCACAGACCTGCCAGTCTCTGTGCCCTAAGTTCGGGCAAATCCCCCTTACAGAAGACACTGGAATGGCTCTCTTTTGCCTATAATAGTGACCCTCATCTAGGGTGCTATTCCCCCCAGGGGACGTTTGGCAGTGTCTGGGGGCAGAGTTGCTGGTGGGTAGAATCCAGGGCTGCTGCTAAACAAGCTACAATGCACGCCCCCCAACCACACCACAATCATCTGGCCCCACACGGCAATAGCACCGAGGTTGGGCAATCCTCACCTAGAATAAAGCCTGCAGGGTGCCCAAGTCCCTGGCCCACTGTGAACTGCCCACACCTTTGCTCCTGCCCCTCTGGCTTTGCCTCTTACGTCCAGAAACACAGATTTGTTTGTAGTTCCCTCGAGCTACTACCTGCCTTGTCTTGTCCCACGCCCTTGCCCTGCTTGTCTTGTCCTCTGCTTTTCCTCCCTCACACCTGTTCTTTGCATTATTTATGTCTCCTGCATCCTTTGAGGTTCATGCCAGGCTGTCACCCAGCACAAAGTGGTCCCTGGCACTCTGGTTCCCCGGAATACGTGCTTGCCTCGAGGCCCCCTGTGCTAATATACATTTTTGTTTTCTATGTACCTATGCTCCAACTAAACTGTGAGATTCCTCGTGATGGGATTATGCCTTTTACAAACCTAGTGTGTCTCTGATGCCAGGCATATAGTGGGCATTCAAATTGTAGATTGGATCCATTGGTTTCAGTGCAACAATGAATCCATAAATAAATGAATGAATGGAAGACGTGAACGAAACCCTATATTTCAGCATTTATTTCCAGAACATTTTCCACTTTATGGTACTGGTGCCCCAAGTGTTGGCAACTTACGTTAAGTAAGTAAACAAGAGCAAATTAAATTGGAAACCAGTACTTTATTTTTTATGAAAATGTATGATGCTTGTTAAGCTGTAGGACATTTAGTTCAATATTATCATACTTTATTAAATTGTCAAGCACATGGAGACTGTTGGAGGGGAGAACGTACAAATGAAATGAACTGTGACCAACTAGGAAATGTTGAATGATTATTATACATCTTTATAAATCATTATAGCTCTTGGAGCTTCTGTGACAAGGAAAGATACTTGGGTTCCAGGGCTCAGGCTCAGTCCTCCAGGCAGTCAGCTGTGTGGTCCTGCACAAGGCTCTCCATCCTTTTACTTTTCAGTGTCCTCATGCAAGACGAGGTCTTCATAATACTTAGGGCTCCTAATATTTTTTATTTTATTAAATCCAAGGATTCTTATTAAGAACATTACTTTTTATGCATAAGTATATTTGTGTGAGGGACTTTTGTGTATTCTCCAATTTCTATAAGTTGTAAATAGAGATGGAAAGATGTGCAATTTAGTCAAGCACCACAGTCATAAGTGGGTGTGAGAGGCAACCCATAGAGAGAAAAATAAGTTGGGTTATTGTTTTGGGGTCACTGGGTTGTCAAACCCAAGTTCACGTGCTTGATGCACAGTGAGGCTAAACAAGCCCAAATATCAGAGTTTGGAGCAGAGAAAGGTTTATTGCAGGACCAAGCAAGGAGAACAGGTGGCTCATGCTCAAAAAGCCCAAACTCTCCATTGGTTTTCAGGGAAGAGTTTTTATAGGCAATATTTGAAGAGGAATGCAGGGAGTGTGATTTTCTTCTTATTGGTTGGTGGTGAGGTAACAGGGCGGTGTTCCAGGAATCTTGTGCTCAGCCTGAAGTTACCATCTCCACCTGGGTGGGGGCCTTAGTTTCTGTAGAACTCAGAGATTTGTATCAGCTTGTTACGTATATTCCTTGAGGAGGAACCAGGACCCTGCCAGATTGCTGAACTATTGTTTCTTGACTGCCTTTCCTTTGTTTCTGCATTCCCTCACTCCTCTCATTAGTAACTGTTTGAATCTGCCCTTTGGAACTCAGGGAAGGTCTAGGAGGCTGAAACCTTTTTCCTAAAAATAAGAAATGGGGGACATGGAAGGGTTTTTGTACCGGGAAGGTCCTGTGGGGTCCTGCAGGCTCCTGCTCAGTTTTAATCCCTTCTTTTCTTTGATACTCCTAAATCTTGACAGGGAACAGGGGCAGAGCAACAGAGGGAATAAAGTTTTGGATAGAGAGGTTAATCATAGACTTGGCAGAGGAACTTGGTTTCAACGAGGAGGGAAAACACAACTAAGCAGCCAGGAACAAAACCTATCTGACTCACAAAGGGAGAAACCAGCAGTGTCTATGTATGTGACTGGCTGGGTTGAACACACCCATCAATAAAGCGAGTGGAACTTGTCAGTTTCTAGGGACTGCAGTGGCCGTGCCTTGTTTCCATTTTTTCCTCTGGACAAAGTTGTCTTGCCTGGACAGAGCACAAGTGAGAGTGGGATCTGGACCCACTGGGCTCTGGACCATAGGTCTGGGTGAATATGGCTACGTGTTATCTCCTGATGTCTGTTGTGTCAGGAGGAAGAATCTTCCCGCTACCCTTGTAGGTTCTTCTGGCTGGTTTAAGAATTACACTGACATGAGACAGATTATCAGGAGAAAGTCGAACAAAAATTTAATACCATGTGAACATGGGAGATACCCAGGAAGACTAAGTAATGCTCCAAAACAGAAACCGAGCAGGGCCCTGTGGGGAGCCTTGGCATGGATGCCTTTTTGTCCCCCATTTCTTGTAGGCAAGACTCCAGCCTCCATAACCTTCCCTGAGTTCCAAAGGGCAGATTCAAATAGTTGCTAATCAAGAGAGGGGCAGACATGAAACCACCAGATTAAAGGGACTAGAGAATCTCATCAAGTTTAGGAGACCCTACACTTGAGGCCCTGCACACACCCTAATCTTGTTAGCAACCCCACCCTTTTGAAACTTTACAGAAGAAAGAAGAATGCAAGACTGTTCCTGTCTTGATCTTTATTGCATACCCCTGACCACTATAAGACTATAAGACCTCTCCCTATTCCCCAGGGAGGGGGGCACACTTCTTGAGGCACTGGCTTACTGTGTTCCCTCTTTGCCTGTCAAAGAAATAAAGCCACCCTTTCTTTCTCCTCCAAAACTCTGCCTCCCTATCTCATTTTTGCATCAGTGTACAGATAGCCAATATTTTGGCATCAAAATGTCCGAAATCCTCACTTTAAATACTATCTTCAGCTAAAGACAAAAAGGATGTTGAGGGTGGCAAGAGTCAGTTACAGGAGGGACCAGGAAAAGCAGAGTAAACAAGAGTGATTGTGATGCAGATTTAAGTCATTGCCTTCTCCATTGATAAGCATTTCTAGAGATTTGGTCATCTTCCTCTTCCAGGTACTGAGAGGTAGACACCCTTGGGAATGGAGGTTACCTTTACAAATGTACATGTTTCTTACAAAAGGGTAATTCCTACTTGGTTTCCATAGTTTTTCCCATGCCCAGTGTTTATTAGAAGATAACCAGTTTAAAATAATTAATATGTCAAGCAGACACACTTTGGGGTAACAAATTCTCCTGCCCTACACCTCTATGTGGTGATGATCTTGGGGGGACCTCAGCCTGCAGGGGCTTGAAGCAGGATTTTAGTTCCCGGCCAAAGACTGAATTCAGGCTGCAGCAGTGAGAGTGCTGAATCCTAGCCACTAGACCACCAGGGGCAGTGGCCAGTGACAAGGCCCTGGCCCACTGGCTTTGTAGAAGTGAATTTCCACAAATAGAGGGAAAGTAGTGAAATAAGTAAAGTGTTTATTTGGAGGAAAAAGAGTACGTGTGAATAGACTCACATGGGTGAGCTCAGAGAGAGAATCATGTGCTTGTGGTAGTTTGAATCCCTTATATGGGGCATTTCTTCCGAGTTTCCTCTGGCCAGTCATCTTTGCCTTGCTCTGAGTTAGTATTTGGTTTATCTCAGGGTCCTCCCCTGTGTGCACATGCATCTCTTAGCCAAGACGGATTCTAGCAAAGAGGCTTATGGGTAGGTTGACATCACCTACTGTTGGGTGGTGCTCCTTTGGTCCCCGAGGAGCCTTACTGCACCTGTGTAGTCAGGAAGGTCTTCTTGACTCCAAGAATGAGGAATATATGGTCTCTTTATCTCTTATCTGGGCAGGGCTCAGCTCCTCTCTGCCCCTGCTATTATCTTTATCTTCGAGTATCTGTCCACAGGGGACAAACTCCAGCTGCTCAGCCTGGGGCCCATCTATCTCCTGCCTCAGTGATATAAGCAGAGGAATGGAGGGTAAATGTTTGGACATTTTTGTAGAAACCTGACACTGCCCCAGCATCCCTGCGTGTCATCAGGGGACTCAATGAGCAGGTATGGACCAGTTCAGGGGCTGTTGGACTCTGGTGGGTGGGAGCCACAGACTAGCCACAAGTGCAGGACTATGTTAGGACATGTGACCTTTACGGCTGACTTGTCAACTATAAGGCGAGCTTCTGCATCTGAAAAAAATGGGAGCATTTAGTCTACAACATCTGATGTTTATGATCATTATAATTTTAAATTAAGCCAGTGTTAATGTTATTAGCTAAAGCAACTAAGTGAAATTTTTTTTTTTTTTTTTTTGCGGTACGCGGGCCTCTCACTGTTGTGGCCTCTCCCGTTGTGGAGCGCAGGCTCCGGATGCGCAGGCTCAGCGGCCATGGCTCACGGGCCCAGCCGCTCCGTGGCAGTGGGATCTTCCCGGACCAGGGCACGAACCCGTGTCCCCTGCATCGGCAGGCGGACTCTCAACCACTGCGCCACCAGGGAAGCCCTAAGTGAAATTTTTAAAATAGATCTTTATTGGAGTATAATTGCTTCACAATGTTGTGTTACTTTCTGTTGTACAACAAAGTGAATCAGTCATATGCATACATATGTCCCTATATCCCCTCCCTCTTGAGCCTCCCTCCCATCCTCACTATCCCACCCCTCTAGATCATTGCAAAGCACCGAGCTGATCTCCTTGTGCTATATGGCTGCTTCCCATTAGCTATTTTACATTCAGTAGTGTATATATGTTGATGCTACTCTCACTTCACCTCAGCTTCCCCCTCCCACCCCGTGTCCTCAAGTCCATTCTCTGTCCTCAAGTCCATTCTCTATGTCTACATCTTTATTCTTGCCTTGTAACTAAGTTCATCAGTACCATTTTTTTTTTAGATTCCATATATATGTGTTAGCATATGGTATTTGTTTTTCTGATTTACTTCACTCTGTACGACAGACTCTAGGTCCATCCACCTCACTACAAATGACCCAGTTTCATTCCTTTTTATGGCCGAGTAATATTCCATTGTATATATGTGCCACATCTTCTTTATCCATTCATCTGTCGATGGACACTTAGGCTGCTTCCATGTCCTGGCTATTGTAAATTGAACTGCAATGGACATTGTGGTACATGACTCTTTTTGAATTATGGTTTTCTTAGGGTATATGCCCAGTAGTGGGATTTCTGGGTCATACAGTAGTTCTATTTTTAGTTTTTTAAGGAACCTCCGTACTGTTTTCCATAGTGGTTGTATCAATTTACATTCCCACCAACAGGGCAGGAGGGTTCCCTTTTCACCACACCCTTTCCAACATTTATTGTTTCTAGATTTTTTGATAATTACCATTCTGACCAGTGTGAGGTGATACCTCATTGTAGTATTCATTTACATTTCTCTAATAATTAGTGATGTTGATGTTTCATGTGCCTCTTGGCCATCTGTATGTCTTCCTTGGTGAATTGTCTATTTAGGTCTTCCATCCATTTTTTAACTAGATTGGTTTTTGGTTTTTGATATTGAGCTCCATGAGCTGTTTGTATATTCTGGAGGTTAATCCTTTGTCCGTTGTTCCATTTGCAAATATTTTCTCCCATTCTGAGGGTTGTCTTTTTGTCTTGTTTATGGTTTCCTTTGCTGTGAAAAAGCTTTTAAGTTTAATGAAGTCCCATTTGTTTATTTTTGTTTTTATTTCCATTACTCTAGGAGGTGGTTCAAAAAAGATCTTGCTGTGGTTTATGTCAAAGAGTGGTTTTCCTAAGTTTTCCTCTAAGAGTTTTATAGTGTCTGGTTTTACATTTAAGTCTTTAATCTATTTGGAGTTTATTTTTGTGTATGGTGTTAGGGAGTGTTCTAATTTCATTCTTTTATATGTAGCTGCCCCGTTTTCTCAGTACCACTTATTGAAGAGGCTGTTTTTCTCCATTGTATGTTCTTGCATCCTCTGTCATAAATTAGGTACCCAATTTATGCATGGGTTTATCTCTGAGAATTCCATCCTGTACAATTGATCTATATTTCTGTTTTTGTGCCAGTACCATACTGTCTTGACTACTGTAGCTTTGTGCCAACAACCAGGAAAGGAGAAATCAACAGTAACACAATAATAATAGGGGACTTTAACACCCCACTTACACCAATGGACAGATCTTCCAAACAGAAAATAAATAAGGAAACACAAGCTTTAAATGACACAATAGACCAGATAGACTTAATTGATATTTATAGAACATTTCACCCCAAAGTGGCAGAATACACTTTCTTCTCAAGTGCACATGGAACATTCTCCAGGATAGATCACATCTTGGGTCACAAATCAAGCCTCTGAAAATTTAAGAAAATTGAAATCCTATCAAGCATCTTTTCTGACCACAACAGCTGTGAAATTGGAAATCAATTACAGGAGAAAAACTGTAAAAAACACAAATACATGGAGGCTAAACAGTGTGCTACTAAGTAACCAAGAGATCACTGAACAAATCAAAGAGGAAATAAAAAAAAAAAACATAGAAACAAATGACAATGAAAACACAACAACCCAAAACCTGTGGTTTACAGCAAAAGCAGTTCTAAGAGGGACGTTTATAGCAATTCAATCTCACCTCAAGAAACAAGAAAAATCTCAAACAATCTAACCTTACACCTAAAGTAATGAAAGAAAGAAGATCAAAGAAAACCCAAAGTCAGTAGAAGGAAAGAAATCATAAAGGTCATAGCAGAAATAAATGAAATAGAAACAAAGAAAACAATAGCAACTATCTATAAAACTAAAAGCTGGTTCTTTGAGAAGATAAACAAAATTGATAAACCTTTAGCCAGACTCATCAAGAAAAAAGCGAGAAGACGCAAATCAATAAAATTAGAAATGAAAAAGGAGAAGTAACAACCAACACTGCAGAAATACAAAGGATTATAAGAGACTACTACAAACAACTATATGCCACTAAAATTGACAACCATGAAGAAATGGACAAATTCTTCGAAAGGTACAATTTTCCAAGACTGAACCAGGAAGAAATAGAAAATAGAAACAGACCTATCAAACAAGTAATGAAATTGAAACTATAATTAAAAATCTTCCAACAAACAAAAGTCCAGGACCAAATGGCTTCACAGGTGAATTCTATCAAACATTTAGAGAAGAGCTAACACTAATCCTTCTCAAGCTCTTCCAAAAAATTGCAGAGGGAAAAACACTCCCAAATTCATTCTACAAAGCCACCATCACCCTGATACCAAAACCCGAAAAAAATATCACAAAAAAGGAAAATTATAGACTAATATCACTGATGAACCTAGATGCAAATATCCTGAACAAACTACTAGCAAACAGAATCCAGCAGCACATTAAAAGGATCATACACCATGATCAAGTGGGATTTATCCCAGGGATGCAAGAATTCTTCAGTATATGCAAATCAATCAATGTGATACACCACATTAACAAATTAAGGAATAAAAATCACATGATCATCTCAATAGATTCCGAAAGAGCTTTTTACAAAATTCAACACGGATTTATGATAAAAACTCTCCAGAAAGTAGGCATAGAGGGAACTTACCTCAACATAATAAAGGCCATATATGACAAACCCACAGCAAGCATCATACTCAATGGTGAAAAACTGAAAGCATTTCCACTAAGATCGGGAACATGACAAGGATGTCCATTCCGGCCACTCTTATTCAATATAGTTTTGGAAGTCCTAGCCATGGCAATCATAGAAGAAAAAGAAATAAAAGGAATCCAAATTGGAAAAGAAGAAGTAAAATAGTCACTGTTTGCAGATGACATGATACTATACATAGAAAATCCTAAAGATGCTGCCAGAAAACTACTAGAACTATCAATGAATTTGGTAAGGTTGCAGGATACAAAATTAATGCACAGAAATCTCTGGCATTCCTATACACCAACAACCAAAAAATCAGACAGAGAAATTAAGGAAACACTCCCATTTACCATTGCAACCAAAAGAATAAAATATCTAGGAATAAAGCTGCCTAAGGAGGCAAAAGACTTGTACTCAGAAAACTATAAAACACTGATGAAAGAAATCAAAGATGACATAAACAGATGGAGAAATATACCATGTTCTTGGATTGGAAGAATAAGTATTGTGAAAATGAATATACTACCCAAAGCAATCTACAGATTCAGTGCAATCCCTATCAAACTACCAATGGCATTCTTCACAGAATTAGAACAAAAAATTTGACAATTCGTATAGGAACACAAAGGACCCTGAATAGCCAAAGCAATCTTGAGAAAGAAAAATGGAGTTGGAGGAGTCAGGCTTCCTGACTTCAGCTAAGCGAAATTTGTAGTGTTTATTTTATATCCTAATTTGCTGATAGTGAAACAAGTTTTATTGGAGTTTTTTGAACCAAGAAAAGACACACATTGTAAGCCAAGTGGTGATGATGTGTTTCCGAGGACATGAAGATGTCACCCATACCCACCCATGAGACCTAAAGAATCCTTGCCTTGATTTATCTCCATGTTTATTTCAACAGCTGTGCTTCAAGAAACCTGCAGTGCTCACCCGCCCTGAATGGCTCTGACTTGATCAGAGGAATGCACCTGCATGGATGAGACGTGGAGGTGTCCGTCCAAGAGTTCCCTTTGCTACAGTACTGTGCTAAAGTCTCCATCCAGGGGGGGATTTGTAGTCTGCTGGGCACAATTCCTGCTGTGTGCAAAGAAACCTGGAAAACTGGGTATGCCCCAGCTGCCCCTGGAAATCTCTGTCCCTTTCCTAAATCTATCCACGGCTTTTTTTATTGAGAAAGTTTTGCTTTCTCCTCCAAAATGTCAGCAGACTTCAGTAATGTATCTAAAGACAGAGAAATTGATTAGAACAATTCACCGGGTTTTCTACCTTCTCCAGTTTCCATGCTCTTTGTGGCTCCTACTACCAAGAAATGGGGTTCATTTTCCGTCTCTGTGAATCTGGTTTGGCCTTTTAATGTGTATTGGCTGATAGAATGCAGAGGAAGTAAAGGTGTGTCTGTTTTGACTCTAGGCTTCAAGGGGACTTGTGTGCTCCTCCCTTGGAGCCCTCCTGAGCTTGGGCTGGTCTGAAGGGTGATAGGAGACAGGCTCACAGCCCGCCTGCTCCCAGACTAGTGAAGACTTCTTGCAGAGCTGGTTCCTTCCTGAACAAACAGCCAGAATGGATGGAGTCCGGCCTAGTTGTCAGAACTGACCAGCTGACCAGAAGACTACAGAGCATTCATCAATAGTTGTTATCAGCCCTTAAGTTGAGGGATAATGTAAAACCTGTGAATGATATAAAGATTAAGGTGATACATTTGAGATGATTCTTTTTATAATGTGAAAGCTGATCACAAATACTGGTATTACATTCTGATGTGTGATAGTTATTGAGTAGGAAAGTTCTGCCAAGAATGTTTAAACTTCAGGGCAAATTCTGAGTGTTTCTTCAGATAAGAAGCCAGTTTAGTTCCACCTTTTCCATGATGTGACTTGGAGAAACAGATCTGCTCACTAGTCTGTTATCCTCAGGATTTTCAATGATCCTAGTACATAGGACTGCGGGTGGATGGTTTCTGTGGCAAGAGCCCACTGCAAATCCCACCTCAGTCCTTAAAGCTTCTGTCCAGATTGTTAGATTATTTTTTGTTCACTATAAATTATGATTTGGAATTCAGTTATCCTATTTCTAGTCTATCTAGCTTTGCCATTAACCTTTTGGCAAACATGTTTAAATATATTTTTCTATCAACATTAAGAAGTAATGAGAGCTCTTGTAATTTCAGAGGGAATGTTTAGCTGCTTTAGAAGACATTTTGTCAGTTTCTCAAAATGATAAATGTAGAGTTATCACATGACCCATCAATTCCACTCCTAGGTATTGGACTTGAATTAAAAAAACTTGTGTGCAAATATTTAGGGCAGCACTATTCCTAATAGACAAAAAGTGGGGACGACCTAAGTGCCCATCAAGTGATGGAAGAATAAACAAAATGCATTCTCTCCATATGATGGAATATCATCTAGTCTTAAAGAAGAATGAAATACTGATTCATGCAACAATATGCTGAACTTCAAAACATTAACCAGAAACCATGAACATTGACTAGAATAACCAGATGGGATGGACCACATATTGTATGGTTCAGTTTAGATTAAATGTTCCAAATAGGGGACTTCCCTGGTGGTCCAGTGGTTAAGAATCTGCCTTCCAATGCAGGGGACGTTGGTTCAATCCCTGGTCAGGGAACTAAGATTCCACATGCTGTGGGGCAACTAAGCCAGCACGCTGCAACTACTGAACATGTGAGCCACAACTAGAGAGCTCATGTGCCGCAACTATAGAGCACACGTGCTATGGAGCCCACATGCCACCACTAGAGAGAAGCCTGGAAGAGCCCGCATGCCGCAACTAAGACCCAGACCCGATGCAGCCAAAAAATAAATAAATTAGAAATTAAAAAAAAAATGTTCCAAATAGGCAGATACACAGAGACAGAAAATAGATTGGTGGTTGCAAGGGGCTGGGGAGAAGTGGGTATAGCAATTACAAACGTGTGTGGTGTTCCTTTACACGGTGATAAATGTTCTGGAATTAGTGGTGATGGTTACACAAGTCAGTAAATATAATAAAAACTGAATTATATACTTTAAAATGGTGAACTTTATGATATTTGAATTGTATCTCAATAAAGCCATTATCTGAAGAAAAGAAGTGATCAGAATCTGTAAGCTTCATATCCTGAACAAGACAAGACCTTTAAATATTTCCAGGACCCTCTCTGCCCCTTTCCTTGGGTTTCTTCAAGGGACTATAAAACAAAGAATGTTGCCTGCCATTCAGTTCTACAAGGATCAAGTCATTAGCCATTGTAGTCGCTGACCCTGAAAGGAATTCAGGTCAAAAAACAGGATGAAGTATTCTGTGTTTTTGGATAAACGGGCCCCTAGATGGTTAAGATGCATATCTAAGGAAGAATTTCAGTGACCCCAGATTCTTTCATCTTCCCATACATAGAAAAGCACTAAAATCATTCATTTGAGATGTTCTTTGTGATTAACAATAATCTTTTACCAAGATGTATGCTTGACTACAGGTATTTCCCAGCCCAAAAAAAAAAAAAAATGTACATATACACTGGCTCCTCCTCTGTCTCTTCAGAGCAGTTTCTCAGACCTGCTGAGTGGCTGTCTTCTGGGCTACAGTCCTCAGTAAGGTCCCCGAATAAAACTGAAACTCACAGATCCCATGTTGTGTGTTTTTTATTTCAGTTGACTGGATTTTCCACCTACCCTGGCCCTGACCTAGATCATCCTTCCCATCAAATTCACAGCCCTGCAAAGTGAAGAAGGGGACATCTAAGTCAGGGCTGTCAGATTTCAAGTCCAGGCTATATATCCAATGATACCCACAAATTTCAAGATTTGAAATGGAGAAACATATGGAGAAACAAAAGCAAGAATGACAATTTTAGGATCACTGCTGTTACATATTCCTTAAAGCCAGTATTCACCAGGGCAAATGCCAACTTTGTGGTTGTGTATACATGTTGCAAAAGAGGGAAAGTGTTATTCTCTGTGATTTTCAACAGAGCAGAAGGGAAATATGGAGAGAAAGTATGTTTGAAAAATCGAACTTCAACTATCACTGCTTTCGTTTGTTTTCAGTCATGCTGTTCATTAAGATGTCCTAGATAAATCAAAGGAGGGCATGGCAATTTCTGTTTGTCAAAAAGTCTCCTAGGTCAAACTGCATTATTCAATTGCATTTGGTCTGTCGTGTGTGTCCCTATGAATGCATATAATACATGAATGTCCTGCTCTCCTGATAGATAACACATCTCCAGGGGATGGGGTCATGTCTGCTGTGTCTTCCACCTGGGGATGGGGTCATGTCTGCTGTGTCTTCCAGCTTGCCCAGTGACAGGAGCTGAGCCCTCAGCTGCCATGAAAGTCACAGCCACTATTGCCGTGTGGTCCCTGAGCCCTGTGGTCCTTGTTCACGGTCCTGGGACTCTCTCCACAGTCTGTCTTGGAGAAAGTTGTGGCTGAACCCACTACAGCCAATTCAGACCATTCTTTGGGATGACGAGGATCAAGGCCAGTGTGGATGAATCTGGGATCATGTTAAGTACTTTCTTGCTGTTCGGTACATTGAATATAGGGCTGCCTGCCGGAGTTAGCAATAAAAATATGGGACACCCCATTACATTTGAATTTCAGATAAATGACAAATAATGTTTTAGTATGTCCCAAATATTTCGAATTTAACTGGGTGCCCTGTATTTTATCTGGCAACCCTAACTGGCTGATATTTCTATATCAGAGATAGCATAGAATCATAGAGTTAAATGGGACCTTTAGTGCTTATTTACTGACCGCATTACTTTAGTCAAAATATATCTGAACAGACCTAAGTAGGATTAGAACCTACCCCTCTTAATAAACTCTTTTACTTCAAGGGAATTCTAGCTTCTATCTTAAGTCTACTCTTGTGATATTATTATTATTATTTAAATTTTTGCATCTCAGTTTATTCCTCTGTAAAATGGGAATATTAACATCCACTTCCTTGGTTTGCTGTGAACCTTAAAATGAATTAATGTATACAAAGTGCCTAGCACAATATCTAGCACATGATAGATGCTCAAAACATTTTAGAAACCTCCATCCTTTCTGTTCTTACAGTGAAGTTAGCAATGTCATTAAAACAGATCAGTAAAAACATATCTCCATTCCCTCCAATTCTCTTGTGATATTATTAATCCTTGTGTGTGTATGAACATGTGTGTGCATGTGCACATGTGGGTGTGCATGCCTATAAATGCATGTGTACAAGTCTGTACATACACCTGTGTGCATGTTTATATGTGTGTGTGTGTTTGTGTGCGTGTCCACGTGGCTGGTAGAAAGAAAGAGCATCTGAGTTCCATCCCTCTGCAGAACAAAGAAGCTTGCAGACCTGGATTAGGCCCTGTACCAGCCTTGTCTTGTCTTGTGCCATTTGTGAGCATTGGAATCACTGGTGAGTCACAGGGCCTGGCAGAATGGGATGTTTTGTAACAGTCTCAGAGAATAGAAGATGAGCTTAACAAAGACATATTTATTCCAAACTCTCAAGCTAGATCTCTTCAGAAAATGAAAGGTAAGATGACAAAAACATGCCAAATGATACTTTTAAAGACAGGAGTATTGTGTTTCTTGCATCTTAATATATAATTTACTGAACTGAAATGTCAGTCACTATAAATTCCCTTTTTTTGAGGTGTATAAACATCCTAAAAAGAGAAATGAAGGAAGCACTCATGAACAACTCTTGCCAGGAGTCTGTTTATGAGGAAATTTTTTTGCATGTTGAAGTGTGGCTACTACCAAATTTAATAGAAGTTTATTCCTATATATGGAGAAAGAAATGTATATTTTGACCTTCAGAGAAGAAAAAGGCACTTGGTGGCCTTATCCAATTTCATGGCAGACATCTATATAAATTACGTAACTTGCTCTCGAGAACAGCAGGGTGTTCTGTTAATATTTTCTTTCCCTTGGTTTAGGTCCAAGGTTAAGACATTGATGCAGCTGAATGGAAAGAACATTTTCATTATTACCTTCTTCAAGTTTTTATCCATGTAAATTGTTTTCCCCAGGGAATAGAAAAGAGTGGTATAAATCATTGGCTGGTTGCCATTGACGCTCCAGCTGTTTCTATATCTTCCAGTGCACTAGGAGGGATGTTACCCTCAGGATCTCCTTTTCTCCCCATCTCTTGGTTAAGTTGGATTTAAAGTAAGTGAGGGGGCTTCCCTGGTGGCGCAGTGGTTGAGAGTCCGCCTGCCGATGCAGGGGACGCGGGTTCGTGCCCCGGTCGTGCCCCGGTCTGGGAAGATCCCACATGCCGCGGCGCGGCTGGGCCCGTGAGCCATGGCCGCTGAGCCTGTGCTCCGCAACGGGAGAGGCCACAACAGTGAGAGGCCCGCGAAACGCAAAAAAAAAAAAAAAAAAAAAAAAAGATCTAAAATAAGTGAGGACCTTTATTCTAATTCAAAGGTGATGTTTCTGCTTTGAATTTCTGCAAAGGCAGTTCCTCATTCCTGCTGCACAGACTCTGGCCCAGTGTCCGCTCTCTCCTGGAATTATCATGTTTTTAGTAGAATTCCAAAACTCTTTATTTGCTAAGTTCAATATCTATCATCTCTGGGTCTATTTATTTTGACCCCCCACCCCATCCCCTGGTTTTGGATTATATTTTCCTGCTCCTTTGTATATTTAGTAATTTTTTATTGTATGTTGGATATTGTGTATATTCTGTTGTGAGTCTGAATTATGCTGATTTCCTCTAAAGAGTGTTGAGTTTTGTACTGACAAGCAGTCAGTTTAGTAGCAGCTAAACATTATCCACTGGGGTTTGGTTTTGAGCTTTATGAAGTTAGGCCAAGAGTATCACTTAGCAGGTCTGGAGAAGCAGAGCTAGAGCAGGGTTTCCCAACAGTGGCATGATTGAATTCTCTGTATTGAGGGGGGGCTTGTCCTGGCATCACTAACCTCTATTCACTAGATACAAGTAGCATCCTCACAGTTGTGACAACCAAAAATAGCTCTAAATATTGCTAAGTGTCCTCTGGGAGATATAATTGCCTCCTGTTGAGAACTGCTAGGTTAGATAACACTACACCACTTTAGCTATGACACTTTAGTAAACCTTTTTGGGATCTCAGTGGAATGCTTGGGATGTATAGCCGACCTCACTGCTCTGGATGTTGGAACTTTAGTCTCCATTCAGCCCACAAACCCCAGCAGTTGTTCTCTGAGAGGCCTCATGGGGTCTCATTCTATGGAAGAGAAGCTTAATATTTGGCCAAAAATTCAAGGGGACCCTCAGGCAGACATATAGATCTTTCTCTCTGTGAAGCTCCCCTTCCCCTTGTGTCTTGCTCTACAGATTTTATTCTCTTTAGCAGCTTAGAACTCATCTTTCCCTCTGGGCTTTATCCTTCTCCCTGAAGTTTGAAAAATGCCCCAGGCAGAAAGCTTGAATGTATGTAAAGCTCAATCCTTGGATTTCTCTTCTCTTTAGTATCAGAGTCCTGTGTGGTCTGCTTTTCAGTGCCTGAAAACAACAGCTTCATATAATTTGTCCATTTTTATAAGTCATTACAGTGGGAGTTAAGTCTGACAATCATGACTCTATCTTAGGAAGTTACTTGGCTGTCTCTTCACTCTAATACCATATTTTTCAATTGATGATTAATTATTTAAATGGACACAGTTACTATTATGCATGAAGAGAAAAAGATGCCAGCCAGACAAAACAAAAGCAGCACATAACTGAAAAAATCCAATATTTCGTATGTTTGAAGTACTTTCAGTGAACAAGTCTGACATTTAAACCTCTTTATTTTAGAGTTCATTTGACTCTCAGGAGCTGGAATGAATTCATGGCACTGTATTATAACATAATTGTCATCTGTATGCCATGGAATTGAGTTCTATTCAATTATTTATCAAATGCTTATCTATAGAAAACAGATCACTTGATAATCCAAACTTCTTTTCCAAATGAAGAAATTGAGATCCAATGAGGGCAGATGGCTTCACAGAGTCACACGGAGGGTAAATCTCAGAGTTGGGTGTTGAAGTCAGGTTTCTTTCTCATCTTTCCTCTGCTCAGTTTACCAGGCTCACATCTTGGACCTCTGAAGCTCTTCCTTACGCTACCCACAAATGCGCTCTGGACATAAAAAGGGAAGAGCTTGGGGGGTCTCTTCTCTGTTTCTTTTTTGGTTGGTTCAATAAAATTTCTGTAACAAAGAGATCTTTGCTATAATGGGAAGCACTTTGGCTTGGAAGATGAGCGATATGGATTCCACTCTTAGTGCGATGACCCCATGATTGGATAAGTGATTGGTTTATCGCTCTGGATTTCAGTTTCCTCACACCTAAAATAAGGAACTGGGTTATATTATTTCTAATGTTCCTACCAGTTCTAACACCCAATAGAGTATTGGAACATGGCACATGTTTACCTCTTTGAAGAAGGTAATAAAAGTGGAAGGGAATCAGTGTTGTGTTTTATCCCTGTGACTGAATAAGTAAACATCTATGATTATGGGAGAATTGTTTCTTCCTGGGGTGTGTGTGTGTGTGAGTGTGTGTGTGTTTTGGGGAGAATAAAGAGGGAGTGTAAGCAGCATTATGGAATTTTTAAGGGTAATTTGGGATGTGTGTAAGAAAGCTGACAACATGTAATATTTAATGAAACTATTAGAACAGTAAATCCTCAAGACCAAGAGAGGCTGTGATATTTTCCCATTTGAAGCCTACACAATTTACTAAAGTGTCTGCTTATTAAAACTACGGCTTTCTGTATTTTTCCTTTCTGTTTTCAGGAAAGGAACACATTTTTAAGCACTTTAAGTTCTTATGGAAATGAACTGTGTAGTGGCATGTCATGTTTAAAAATACACTTAAAATCTTTTAGGCATCTTTTTTTTTTCCTTTGCTTTGTGCTAGGTTACCTTGCACATAAATAGTATATCATATTGATAATATTGGTGAGGTTAGAAGTGCTATAAGTGAGGTCAAAGCAAGAAGCAGAAACAGTGCAACTAGAATTGAAAACTTGAAGATAAAATATAAAAGAAATGTTCCTTTGTATCTTAGTGTTTCACTTATAAGTTATTTCCCCAAGTACTTCCAGTAGATATAACTCTGTGATTCCCATATTAAGCTTGTCTTCTTCAATGTACAGGGATAGATTTATTGAGCTGATAATATTTGCTCACCCTACTTTTTACTGATGATTTATTTAAACTCTTCAACTAATTTAACTTTAATAAAAAAGGAAATTTGCACATTGCTTTTTGAAGCTAGATCCATCATCTCCAAAAACTATTGCAGTATTCAAGATTAGTGCAAAAGTGGCAATAACTGTTACTGGATTTAATTAAAAACAACAAATCATTTGGTCAGTAGTAATGGATGCTCCAAACAGCCCATTAGATACACGGCTATTTAAGGAGCCAATATTTTAATCTCAAAATATCCAAGTTGACGAGATCATTGAGCTGATGGCTACTCAATAAAATGATGCCTTTCCTTTGATGTGGGGACCATGAAGTCTGGCTGGCCAGGGGGAGATGAAGTTGGTTTTTGCTCCCCTTTAATTGCAGTGTTAGAGAAAAAAAAAAGAAAACGAAACCCAGGATGCATTTTTATGGCAGAAGCTCAGTAACAGGATTTTCTGGGGAAGCCATTTCCTACTAATTATAGAATGTGCCCAGAGCTCTCCATGGTACCATGAAGTTTTCACTCAGCTCTGTCATACAGGGCAGGTCTGCAGACAAGAAAGTGTTGAATTTATGTGCAGCTATTCATAACACGATGGCCATTCATCTCTCCTTGGAATTTTCACAGGGCACACAACCTCACAGGCATTTTTCTCGTCCCCTTCCTCTCTCCTCCTCTTTGGCTCAGGAAACAGCTTAGGACCTGGTTATCTCGAGAATGAGCAGGGTGCAGGGCATGGCATAAAATGGCCGTAAGAGAAACATCTTTCTTTGAAATAAACAAACGGGATCTTTAGACTATTTGAACTAATAGGTGTTTCTACAAATCCTGAAGAGAAAATTATATAATGTCCATGAAAGTGTCTTAGAAACCATACTTTATATATGCGTGTGTGTGTGTAAAATATATGTGCATTATAGCTATTAAAATATATATCCATGCATAATGCATATATATATATATGCATTATACACTAAGGTAGACTGATTATTTTATGTAGATTTTACAGAGAAATTTTGCTAACACAGTTCAGGCAGATTGGCCCACGGACACATAAGACCAACCCTACAGCAGCCTTTGGCAAGCTCCATCCAGAACGTGTCCTTCCAGCCAGGTGCCTCAGAGGAGACCCCGTAGAGGCAGGTATGTGAGAACTGTCCCCATGTCCCAGGCACCTCCCAGTACTCACCCCTCACTTCCCCTCCTGACCTTCAGGCATCCTGTGACACTGTTTTCCCCTATGTTTTTATCTGTTTGACAAAAGCTTAATTATGAATGTTTTAGTATCAGCTAACTTGTAACCTCCTTGGGGATATCTGCTTTTAGAACAATAGATAATTGTAGAAAACATGGTGCCATGTCTTTTAGGACGTTTCAGTCCTCTTCCTTCAGCTAGAGCTCCAGTGGGAGCACAGGAGAAACAGACCCAGACAGGACATTCTCCTGATGGTTATAGTTGATTTCAAAGTTAGAGTTCCTTTCTAAGACATAAACTGGAGAGGTTTGTATCCCAAGTTTTTTTCCACTTATTTGTAAAGGCTAACAGCTAAAATGGAAAAGATGTGTGAATTTGGCCGACCCAACTATTTACTGAAGGTGGAAATAGGCCACTTAATATTAGGATGCAACTGTTGATGTAACTCTGAAAGAAAAATGGGAGCTTGGTCTTTGCAGGAAGCTTTTTGTTAATGCCAAGAGTTTGTAACAAAGGCACTGTTCCCTTTTTGCTGGGGCTGGGAAATTACAGGAAGTGAATTACAGCAGATTCCCCCGAGCAGGAGTCAAATTGATGGTGAGGATTCAGAGGGCAGCATTTGAAATTCATGGATTTCTAAATGTACAGACTGCATTCAGCATCTGATATTGCTCAAACTGTAGTTTTTATTTTTCTTCTGTAGCTTCCGCTTCGGAATTTTGTTTATACCTCCTGCCAAATGTAATATTCCAAGAGTAGAACATTACAGGCTCAATGACTAGAAACACCAAGGAGGATGGGCCGTGAACATGAACTCTTTTTTTTTTTTTTTTTTGCGTTACGTGGGCCTCTCACTATTGTGGCCTCTCCTGTTGCAGAGCACAGGCTCTGGACGCGCAGGCTCAGCGGCCATGGCTCACAGGCCCAGCCGCTCCGCAGCATGTGGGATCTTCCCAGACCGGGGCACGAACCCGTGTCCCCTGCATCGGCAGGCAGGCTCTCAACCGCTGCGCCACCAGGGAAGCCCGAACATGAACTCTTGTTGGCAGCAGAATGGAAGACACACAAGACATGGAGAGAAGAGCCTTCCTTGGTCTTGGACCAGGAGCCAGGCTTTGAAGAGCTCCATTTGCTGCAGCTTTATAATCCCTGAAAGCTGGAGGTCTCAAGAGCAGCCTGTTAAGTGGTTCTGAGCTGGAGGGGAGGTGGGGATGGGCTCCGGACCTGAGCCTCTGGCTGGAGGAGCCCCTCCTTGCTTTCAGAGGGTCTTGCAGACTCTGAGAGGTTGTTAAGCTTTGAAACCCATCAGATTCCTCCATGCATAAAAGCTGAGGTGCTTAGGAAATAGCCTCCCTGCCTGCTCCCCTAATTTTTCCTCCTCTCCACGATGGGGGGATGTCTGACCCTCTTGGAGAGAAGGCATTTCACTCACATGTGAGGGACCCATTCAAACAGTGGGACCGCAGCCAGTATATGGGTGTGGGAAGAGTCCTTGGAGGTCAAAAAAGGTCACCGCAAAATACCAAAGTTGTCAAAATTCACTGGGCTTGTGTTGGGGAGGGGATCCTTGGCCTTCCCACAGTAGCCCCCTCCCCCCACTCAGGGCTGTGCCAGGAGGTGCCCTTGGTGGGCTTCAACTCTTCCAGGCCCAGGACTGGGGGCTCGGACCCTTCCCGCAGCGATCAGAGCAGTGTAGACAGAGGCACAGAGCATCTGAAGAATAAATGGGTTAGAATACGCGTGAAAAAAGTGAAAAGACAGATAATCTATCAAGAACCAGGATTGAATGGAGGCTATTTTTTGGGAGAGGAGAAGAGGGGAAGGAGGAAGACAAAGAGAGAATAAGAAAAAGAATTTTTTTCTTATTCTCTTCTCTCTCTCCTTCTCCTCTCCCACTTCCTCCTTTCCCTCCCCATTCCCCTCTCCCTCTTCCTCCTCCCCCCTCCTCCTTCTTGTCCTCCTCTCCCCTCCTCCCCCTCCTCCCCCTTCCTCCCCCTCCTCCCTCTCATCCCTCCTCTTCTCCCGTCCTCCTCCCTCTCCTCCTCTCCCTCCCCATCCCACTCTCCCTCCTCCTCCTTGACCTCCTCTCCCCCTCCTCCCCCTCATCCCTCCTCTTCTCCCTCCCTCTTCTCCTCCTCCTCCTTCCCCCATCTCCATGAGATTAGAGTCACAGATGGGTGATTAGGAAACATTTGGGAGAGAAGCTGAGCACAAGGATGCTGAGTGCAGGACTGCAGGATGGAAATGGCCTGATGTTGACCTGAGGTGCCATCTGCCTGGAGGAGTGCTGAGCTTGATGGTGAAGAGTCTTCTCCTCCTCATTCCCTCACTTCCCTTCCAAGTGATCTTATCCAATGATCACTTCCTGAACACGTTATCTGCTGTAGGTAAACACGTTTTGCCTGCATATGTGAAAGGGTTTACAAACACCATTTGGCCACAGCAGAACCTAGAGAATCCATGAGTTCATCTGGTCAGTATTTCCTGAGTGTCTATAATGCCAACGTTCTACTGCGGAGGTTAAAAAAAAAAAAAAAGAAAGAAAAAGGAAAACACGTTTTGACCTGAAATAAATAGACTGCAGATATTTCTCCAGCAAAGATAGGATTATTCAGGGTCAGCAGAGAACTGCAATTTGAAATCTGCACCCATGGAGAGCCATGCTCAAGCCTGCTTGCAAGGGAAGGAGAACTCTTTTATAGAGGGGAAAAGGAATTTGGGGGGGGCATCCCCGAACAAAGAGGCCATGGCTTCTCATTGGCTGAGTCCTCATGGGGAAGGAAGAAGAGTCTTTCTTCCTCATTTTGGGCTCTGGTATTGTTGCAGGGCATGAGAGCCCCCACTGCTGGTCTCCCAACTCTATTTAATTGAGGTTTCTCTTAATTTCTTACAATAGACCTTATCCTGAAAGAACCTTTGGTTTGGAGAGAGAACTTCCTGCCTGACTACCTTCCACACCTGTTGTATTATTATTTTATTGTGTTTTTCTTTTGCCCCTGATTAATGTGCCAGCCACCATGCTATGCTCAAGGGCGATGAAGATCCCTACAGCAGCAACAAGCTCTCACATCCAGGCTTAGCTCTGGGGAAAGATGTTGTGGCAATGGCTAAGACAGGAGGCAGTTCTGGGTAGGCTGATCTCTTGAGAAAATTCCTAGGGAAAGTAAAATAAGGGTTCAGTTTATCAAAGCACATCTTTTGCCAGAGTTCTGCAAATACCCTGAGCAACATATTTAATTTTAATTGCTTTTTACTGAATCCCTGAATTCCTGTTGGACCCTAAAAAGAGAAGCACTGAAATACAGCAAGACCTTCCCCTTAAACAACCTATTTGAAACCACATTAAAAAGTTTTATTAGCACATGTCCAGCCTGATTTCTTTTGAAAGTCATATTTGCTAGAACAACCTTCTTCGGATGACTGATACCAGCACAAAGGACAGCCCCAGCATTCAGCATGGTGGTGGTAATTTGCACTCAGCAGACTTAATCTACTTGGGAAAGTGTCCTGGCAGGGCAGTCTTGGAGGTAAAGACCAGATACATTTCTCCCAGTTTACGACTGAACATTTGGTAACATTTACTCAGATTTTCCTGCTTTCAGTGCACAAAATAAGTCAGTTTGACTACTTTCCCTATGCAAAGTTATCCTATACAATCCTATTTTTGTGTTTTAAATGGCTCCAGTAGAAAGATCCAAAGTACTTAAACTTATCACTGAAAGTTTTGGTTCATGACGTGCAAAAATATGAATCCTTATTTCAAACAGAAAAACAAGGAAGTACTTGCTAAGTACACCAAGGAAATGGTTCAGTTATTTCTTGATTTCTAAAGCAGTAACTGATGGACCATTTTATTCAACCCCAAAGGAAGGAAAAGAAAAGACAACTATTCTGAGGCAAAAAAGAAATTATTTAGTTTCAGGGTTTTTTTTTCCAATTAAGATAAATTAGCTTTATCAAGATTTAAGAATCTTTTGGGAATATTGGATGCCTGTTCTGACACATAATTTATTTAAGTTTCTAAACTTAATTTGTTTATTTTAGGGAATTACTTTTAGATCTTTGATACAAAGTTAGGCTTGCTTATGATTTTGTCTATGTATAGATTCAAGAGTTGTTTTTTTTTAACTCAAAATTAAAATAAGATGCAAAGGTAGGGATGGGGGTAAAAGGAAGACTATGATTTGAACAATTTGAAATACATTTCATTTAAAATGGCCTATATCTTTTATGAAAGGCATATGATATTCAAGATTCTGTTTCCTTGTACCAAAACCAGGGACTCTGTATCAAAACATACTGCCACGATAACGCCATGTAAGAAGTAACAAAAATCTCAGTAGTATGCAATATGTGTTTGTACATCCTATGTCTGGGATTAGCTTTGCACGTTGCTAGGGGGCTTTGCTGTCTTGGCTGAGCTTGCTAACAATCCCAGAGTCAGCTGGGGATTGAGAGATGGAGACTGGCTTTGGCTGGTTGACTGAGGTGAGTGGGCTTGTGCCGCATGACCCTCATCCTCCATCAGGCTAGGCTGGGCACTTTTTCATGGTAATGCTATTAGCAAGAGAGATTAAGTGGAAACATGCAAAGATTCTTCAGGCTTAGGATCAGAATTGACATATCATACTTCAACTTCATAGACTAACTGCTTCTCAAGGCTGGCACAGATTCAAGGGTTGGGGAATAAGCTTTGCTCTTTTAGTGAGAGGAGCTTCAAAGTCACATGACAGAGTGTGAATAAAAAGGGGAGTGAAGAATGGACTCATTAATGCAATGAATTTACACAGCCTGTTATTAAAGAGTTGGGGTCAGGGTTATGATCTGAAGGTGGGCCAATGTGAGGCACTAGAAGGGATGAGATAGAGGGAAGGAAGGCCATTTGCCAGGGCCTCAAACTCTAAGTGAGCTTCAAAAATGACCCATGTTAATTCTTTGTTATTAGAATGAGTGTCTGGTATTTTCACAGTAAGTGATTTTGCTGTAGACATCTTTGCCACAAGCATTTTCGCCACAAGTATTTTTTGCCACATAACTAAGTAGTAACAAAATTTCAAGGCAATTTTGTCGTGAAAGATAAAATTACTGGTTGATAATTTGGTTTCATTTTTCCATTAGAGCAGTACAGTACTCCCATCTTTATATTCCATAAATCTTAGCCTTCATAATGGTCTATACAGTGACAAGTAGATATGGCAGTCTTAAAATAGTGGATGACAACTATATATATCAACTTGATAGAAAATACAGAGATAAAACCTACTGGAAGTGTGAAATAAGAGGGTGTAAACCAGATTGCATACTATACTAGAAAATGATAACATATCAGTTTACAAATCCTTTGGTGACTTGAAAGTGCAACGTTGAACTCACATTTCCCATAGAACTTTGGAAAATCTATCAACTTGACAATGTGCCAAGTATAAACAATAGTGCAGAAGGCTTTTGCAAGGCAATGCAAAGCTCAGTTTACAAATATGCACATAGTATTGGAAATTGATACCTCTCTTAATAAAGGAAGAAATTTTAGCAAAAAAGAACACGAGCAATGCCAAATGAGATGATAAATCAACAGGCAAAAAAAATTATAAAATACTATGAATGAAAGACTTGGAAGACAAGTGCTCAGGTAAACCCACAAAATAAAATCAGTTATTTGCACAGTATTGCCATGAATCTACACACATTTAAAACGTATTAGAATATTTTGTATTTTGCCATAATGTCTTTTAAATTTCACTATTCATTTCTCATTTCATTATGTCCTTTTAGAGTCCCTCTTTCATTTTTTGTTATTTTATCTTTTATGGAAAAATTGTCTTATGACCAATTAGCTATGAGGTGAAAATATTTGCAGTGAAAATGCTTGTGGCAAAGATGATTACAGGGAAAGTACCTAGAACAATAGAATGTTCTCCTCATTGATTCTTATCAATTTTGATATTGCATAAAGTACGTACTATTCAAGGATAGACTTTTTCTCAATAATTTTTACATTTTTAGAGAAAAAAAGTCCACAGTGGCAGGCTGCTTTTTTTCTTCTCACCTATTTTTATTTTTGTATCATGCTTACTGGACTTATTACCTGAAAGTGGCCTGGATGAGACCACTGATTAGGCTTGATTAAGGCAGACTTGTAGAGAACCAGCAGATTCCACCATTAGAGGGGCGGTGTCCACACTGAGAAGCACGACCATTGCTTGGCACAGATGGCTGCACTGGCTTGGCTGGACCAGAATGGAACAGAAGACAGGCACATTGGGAGCCAGGATAATGTGGCTTTTAAGTCTCTTCTGGAGTCAGAACACCCTCTTTGATTTCTGGCTCTAAAACCTACTAGCTGGAGTGACCTTAGCCAAGTTCCCTAATATCTTGGTACCTCAGTTTCCCCATCTTTCAAATAAAACTAGTTCGACTTTATGAGATTGGTTGGAAGTAAGTGCAATAATAAAAGTAAAGTATTTAACAGAGGCTGGGTGCATAATAAGCAAGACTTCCATTATGTAGTTGTCTGCTGTTGCTCTTCGGTTGGTTGGGGTTGGAGAAGGGAAAGAGCACTCTCTCAGCTGTGGGTGTAAGTGACAGAAGCACTGCACAAAGTGAGGATGGGTGGGAAGCAAGTTCTCATAGAGGTGGAGGGGAGGTGGGAGATAGCATAGATAACTCTGCCTGATCATCACTGCTGCCCAGGGTTGCCCCTATTTGTATATGCCCACTGCTTCATGGCAAAATTGTGTCCTTCTCTTCTTTCTGTATAATTAACTTAAATTGAAAACTAGACCTTCCCATAAATGAGTCCAAACAATCACAGAAACTATATTAAATAAAGAACAACTAACCAATTTACAAGTATTCCTCAGATAGCAATTAGTTGCAACCATTTGCCATAAAGTAAAATACATTGCTTATCTAGAGAACCAAAATTAATTGTATTCCAAATTAGTTTCTATCTTAGGTTGTCAATTAGCTTTCCTTCCTACAAATCTTTTGTGGTTAAAGACATTTAAATGCTATTAGAAAATATCAGGATCACCGTTCCATTATTCTTACATTAATAATCATATTTTTCTCTCCCTGATGAGTAAACTGATTGATCTCAAATTATAAATGTGCATGATAGTCATCTCCCCCAAGTACAAGTCAGTTAGAGAGAAGCATTTTCCACTAAGTTCTATAACAAATTTGTCCCAAGGGCAACAGAAGAGACACCTGTGAGAGAGCCAAAGAATTTTTAGATAAGTGAGTTCAAAGACTAAGCAAAATGGGATAGATTTTTTATTTTTAAATTTAGTGTTTCTAGGTAAGGCAAATAGGAAATGATTCCTTGTCTCATTTGCCACCATCAGGCACATTTGGGTGTGTGGAGAAATATATTAACTGTATTAACTGTGTTTCCAGCTTCTGTTAACTTGATGCTTTAACATCTGCGCTGCATGTATATGCTGGACACTGCTTGTTCTGGACAACCCCATGCCATGACTGAGTCCCCTTGCCTCACCTCCTGCCACCTGCATCACCCCTCACACTCCTTAGGGGGCTTTTCTCCTAAGGTTCAATTTTCAAATGTAAACTAACCAGTCCAGAGTCTACACCCCAAATACCTCCTTTATGGAACTCACCCTCCAGACCACTATCCCCCTGCCCTAATCACCCCAGGGCCAGGTATCAGACAAGTAGGGACCGTCCCTATGCCCCAGACCCCATTGAAATTATCCAAATGCAAACCAGCCAACTGGAAGCCTGTTTACCTTGCCTCACCCATGTCTTCCTGTGGAAATCACAATGAAGGCTCTTGCCTATGCTTTTTCTCCTGCTCCCTCTGCCTCATGACCAACACTGGCACTTCTCTGTTTAGCCCCCACCACGCTGGCATGGTGTATCTCTTGGGATCTCTGAGTATAGTGACTGTCTTTTCAGTGGAAGTTGTCTCCTGATCTGTTGGACTTACTGCCTAAAAAATATGAAAACTCAGTTAAAGCCAGAAAAGAGCTGAGCTGGCAGATTCTGCTCATGAGGGTGTCTGCTGGGTGCCCAGGGAGAATGGGCTGGCAAGGGTGACATACTGCATGGATTATCCACAAGGCCATTGTAAATTCTGGAAGGTGTCCTGAGACATCAGAGAACAGAGCAAGTGGCAGAATCTCCATGTGCCCTGGCAAGGTGGTGGCAGGGGCCTAAGACTCCATATCTACCAAGACTTTTGTCTGGTAATGTGTTTTCCTGTCATCCAGGTTTATTGCTTATGTTTAAAGTTATTTATGGACGACTGGTTTCAGCTCTAACATGTAAAGAGCCTGAATATCATAACTCCCATCCTCACAAAAAGAAAAAAGCTGAACAAACTGAAATCAATGATTTTTTTTAGACCCATCAGAGAGTTGAGGTCACAAAGGCAAGCTGCCACCCCAAAACTGGAAAGACAAGTTGATTCAGAGAATCACAGCTGTAAGCAGCCAACCTGGAGCAGCCAGGGAAGCCAGTAATTAGTAGGAGCTGGGAAATTGCTGGAGGATGAGTGTAGATCAGCAGGAGAGTTAAAAACTCTGGAGCGGGTCAGGGGGACTTCCCTGGTGGAGCAGTAGTTAAGAATCTGCCTGCCAGTGCAGGGGACACAGGTTTGAGCCCTGGTCCAGGAAGATCTCACATGCTGCGGAGCAACTGAGCCCGTGTGCCACAACTACTGAGCCCGCATGCCACAACTACTGAAGCCCATGTGCCTAGAGCCCGTGCTCTGCAGCAAGAGAAGCCACTGCAATGAGAAGCCCGTGCACTGCATCGAAGAGTATACCCTGCTCACCGCAACTAGAGAAAGCCCACGCATAGCAAGGAAGACCCAATGCATCCAAAAAATACATAAATAAACAAATAAATTAATTTAAAAAAACAAACAAACTCTGGAAGGAAGTCGTCTTTGGGGACCCCCACAGTTTCATCTATTTTACCTATATGAGGTCCACAAGATTCTTGCAGTTAAAATCAAAGAAAATCTCATGCTTCAGGATGGGGGAGGGGAAAAGTAGCCATTTGAAATAAGCCCAGGGCATTCTCCATAGCAAAAGACTACTCTCAAGGGTAACTTCATTTTTTTTTTTACTTTTAAAAATTTTATTTATTTGTTTTATTTATTTATTTTTTAACATCTTATTGGAGTATAATTGCTTTACAACAGTGTGTTAGTTTCTGCTTTGTAACAAAGTGAATCAGTTATACATATACATATATCCCCATCTCTCCTCCCTCTTGAGTCTCCCTCCCACCCTCCCTATCCCACCCCTCCAGGCGGTCACAAAGCACCGAGCTGATCTCCCTGTGCTATGCAGTTGCTTCCCACTAGCTATCGATTTTACATTTGGTAGTGTATATATGTCCATGCCACTCTCTCACTTTGTCCCAGCTTACACTTCCCACTCCCCATGTCATAAAATCCATTCCCTATGTCTGCGTCTTTATTTTTTTTATTTTTTTATTTTTATTTTTTTTATTAGTTTCTGCTTTATAACAAAGTGAATCAGTCATACATATACATCTGTTCCCACATCCCTTCCCTCATGCATCTCCCTCCCTCCCACCCTCCCCATCCCACCCCTCCAGGCGGTCACAAAGCACCGAGCTGATCTCCCTGTGCTCTGCGGCTGCTTCCCACTATCTATCTACCTTACGTTTGGTAGTGTATATATGTCCATGCCTCTCTTTTGCTTTGTCACAGCTTACCCTTCCCCCTCCCCATATCCTCAAGTCCATTCTCAAGTAGGTCTGTGTCTTTATTCCCGTTTTACCCCAGGTTCTTCATGACATTTTTTTTTAATTCCATATATATGTGTTAGCATACGGTATTTGTCTTTCTCTTTCTGACTTACTTCACTCTGTATGACAGTCTCTAGGTCCATCCACCTCACTACAAACAACTCAATTTCGTTTCTTTTTATGGCTGAGTAATATTCCATTGTATATATGTGCCACATCTTCTTTATCCATTCATCTGTCAGTGGATACTTAGATTGATTCCATGTCCTGACTATTGTAAATAGAGCTGCAATGAACACTGTGGTACATGGCTCTTTTTGAATTATGGTTTTCTCAGGGTATATGCCCAGTAGTGGGATTGCAGGGTCATACGGTAGTTCTCTTTTTAGTTTTTTAAGGAACCTCCATCCTGTTCTCCATAGTGGTTGTACCAGTTTACATTCCCACCAACAGTGTAGGAGGGTTCCCTTTTCTCCACACCCTCTCCAGCATTTGTTTGTAGATTTGTTGATGATGGCCATTCTGACTGGTGTGAGGTGATACCTCATTGTAGTTTTGATTTGCATTTCTCTAATTATTAGTAATGTTGAGTATCCTTTCATGTGTTTGTTGGCAATCTGTATATCTTCTTTGGACAAATGTCAGTTTAGGTCTTCTGTCCATTTTTGGATTGGGTTGTTTGATTTTTTGATATTGAGCTGCATGAGCTGCTTGTATATTTTGGAGATTAATCCTTTGTCAGTTGCTTCATTTGCAAATATTTTCTCCCTCTCTGAGGGTTGTCTCTTCATCTTGTTTATGATTTCCTTTGCTGTGTAAAAGCTTTTAAGTTTCATTAGGCCCCATTTGTTTATTTTTCTTTTTATTTCCACTTCTCCATGAGGTGGGCCAAAAAGGATATTGCTGTGATTTATGTCACAGAGTGTTCTATGTTTTCCTCTAAGGGTTTTATAGTGTCTGGCCTTACATTTAGGTCTTTAATCCATTTTGAGTTTATTTTTGTGTATGGTGTTAGGGAGTGTTCTAATTTCATTCTTTTATGTGTAGCTGTCCAGTTTTCCCAGCACCATTTATTGAAGAGGCTGTCTTTTCTCCATCATATATTCTTGCCTCCTTTATCAAAGATAAGGTGACCATATGTGCATGGGTTTGTCTCTGGGCTTTCTATCCTGTTTCATTGATCTATATTTCTGTTTTTGTGCCAGTACCATACTGTCTTGATTACTGTAGCTTTGTAGTATAGTCTGAAGTCTGGGAGCCTGGTTCCTCCAGTTCTGTTTTTCTTTCTCAAGATTGCTTTGGCTATTCGGGATCTTTTGTGTTTCCATACAAATTGTAAAATTTTTTGTTCTAGTTCTGTGAAAAATGCCATTGGTAGTTTCATAGGGATTGCATTGAATGTGTAGATTGCCTTGGGTAGTATAGTCTTTTTCACAATGTTGATTTTTCCAATCTAAGAACATGGTATATCTCTCCATCTGTTTGTATCATATTCAATTTTTTCACCAGTGTCTTACAGTTTTCTGCATACAGGTCTTTTGTCTCCTTAGGTAGGTTTATTCCTAGGTATTTTATTCTTTTTGTTGCAATGGTAAATGGGATTGTTTCCTTAATTTCTCTCTCTGATTTTTCATCATTAGTGTATAGGAATGCAAGAGATTTCTGTGCATTAATTTTTCATCCTGCTACTTTGCCAAATTGATTGATTAGCTCTAGTAGTTTTCTGGTAGCGTCTTTAGGATTCTCTACGTATAGTATTATGTCATCTGCAAACAGTGACAGGTTTACTTCTTTTCTGATTTAGATTCCTTTTATTTCTTTTTCTTCTCTGATTGCTGTGGCTAAAACTCCCAAAACTATGTTGAATAATAGTGGTGAGAGTGGGCAAGCTTGTCTTGTTCCTGATCTTAATGGAAATGGTTTCAGTTTTTCACCATTGAGAACGATGTTGGCTGTGGGTTTGTCATATATGGCCTTTATTATGTTGAGGTAAGTGCCCTCTATGCCTACTTACTGGAGGGTTTTTATCATAAATGTGAGTTGAATTTTGTCGAAAGCTTCCTCTGCATCTATTGAGATGATCATATGGTTTTTCTCCTTCAATTTGTTAATATGGTGTATCACATTGATTTGCATATACTGAAGAATCTTTGCATTCCTGGGATAAACTTACTTGATCATGGTGTATTTTCCTTTCCATGTTCTGTTGGATTCTGTTTGATAGTATTTTGTTGAGGATTTTTGCATCTATGTTCATCAGTGATATTGGCCTGTAGTTTTCTTTCTTTGTGACATCTTTGGTTTTGGTATCACAGTGATGGTGGCCTTGTAGAATGAGTTTTGGAGTGTTCCTCCCTCTGCTATATTTTGGAAGAGTTTGAGAAGGCTAGGTGTTAGCTCTTCTCTCAATGTTTGATAGAATTCACCTGTGAAGCCCTCTGGTCTTGAGCTTTTGTTTGTTGGAAGATTTTTAATCACAGTTTCAATTTCAGTGCTTGTGATTGGTCTGTTCATATTTTCTGTTTATTCCTGGCTCTGTCTTGGAAGTTTGTACTTTTCTAAGATTTTGTCCATTTCTTCCACGTTGTCCATTTTATTGGCATATAGTTGCTTGTAGTAATCTCTGATGATCCTTTGTATTTCTGCAGTGTCGGTTGCTACTTTTCCTTTTTCATTTCTAATTCTATTTATTTGAGTCTGGTTAAAGGTTTAACAAGTTTGTTTATCTTCTCAAAGAATCAGCATTTAGTTTTATTGATCTTTGCTATTGTTCCCTTCATTTGTTTTTCATTTATTTCTGATCTGATCTTTATGATTTCTTTCCTTCTGTTAACTTTGAGCTTTTCTTGTTCTTCTTTCTCTAATTGCTTTAGGTGTAAGGTTAGGTTGTTTATTTGAGATGTTTCCTGTTTCTTGCGGTAGGATTGTATTGATATAAACTTCCCTATCAGAACTGCTTTTGCTGCATCGCAAAGGTTTTGGGTCATCGTCTTTTCATTGTCATTTGTCTCTAGGCATTTTTTGATTTCCTCTTTGATTTCTTCAGTGATCTCTTGGTTATTTAGTAACGTATTGTTTAGCCTCCATGTGTTTATGTTTTTTACTTTTTTTTCCTGTAATTCATTTCTAATCTCATAGCATTGTGGTCAGAAAAGATGCTTGATTTCAATTTTCTTAAATTTACTGAGGCTTGATTTGTGACCCAAGATGTTATCTGTCTTGGAGAATGTTCCATGCGCACTTGAGAAGAAAGTGTAATCTGCTGTTTTTGGATGGAATGTCTTATAAATATCAGTTAAATCTATGTGGTCTATTGTGTCATTTAAAGCTTCTGTTTCCTTATTTATTTTCATTTTGGATAATCTGTCCCTTGGTGTAAGTGAGGTGTTAAAACCCCCCACTATTATTGTGTTACTGTCAATTTCCTGTTTTATAGCTGTTAGCAGGTGCCTTATGTATTGAGGTGCGCCTATGTTGGGTGCATATATATTTATAATTGTTATATCTTCTTCTTGGATTGATCCCTTGATCATTATGTAGTGTCCTTCCTTTTCCCTTGTAACATTCTTTATTTTAAAGTCTACTTTATCTGATATGAGCATTGCTACTCCAGCTTTCTTTTGATTTCCATTTGCATAGAATATCTTTTTCCATCCCCTCTCTTTCAGTCTCTATGTGTCCCTAGGTCTGAAGTGGGTCTCTTGTAGGCAGCATATATGGTGGTCTTGATTCTGTATCCATTCAGCCAGTGTATGTCTTTTGGCTGGAGCATTTAATCCATTTACATTTAAGGTAGTTATTGATATGTGTGTTCCTATAACCACTTTTAAAATTATTTTGGGTTTGTCTTTGTAGGTCCTTTTCTTCTCTTGTGTTTCCTGCCTTGAGGAGTTCCTTTAGCATTTGTTGTAAAGCTGGTTTGGTGGTGCTGAATTCTAGCATTTGCTTGTCTGTAAAGGTTTTAATTTCTCCATCAAAATTAATGAGATCCTTGCTGGGTAGAGTAATCTTGGTTGTAGATTTTTCCCTTTCATCACTTTAAATATGTCCTGCCAGTCCCTTCTGGCTTGCAGAGTTTCTGCTGAATGATCAGCTGTTAACCTTATGGAGATTTCCTTGTATATTATTTGTTGTTTTTCCCTTGCTGCTTTTAATATTTTTTCTTTGTATTTAATTTTTGATAGTTTGATTAATATGTGCCTTGGTGTGTTTCTCCTTGGATTTATCCTGAATGGGACTCTCTGTGCTTCCTGGAATTGATTGACTATTTTCTTTCCCATATTAGGGAAGTTTTCAACTATAATCTCTTCAAATATTTTCTCAGTCCCTTTCTTTTTCTCTTCTTCTTCTGGGACCCCTATAATTCGAATGTTGTTGTGTTTAATGTTGTCCCAGAGGTCTCTGAGACTGTCCTCAATTATTTTCATTCTTTTTTCTTTATTCTGCTCTGCAGGAGTTACTTCCACTATTTTATCTTCCAGGTCACTTATCTGTTCTTCTGCCTCAGTTATTCTGCTATTGATTCCTTCTAGAGAATTTTTCATTTCATTTATTGTTTCGTTCATCATTGTTTGCTGTTTAGTTCTTCTAGGTCCTTGTTAAACGTTTCTTGTATTTTCTCCATTTTATTGCTAAGATTTTGGATCATCTTTACTGTCGTTACTCTGAATTCTTTTTCAGGTAGACTGCCTATTTCCTCTTCATTTGTTTGGTCTGGTGGGTTTTTACCTTGCTTCTTCATCTGCTGTGTGTTTTTCTGTCTTCTCATTTTGCTTAACTTACTGTGTTTGGGGTGTCCTTTTCACAGACTGCAGGTTCGTAGTTCCCATTGTTTTTGGTGTGTGTCCCCAGTGGCTAAAGTTGGTTCAGTGGGTTGTGTAGGCTTCCTGGTGGAGGGGACTAGTGCCTGTGTTCTGGTGGATGAGGCTGGATCTTGTCTTTCTAGTGGGCAGGTCCACGTCTGGTGGTGTGTTTTGGGGTGTCTGTGACCTTATTATGAATTTAGGCAGCCTCTCTGCTAATGGGTGGGGTTGTGTTCCTGTCCTGCTAGTTGTTTGGCATAGGGTGTCCAGCATTGGAGCTTGCTGGTCATTGAGTGGAGCTGGGTCTTAGCATTGAGATGGGGATCTCCTGGAGAGCTTTTGCTGCTTGATATTATATGGAGCCAGGAGGTCTCTGTTGGACCAATGTCCTGAACTTGGCTCTCCCATCTCAGAAGCTCAGGCCTTTTGGGAGGTCTGAGGTCTTCTGCTAGCATTCAGTAGGTGTTCTGTATGAGTTGTTCCACTTGTAAATGTATTTCTGATGTATTTGTGGGGAGGAAGGTGATCTCCACGTCTTATTCCTCTGCCATCTTGAAGGTCTCCTGCCACAGATTAAAATCTGGCTTCTTGGCAAGTGATTTATGCGAAGAGTACCATCAATTACATATTTCCAAGAGTATATGTCCTGGGAGTAGATCAAGTAAACAGATTTATCTTTCCTTCTACAGAAGAATAAAACCTTTTCCATCACCCTGCAAAGTGGGTGTAGGGCCACTTAGATGACAGCAGACATTCCCCACTTCATCCCCTGCTTTGCATCACGTCCTCATCTCTGCAGAACTCTAGGTCTTTCAACCAGGCCTCACCGCTAGCGAATCTCCTCAGCCTTGCACTTTCCACCACAAGGATAGTTTCCTCAAGGGTAACTTCTTTACCAAAGTAGTTATTTACTGTAATGTAATGTGTATATTTAATATAATCTGACCTGGAGGGAAGGGAATTAGATAATTCAGACCTGTACAGCCTTCCTGTCTCACTTAAGGGAAGAAAAAAAAAAGGCTAGGAAATGTTTCTGAAGGTCAGAGCCCAGGGACTCAAAACCACTAAAAACAAAATTTATAAGATTGTAGAATGCTTCCCCTCACCAACAAGTTACCATCACATCAGCAGGGCTTCAGGATAATAACAGTGGATTACAACCAAAAGAGCTGCAAGATAAAATTATTTAAGAGAGAGCTCTCAGGAAAACCAAAGATAAGAATGGAGGAAAAAAATCCCCAAAGAAAATAGAGAAAATTAAAGCCTTTGGCACCCACAGCTACAGCAAACATTAAATATCTAGCTTTCTAGTCAGATTAACATAAAACTTCATAATGAAAGCCTGATTACCTCAGTTCCTATTACCAGATACATCATATCCAGCTCAACAAGAAATTATAAAGTATGCTAGAAGACAAGAGCAAACACAATCTGAAGACACAAAACATGCTCTAGAACCAGTTCACGTATGACACCAATTTGGGGATTATCAGGCAGGGAATTTAAAATGAATATGCTAAATATGTTAAGGGCTTATTGGAAAAAGTATACAACATGTAAGAACAGATGGGTAGGGGGCGGAGTCAGGATGGTAGAGTGGTAGAGAACAGATGGGAGGATGCGGAGTTTGCATCTCCCTGCAGCTAGGACACCTACCAGATGCTGGTGTGGCGGTAACTCGACACCCAAGGGGATGGGAAGAAACCCTGATTGACTGGCCAGGTCCTGGGGGGACGTGAAGAAGGAGAAGTGGAGGCCAGACGGGACTGGTATCCCTGAGGGGTGATTGGGGGAGGGGAGGGGTTCCCACACCTGGAGGGACCCTTGGGGGTTCGGAGGATTGGGGGGAACATGGCTAGCATTTCCCCTGCCCAATCAGGCCCCAGGAAGCCTGTTGGGTTCCTGGGCTGGGTTCTCCAGCTTCTGGGGCCCCCTCCAGCCATGTGGGTCCTAGGGGCATGGTCGGCGGGGAAGAAGAGGAGAGGCGAACAGGGAGAGATTCTCTGGAATCAGAGGATTGAGGTGAACATGCCTCGAGTTTCCCCCACCCACTCGGGCTCAGGGAGCCAGCTGGGGTCCTGGGCCTGATCATCGGCACTCCAGGGTCCCTCCAGCCTGCTGAGCCTAATCCCTGCCCTACAAGGGCACTTTCCAGCTGCCTGGGTCTTAAGCCTAGACCCTGCCCACTGCCTAAACCTCACCCCTGCCTAAGCCCTGCACCCCACAGCCAAAGGCTTTTCTGGCTTTTTTCCCCCCCTCTTTTTGCTATTTGTGATTCTGTTTTACAGTCTGGTTGTCGTTTCATCAATATTTTTATTTTTTCTAACATATCTGTTAGTTTCTGGTCTTATTTTATTTTTTACTCTTTGTTATTGTTCTACTCCTTTTTTCTTTTACTTTTTTCTTTTTTGCCCCCCAGTGTACCTTGCAGGATATTGGTTCAGGGGCCGGGGGTCGGGCCTGAGCTCCTATGGTGGGAGCTCCAACCCGAGCCACTAGACTAACAGAGACCCTCAGACCCCAGGAAATATTCATCAGAGTGAGGTCTCCCAGAGATCCTCATCTCAGCACCAGGACCCAACTCTACCCAACAGCCTAAAACTCCAGTGCTGGAAGCCTCAGGCCAAATAACCAGTAAGATAGGAACACAATCCCACCTTTCAAAAAAAAAAAAAAACGTGACAACAAAAAAATATGTTACAGACAAAGGAGCAAGGTAAAAACCTACAAGACCAAATAAATGAAGAGGAAATAGGCAAACTACCTGGAAAAGAATTCAGAGTAATGATAACTAAGATGATCTAGAATCTCAGAAATAGAATGGAGGCATGGATTGAGAAAATGCAAGAAATGTTTAATAAAAATCTAGAAGAACTAAAGAACAAACAGTGATGAACAACACAATAATTGAAATGAAAAGTACACTAGAAGGAATCAATAGCAGAATAATTGAGGCAGAAAAATGAATAAGTGAGTTGGAAGACAGAATGGTGGAAATAACTGCTGAGGAGCAGAATAAAGAAAAAATAATGAAAATAATTGAAGACAATCCCAAAGACCTCTGGGACAACTCTAAACACACCAACATTCAACTTATAGGGGTCCCAGAAGAAGAGAAAGAGAAAGTGTCTGAGAAAATATTCAAAGAGATTATAGTTGAAAACTTCCCTAACATGGGAAAGGAAATAACCACCCAAGTCCAGGAAGCATAGAGAGTCCTATACAGGATAAACCGTAGGAGAAACACACAAAGACACATACTAATCAAACTAATAAAAAATAAATTCAAAGAAAAAATATTAAAAGAAGGAAGGGAAAAGCAAAAACTAACATACAAGAGAATCCCCATAAGGTTATCAACTGATTTTTCGGCAGAAACTCTGCAGGCCAGAAGGGAGGGGCAGGATATACTTAAGGTGATGAAAGAGAAAAACCTACAACCAAGATTACTCTAACCAGCAAGCATCTCATTCAGATTTGATGGAGAAATCAAAAGCTTTACAGACAAGTGAAAGCTAAGAGAATTCAGCACCATGAAACCAGCTTTACAACAAATGCTAAAGGAACTTCTCTAGGTGGGAAATACAAGAGAAGAAAAAGACCTACAAAAACAAACCTAAAATAATTAAGAAAATGGTAATAGAAACATACATATCAATAATGACCTTAAATGTAAATGGATTAAATGCTCCAAGCAAAAGACACAGGCTCGCTGAACAGATACATAAAGAAGACCCATATATATGCTGTCTACAAGAGACCCACTTCAGAACTAGGGACACATACAGACTGAAAGTGAGGGAATGGAAAAAGGAGTTCCATGCAAATGGAAATCAAAAGAAAGCTGGAATAGCAATACTCATTTCAGATAAAATAGACTAAAATACAGACTGTGACAAGAGATAAGGAAGGACACTACATAATGATCAAGGGATCAATCCAAGGAGAAGATATAAAAATTATAAATATTTATGCACCCAACATAGGAGCACCTCAATACATAAGGCAAATCAACAGGAACACAATAATAGTAGGGGATTTTAACACCCCGCTTACACCAATGGACATATCATCCAAACAGAAAATAAACAAGGAAACACAAACTTTAAATGACACAACAGACCAGATAGACTTAATTGATATTTATAGGACATTCCACCGGAAAGTGGCAGAATACACTTTCTTCGTAAGTGCACACAGAACATTCTCTAGGATAGGTCATATCTTGGGTCATGAATGAAGCCTCGAAAAATTTAATAAAATTCAACTCATATCAAGCATCTTTTCTGACCATGACACTATGAGATTAAAAATCAATTAGAGGAAAAAAACTTAAAAAACACAAATACATGGGGGCTAACCAGTGTGCTACTAAATAACCAAGACATAACTGAAGGAATCAAAGAGGAAATTAAAAAGTACATAAAAACAAATGGAAATGAAAACATGATGAACGAAAACCTGTGGTTCACAGCAAAAGCAGTTCTAAGAGGGAAGTTTACAGCAATTCAATTTCACTGCAAGAAACAAGGAAAATCTCCAATAAACAATCTAAGCTTACACCTAAAGCGATGAAAGAAAGAAGATCAAAGAAAACGCAAAAGAAACGAGGCAAAGGTCAATAAAACTAAAAGCTGGTTCTTGAGAAGATAAACAAAATTGATAAACCATTAGCCAGACTCATCAAGAAAAAAAGGGAGAAGGCTCAAATCAATAGAATTAGAAATGAAAAAGGAGAAGTAACAACTGACACTGCAGAAATACAAAAGATCATGAGAGGTTACTACAAGCAACTCTATGCCAATAAAATGGAAAACCTGCAAGAAATGGACAAATTCTTAGAAATGCACAACCTGCCATGGATGAATCAGGAAGAAATAGAAAATATAAATAGACCAATCACAAGCACTGAAATTGAAACTGTGATTAAAAATCTTCCAACAGGGCCTCCCTGGTGGCGCAGTGGTTGAGAGTCCGCCTGCCGATGCAGGGGATACGGGTTTGTGCCCCGGTCTGGGAGGATCCCATATGCCGTGGAGCGGCTGGGCCCGTGAGCCATGGCCACTGGGCCTGTGTGTCCGGAGCCTGTGCTCTGCAATGGGAGAGGCCACAACAGTGAGAGGCCCGCGTAACGCAAAAAAAAAAAAAAATATTATTCAACATAGTTTTGGAAGTTTTAGCCACAGCAATCAGAGAAGAAAAAGAAATAAAAATAATACAAATTGGAAAAGAAGTAAAACTGTCACTGTTTGCAGATGACATGACACTATACACGGAAAATCCTAAAGATGCCACCAGAAAATGACTAGAACTAATCAATGAACTTGGTAAGGTTGCAGGATAAAAAATCAATGCACAGAAATCTCTGGCTTTCCTATACACCAACACTGAAAGATCAGAAAGAGAAATTAAGGAAACAATCCCATTTACCATAGCAACAAAAAGAATAAATTACCTATGAATAAACATACCTAAGGAGGCAAAAGATCTGTACTCAGAAAACTATAAAATGCTGATGAAAGATATCAAAGATGACATAAACAGATGGAGAGATATACCATGTTCTTGGTTTGGAAGAATCACTATTGTGAAAGTGACTATACTATCCAAAGCAATCTACAGATTCAATGCAATCCTTATCAAATTACAAATGGCATTCTTCACAGAATTAGAACAAAACATTTTACAAGTTTATGGAGACACAAATGACACCCAATAGCCAAAGCTACCTTAAGAAAGAAAAACGGAGCTAGAGGAATCAGGGTCCCCAACTTCAAACTATACTACAAAGCTACAGTAATCAAGGTGGTATGGTACCAGCACAGAAACAGAAATATAGATAGTGGTACAGGATAGACAGCCCAGAGATAAACCCATGCACAAATGGTCACCTAATTTTTGACAAAGGAGACAAGAACATACAATGGAGAAAAGACAGCCTTTTCAATAAGTGGTGCTGGGAAAACTGGACAGCTACATGTAAAAGAATGAAATTAGAACACTCCCTAACATCATACACAAATATAAACTAAAAATTGTTTAAAAACCTAAATGTAAGACCAGACACTATAAAACTCTTAGAGGAAAACATAGGAAAAACACTCTTTGACATAAACCACAGCAAGATCTTTTTTGACCCACCTCCTAGAGCAATGAAAATAAAAAGAAAAGTAAAGAAATGGAACCTAATTAAAATGAAAAGCTTTTGCACAACAAAGGAAACCATAAACAAGATGAAAAGACAGCCCTCAGAATGGGAGAAAATATTTACAAATGAAGCAACAGACAAAGGATTAATCTCCAAAATATACAAAGAGCTCATGCAACTCAATACCAATAAAACCAAACAACCCAGTCAACAAATGGGCAGAAGACGTAAATAGACATTTCACCAAAGAAGACATACATATGGCCAAGAGGCACATTAAAAGATGCTCAATATTACTAATTATTAGACAAATGCAAATCAAATCTACAATGAGGTATCACCTCACACCAGTCAGAATGGCCATCATCAAAAAAATCTACAAACAATAAATGGAGAAGAGGGAATCCTCTTGTACTGTTGGTGGGAGTGTAAATTGATACAGTCACTGTGGAGAACCATATGGAGGTTATACTTTAAAAAATAAAAATAGGACTACCGAATGACCCAGCAATCCCACTCCTGGGCATATACCCAGAGAAAACCATAATTCAAAAAGAGTCATGTACCACAATGTTCATTGCAGCTCTATTTACAATAGCCAGGACATGGAAGCAACCTACGTGTCCATCCACAGATGAATGGATAAAGAAGATGTGACACATATATACAATGGAATATTACTCAGCCATAAAAAGAAATTAAATTGGGTCATTTGTAGAGATGTGGATGGACCTAGAGTCTGTCATACAGAGTGAAGTAAGCCAGAAAGAGAAAAACAAATAACATATATTAACACATATTTGTGTGGTCTAGAAAAATGGTACAGGTGAACCTATTTGCAGGGCAGGAATAGAGACACAGACATACAGAATGGACATGTGGACACAGGGGAGAGTGGAGGGTGAGACGAATTGGGAGATTAAGATTGACATATATGTACTACCATGTGTAAAATAGATAGCTAGTGGGAACATGCTTTAAAGCACGGGAAGCTCAGCTCAGTGCTCTGTGATGACCTAGATGGGTGGGATGGTGGAGTGGGAGGGAGGTCTAAGAGGGAGGGGATATAGGTATACATATAGCTGACTTACTTCATTGTACAACAGAAACTGACATAACATTGTAAAGCAATTATAGTCCAAGTAAAAACAAACAGATGGGTAATGTAAGCAGAGAGATGGAAACTCTAGGAAAGATTTGAAAGAAAATATTTAAAATAAAAAATACTGTAAAGAAATGAATAATGCCTTAGATGTGATCATCAGTAGACCTGACACACAGCTGAGGAAAATAATCAGTCATCTTGAAGATATTTTGATAGAAATTTCCCAAAATGAAATGAAAAGATCAAAAAACAAACAAACAAACCAACAAACAAAGAAAAGAAAAATTCAAGAACTGTGGGACAATTATGTAAGATGTAACATACATGTCCTGGAAATTCCAGAAAGAGAAGGAAGAGAGAAAGGAATAGAAGACATATATGGAGGAATAATGTCCAAGCATTTTCTAAAACTAATGACAGACACCAAGCCACAGATCCAGGAAGTTCAGAGAACACCATCAAGATGAATATCAAAAAAAATCTACAACTAGGTATAAAATATTCAAACTGCAGAAAACTTAAGACAAAGGAGCCATAAACAGAGGAAGGGAGGACACTTACTGTAGGTGAACAAGGATAAGAATTACATCAAAATTTTCACCAGAAATTGTATGCAAGCAAGAAAAAAGTGGAGTGAAATATTTAGTGTTGAAAGAAAAATCCCACCAATCTAGAAATCTATATCCAACAAAATTAGCATTTAAAAGTGAAGGAGAAATAAAGACTTTCCCAGACAAAGAAAAACTGAGGGAATTTGCTGTCAGTAGACCCAGCTTTCCAGAAATATTAAAAGAAGTCCTTCAGAGAGAAAGGAAGTTATATATGTCAGAAACTTGGATCTACATGAAGAAAGGAAGAACATCAAAGATGGAATAAATGAAGGTAAATAAAATATCTTATTTTAAATGGAAATGCATTTCTTTTATTTATTTACTTATTTTATTTTACTTTTGGCTGTGTTGGGTCTTCGTTTCTGTTTCGAGAACTTTCTCTAGCTGTGGCAAGTGGGGGCCACTCTTCATCACTGTGCACGGGCCTGTCACTATCGTGGCATCTCTTGTTGCAGAGCACAGGCCCCAGACGTGCAGGCTCAGTAGTTGTGGCTCATGGGCCTAGTTGCTCCATGGCATGTGGAATCTTCCCAGACCAGGGCTCGAACCCGTGTCCCCTGCATTAGTAGGCAGATTCTCAATGACTGCGCCACCAGGGAAGTCCAAAATATCCTATTTTTAATTGCTAAAATTGTTTGCTCAAAATACTAATGGCAATAATCCATATATTGGGTGATTACAGTTCATGGATAAATGAATTAGATGATGGTGATATTATAAGGAAGAGGAGGAAAGAATTGGAAACACTGTTACAGGGTATCCGCACTACCTGGGAAACAGTATGGTGTTATTTCAAAATGTAAAATTGTAAATGTGTACTGTAAATTTAAGGACAATGTCTATTTAAAAACATATATATTTATATAACTAATATTATGAGAGGTGATAAAATGAAATCATATAAATGCTCAATTAAGGCCAGAGGAGTCAGAAAAAGAGGAGACTACTGAAAAAGTGTAATGAATAGGTAACAGTTACAAACATGGTAAATATTAATCCAAATATATAAGTAATCACTTTAAATGTGAGTAGGCTTAATACACTAATTAAAACACTGAAATTGTCAGAGTGGATAAAAAATTAGTCCCAACCCAATTTGTCTACAAGAATCCAACTTTAAATATAAAAACACAGATAGATTAAAAGTAAAGGGGTGGAGAAAGACATACAATGCTAACATCAACCAAAAGGAAGTTGAGGGCTTCCCTGGTGGCACAGTTGTTGGGAGTCCACCTGCTGATGCGGGGGGTGTGGGTTCATGCCCCAGTCCAGGAGGATCCCACATGCCTTGGAGCGGCTGGGCCCATGAGCCATGGCCGTTGGGCCTGCGCATCCGGAGCTTGTGCTCTGAGGCGGGAGAGGCCACAACAGTGAGAGGTCCGCATACTGCAAAAAAAAAAAAAAAAAAAAAGAAGTTGAAGTAGCTATATTAAGTTCAGACAAAGAGACTTTAGAGTAAGACAAAATGTGAAAGATAAAGCAGGGTATTGCTTTATCTTTGGTAAAGGGATCTGTTCTCCAAGAATCCACGACAATCCTTAACGTGCATGCACATAAAAACACAGCATCAATATATCTGAGACAAAAACTGATAGAACTGCAAGGAGAAATAGACAAATCTGCTATTATGGTTGGAGACATCATCATGCCTCTCTTACTAATTGACAGAACCAGTGCATAAAATCAGCTAGCATGTAGTTGGAATGAACAGCACCATCATTCAATTGGATTCAACTGATATTTGTATAATATTATTATATCAAACAACAGAAGAATATACATTCTCCTCAAATTGACATAGAATATTCACCAAGATAGACCACATTCTGTCATAAAACACATGTTAACAAATTTAAAAGAAATAGAAATCATACAGTGTACTCTCAAACCACAATTAAGTTAAACTAGAAATCAGTAACAAAAGGATAGCTGGAAAATTCCAAAAGATTTGGAGATTAAATAACACATTATCTAAATAACACATGGGTCAAAGAGGAAATCTGATATGAAGAGAATTTTTAAAAATATTTTGAACTAAATGAAAATAAAAATATGACATCAAAATTCATGAGAGGCAGCAAAGTCATAGCATTGAATGTATATATTAGAAAAAAAAGAAAAATCTAAAATCAATAATCTAAGCTTTCATCTCAGGAAAATAGAGATAGAAGAGCAATGTAAACCTAAAACAACTAGAAGAATAGAAATCAAAATAATAAAAATTAGAGCAGGAATCAGTGAAATAGGAAAACAATAGGGAAAGTCAACAAAAGTCAAAGCTGGTTCTTTCAAAAGATTAATAATATTGATCTATCTCTGGCTATGATAACTAAGAGAAAAATAGAGAAGGCACAAATTACTCATATAAGAAATAAAGAAGAGATCATCATACTGATCCCATGAACATTAAATCGATAATAAAAGAGGATTATGAAAAACTATGCCCCCAAATTTGATTATTTAGATAAAATCGACAACTACCTCGAAAACCACAAACCATTAAATGACTCAAGGAGAAATAGATAATTTGAATAGGCTTATAGAAAATTCAATTATATATCTGTATCTATCTTTAAGTCTATAATATATATTATATAACTTATATTCTATTGATTAAAGAATTGAGTCAATAATTAATAATCTAAAAAAAGAGAAAGCAGCAGGTCCAAATGGTTTCACCAGTAAAGTTGACACACATTTAAGGAAGAAATAGTACCAATTCACTACACTCTCCTCCAGAAAATAGAAGGAGAGGGAATGTTCCTAATCATTCTATAAAGTCAACATCACTCTAATACCAAAATCATTTAAAGACGTTACAAGAAAGGAACACTAAAGACTGCTAATTCTCTGAATATAAATACAATAATCCCCCCCAAATATTAACACATTTAATTCAACAACCTATACAAAGAATTACACAGCAGGACTTAGTGGGATTTATCCAAGTATACAAGACCATTCAACATTCAGGAATCAATTAATGTAATCCATTACATCAACAGGCTAAAAAAAGAAAAATCAAATGATCATATCAATATATATATATATATGAAAAACATCTGATAAAATCTAACACACATTTATTATTTAAAAAACTTCCAGTAAACTAGGAATAGAGAACTTCTTCAACAAAAACCCTACAGGTAACATCATACTTAATGGTGAGAAAGTAGAGTCTTTCCCCTTAGGATCAGGAACAAGGCAAGGATGTCGCCTCTCAACATTCCTTTTCAACATTGTACTAGAAGTTCTAGCTAATGTAATAAGACAAGAAAAAGAAGTAAAATGTATACAGATTGGGAAGGAAGATATAAATCTCTCTTTGTTCACAAATGACATGATCGTACATGTAGAAAATCCCAGGTATTGACCAAAAACTCCTGGAACTAATGAGCAATTATAGCAAGATTGAAAGGTACAGATTAATATACAAAAGTCAACTGCCTTTCTATATACCAGCAAGAACTCTTAAAAGCCAACAACAACAAAATCATATTAAAAATAGACAAAATATCTGAACAGATACCTCACCAAAAAAGATATATGTTATGAGCTGAGTCATGTTCCCCCACAATTCATATATTGAAGCCCTAATCCAAGCACTTCAGAATGTAACCAGATTTGGAGATAAGATCTTTAAAGAAGTTATTAAATTAAAATGAGGCCATTAAAGTGGGCCCTAATCCAAGCTGACTGGTCTCCTTATAAGAAGAGATTTGTACATAATGTGCACAGACATGGATGAAAGACCCTAGGATGACACACAGAGAAGGCAGCCATCTGAACACTAAGGAGAGAGGCTTCAGAAGAAACCAAACCTGCCAACAGCTTGATATTGGACTTGTAGCCTCTAGAACTGTGAGAATATATATATTTCTGTTGTTTAAGCCACCCAGTCTATGGTATTTTGTTATGGCAGCCCTGGAAAAGTATCAATAATATGATATGCAGATGGAAAATAAGCATATGAAAACATGCTCAACATTATATATTAGTAGGGAATTGCCAATTAAAACAATCACTATACACCCATTAGAATGGCTAAAACCAAAAACATTGATAATACCTAATGTTGACAAGGATGTAGAGCAACAGGAACTCTCATTGCTCATGAGAATGGAAAGTGGTACACCACTTAGGAAGACAGTTTGGTAGTTTCTCACAAATCCAAACATAATCTTATCATATGACCCAGCAATCACTTTCCTAAGTATCTATGCAATTGAGTTGAAAACTTATGTCCATGTTAAAACCTGCACACAAATGTTTACAGCAGCTTTATTCATAATTGCCAAAAATTGGAAGCAGTAAAAATGTCTTTCTTTTTAAAATTTATTTTTAAAGTTCATTTTTTCCAGCTTTATTGAGATATCATTGACATATAACATTATGTAAGTTTAAGGTGTACTATCTGTTGATTTGATACACTTATATCGTGCAAAATGATTAGCACCACAGTATTGGCTAAGACCTCCATCATGTCACATAAGTACCATCTTCTATTTGGTGTGGTGAGAACATTTAAGACCTATTCTTTTAGCAACTTTTGAGTACATAATATAGTATTATTAACTAAAATCATCATGCTGTAAATTAGATCCTTAGGACTTATTCACCTTATATATGGAAATTAGTACCCTTTGATAAATATCTCCCCATTTCCTCCACCCTCCAGCCACTGGCTTCCACCATTTTACCTTCTGTTCCTATGATTTCAGCTGTTTTAGAGTCTGCATATAAGTGTTTGTATTATTTGTCTTTCTCTGTCTGACTTATTTCACTTAGCGTAATGCCCTCAAGATTCATTCATGTTACTGCAAATGGCAGGATATTTTTCTTTCTCATGGCTGAATAATAGTCCATTGTATATAAATGTCTCGCAATAGATGAATGTACAAACAAACTTGGTACTTCCATACAATGAAATATTATTCAGTGCCAAGAAGAAACAAGCTATCAATCCACAAAAAGACATGGAGAAACCTTCCTTAAATGCATATTACTAAGTGAAAGAAGCCAATCTAGATAGAAGCCAAGTAGATGATTCCAACTACAAGACATTAAAAAAAAACATAAAACTAAAAACCAGTAATTTCCAGGGATTCAGAGGGGTGGGAATGAATAGATGAATTACAGAGGCTTTTTGGTATCATGAAGCTATTTTGTATGATATTGTAATGGTGAATATGAGACATTATGCATTTTTCAAAACTCATACAACTTTACAGCATGAAAAGTGATCTTAAAGTATGGACTTTAGTTAATAATAATGTATTGACATTAATTCATTAATTGTAACAAATGTACAATACTAATGCAAGATGTTGAGAATAGATGAAATTGTGTGTCCAAGGTAAAGGGTATAGGGGAGCTCTCTGTATGATCTGCTCAATTCTGTATGTCTAAAACTGCTCTAAAAAAATAAAGTCTATAAATTTAAAAATACTTATATTGACACATGTCAGGGCCAGATATAGCACCAATTTACTTTATTTAGCAAGCTTAAGAAACCAAAAATTGTATCACACAGAGGAAAATTATATTTTTCACCTCTTTCTTCCTTTATGGAGGAGGTCTGGGGTTGACGAATTTTTTTTTGAAGTATGGGGCGGGAAGCAAGCATTCTCGATGACCAAGAATGTCTTCCCTGGTGGTCCAGTGGTTAAGACTCTATGCTCCCACTGCAGGAGGCAAGGGTCCGATCCCCGGTCAGGGAACTAAGATCCTGCATGTCTCATGGCCAAAAAAAAAAAAGTCTTCTGCATATTAAATATTTCCCTCTACCACATCTGGTCTATTAGCTTTTCTTTTATATAGACTTTATTTTTTTAGAGTGTTTATATGTTCCCAGAAAAGATTGAGTGGAAAGTACACTGAGTTCCCATATATCCCTTCCCCCTGCACATGCACAGTCCCCCCCATCAACATTCCCCCCCACAGTGGTACATTTGTTACAGTTACTGAACCTGCGTTGACATATTATCATCACCTTAAGTCCGTAGTTTACATTAGGGTTGGTGCTGTACATTCTATAGGTCTTGAGAAAAAATTGATGACATTTATCCATCATTATAGTATATAAAATAATTTTACTGCCCCAAAATCCCCTGTGCTCTGCCTATTCATCCTTCTCTCTCCCCAAACCCTGGCAACCAGTGATCTTTTTACTGTCTCCATAGGTTTGCCTTTTTTTCAGAAGGTCATATGGTGAAATCGTATAATATGTAGCTTTTTCATATTGGCTATTTCACTTAATAATATTCATTTAAGCTTCCTCCATGTTTTTTTGTGGTTTCATAGCTAATTTCTTTTTAGCACTGAGTAATATTCCACTGCTTGGAGGTATCACAATTTACTTATCTCTTCACCTACTAAAGGACATGTTGCTTCAAAGTTTTGGCAATTATGAATAAAGTTGTTATTTGTGTGCAGGTTTTTGTGTGAACATAAGTTTTCAACTCATCTGGGTAATTACGAAGGAATATGAGTGCTGGATCATATGGGAAGAGTACGTTTAGTTTTGTAAGAGACTGCAAAACTCTCTTCCAAATTGGTTATACCATTCTGCATTCCCACCAACAATGAATGAGAGTTCTTGTTGCTCTACCTCCGTGTCAAAATTTGGTGGTGTCAGAGTTTTGTATTTTATCCATTTTAATGTCTGTGTAGTGGTTTCTTACTGTTTTAATTAGCAGTTTCCTAATGATATAGTTCATTTTAATATGCTTATTTTTCTTTTGAATATATTTGGTGAGGTGTCTGTTCAGATTGTTTATGCACTTTGGGTAACAGTCCTTTATCAGATATGTCTTTTGCAAATATTTTCTACCAGTCTGTGGTCTGTCTTCTCATTCTCTTGTCAGTATCTTTCAGAGAGTAGCAGTTTTTAATTTTAATGAAGTCCAACTCATGAATTATTTTCTTCATGGATTTTACCTTTGGTGTTGTATCTAAAAAGTCACCACCCAACCCAAGGTCATCTTGTAACAGAACAGGACCTTATGTGGCCTTCCCGGGACAGAATCCCTCCCCCCACCAGACAGTGTTCTGCCTGCCTCTTGTTTGTTTATACTTTAGCCAAAGTATAAATTTAATAAGAGAAATGAGAAAACACAGAAGCAAAGGAAAATAGTCAAATGAGACAAAATAATAATGGTTTAGTCATTAAACTGAGTCAAGGACTTTTAGTTACTCTTCAAGGGCTATAGATAATATTCTGAGCCATAACCTTTGAGCTGTTATGCAGATACTGAAACCCCCAACAGGTGGAAGAAGTTAACTACAAACTGTAGCCATGTAGCCATGACATAATTTTGAGAATTGGCCTCAAGAAAACGGTAACAAATGACCCTGGAACTGAAGATTAAGTGTACTTAAAACAATCAAGATGATGCCAATCAGACCACTGCATGACTAATTTCAAGAGCACTGTAAGAGCTGACTGTGCTGTTCTGCATGCAGCCCCCTCCCTCTGCCTATACACCGGTGAAACTCCCATTTAAAAGCTCTTGCCCACTGATCAGCAGGGGGGAGTTTGTTCTGTGAGACACGAGTCCACCTTCTCCTCTGGTTGCTCATTTCCTAAATAAAGCAACATTTCCTTTCCTACCAACACTTGTCTCTTGAGTATTAGCTTTTGAGCGATGAGCAGCTGAACCTGAGTTTGGTAACAATCTCCTATGTTATCTTCAAGGAGGTTTTTCTTTTTAAAATTTTTATTGGGGTATAGTTGATTTACAATGTTGTGTTAGTCTCAGGTGTACAGCAAAGTGATTCTGTTATACATATACATATATCCACTCTTTTTTAGATTCTTGTCCCATATAGGCCATTACAGAGTATTGAGTAGAGTTCCCTGTGTTATACAGTAGGTCCTTATTATTTATCTATTTTATATATAGTAGTGTGTATGTGTCCATCCCAATCTTCCAATTTATCCCTCCCCACTTTACCCCCGGTAACCATAAGTTTATTTTCTACATTTGAGACTTTATTTCTGTTTTGTAGATATGTTCATTTGTAGTCTTTTTTTTTAGTGATATCATATGATATTTGTCTTTCTCTATCTGACTTACTTCACTCAGTATGACAATCTCTAGGTCTGTTCATGCTGCTGCAAATGGCATTATTATATTCTTTTTTATGGCTGAGTAATATTCCATTGTATATATGTACCACATCTTCTTTATCCATTCCTCTGTTAATGGACATTTAGGTTGCTTCCATGTTCTGGCTATTGTAAATAGTGCTGCAATGAACATTGGCGTGCATGTATCTTTTTGAATTATGGTTTTCTTCAGATATATGTCCAGGAGTGGGATTGCCAGATCATATGGTAGCTCTACTTTTTGTTTTTAAGGAACTGCCATACTGTCCTTCATAGTTTACATTCCCATCAACAGTGTAGGAGGGTTGCCTTTTCTCCACACCCTGTCCAGCATTTATTGTTTGTAGATTTTTTGATGATCGCCATTCTGACAGGTGTGAGGTGATACCTCATTGTAGGTTTTTTTTTTTTTTTTTTTTGCCGTACATGGGCCTCTCACTGTTGTGGCCTCTCCCGTTGTGGAACACAGGCTCCAGACACGCAGGCTCAGCGGCCATGGCTCACGGGCCCAGCCGCTCTGAGGCACGTGGGATCTTCCCAGACCGGGGCACGAACCCATGTCCCCTGCATCGGCAGGTGGACTCTCAACCACTGCGCCACCAGGAAAGCCCCCTCATTGTAGTTTTGATTTGTATTTCTCTAATAATTAGTGATGTTGAGCATCTTTTCATGTGCTTTTTAACCATCTGTATATCTTCTTTGGAGAAATGTCTATTTAGGTCTTCCTTCTATTTTTTTGATTGGGTTGTTTGTTTTTTTGATATTGAGCTGCATGAACTGTTTGTATATTTAGGAGATTAATCCCTTGTCTGTTGCTTCATTTGCATATATTTTCTCCCATTCTGAGAGTTGTCTTTTCATCTTTTTTATGGTTTCCTTTGCTGTGCAAAAACTTTTAAGTTTAAGTTTGTCTCATTTATTTATTTTTGTTTTTATTTTTATTACTCTCAGAGGTGGATCGAAAAAGATCTTGCTGTTATTTATGTCAGAGAGTGTTTGCCTATGTTTTCCTCTAAGAATTTTATAGTATCCGGCCTCACATTTAGGTCTTTAATCCATTTTGAGTTTATTTTTGTAATGGTGTTAGGGTGTGTTCTAATTTTATTCTTTTACAAGTAGTTGTCCAGTTTACCCAGCAACACTTATTGAAGAGACTATCTTTTCTCTTCAAGGAGTTTTATAGTTTTGCAACTTACATTTAGGTAAAGAATCCATTTTGAAATAATTTTTGTAAAGTGTATGTTGTCAGTGCCTCAGCAAGGACAGATGTGAGTAAGTCATTTATGTGCCCCAGACTCTAGGAGGATGTATTTCAAAAGGTTCAGAGAAAAGAGGGACACAATCCCATGGCAGTAAGCTGCCCAAAGAGAGGGAAGCAGTCCACCTTTTAATTCCAATTGAACGAAGAGGAGAAAAATAGAAGTACCTAAAGAAACTAAGTATCATGTACTGAGCTCCATGGTGAACTGAGTTTTTGGGGGGTTTTTTAAACAAAAATATTTCTTAGACTAGTAACTACCAAAGTGTATGAACTCATAACTAAGCCTTTTGTAAAGTATTTCCAGGTATCCTTCTAGACAAGGTAGAGATAGAGGGCATGTGGAAGCCAGTATAACAGACATTTGTTGACTGCTGGTTAGTAAGGATACTCCAGGGTCCAGGTCACTGGATTGAGATCTGTGTTGGGGGGGGGTTGCTGTGGAGGGCTTTGTCCTGTCCTGATCAATATTTTTATCCATGATTTAGAAACACCCACATTAAGCACCTCAAATTTGTGGGTGAGTGTGATAGATGAAACAAGATTAGAAAATATTGATAATTGTTGAAGGTGGAACATGGGTATATGAGGGACTTTTTATACTATTCCATCCTTTTGCTTATTTGAAATGTCTATAATAACTAAAAAAATCCATCTAGAGGGAGAAAGAAAAGATTTATTACTGTTATTTGTCCTATTAACAAGTTTTTGTATTTTCAAATGAAATATTCTGTAAATGTTATTTGTAAGTGTTTCTTATCTGTGAAATCTAGTTCCTAAACAATCTCATATTAGGATCAGGCCTGAGAGAACAAGTAAGGAAACCAATAAAGACTGAATATTTGGAAAAGTCTGGAATAGGGAGAGCCAAGAACTAGTATCTCCTCTGAAAATGGAAATGTCCTCTTTCCTTCTGAAGACACACAATTGGTTGCGACTATTAAACTACACTAATGGGTTAAATTCAGTTCACAGAGAAATAGGACATTCTAGAATATCCTTAAATAAATATGGAAGGACTTAATTGCAATGGAAACCAACAGCAAATCATAAGAAGCATATAGCCAAGAGGAAATCACATACAGTTAAATGACTAGGAAAACACATTTGCTTAAATGGCAATGTAATTTGGAGAGGTGTCTTAAGTATTCTACTGTGAAATTTCAATTAGGAGCCAAGTGCTGTGAAATGGGCTGTGCCGAAGGACTTTGGCCAGCCATTAGACATGCACTACGATATTCCAAGTATGATATCGACAGAAAGAGTTCAGGATGAAAATTGATATTTGCTTGGCTTAGAGGCTAAACGTTTTGATGCTTTCGAGGTGCAAGTTTTCTATCACGAGGGAGGAGATTGGTGCACCTATTTATAAACACAGTGTACAAAATGTACAGGATATTGTGTAAAGTGTCAGACTGGAAGTAAAACAAAAAGTGGGAAAGTGGGAAAGACTTGACACACCTGAGTTCCTTTAATGGAAAGAAAAGAAAAAGACTTCATTATAGTCCCTTAGGTGGGTTTATCATTTGAAACACAAGTGCTGGGAGTGCAGAGTTAAGGCACGTTGGAAAGCTCTTGTTTTAACATAGGTAGAAGAACTCCTAAAAGTAGCCACTCTGGGGACTGATTGTGATAAGAATGTGGCTCCATTAGAAGCTTCTTTGGCTTTGTCTCCTGGAGTGTGGGAGGGAAAAGAGTGGTTTTGTTTCAAGAGTGTTCTTAGAGTTGGTGAATTTAGTCAAGATTGTGGATCTGTCCCTGTGCTTTGGGATCCCAACATGGGATTACCTGATAAGAGCAAACTTTGCCAGCTAATGTTGAGACCATCACTGCCATCTTGCTGGGGACATCATGGAAGGCTGTCAACTACCACCAAGATAGTCTTCCATCTATAGCCTGGAACCTAGCTTAAGTCTGCCCTCAGGGTCCATGCAAACAACAAGCATAGCCAGCATCTTTTTCCAGCCATTAGAGAGTGTTGATTAAACAAAGATTATGAATATATTTCTAGTCTCATAAGGAAAGAGCATGGTGTGGAAGGAAATATGGGATTTGGAATCTTGAGTTATCTGAGTTCAAATCCAATTCTGTGGCTCAAGAGCTGTGTGAGCTTATGTTGACGTAATTGTGTCTTAATGTGCTCAGGCTGCTATAACAGAATGCCATTGACTGAGTGGCTTAAACAACATTAATTTCTCAACATTCTGGAGCCTGGAAGTCTGGGATCAAGGTGCTGGCCGATTTAGTTCCTGGTGAAGGCTCTCTTGCAGACGGTTTTGCCTTCTCACTCTATCCTCACGTGGTGGAGGAAGAAAGGGCTCTGGCCTCTTTCTCTTTTCATCAGGGCACTAATCCCATCATGGGTACACCACCCTCATGACCTAATTACCTCCTAAAGGCCCTACCTCCAAATACATCATATTGGGAGTTTGACTTCAATATATGAATTTGGGGCACAAACATTCAGTCTATAACAATCACTTTTAGATTCAGGTTTGTAATGGGAAAAATAAGAACTACCTCATTAAATTTGATGGAAATTAAATTCACTAATAAATATTAAGTTCTTTCTAAGAGAATACTTAATAAGAAGATAGATATTACACAATTAGGAAACTGCAATGCCATGTACTATATGATAGCAACTTAAATAAGGTGCAGTGGGAGTGAGGGTAGCAACAATTTTCCAGGCAAGATATCTGAGCATTTGCTTCACGGGGGCTGAGGCGGGGAAGAAGTGAGGCAGCATGAGTGGGTCTGTAGGAGTGCCAACTGAAACCGAATATCACAATATTGTGATTGTCAACAAGCTGTGTGGCCTCAGCTGTGTCCTTTGTAAATCCTCACGCAATATCAGTTAAGAGTTTTAAAATTCTTTACCTAATTTTTAATAGCGGTACACTGATATGGTTCATGTATAAAGAGTATGAAAAGGTGGTCTGTGAAATTTCCCTTTGACTGTCCCCATCTGCCCAGGTCCTATTTCCAGGCTCCACTCATTGTATCCTTTCAGAGATGCTGGTTTTATTTCATTTTCTTTGTTCGTGTTTGTTTTTACATTTACAAGCCACATATTCTTTTTTCTCTCCCTTTCTAATTTAAACCAAATTGTGTAGAGCTTGCACTGTTCAACAACTTGCTTTTTTCACTTAACATATTTTATGAGAATATTATAAATTGTCAAAAGTTGGTCTCAGAAACCCCTCTCTAGAGACTGAGTTATGAAGTTATGTAAGAGTCCTGGTCATAAGCTGGTTTCTTGTCACAGAGCTCCAGGATGCATTCCATCTTCAACTTGGACACTTCCAGTCACCACCCATTTGCTGTGGGACATCGCCCTCATGCCATGGATAGCTCTCCAGACACCCCCTGTCTGTCCCTCACCCCTCCAGCTCTGGGGACCATCTCTGCTCCCCAGTGCAGCCTGGGTGGGCTATGCCTGGTCATTCCTTATGCCAGCCCCCCACTTTGAAGAGCATGGCCACATGTGTGTATGCTTGAGGGCTTTTAGTCAGTCTATTAGAGAACAATTGCCTTCCAGAGTGATCTAAAACAGATCTCTATAATAGTACACAATGACTTCTCAGGTCTCCCCAAATGGATTACTCAGCCAGACTCTGTATTGACCTGTAGCCACCAAGTTAGGGAGACATTCAATATGGCCAGAGACTGGCTTTATCTTTCATCTTTCTTAGTTAATGCATTTGCTGCTTAGTTATCTATAGGAAAAGCTTCTGCATGATAGATAATATAAAAATACATTGTCTAATATACGGACTACTATATATACCTTAGATAAACAATAAGGACCTACTGTATAGCACAGGGTACTACTATATTCAATATCTTGTAATAGCCTATAATGGAAAAGAATCTAAAAAAGAATATATATATGTATATATATGTATAACTGAATCATTTTGCTATACACCTGAAACTAACACAACATTGTTAATCAACTATAATTCAATAAAAAATAGAGATTTTAAAATAAATTTTAATATAAAAAATTAAATAATACATTACTATTAAAAAAATACATTGTCTACCCAAACCTCTGTCCCCAGACTTGGATCCCTCTTTCTGCAGGAGCATCATGACCAATGACAAGATGTTGAGTTAATTGTTGTGTCCACTTCAGTGTCTGTCCAGGATTTACCCAGGCTGGATGCTCAATATATGCTTTTTGAATGAATGAATGAGTGAATGTACCCCGCCCGCCACCATGGAGACAGAGGTTAGAGTGAAGGTAAAGCACTCCCTGTGCCCTGAGTCAGGAGGCAAATATGCCCCCCAGGATTTAGCACAAGCTAAAAGGATGGTTTTCTTATACCTTCGAACATGAAGAAGCAAAACTTTATTTTCCTACCATCTTGTTTCATAAAACAAATAACATTTCTTATTGAAGATGGTATGGAGTGGTTGTCATGTTCTGGGAGATTAATTTGTTTTCACAAAGTGGAAGACAGACAAAGGAAGGAAAACCTTAAAAGCAAATGCTAAAGATCACACAGGCAAGCTGTAGTGTTTGATACAAATAAATAGTCACAGAGACCATAAACACATCCCAGCCTTGAAAAACCATTAGGGAAGCATTGCCTATGGCAACCAGAAGACCCTGCTCTTTCATAACTGGACCTTTTATGACACGTTTCCATGGCGACTGAAACTGCGCCATCTCAACACACCGTCTTTCCCAGGAGAAGCTGATGAGCAAAATCTGCCAGGGGATTAGTGCAGGAAAAAAAAGTTCCTTCTTCTCTTTCCTTCCTTTCTCTCAAACCTCAATTTACTCAGAGGGGGAAATGGGAATAAGTTGAAGTGGAAACATCCTGTGAATTTCAAATCATATTCTACTGAGATTTTTATGTATTTTTTGAATTGAAGGTTCTATCTCTGCAATTCATTACAATTGCTCAATGGGTTTCTAAGAGAGACAATGGCTGCTGAGGAAGACAAATTCAGTCCAGCTTGTGGCTGCAGAAGGAGGTTGTGAGCAAGGTTGACTGTGCTGTTTCACGCCTGTTTCTTCGTCCTGGGGTGGGGGTGGTGCGGTTTCACATCATTGTTGACACCTGACATTTTGGAGGGCTGTGTTCCGCTTTTTAATCTTGAGGGAAAGATAAAGCCCTGTTCTAATATCACATGGATGTGCTTAAATTGTAACTGAATATTTAAACCATATACTTGTGTGATCCACAATAAATGCCTTCTGTTTAAGCAATAATGACCACTAGGGGCGCCAGGGGCCAAGGCAGCGTCCTAAGTACTGCACCCACATTGTGCCTCACGTAATCCTCACAAAAACCCTGAGGCACCCCTCAGATAAATGTAAGACTATGCCTGATGAATAGATGAGGCATTACGTTTGGGAACCTGGTAAACGTCACTTAGAAAGACTCTGATTCCTAAGCTGATGTTCTCTCCTGAGACAGACCACCTCCTTCATCATCACTACACTTTGAAACACCATCCTGCAGAAGTCAGGAGAGAATGTGTGGCATGGAAATGTGTTCAGGGGCCTAAATCCCAAGAGCTCCTCTCCCACTAACCACAAAGTGGTTTCTGTAATCTCCAGGTCGGATGGACGCTTCCTTCTTGGATGCCACATCAGGCAATGGTGTCATCAAAGTGTGTCTTGGACCTTGGTGCGCAGCTTCTCGGAAGGACTAGAAGGATCACCTTGTAGTCCTAAAATACAATTAGTTACACACTCACAGCACGTAGCTGAGGAAAGAGAAATAGTTGGTCACAAGGCCTGAGTGTCTTCTTCCAGCTTTCAAAACTCTCAGAGATTGATGGAAAGTTAGAGACACAAGGTCAGTTTTCAAGCATGGACTTACAAAGCCATCAATCAATCATTTCAGCTTTCCTTTTCTTTTGGACCTTAGACTCCAATAGCCTGGGAACATCTGGGTCATTGGGCAGTATTACAGGGACCGTGGAATCACTTAAGGCAGAGGGAAACCAAGAATGGGTGGCCCCTGGGGAACTTTGGCTTCCAGAATCTCTATCACTGAAGCACAGGATCATCCACTTAGCCACTCAACTCTGACATTTGTTTCATTTGCATTTATTTTGTCTTCCCAACCAGACAGAAGGGTCAGCCACACGGAACCCCTTCCTCCCACCCACTCATGCCCGGGTCCTAGCCCGAGGCTGAGCATCTGCTTCAGCTCTCTACCTGTGTTTTGGCTGTTTGAGAGGGGAAATTTGCACAATGGACTGTTCCAACGTCCTGGAAACATCTGGTGAGAAATGTGCTCCTTTGCTCAGTGAAGTAGAGGACAATGCTTGAGGGCTGGCTTAGACAAGCCCCATGAAAGAGGCACTTGGTCTTATAACTATAGAAACAGAACATTTGGGAGCTAGAAGTGGCTTCCAAAATCATTTAGGCAAACTCTGTAATTTTGCCCATAAGTTCACAGAACCAGAAAGCTTTGTGGATCTGCCCGTAGTTGCACAGCTGGCTCATGGTCTGTGGGTGTATTACAAATAGTGTGCTGCTTCTACCAGTGTATGGGAGTGACAGCTAGGCTACACGACCGCTGCTGCTGACACCTGTCTGCAGTGGCCACGGGAGCCAGTCCACCACCTGCCTTGCGCCCATGTCCATGGTAGCAAAAAGTTCCTGGGTTTTCAAGTTCTGCCCTTTATAAGGCCTGTGTGTGAATAGTTTAAAGGATATACAGTCAATTCTCATTATTTGAGGCTGTTCCATTCTATAAAGTTACTGAATTAGCCACTTCTGAACATCATCACTCCCGGGGAAATAAAGGGCTGGGCTCCCGGGAGCCTCTGGCCACCACATTTTCATCAACTGACCAATACAGAGCCTTGTTTTATGTGTGTTTCTGTTGAAAGACACCTCACGGAACATATATTGTTGATTCATTAACGGTGAACTCACGGCCCACAGTCCTGCAGCTCAGGCCGGAATGGAGCACATCTGACATGTAATTTCTCTGTCATCACAGCCTTCTCACGCTTGGGGATGCTGGGCAGCACTTTGGCACTATGCTTGGGGCCATTTTAAACATTGAAGTTACTGAAAAAAAGCACAAGATGTGAAAAACGTGGCACTAAGTAGACCACAAATAGTACACATGCTTACAGCGTGAGCTGCAACAGGAAGGCAGAGGCTGCCTTGCCCTATGTCAGCGGGGAAGGTGTGCATCAACTGACTCACATCTCTCACTGCTCCGCACACATCTGTGATTGGTTATGAAAAGGCCTTGAGTACTGACTTTTGGATGACAAATGAAATTTAGGGAGTAGGTGAACTTGCAAATATGAAATCTGTGAATGATAAGGATGGACTGTATATGCCTAATGTTTATTGGTACAGTAGGACTTTAATTTTTTTTAAAAAACCTCTTATTTAATAATAAAAGAATCTTTGATCAATTCTTTTGCTCATTAATGAAGTAGAACTGCCATATGTTCATCAATTAAAATTAACTCACCATAAGTGCCAAGGTAAAGTGAGTGTTTATTTTGTGCCTGGTGTTTAGCTTGGTGCAGAGGGAATAAAGGTCCAGTACCCAATATCTTTTCTCCAGGAGTTCACACTTTGTTTGGGGAAGCACATGCACTCAGTGTGACAGATATGAGGACAGGAGAAAGTTGATTTATTCTTTAGGGACAAAGAAAGGTGTCCCAATCTGGGGAAGATCACCCCTGAGCTGAGTCTTGAAAGACATAGGTGCAGTGGGGGGTGGGAGAGACTGCAATACCAGGGAAGATCCAGGTACCCAGAACTGTCCTTCCACAGTGATGCTGGCCTGGAAGGTGGAGCAGGTCTGGGAAAGTCTTCTGTGGAATTCTAAACTTAAACTTTTGGTTACACAGGAAACACTGGGAGTTATTATTTAAACAATGTCTTTGAGATGTAGTTATAGGTGTAGGAGAAACAATCTGTTTTGAATTCCAAACAGGTCTCTCTGATTGTGGGTTGAAAAGGGATAGTAAGTAGAAGGGAATAAAGATGAAAGGCAGCCTAAAAGAGGAGATGCTTGTTCACTAGTTTGTATCATAGTTCACTTCTTTGCTCCTCATTCATTAGGTTATTCAACTAAAACGTTTTTTTTTTTAAAAAAACGTATTTTTTGAGAGTGTTAGTAAAGTTCAAGGCTCTGGGGATTCAGCGACAAAATAGCCAGAATGCACTGTCTCTGAGGAGCTTATATTCTAGAGAGAGGCATGATAAAACCAGGAAATGCTGACTAAGTGTCCCTGTGTGGTGTTCTGAGCCCTGCATGTGGCATCCTTGAAAGAACCCTTCCAATAGGGATATTATGATTCCCACCTCCTTGGTGGGAGAGCCACAGTGCAGGGAGGCCAATGTGGTAAAGCTGGACTTGGGACCTGTGACCATACCCCAAAGCCCATGCTAGGTGGCCGGGGGTGCCGCTGGCACAGGAGGGCAAGGAAAGACTGGCAGGCAGAGAGGCCAGCTGGTGGCCACATCAAAGGAGCTGCAGAAGGAGAAGGGCAAGTGAAACAGCAGGGATCTGCATTAAAGATGCCTCAGCTCTGCCCGCTTCCCCACCAGCCCCACTGTGTCCGAAGCACATCCAGCTCCTCCAGAGATTGTAGGTCCTGAGCTCTCCACGTGCGCCCTCTGGGAAGACTGGTGTTTTGTGTCTGCAGAGGGGGAATCTGGGTGTTGGAAAAGCTCGCCAGGTAGTCCTAATGTGAAGACAGGATTGAGGAATCAAGTCCACAGTGTTTCCAGACCCAATGCCTGGAGCCAGTTCATTGCAGGAAGCCTAGAGCGGGCAGCCAGATGGTGACCTGTGTCCATGTGTGAGACATTACAAACTGAAATGAGATCCCTGGATGTCTGATACCATTCCCTAGACTTGACGATGCCCTGGAGTTTTCAAATACAATTTCCAAGAGGAAGAGGAAAGTTGCATCTTTTGACCCCACAAAGACTTCACTGGTTCAGGACTTACGGCGTGCACAGCAGTATCTTCTGCTCTTTGAGCACTCTGGGGCTCACACAGGTGACAGGTCAGCCAGCCCTGCCACCAGTCATCACTGCACTGCTCACCCCATCATTCCTGCCAGCTTTGTGTGGGCTCCATAAATCACTGAGTAGTGTACATTGAAAAATCTGCCTGTAGCTTCTGTGAGGAGAAATCACCCACCAATGTGGATTTCCATGGAAACCAAACACAAAATGCAGCAGGAAGGAAAGGCCGCAGAAATGAGACCCTGAGGCTTAGTTTTCATCAGCATCACAGGTTCTCATTATCGCCCCTTCTCCATTTCTTTTAGTGTCTGCACTTTTAGACCAGGGTGGGTTTTCCCCTTTTTTCCTGGTGGGGTTCTAGGAGTTCAATTTATTCAGTCTGGAAAAAGATGATTTATTGAGTGCTTATCTTTGTGAAAAGATATTATACAGAAAGTGGTGGCTATTTTCTCATTATTACTAAAGAAAGACAAAAAAAGGAAACTTTGTCCCAGTAGAAGGAATATAGATAACCTTTAAGGGAGAACTTCCTGGTTGATATGGTTATAAAATAGAGATTGTAGGGATAACTGAGAATGTTGTGTCTGGGAGCTCCTTTAATTGTGAGATAGCGTGTTGGTTTGCTAGGGCTGCCATAACAAAGTACCACAAACTGGGTGCCTTGAACAACATTTATATTCCTGCAGTTCTGGAGGCTGGATTTCTGAGATCAAGGTGTTGGCAGGTTTGATTTCTTCTAAGACCTCTCTCCTTGACTGGCAGACGGCCACCTTCTCCTCTGTCCTCATGTGGTCTTTTCTTTGTGTGTGTGTCCAAATTTTCTCTTTTTGTAAGGACACCAGCTCCCTCTAACAGCCTCATTTTAACTTAATTACCTCTTTAAAGGCCCAATCTCCAAACAGTCACATTCTGAGGTCCTGAGGGTTAGGAATTCAACATACGAAGTTTGAGGGAAAACAATTCAGCCCATAACAGATAGATCCACTTAGAGAACATGATTTAGAACCTAGCACTTGAGAGCTGGAGGAAATCTTTCTTAGAAATCTGACCTTAAAGCTTGATTTCACAGACAGACCCCTGAGGCCCAGGGCCAGTGACTCAATGCAGCCCACCCAATGGGGAGGGGTGAGCTAGAGCTCTGCAGAGACCCTCTCTCAGCCCTGTTAGTGCATGCTTTAGACTGTGTGGAACTCTCCAGGAAAGCCTGCTTATATCAGTGCAAGATTAATGCTGTTCTATGCCTTTGTGAGTGAATGATCATGCAGCCTTCTCAGAGTCAGGTGGGGTGGCATGATTCCATGTAGATCTTGATTCTACATAGGTTGTGCTTCTCCAAATCATCTTCGGAACATCATCCCCTAAATCCTGCTTACTGTGATCTGGTAAAGGTAATTCCTGAGACCTCTCTGCCTCGCCCCATCCTCTAGGGGCTTGAAGTGATAAAGGAGAGGACCTAGGCTTCTTCCAGTTTGGCACCAGCTGCAAAAGCCTGCACTTGCTGAGAAATTGGAATGGTGGCCCTTTAACGCTAGTATGCAAAAGAGCCACTGCAAGTTTCATTGAAAATGCAGTCCTGTTCAAGGGCTTTTAGTGTAATCTGGGTTGTGTTCAGGACTAGCTCATTCTAAAAAGCACCCGGGGTTAAATCTGAATCAGATTATCCTGTGACCACACTTGGAAGAACAATGGTTAAGATCCTTGCTACTCAGAGCGTGGTCCACGGACAAACAGGTGTAGCATCACCTGGAAGCTGTGAGAAATTCAGAATCTTAGCCTCATCCCACATTGACTGAATGAGAATTTGAATCCTCCTTCGAGTTTGAGAAGCTCTGCTTTATTGTGTCCATGTGGTCTTACAGGTTCCCTGAAGCCCCTGATGGTGATGGTGGGATTGTCCATATCATTACTTAACAGGATGTTTCAAAAATGCCCAAACACTTCAGGAATCATCATTAGCCACCCTGAGAAAGTTACTGTGAAGGGTCAGAGATTTCATACGACTTTCAAGCTAATAAGTCAGCCTGCCAACACTTCCTAGATGCTGGCAGAAGATGCAAGACTCCTGGGTCAGAGACAAAAGACTTGGTTGTGGCACAGGAGGCAGCATGAGCTATGGGTGCATTTCAGTTCCCCTTGCCGTCCACATCCCATGAGGGGCACATGTGGACAGTGAGTTTGTATCATAGCCAAGGAACTCTGAGCTTCAGAACCCCAACCCATGTCACAGAAGAAGGTGCTACCCTTATTATCCTGGTCAGGAGATAAATCTACTCTCTGCCCCAGAGGGAGACACTATCTCTACCTTCCAAGCCGTTTGCTATACAAATATCCGTGAGATGATAATCTGGAACAAAATTGATGATGAGGTGCAGAAAAACTAAAGAGAATTGTCTCTCAATGGTTACTCTCTTGAAAGTCCCCTTGTTCATTTGGAATCTCTCTCAATATCCTTTCCTGCAGAGAAACCCAGGGCTATCAAGATGTATAGTCAACACATAGAGAATTAATGGGTAGGACTTACGTCGGGTCTGTTCCGAGCCTTAAGGAAGCTTTGGAGCTAGGCGCTGCGTATATCTGAAGGTTGTAATTCCCTTCTTTACATTCTACAACAGAGATCTGCTGGGATCTGTTTTTATGGAAATGTAGTGAGTGGGTCAAAACTCTGTTCAGATTCCTTCTGTCAGCTTAATCATATGATGTATTCTTTAAAAGAATATAAATTATAATAGTAATAATAGATGATAATGTTTCTATTTTTTAATACTTTACATTTATTAATGCACTTTCACATTCGTTATCTAATTTAATTCTAAAAACATGCTTGCTTCTTTTTCCGTATGAATACTCTCAGGGAGATTAAGTAACTTGTTCAAAGTCACAGTTAATCAGGGGATCCAGATCTCAAATCCAGGGTCTGTGACTTTCTAGTAGAGAAATTTTAGCTGACAGATTTATTCAGTAAAGGAAAAAGAAATGGAACCAGCTTTATGCTTACAAATAAAAATCAATACCACTAATTCTACCAGAAAAGGGAATAACCAAAAGGCACAGATGAATTAATTTTTTTCCCTTCTACAGCCATTTTGTGGCCACTTAGCACTTTCCAGGCAATGCATTTTTTGCACATGCAGGATTATTAACAAGATTTAGCTTCTTCTCATGGCATCTGCTCCCCTGGAATCAGGAAGCTTGACGGAAATAGAATCTAGGAGAGTGTTGTTGGTTAAACCTGAGTCTAAATCCATTCAAAGAATGTTTCTAAAATATTATAAAAGAGCCTATTGTGGTATCACATTAACTACCATACAGCTATGGAAGCTTTTATCTAATAAATCACACTAACTAATCAATTAAATCACATTCGGTAGCAGACTTAAAGGGGTTTTTTAATATTCCATGTAGTATATTTAGGAGAGTTTTAATGCCAAGTTTCCTTTTATTTTTTCTATCTTCTCTATTTTTAGTTTACTCATTATTTTTTCAATCGTAATGCTGCCTCACTCCTATCCTTTTATCATAGCACGGGGACAGCCTTGTCCTATGGTATTCTCCCTTTGTAGACATTTTCCTATCTATATGTCTACCTATCTATCATCTATCTATCTATCTAATTTATCTATTTATCCCCCCTCCTTCTCTCTCATCTCTTGAAAGGCAACACAATAAGTGCCAGCAAAGCAGTTACTTGCCCCCCCACCCACAATTTTCCAGTCCTTAGTGTGTGCACATTGCCTCTTATTTATTTATTTATTTAATTGAAGCGTAGTTGATTTACAATGTTGTGTTAATTCTTGCTGTACAGCAAAATGATTCACTTATATATACATTCTTTTTTAATATTCTTTTCCATTATGGTTTATCACAGGATACTGAATAGAGTTCCCTGGGCTATACAGTAGGACCTTCTTGTTTATCCAGCCTATATATAATAGTTTGCATCTGCTCACCCCAAACTCCCAATCCATCCCTCCCCTCCCCTCTCTCCCCACTGGGAACCACAATTCTGTTCTCTATGTCCATGAGTCTGTTTCTGCTTTGTAGATACGTTCATTTATGTCATAATTTAGATTCTTCGTAAAAGTGATATCATATGATCTTTGTCTTGCTTACTTCACTTAGTATGTTAATCTCTGGTCCATCCATGTTGCTGCAAATGGCATTATTTCATTCTTTTTTATGTCTGAGTAATATTCCATTGTATATATGTACTACATATTTTTTATCCATTCATCTGTTGATGGACATTTACATTATTTCCATGTTTTGGTTATTGTAAGTAACACACACGGCCTCTTGATACAGCTCCTGGACAGCAGCATGACCCATCTCTAATGTTAAAAAAATTGGGAGAGAGAAAACAGATAGTGGGTTTTTAAAAAAAATAACTTCCTGTCTATAGGTAACTGGATTCAATTAAAAAGACTGATGTCTTTTTCTTAACATTTTTTCAACTATATTTTCAAGTAATACAGCTGCTTGGAAAATCCTGGGGCCAACGAATATAGAATCAGTGCTGCTGGCTTAAGATTTAGAACTGCATCATATGGAGGCCAGCCTGGTGAGGGTGCCTTTGCCAGGTAGTGAAGGAGGGAAGACTAAAAGACAAACAGGCAGCAGTTTGATTGATGGCTGTGCCCACTGCCCTGTGCCACTGCCATAAAGCTTTGACCAGTGTGGGTGGGGAAGGGAGGAATCCTTGGGATTCCATGACAAGGAAGTAGAAGAAAGGACACAGGAGAGGCAGCAGTGTGTGTGGATGGTGCTCCAGTCTAACAGGTTTCCTTCAAGCCTGCCACTGGGCATCAGAGGTGCAGGCAGCAGGGCCTGGATGCTGGGGTGATGTGTGTGTGTGTGTCTGTGTGTGTGTGAGAGAGAGAGAGAGGCACCAGTGTGTAGAGGGCAACAAAGGCAGGCCCACCAAACCTCCTTTCTGTGATTCAGGTTCACATGCAACACACCAGACTCCAGGTTAGACCTGCCTGAATCTGTACATCTTCCCTCAACTCCCCACTCCTCCAGGTTCTGTTGGCTGCTGTGCTTTTGGAAAGAGGAGCCTTGACGTTCTTGGGCCAGCTCCCTACACAGTGGGTGCACAATGGCATGCATTCTTCCCCTGCTTCTCCAACTGGGGGAGGAAAGAAGCACAAAAACAGATCCCATGCCCTCGTGGACAGGCCCACCCCGAGACACACTTCATCTGGAGCAGTGTTTCTCCAGTTTTAATGTGAACCCAAGACAATGGGGAACTTGTGAAAATGCAAATTCTGGTTCAGTAGGTCTGAGCTGGGCCTGAGGTCCTGCATTTATTCCAGGCTTTCAGGCAATGCTGGTGCTGCTGGTACACAGACCACACTTCAATAGTGAGGGCTGCAGAACTCTTACCTCTAATCTCTCAAGATTTGTATTTTTATTTTAAAAAGAGCTCTGTTGAGTTATAATTGACATACAATAAGCATCACATATTCCAAGAATGCAATCTGATGAGTTTCGACATATTATACACCCGTGAAAATATCCCCACAACCAGAGAGTCAGTGTATCTATTAGTTCGCTTGCACCCCACTGTAATCTTTCCCATTTGCCTACAACCCACCCAACCATTATCTGCTTTATCACCATAGATTTATTTGTATTTTCCAGAGTTTTATATAGTACATGGAATCAGAATCTGTCCTTTTTCTGTGGTTTGACTTCTTTCATTGAGTGTAATATTTTTGAGATTCATTTATGTTGCAGCATGAATTACTGGTGCACTCCTTTTTTTGGTGATGGACATTCAGATTGTTTCCAGTGTTCCATTATTACAAACTAAGTAGCTATGAACATTCACATGTGTATGTCTGTGTCAGCATATGCTTTCAGTCCTCTTGGGTAAATACTTAGGATTGAGAAGACTGGGCAGCATGTAGGTAAATTTTAAACTTTTTTTTTTTTTTTTTTTTGCGGTACGCGGGCCTCTCACTGCTGTGGCCTCTCCCGTTGTGGAGCACAGGCTCTGGACACGCAGGCTCAGCGGCCATGGCTCACGGGCCCAGCCGCTTTGCGGCATGTGGGATCTTCCCGGACCGGTGAACGAACCCACGTCCCCTGCATTGGCAGGCGGATTCCCAACCACTGTGCCACCAGGGAAGCCCAAATTTTAAACTTTTTAAGGAACTACTGAACTGTTTCAAAATGATTTTATATCCATCAGTAGTGTATGAGAGCTCTGGTTTCTCTAATGCTTGCTAATGTTTATTAATGTCTTTTAAAGTTTCCTCATTCTAATAAGCATAAGGTGGTATTTCATTATGGTTTTAAATTTGCATTTCCCTAATGACTAATGATGTTGAATACCTTTCCATGTGCTTTTCTGCCATCCATATATGTTCCTTAGTGAAATGCCTTTTCAAATCTTTGGCCAATTTTTAAAAATTTGGGTTGTTTGTTTTCTTATTATTTACTTTCAAGAGTTCTTTATATACTCTAGATATAAGTACTTTATCAGATATGTGATCTACAGATATCTTCCCGAGTCTGTGACTTGTCTTTTGATGAGCAGAATTTTCAGTTTTCATGAAGCTCACTTTATCGATTTTTAAAAAATGGATTGTCCTTTTGAGGTCATAAATACGAAATATTTGCCTAACATAAGATCACAAAGATCTTTTTCTTTGTATACTTCCAGAAGTTTATAATTTTAAGTTTTACTTTTAAGTTGGTAACCCATTTTGAGTTATTATTTTGTATAAAATATGTATACATATTTGTTTTTTTAATGTTTTATTGAATGAAAGATTCTTTGAATTTCTATAGTGCTTTACAGTTTTGAAAACTTTCACACACATGATTTCATATAATCCCATAATAACCCTTTTCCCTCTACCCCTGTATTACCCCTCCCACCTTTCCTCTCCCACTGGTAATCACTAGTTTGTTTTCTATATCTGTGAGTCTGCTTTCTTCCTGTTTTATTCAGTAGTTTGTTGTGCTTTTTAGATTCTACATATAAGTGACATCACACAGTATTTGTCTTTCTCTGCTTAACTTATTTCACTTAGCATAATACCCTCCAAGTCCTTTCATGTTGCTGTGAATGGCAAAATTTCATTCTTTTTTATGGCTGAGTAGTATTCCTATATATATGTATGTATATATACCACATCTTCTTTATCCGTTCATGTGTTGATGAACACTTAAGCTGCTTACATACCTTGGCTATTGTAAGTAATGCTTCCATGAACACTGAGTGCATGTATCTTTTCAAATTAGAGTTTTTGTTTTTTTTCAGATATATACCCAGCAGTGGATTTGATGGGTCATAGAACAGTTCTATTTTTAGTTTTTTGAGAGGCCTCCATACTGTTTTCCATATTGGATGCACCAATTTACATTCCCACGAACACTGTACTAGGGTTCCCTTTTCTCCACATCCTCGCCACCATTTGTTATTTGTGTTCTTTTTGGTGATAGCCATTCTGACAGGTGTGAGGTAATATATCATTGTGGGTTTTGATTTGCATTTTCCTAATGATTAGTGATGTGGAGCATCTTTTCATGTGCCTGTTGGCCATCTGCATTTCCTCTTTGGAAAAATGTCTATTCTTCTGCCCATTTTTTAATTGGGTTCTTTGTTTTTTTAATGTTGAATTATGTGAGCTGTTTATATATGTTGGATATTAAACATTTATTTGTCTTATCATTTGCAAATATCTTCTCCCATTTAGTAGGTTGTCTTTTCCTTTTGTTTATGATTTCTTTTGCTGTGCAAAAGCTTTTTTTGTGTGTGTGTGTGTTACGCAGGCCTCTTACTGTTGCGGCCTCTCCTGTTGTGGAGCACAGGCTCCAGACATGCAGGCTCAGTAGCCATGGCTCACGGGCCCAGCTGCTCTGCGGCATGTGGGATCTTCCTGGACCGGGGCACGAACCCGTATCCTCTGCATCGGCAGGCGGACTCTCAACCACTGCACCACCAGGGAAGCCCCAGTCTATGCACTTTTGATTCAAGTTTCTCTTCAACTGTTACCACTTTTCATTTTTGCACTTTTATCTTTGTTGGCCAATTCCCTCTTTCAATGATCCATTTTTGTAAAATATCAGGTGTGTTTATTACTGGGAGACAAGGGGCAACCTTGTTACACGCTTTGCTGTCTGCATGTGAACTGATGACGGATGGATTCTCAGTGGCGCATCACCAGCAGACTTGATCATGCTGCACAGCTGTTACTCATGGAGTGATTTGGGAGCTGAAGAGCTAGCAACAGAGTTTGCATTTGATGCAATTATCCACATGTAGTACACCAAGTAACTACAGTTCACACATGTGAGAACCCTGCTGCCTGTGTCTGACCCAAATACATATTATCTCACAACTCCTGACAACTCTCTGAAAGATGGAAGTTCTCTGGGACAATGGGGCTCAATGTTTCACACCAAAGAGGACCCAGAAATCCAGAACAGTGTTTGATGAATCAGTCTATACCAAAGTATTAGTATTGTTTAAGAGATGAATTTCAACTCTATAGTGTTAGACCCTTTCTGATGGCTTTTCTGTGAAACATGTTAATGTTATGGTCATCGTCTCTATGAAGTTGTGTCTGGAGATGTTAAACCCAGCAACCATTGCTCAGAGGGGACAGTTGCCTTGTGGAAGACAAACTACCAACCAAGCCAGCTCCATAACCATCTCTCAAAACGTATAATTGTCAGATCAATTCACTGACTAGGAAAGTGATAAAATTGCCCAATGACAACATTTTTTCAAATTTCATTTTTTTTTACTTCAATCTATAAACAAGGCCTCAGGAGTTCCTTCAGAGATTAACTTAGAAGAAATTTGCTTCTTCATGCTGGGTTTGGAGTTCCTTGTGCATGACAGTTGCCTTTGCTCCAATCTCATGTTATCTGGAAATAATCACAGGTAGAGTATTATTTTCAGCCCTATAATATATAAATGCACATTATTCAATCTACAGCATCAGTAGTAAATTGCTTTCTTGCTGTTTCCCATTAAAAAGTAAAAATTTAAAACCATCACCCCTTTGTTCATTTTGTTTCCCATCTCATTGGTTTCATCAGTAGATATTTTGAACCAGGATCATATGTCTAGTTATCAAGAATTAAAGTTTTTATAGAAACAGACTCACAGACATAGAGAACAAACTTATGGTTACCAAAGGGGAAAGGGGGTGGAGGAGGATAAGTTAGGATTTGGGGATTACAAACAAGCAGATACAAACTACTATATGTAAAATAGATAAACAACAAGGCCCTACTGTGTAGGATTGGTTGGCTATTTGGAGTTTTTTTTGTGGTTCTATATGAATTCTAGCATTGTTTTTTCTATTTCTGTGAAAAATACCATTGAAATTTTGATAGGATTGCACTGAATCTATAGACAGATTTAGGTGGTATGGACATTTTAACAGTATTAATTATTCTGATCCATGAATACAGAATATCTTTTAATTTATTTGAGTCTTCAATTTCTTTCATCAAAGTCTTATAGTTTTCAACATACAGATTTTTCTTAGTTAAATTTGTGCTTAGGTATTTTATTGTTTTATTGCTATTGTGAATGGAATTGTTTTCTTTATTTCTTTTCAGCCATTTCATTGTTAATGTGTAGAAATGTAACAAGTGATTTCTGTATGTGGATTTTGTATGTTGCAACTTTAATGAATTCATTGATTAGTTCTAACAGTTTTTTGGTGGAGTCTTTAGGATTTTCTCTATAGAAGATCATATCATCTGCAAACAAAGACAATTATATTTCTATCTCTCTTATTTGGATGCCTTTTTTTTTTGCTTTTTCTTGCCTTAATTACACTGTAATTAATACACAATATTATATTAGTTTCAGGTGTATAGCATAGTAATTCAATATTTTTATAGCTTATACTGTTTAAAATTATTACAAAATTAAGGCTATATTTCCCTTAGCTATACAATATATTCTTGTTGCTTATTTATTTTATACATAGTAGTTTGTATCTCTTAATCTCCTAACCCATCTTGCCCCTCACCTATTTACTTTTAATCTATATTCATCTTTGTATTTAAATGGGTTTCTTGTAGGCAACACAGAGTTGGATCTTGTTTCTTTTTAAAAAACTTTTTAAAATTGGAGTAAAATTGCTTTACAATGCTGTGTTAATTTCTGCTGTACAATGAAGTGAATCAGCTATATGTATACATATATCCCCTCCCTCTTGGACTTCCCTCCCACCACACCCCCATCCCACCCATCCAGGTTATCACAGATCACCAAGCTGAGCTCCCTGTGCTATACAGCAGATTCCCACTAACTCTCTGTTTTACACATGGTAGTGTATATATGTCAATCCTAATCTCCCAATTTGTCCCACCTTCCCCTTCCCTCACTGTGTCCACATGTCCATTCTCTATGTCTATGTCTCTATTTCTGCCCTTCAAATAGGTTCATCTGTACCATTTTTCTAGATTCCACATATATGCGTTAATATATGATATTTGTTTTTCTCTTTCTGGCTTACTTCACTCTGTATGATAGACTCTAGGTCCATCCACATCTCTACAAACGACCCAATTTGGTTCCTTCTTATGGCTGAGTAATATTCCATTGTATATATGTACCACATCTTCTTTATCCATTCATCTGTCATTGGATATTTAGGTTGTTTCCATGTCCTGGTTATTGTAAATAGTGCAGCAATGAACATTGGGGTACATGTGTCCTTTTGAATTATGGTTTTCTCAGGGTATAACGCTTTTGCACTGTTGGTGGGAATGTAAATAGATATAGCCACTATGGAGAACAGTATGGAGGTTCCTTAAAAAACTAAAAATAGAACTACCATAAGGATCTTGTTTCTTGATCCACTCTGACAATCTGTCTTTTAAATGGTGCATTTAGACCCTCGACAATCAAAGTGATTATTGATACAGTTGGATTAATATCTACCATATATGTTACTGTTTTTTGTTGCCCTAGTTCTTCATTCCTATTTTTGTCTTCCACTCTTTACCTGCCATTTGTTGGTTTAATTGAGCATTGTATATGATTCCATTTTCTCTCCTTAGTTAACATATCAGTTATACTTCGTTTTTACTTTTTTTGGTGGTTGCCCTAGAATTTGAAATATACATTTACAACTAATCCAAGTCCACTTTCAAATAACACTATACTGCACAAAGTGTAGTGCAAGTATCTTATAATAGCAAAATAATCCTAACTCCTCCCTCTCATTCCTTGTATCATTCTTTTTACATATACATAAGTGTACATACATGTATATAATAGAAAACATTGCTGCTACTATTATTTTGAATACACTTTATCTGTTAGATCAATTAAAAATAAGAATAATAAAAGTTTTAATTTTACCTTTATTTAATCCTTCTCCAGTGTTCTGCCTTTCTTTATGTAGATCCAACTTTCTAAGCTATATAATTTTCTTTCTGTCTGAAGAACTTCTTTTGGGCTTCCCTGGTGGCACAGTGGTTGAGAGTCCGCCTGCCGATGCAGGGGACGCAGGTTCGTGTCCTGGTCTGGGAAGATCCCACATGCCGCGGAGTGGCCGGGCCCCTGAGCCATGGCCGCGGAGCCTGCGCGTCCGGAGCCTGCGCGTCCGGAGCCTGTGCTCCGCAACGGAAGAGGCCGCAACAGTGAGAGGCCCGTGTACCTCAAAAAAAAAAAAAACAAACAAACTTCTTTTAACATATCTTGCAAGGCACTGGCAACAGCTTTCTTCAATTTTTGTTTGTCTGAGAAAGTCTTTATTTCTCCTATACTTTTGAAGGATAATTTCACAGAGTACAGAGTTCAAGGTTAGTGTTTTTTTTTTTTTAATCTCAACTCTAAATATTTCTTGTTTGCATGGTTTCTGAGGAGAAGTCAGGTTTAATAGTATATAATGTATAATCCTCTCTAGATAAAGTGTTTAATTTTCTGGCTTCTTTCAGAATGTTTTCTTTATCTCTGATGTTCTGTAGTTTGAAAATGATGCCTAAGTATTGTTTTTTTGGTTTTTGTTTTTGTTTTTTGCATTTATCTTGCTTGATGTTCTCTGAGATTCTGATTCTGTGATTTGGTATCTGGTATTAATTGGGGGAAATTCTCTGTCATTGTTTCAGATATTTTTTTTCTATTCCTTGCTGTCTTCCTTCTCCTTCTAGAATTCCCATTGCACATAACTTATACTTTTTGTAGTAGTTCCACAGTCCTTGGATATTCTCTTCTGTTTTTTTCCCCCCCAGCTATTTTCTTTTTGCTTTTCAGTTTCAGAGGTTTCTGGAGATTCAAGCTCAGAGATTCTTTCCTCAGCCATGTCCGGATTGTTAATAATTCCTCAAAGTCATTCCTCATTTCTATTATAGTGTTTTTGATTTCTAGCATTTCTTTTTGGTTCTTTCTTAGAATTTCCATCTCTCTACTTACACTGGGTGTCTGTTCTTGCACGTTGCTTACTTTATCCATTAGGGCCCTTAGTATCTTAATCACATTGTTTTAAATTCTTTGTCTGATAATTCCAACATTCATGCCATAGCTGAGTCTGGTTCAGATGCTTCCTCTGTCTCTTAAAACTGTATTTTTTGCCCTTTATTATGTCTTGTAATTTTTTTCTGGATACCTGGGCATGGTATACTGGATAAAGGACCCACTGTAAATTGGCCTTTGCTAATGTGGTGGTGAGGGGAGGGGAGGGGAAATGCTTTTATAGTCCTATAATTGTCTCAGTCTTTAGTGACCCTGTGCCTCTGGACTGTGAACTTCACATATGCTTCTCAGTGCTTCCTCCCCCCAGGTGTGACAGGATGGCTAAAGTGGGATAGAGTTGGTTATTTCCCTTACCCAGGTCAGTTAGGCTCTGATAAAACCCTAGCAGGTTAACTAGTTTTTCTCAAGGGCAGACCTTGCTAAGAACAGAGTACAACAACCCACTTTCTGACTTACATGCTATGATTATTTTGCCACCTATTTTAATTTTCCTTTTGTCTTATAGTTTTAAAATCTCACAAGACATTATTATTGATTTACAGATTGATGTATATATGTATATATATATATATATATATATATATTTTTTTTTTTTTTTTTTTTTTTTTTAACGTTACACGGGCCTCTCACTGCTGTGGCCTCTCCCGTTGCGGAGCACAGGCTCTGGACGCGCAGGCTCAGCAGCCATGGCTCACGGGCCCAGCCGCTCCACGGCATGCGGGATCTTCCTGGACCAGGACACGAACCCGCGTCCCCTGCATCGGCAGGCGGACTCTCAACCACTGCACCACCAGGGAAGCCCCAGATTGATATATTTTTATATTTGATGTCAAACTTAAAACTTCTTTTGCTCTTTAATAAGTATATCTCAGATCATCTATTGGAAATTCCTTTAGTTATGGTCTCTAGGTGGCAAAATTGCTCAGTTATTACTTAACTGAAAATATCTTTGTTTTTCCCATATTTTAAAGATATATTATTATGATGTATAAAATTATTTCACTGTCTAGGGGTAGATTTGTTTTTATTTATCCTGTGTGGGATCCATTTGTCTTTCTAATTCTGCAGGTTTTTCTTTATATCTGTGAGTCTATTTCCGTTCTGTTACATACATTCATTTTATTTTTTTAGATTCCACATATAAGTGATAACATACACCATTTGTCTTTCTCTTCCTGATTTATTTCACTAAGCATAATACTCTCTAGGGTCCATCCAAGTGGTTGCAAATAGCAGAATTTCATTTTTTAATGGCTGAGTAGTATTCCATTGTATATATATACCACATCTTTTTTATCCATTCATCTGTTGATGGACACTTGGGTTGCTTTCATATCTTGGCTATTGTAAATAATGCTACTATGAGCATTAGGGTGCATGTATCATTTTTTTTTTTTTTTTTTTTTTTTTGTGGTACGCGGGCCTCTCGCCGTTGTGGCCTCTCCAGTTGAGGAGCACAGGCTCCGGACGCACAGGCTCAGTGGCCATGGCCCACGGGCCCAGCCGCTCCACGGCACGCAGGACCCTCCCGGACCGGGGCACGAACCCGCGTCCCCTGCATCGGCAGGCGGACTCCCAACCACTGCGCCACCAGGGAAGCCCCGCATGTATCTTTTTGAATTAGAGTTTTCATCTTTTCCAGATATATGCCCAGGAGTGGGATTGCTGGATGATATGGTAACTTTATTTTTATTTTTTTTTAAAGGAGCCTCCATATTATTTTTCATAAAGGCTGCACCAGTTTACATTCCCACCAACGGTGTACCAGGGTTCCCTTTTCTCCACATCCTTGCCAACATTTGTTATTTATAGACTTTTTGATGATAGCCATTCTGACAAGAATGAGGTAATCTCTGGTTTTGGCTTTGATTTGCATTTCTCTAATAATTAGGGAAGTTGAACATCTTTTCATGTGCCTGTTAGTCATCTGAATATCTTCTTTGGAAAAGTGTCTATTCAGGTCTTCTGCCAATTTTTAAATCAGGTTGTTGTTGATGTTATTGTTTTTCTAATCCTGTGGATTGTAATCTGTAATCAATCCTGGAAATTTCTCAGACATTATCTTTTCAAATGTTGCCTGTATCCCATTTTTCTCTTTTTCTTCCTGAGCCCTGATTACAATGTTAAAACTTTTCATAGTTTCCACTCTATACACTGACCTCTTTTTTACATTTCCCATTTTTTTGTATTTTTGTGCTACATTTGGAATAATTTCTTCAAAAAAACTTTCATTCCACTAACTCTCTAGCTTAATGTTAAACTGATTATTTTTAGTTTATATATTTTTCACTTCTAGAGGTTCTATTTGGTTTTTTTTCAAAGCTGCTTGTTTAATAGATATATAAAATCTCTTGCTCTCTATTCATATTTTTAATTTTTCCCTTTAGCACTTTAAAAATAATAAACTCATCTGTTTTGAATTACAGGTCTGAATTTCCCCTGTATGACATCTTTACAGGTCTGGTTTGCCGTTTACTTCTTTGTGAATTTCGTGCATTTTGCCTTGAATCTTCCCCATGGGAATTCTCAGAGGTCCTTCATGGAAGACTCAAACTTCCTTCTTCCACTGAACACCATCAGCCAGAGATTAGTTTAAACTGAATTCTCAACTTGAAGTTTTTCTGACCACCTGAGGAATCCAAATTTGGACTGAAAACTCTCTTGAGAGTTGACTGGTGATCATGGATTATTGGCAGTAATACTTTTCCATTGTGCTCAGTGCTAAGGTTTAACACAACAAGCTGTCTTTGCAGACCTGGGGATGATGGGTTCCACACAGCAAGGACTGTGTGGGGTGGGGGAAGTGCCAATTTGGGCAAGCTCTGAGCTTCCTCACCCTGCTCCATCAGGCACTGCAACTCAAAGATGAAGTTCCGTGGGTTTGTCAGATGCTCTCAAGGTAAACTGGCTACCTCCCTGGATTCCACCTCTCACTTTGGTTTTAGCTGCTGAATACAATGACTTCAATTGCCAACTTATTGTGGCATATAAAAATATTTCCTCCTATATTTTATCTGCAGTTTTAGTTCAGCAGGTGGATGTGTCACAATATCTAGATTGCCTTTTTGCATACATGTAAATTTTTGAAGATTACAGAAAAATAGTCAATATGCATTAATTTCTTATAAGAAAGAAATGTAAACATATATGTCAAATTTTGATAGATAATAACACAGTGTTTCCTATAGTCAGTCTTTTCATCATAATTGTCTGTGATAGTAGCAACTACCATTTGCAAACAAGAAAGGCCAGTCTTGGTAAGAATTTAAAAACATAACCTCTTAGAGAAAATGCTTTGTGTTTGTCTACTTGGAGATGCATGGATATTGTGCATTCACTGGAAAAATTTGACCAGCAGATGATTCTTATGAACTCTGAGTTTATAAGTTTGTCTCATTAAATGGCCTTTGGGGGTCACATTTGTAATTAGCTGGAACTTTTTTTTTTGGCTGCACCACATGGCTTGTGGATGTTAATTCCCCGACCAGAGATTGAACCCAGGCCCTCAGCAGTGAGAAGGTAGAGTCCTAACCATTGGACCTCCAGGGAATTCCCTGGAACTTTCTATCTTATGTCTAAAAAGCCTTCTGATAATTGCACTTGGAGTAAATTGTTCGATTTTTGTTGGAAAAACATATCAGTTGCTAGGTTTGTACAAAGAATAGTCGAATTGACTGAAATTTAGCTCAAGCCTAAAAATAACTGATTTCTTCATCAAAAGGAGCACACCTCTTTTCATCTTATTTTTCTGGTTCTTTTGGACTATATACAAATATACTAAGTATTCCAAATAGAATATAATAAAATTAATATGCATATAAACATAATAAAATTTATGATAGTTTATTGCCACAAAATGTTTAGAGATAACAAATGCATTCACTCAACCTTGTCTTTTTTCCCTTTCTGCCTGAAAGCTACTTAAAAATTAATCATAACTAAATGGGGACATCCTTAAATCAGCTTTGGAGAACTGCTTTCCCTGAGAACAGGGTACTACCCTCTGGTTCCTCTGGTTCCCTGTCCTTCTCCCATTGCCAAGGGCTCCCCCTGGCTCTCCTGTGCTCCTCAGCATTCTCCAAGTAGCACTCTGTCACCTCCCGCTGGAGGCTCTGCTGCCTTATCCCAGGGCTGATGCTGGTCATCCAAAGGTGCCTTGGCTTTCTGGGTCTCATGCTCTGACAAAAAAGATCCAGCGCTCCTATCTGGCACACACCCAAACCTCCCACCACATCTCAACAGTGGTCACCTCACAGGTCACCTGGCTTGTCTGGCAGAGCCCCTCTGCCCTCTCAGCATACATAGTTCAGCCGGAGGTCACATGACTGACTAACCCTGTGGGACTGAATGTTCTGAGACAGGACAGCCTGGATTCCTTCCCTTCCTCTGAACACAGTGACCTACACACCTCTCTTTGAGTGAGCGCCACTGTGCAGGAACCAGGCTGGTGGGACGGCTTTCCTTTTGCTGGTAAGGGTGGGAAGCCCCCACTGCTTCAATCCCAGCCCCGCTGCAACACGGTTGCCTGGGGTCACATACCCAGAACTTGTTGGCTATGGAAGTAGAGCAACTCAAATGAAGCAAAGTTAGGGAAAAGAGCTCAAAAACCGGTAAAGTTCCAATTAAAATCCTGTTGCATATAGTTCTCTGTACTATATTTAATATCTTATGGTATGGAAAAGAGTAAGTATAGAAAAAATGTATATAACTGAATCTCTTTGCTGTACAGCTGCAATTAACAATTGCAGCTGCTGTACAGCTGCAATTAACACAACATTGTAAATCAAACTATACTTCAATAAAAAATTAAATTAAAAATCTAAAAAATAAAAAAATGCTATTGCTACTCTTAAGAAGCCATTTTTAAAGAGGCTTGCTACTTAGTATGATGAGGATAATTCAAATAATGGAGGGTAAGGAAAAGAAGTTTAATGGAACATGGGCTGTCTTCTGAGGCTGTCAGTTTTGGGGGGGAGGGCATGCAGCGTCCTGTCATTGAAACATCTGGGGGGACAGGGTGGAGCCCCTCAACATTTGGAGGAAGAGGAATGGGGGTGCTGAGGAGGGCCCAGGTTGAAGCGCACTGTCTGGGGGAACATGGGAGAGAAGAATCCTGTCTTTCAAATGATCCCAATCACAGAGTGCCCCCATCTGCCCCTGCCAGGCTGCATGGTTGGACTCTTCAGATGACAAGGGCAGGGCCCCCTGGATACTCACCAGACAATAAAACCTGGGGCTTGGCACCTGCTGTTGGGGGGGTGGTTTCTAGACTTGAACTAGACTGTAAGCTCTCTGAGGCTGGTCACTGCTCTATTTGCTTTGGTGCTCACACACTCTGAATGCAGGGCTGCACACAGGGCAGGCTTGTTCAATGCAGCCTGCACTGGATTATAGCACAGAGAGGAGAACAGGAGAGCACTGGCTCCCGACCTTTAGGAAGGGGCTGAATCAGATGCACTGACTCCATTCAGTGAGTATTTAGCCTGGAAGGTTTACAGGGACAGTAAATGATTTAGAAAAAAAGGCTGTGAAATATAGATTCTTCAGAACCAAGTGAAACTGGCAATCAGAACAACTACAGAGATTTTCAGAGGCTAAGCTGATAGCTCGCTGCCGTTTTCAAAGCCAAATGTCAATCTTTATTTAGATTTGAATACATGCACATTTTAGAAAACACAAGGAACAGGGTTGGGCTGTATCTTTAGTACAGAAAGATGTGAACTTTGGAAGCATCTGAACAGAATTAGCATGGGTTGCCCTTTGCTTGCTTTGAAATCTTTGGTCTTATGCTCAAACAAGTGCAGAGATGGAGCGCACACACACTCACACCCACACGTACAATGTACTCAGATTCACACACTCAGACGCCACACTCACACACAATCAGGCTCACACTCACACTGTCACACCTACACATACACTTACACACTCAGTTGCACATACACCTACTCACACACTCACGCTCTCTAACCTGGGGCTGGGCAGCACACTTCCGCAGAATGTTTGTAAGGACGTGGCTTCAGGGTCAAGTCAGTCCACAAATCAGCCAGCAGCATTTATGGAACACCTACTGTGTGTCCGGCATTATACTAAAGGCTGAGGGTATAATGTTGTGTGGACCAGATGTGATTCCTCTCTCTGTGGCCTAGCATAATTTCAGGAAGGGAAGCCATTGAGGAAGTGATGACAAATAATTGGACGTTAGTTACAGGAATGTGAGAGACAGGCACTAAGCATTTGGGGAAGGACTTCAGAGGGTGGGAAAGTTTCCCTGAGGAGTTATAAGGCCTTGGTGATTGAACAAGCAAGAGTGTTGAGAGAGTGGCTTTGTAAAGAGCAGACAGAGAAGGGGCCTGGAGGGAGAACCAGCTGGGGTGGTGGGCCAGGGGGGTCCCACTGCTGGAAGGCTGGACGCGGTGGCTGGACAAAGCATTTGGATTAGTGGCAGCCACAGTACAGGACCCCGCACTTTGATTTTGTGGGTCACCCTCATCTGATGCCCCACTGCGGGCCAGGTCCTTTCTGCAAACAGCAGTGCCCTCCAGCCGTGCTGTGGGTTTGGGGGTCCTGAAAGCTGGGCATGGAACGCTTCCCTCTATGAAAGGCTGGTCACCCCAGGTGGAAAGACCAAAGCCACGTAAACAGTGTCATACTGAGGTAGGAGATAGAAGGGCCCATGGGCCGGACAGCTGGTGTCTGTCAAGTGGAGTCAAATTGAAACTTTGTTCTCACCCAGTTGTTCCAAGGACAAAGCTAGTGGCAGAAGCTGAGCTCTGCTGAAGTAAAGAGATAAGGTGACTACTCCTGAGGTCAAGGAAAATTTCCCTGTCTGCACATACGCAGGAAGGCTCTTTGGGGGTCAAAGAGGGAGGGGCTGCCACCCCATAATAAGTGTGGACATACCCCCACAGGCCTCTGCAGTGGGATCCATCTTAGTAAAAATTTGCCTATGCATGTTGGGGAGGGTCCCAAGGCCAGTCAAGTGTGAAAAAAGAAACAAGATACTTGGCCAAATGTAAACAAAGACCGGAAGGACTGCCCTATATAAGTGATTTCAATCACCTCTGTACTGCCTCCTCATTGAGGACGCCTGGACTCCTCTCTGGGTGTGTATTTCTGCCTTGCTTCTGACTTAAATAAACTGTTTCTCTGTGTGCTCTCCCATATGTTGTACATGTGTCTCTAGTAATAAACTTTGTACCTATTTTTGCAGTTTTTGCCTCCTGGAAACATATTTGCTTTCAAACAGGGTAAGAACTAAGGCTTCTAGCCTCTAGCCCCTTGTGGACTAGTGGCTAGGTTCCATACCTGGGCAGGGAAATAAGATACTGCTTCAAGACTGCTGTCCCTCCGAGAACAATACCTTCCATGCCTCAGTGAGAATAATTTGAAAACGCTCAAAGTCTATTTTAAAGATGTACCCGTATCTGAGTAAACCTGCCTTCACTCATGGCCCCAGCAATGAATTTAGGTTTCTGCCCTCAAGCACCTTCACCTAGGAAAGGAGAATGGATAAGTAAACAGGTCTGGAAATACCCTTCGTGCTCATGTGCTGGAATTCATTCCAGTGTTTACCCACCTTCTCTGGAGAGAAAAGGGAGGTATGAGTGGGGCTGAGCTCAGACCCCCAGCCTGTCAGGAGCACAGCCTCACCCACAGTCTGGGCCTTGCTCTCTTCTTCTTACTCTCATTTTCAGTCTTTTCCTTTATTGCTGTGAAAGTAATACATGCTCAGTAAAAGCATTTGGCAAATGGAGAAAAAGTAAAATAAGAATCATATGGTCTATTTATTTTCAATGCTTTTTTAAACAATTAAAAAGTGTTAAATGAGATAGGATATATTGTTCGTACAGTTTTATTTCTTAATTTTATTACTTAACATTCTATCATATTTTCCAGACTATTTTCATAAACTGAGCATTGATGGTGGCATGACAGTCCGTTGAGTGGCATTGCAACCACAGTCACTTGTATTTTATGACTTACCTTTTTAGAGTCATCATTATCTGTGGAGTGAGAGGTTTTTCAGTGGTTTTCTAGGAGGACCCCAAATTCACTCAGTATGGCACCATGACGTGGAGAACAGGAAGAGGATCACCTCAACCAGCTTTGTGATTGTGCTTCTCAAACTGCACCCTCCGCCCCGACCCTGGTTGAGTAGTACCCTATGGGACCTTCCTGGAACAGACCTCTGGCCACCCCACGCCCTCCACCTGCCTCTTGTCTGTAGAAAAACGTTAGCTTCCTGGGCCTTCCCTGAGTTCCAAAGAGTGAATTTAATCAGAGAAGTGAGAACATGCAGAAAGAAAGGAAAACAGTCAAGCAAGAAAAAATAATAATACTTTAGCCATTAAACAAAGTCAAGGACCTTTAGTTCCTCCTCAAGAACTACAGATAATATTCTAAGCCATGTCCTTTGAGCTGTTTTGAAGATACTGAAACTGCCATCAGGTGGAAGAAGTTAACTGTATGCTGTCCACAACCACGTAGACCCCAGACCAGTTGGAACCAGAAGATTGATGGTATTGACTCCTGGTTACCTCATCACCAACCACCAACCAGTCAGAAGAATGTCCACTAGTGGATCACACACCCCACAACACCCCTCCCTCACCCTGTCTTTAAAAACTTTTCCCTGAAAGCCATCAGGGAGTTTGGATCTTTTAAGTGCTAACTGCCTAGACTCCTTTCTTGGCTCCTGCAATTTAAGCTGCATTTTCCTTCACCACAACCTGGTGTCAGTAGATTGGCTTTATTGCTCGTGGGCACATGGACCCCAGTTTGGTTGATAACAATCCCACCAATGCTCCAGCAGTTCTGTTTTCTTCATGAGGCAGCGTTTTGCTATAACACTGGCTATAAAAAAAATTTCCCTATAAAATTATATTGAGGCAATTGCGTTTCTAGAATTAAATCTCTTTCTAAAACAAAATCTGCTTCTTAATAAACCTATTAACTCTGAAAGAATTTGAACATTTCAAGGTAAAGGTCGATTTTTAATATGTTGCATAGACAACTTCTGCGAAGAAAAGATGAAAAGAAGGTCCGTCTGCTTTACGGCATTTCTTGTGCACCTTGATGCACCCCTTCACTTGGCAAGACGGGAAGTAACCATCACTTTAAGATGGCCATATCAAAAATCCCAGAGGAAGACAGCACATATTTTTTGTGCCAGCACAAGTTTTTCTTAAAGGAAATGTATTTAGAAACTGAACAATATTAAAATATCTCTTTTTCTTGTTAACAGCACAACCTGCCATCAGAAAGGCTTAAAATGCTCTCCTTACAAAGAGTCCTGCCTGAACTATTTGGTAATTAATCATGCATAATACCTTAAATTCCACAGGTGGCTGGCTGAAAGATTGCTGCTTTTGGTAGCTGAAAATCAATTCTTACTCATTTGAAAAGTGAGAAAAATGAAAGAGTAGTTTTTTTTCCTATTTTTAATGTTGACCTCAGCCACCAGGCAAGTGTGTGATCTTTTCTACATCCTTCCATTATCTTGACACCAACCAGTTGCAGATATCTAATACATATTAGACTATGGGATCTAAAAAACAGCTGATTTCTCACCTTGACCAGCACAAAAACATTCTCAAATAGGAAGATTCAGTGCTATGATCAGCCTGCTGTGATCTGATTTGGCTCATCTGAAGTATCAAACCTGATCACTCACTTTTTAGACCAACTTTGTTATGATGAAGCTGGTGATGATGGTGATGGTGATAGTGATGGTGGTAGTGTTGATGATGATGATGGTGATAATGGTGGTGGTGATGGTGATGGTGGTGATGATTACAATGGTGATGATGGTGGTTGTGGTGGTAGTGGTTGTGATGATGGCAATGACGGTGGTCGTGATGGTGGTTGTGATGGTGGTGATGAACACTCGGATTATATACTAGTTTCTCTCTCCTAATGGCTTAGAAAACTTTCACACATATATTACCTTCATAACAAGGTAGGGATTAGTACCCGAGTTTCACACTTTATAAAATTAGATTTGATAAAGTCAAAGAAAGTTGCTCATGGTCACAGACACCCTCCCCCACCCTGACACCTAGCCTACTTTCTACAACTAGCTTGAACTGATATTATTGAATGGAAGTACCAAGACCTAAAAGGTTATGGTACTCTCAGGAACTGGCTTCCATAGAGGCCCTACCTGTGCTTGGGAGACCACACTGAGCAGCCTACCAGCTCAGCCTTCAGCTTCATGCACACTCCTTGTTAATCAGAGCAAGTCACTCGCCAGGAAGTGAGAAGAGAGAGAGCTAAATCCAGGGAGTTAACCAAAAATAGACAGGTATCAGGACCCTAGCAAAAGAGTCTGGGTGGTATTTATGTGATGGGGTAGAAGTGTTAGCTAATGCTATGGTGGTAGTCTTTTTGCATATATAAATGTATCAAATCAACACATTGCACACCTTAAACTTACACAACGTTATAGTTTAATTATGTCTCAATAAAACTGGGGGGGCGGCAGAGAATATTTGAGGACATTTTAGAGTCATCCTGTGTAGTCAAAAGGCTACTGATTTATGCTGAAGAACACTCTGCTTTTAAAGGGCTTGCATGATTAAGTTAGAACCCCTCACGCCCCTCCATAATCTCCCTTTTGCAATATAAACTATTGTAATGTCAGGAGTATCATCAAGGAGAAAAGGTCTTGGAAGCCATCTTAAGATTCTGCTCACAACGGGAGGGAACCATGTATCTGGAGCACAGTTTGCTTATGGGGCTGCTCCAAACATCCAACCTCTAGCTTTTTCAAATTAAGATTTTTGCACCCCTCCTCCTCAAAAAATCATGTCACATATTTGCAATGTGGAATTGATGAAATAATGTTCTATAACATCCTTGGACTCTCCACCTTTCTCTCTGTTTTTCAGGTTTTTTCCTACTAGTTTGAAATCCCTTAACTCTATAATTGTTATCCTTACTCAATTCCCTTGATCATGTTTTTTCCTTTTTCTATACCCTTATCACTTTCTATTTTCAAAACAAGCAGAGTTTCTCCCAGGTGTCATCAATAAGACTTCTAGTTAAATGCCCTTTGAGGAATTCATATGATGATCTGTAGAGAGCTTCATGGTTGTCCATTTTCCAAGTCCCATCTCTGCAGTAGGTCATGACAAGAACAGGCATCAAACAGCTGGGGATAGTATTGTATTAGTCAAGGACAAGGCAAAGTGGCTGTAAGGAAGAGAATCAATAAAAATTCAGTGCCTTAAGTACAAAGGTGTTTATTCATTCTCACCTAAAAGACCAGGAAATATATATATATAAGCTCTTGGCTCCACATGGCCATTCAAGGAGCAAGGTTCCTTCTTTCTTGTTTGCATGCCATCTAGAACTTGATCCTTTTTTGTTTGGTTGAAGAAAGATTTCAGATATTTCTGTGTTACAGCTCTTAGGAAGCAGACAAAGCATAGGGGAAAATGCTACAGTTTTAAGACTCTGGCTTGTGAGGCACACTTGGTCATTACCACTAACATTCCACTAGGAAGAACTTAACTCTTGGCTACCCGGACTGCAGGGGCATGGGCTAGGAGATGTGCTGCTAACTTGATGACCAAACACTTGGCTAAAACCCTACTGAGAGAAAGCATGTGTGGATTCTGACACACAGCCTGCAGTCTGTGTCAAATGTATGTATTATTATTTATTTTTTTTGCGGTACGCGGGCCTCTCACTGTTGTGGCCTCTCCCATTGCGGAGCACAGGCTCCGGACGTGCAGGCTCAGTGGCCATGGCTCACGGGCCCAGATGCTCCACGGTATGTGGGATCTTCCCGGACCATGGCACGAACCCGTGTCCCCTGTATCGACAGGCGGACTCTCAACCACGGTGCCACCAGGGAAGCCCAAATGTATGTATTTTTATAACATATTTATTGAGACATAATTCCCATACCATGTAATTCACCTATGTAAAATTTACAGTTCAATGAATTCTGGCATATTCAGAATCATGCAACCATCATCACAATCAATTTTAGAATATACCACATCAGAAAGAAACACCATACTCAGTAGCAGTCAGTCCCTGCAAGTTCCCCACTGTCAGCCCCTGGAAACCACTAATCTATGTTCTAGCTCTATATACTTGCCAGTTTTGAACATTTCATAAATGGATTCATACAAAATGTGTTTGGCCTCTTTCATTTAGCATTATGTATTTGAGGTTCATCCATGTGGTAGCCTGCATCAATACTTTATTCCTTTTTATTACAGGAATATATCCCATTTATAGATATATCACATTTTTTAACCATTCATCAATGGATGGGCATTTGAGTTGTTTTCACCTTTTTGGCTATTATGAATAATAATGGTATGAACATTCATGTACAAAATATTGTACAAACATGTTTTCATTTCTCTTGGTTGTATACTGTCCTGGCTTAAATACTTTCCGCCCAAATTCATATCCATCCAGAACCTCAGAATATGATCCTATTTGGAAGTAAGGTGTTTACAGATGTAATTAGTTAAGATAAGGTCATACTGGATTAGGGTGGGTCTTATATCCTATGACTGATGTCCTTAAGAAGGCCATGTGAAGACATAAAGATATTAAAACACAAAGGGGAGATAGACAGATGGAGCATTCTCTCTGCATTTCCTCCTTTTCTCTCCTCTTTTTACTTTATAGGCATTTCACTTAAATAAATCTCTTGTTTCTTGGAGGAGTTGAACTAACACAATTTTCTTTTCATTTATGTCATTTTGCCCCTCAGTTTTTTCCCCATGCTATTTATTTATTAAATGATGTGTGTTATTTGTCCTATTTCCCACATAAAGATGTGGCTGATTGATTCCTTGAGGAAAGACTTGGCTGATTGATTCCTTAAGGTGTAGACTCACTTGTTCCTCTCTCCCCAGACTTCCTATCTAGTGGCTTGATTTTATGATCAGATTGTGTGATAGATGGTACTGTGTATTGCCTATTCCACTAGAACAGGATGAACATGTCTGGTTGTCCTGTTTTGAGTGTTGCGTGTTTAGACATATGAAATTTCACATCCACTTTCACATAATGGATATCAAATCAAATGATGATCCTAGCCCGGCCCCGTGATCACATTATAAAAATGATCATTTTTATAATTCTACCTTTTATTCTGTCTTTATTAGCTGGAATTCTTCCATAAAGAATAATTAGCCTCATCATTAACTTGGTTGCCCTGAAATAACATAACAAGAAAGGAAAGCTAAAGGCTTGATTCTTTTCCTTTATATACTGGTTTTCTGAATATTGCCTTATACACACACTATTACAAAAGTTATACACACACTACTGAAATGGTTGACTTTTTTCTTTCTTTTATTTTTACTATTATTTTTGGACTCTAAGATTTTTATATATTTGTTGAATTTCAATTGATTATAGTTTTTATTCTTCTGATGTTCAAATTGTCCAATCTTTCATCAATAGGATCCCCTTTAGTGTTGGTTCCTGTGTCTTCTTGATACACTCTCATCTATCTGCTATAAATATTGTTGTTCAAGCCTTTTGTGAACATATTTATTCATTTCTATTGGGTTAATATCTAAGAATGGAGTTGACAGATTATAAGGTAAGCAAATGTTTAACTTTATAAAAAACTGTTAAAGCATTTTCCAAACTCACTCTATCTTATCACAATTTGGTATTGTCACTCCTTGATTTCACCCATTCTAGTGGGTGTGAAATAATATCTCATGTGGTTTAAATTTCATTTCCCTGCTGACTAAGGGTATTGAACCCCCTCTTATGTGCTTCTGGCCATTTGTATATCTTCTTTTGTGCAACCTCTTGTCAAGTCTTTTGCTCATATTTAAAAATTGAGTAGTTTGTCCTCTTATTATTGATATAAAGGAACATTTATATATCAGTTCTTTGTCAGATATATGTATTGCAAATATTTTCTCCCAGTATACGGCTTATCTTTTAATTTTTTTAATGGTCTCTTTGGGTGAACATGATTTTTTCATCGTGATGATGCTCAATTTATCATTTATTTAAATGGTTACTGTACTTTTGTCCTGTCTTGGAAATCTTCCCCTTGATTATACAGATATTCTGTTTTCCATAAGATTTTATATTTTTATCTTTTATTCAGGCCTATAATTCACTTTCAATCACTTTTCTTATGTGAATATCCAAATGCTCTGGCACTATTGGTAGAAAAGCATCTCCTTTCCCCATTGAATTGTCATGGTATGTTTGCTGCAAATCACTTGACCGTATACATGTGGACCTGTTTATGGATTCCCTATTTTGTTCCACTGATATAAAAGTCTACTCTTACACCAATACTGCTTGGGTTTCTAATACATCATGAAAAATTATGCGTGGGAGTGAGACACTTGTTAAAATTTTGGCTTATTTATCTGTATCCCCATCTATTGCAAGTTTGCTGCTCTTCCTACCTTGTCCCCAGGGATGGAAGCTGTCATGGGTCTCTTCTCACCTGGGAAGAGCTCATTCTTTTTTAGAATTTAATTTATTTAGATTTCTTTGTGTACTCAGCATCCTGGTGGGCTTCAAAACAACCGCAAATGTGATAACACAGCTTACCTGGAGTTTTTATCTTTGTTAGTGTGGAGAAAATGTTTTCTGTACCTTTCTTCCTCCTGACTGAAAGCAGACTACAGGTAGTAAGTCATATGTGAGAGGTATAGTTTCCATAGTAGATTGCTCTTGGTGGTAGTGGAGGGGAGAAAACAGAACTTGATGGCAATGTATTCTGAGGATTATATTTTTCACATGGCCCAAGGAATATACTTTTATTTCATCTCCTTCTAGAAGTGGCACACTAGACCCAAACTTATTAGACAGTGGAAATCAGCCTGGAAGCAACTTTCCCCCTCTATAAGGTTGGATCAGAAGCCAAAGCACATTAAATGGAACAAGAGGAATCTTCATTATCAAGCTAGAAAGCAGTATTCTTATGTGAAATTACATAAAGAAAAAAGAAAACAAAGCAAAAATCAAAAGAGCTATGAAATTTATATTAATATTTCAGAAAAATGAAAGAATATGTCAACCAAATATCTAGACCTAGAAAAATTTTGGGGACCAGTATTTGACATCTTCCATTATTTTCAAGAAATTATTTCCCCTATGAAACAAGAACAGAAAATGAAAAGGAGAGAAGAGACTAAGGTCAAAGGGCAGCAGCACAAGCTTCTTACAGCTCCCTGATCACCTTAGCACCAAGTGCAGTCCCCCTGCCTAGGAAGCATTTCCCACACTTTCCCCTTCCCTTGCCCAACTGACTGCTATTCACTTCTAGTATCTGCTTAGATTTCCAGATTATGGGTCAGGTGCCCTCTAATTTATGTATGTGTCAGTGTTCCTCACTAAGCTGTATGTTCTTTTGGTGCAAAAACTATGTCCTTTTGACACTTCTGTCTCCAGGCCCATGCCCACATTAGCCATTCAGTAAGTATCTGAGTAAACAAATGATGAGCTGAAAAGACAAAAGGAATATATAGAGACACTCTCTGGAGGAACAGAAGATCTGAAATTAGAAGAAGTTAATTGTGCACAGAAAAACTTAATTAAAGAAATCATATGTTTATCCCCAAATTTAGGCTTATAAAAAGCAGTGCCTTAATGGCTCAGAAGTCAATGTACAAATCAGTGGAACAACATATGTAGTCCTGAATCCTGCATTAAAAGTTCTATCTGAGAGTTTCACAATTCAATATGGAAAGGACTTTTTAAATCAACAAAGAGTATTGGGCACATTGACTATTTGGAACAAAAATGAAATTGAAAGTTTTATTGGTTAAGAGTTTTTGGTGTACCGTAAGTGTTGTATTTTCAGCAAAATATAAAATGATGGTGCTGATAGGTTTTCTGGAGTTTTATGTATATTCAAAGCAGTCCTCAAATATACAACAACTACATAGTGTAACATTTTTTTTCACTCTTCTTAGAATTGGAATCTATGCCTATGCAGTTAAGTTAAATAAAATGTATGCAGATGGTTCACATTTTACAGGAAAAATATGTAAAAAATTTTTCTTATGTAAAACTAAATTTGAGAGTTGGGGTGGAAATATTTTGAATATTCATTTATTATTAAAAATGCAAGATAGACTTTGTGTGTTGTATTTTTGTAAATGCTTTTCAAAATATATATCTGTGGTAGGCTTCTTTTACTGCCACCAAACTGTTAATGTGCTACTGAAATTTTTAAATAAAGAATTTAAATGTTTTAAAGTGTGTGATATTTCAAATGAATAATAAACTGTATATCTCTTTTCTCAAATAAAATATATTTTACCATATTGTATAAAAATACAGATGAACCGAAGTGAAATACAAAAGAAGCAAAACATATTAAAATTATGGAAAACAGTATTGCCTACTAGTTAACCAATCCTTGAATAAACAAGTGCTTTTTAAACCTGAAAACATTGGACAAAGAAGAAAGTAAAGAACTTATTTTACTCTATAAAAAGGTAAATTTTCTGAGGTTAAAAAAAATAAAAGGAAAATACCGAGTTTAAGAAAACAGTGGGGAAATGTTTACATGCCTTTTTTCTTTCATATAGCAGGGGTTACCAAGTTGTTTGCAAAGGATCACATATTTTATTTTTTTAAAAATTGTTTTATTGAAGTATGGTTGATTTACAATATTGTGTACGTTTCAGGTGTACAGCACAGTGATTCAGTTATACATATACATATACATAGTAAGGTGTATATGTTAATCCTAGGAGGATCACATACTCTAGACTTGACAGGACAGAAAGTCTCTGTCTCAGTTATTTAACTCCATCATTTTAACATGAAAGCAGACATAGGAAATATATCAACAAATGATCGTGGTTGTGTTCCAATAAAACAATTCTTGTGGACAATAAAATTTGAATTTCATAAGATTTTCACGTCACAAAATATTATTCTTTGAAATTTTTCAACTATTTAAAAGTGTAAAAAACATTCTTAAGCTTGTGGCCTGTGCAAAAACAGGCAAGTGGCTGAATTAGGCACAAGGGCCTTGGTTTGCTGGCTCCTGATCTACTATGGGCTCTTAAAAATCAATACACTTTATTATAAAAAATTGTCTAAGTCCCTGAGTATAAGAAATCAAAATGACAAGACATAATGCATAAGTATTCAACCTCCCTGATAACTAAAAGCAAAATGAAGTGAGATAGCAGTTTTTGGCTTAATGATTTGACAATGATTAGGAAAAGTGATATTCTTTAGTATAAAACTCTCTGGAAAGCAACATTGCATCATGTTTTACAAGTCTTGAAGGACTCCATACCCTATGACACAGGATTCCCACTCTTAGGAATCTATTTCAAAGAAGTAATCACTTGTGTAGGCAATGATTATTGAAAAATCATGTTCATGTAAACTTGTTTATAAAATCTAAAACTGGGACCAATTGTGCATCCACCATTGGAGGAAAATACATGCAAATTAAAGCATATTCATAAGGAGAATACTACACAGATCTTGGAAATCATATTTTTAATAATAATATGAAGAAAACACACCAAAATATTAACAGTGATTATCTCTAAATAGTGGAATCCTGGGCATTTTTCATCTTCTTTATATTTTCCCATATTTTCTACACTTTCTTCAAATAAAATAATGTACATTTAAAATAAAAATTAAAATGTAACAGCATGAGTTGGGAGTAAAGTAATTAGGTAGCAAAGAGAATGAACAGTAAGGATAGTGGAACTGGGACTTCCCTGGTAGTGCAGTGGTTGAGAATCTGCCTGCCAATGCAGGGGACATGGGTTTGATACCTGGTCTGAGAAGATCCCACATGCTGCAGAGCAACTAACCACAACTACTGAAGCCTGCACGCCTAGAGCCTGTGCTCTGCAACAAGAGAAGCCACTGCAATGAAAAGTCTGCACACCACAATGAAGGGTAGCCCCTGCACCACAACAGAGAAAGCCCGCGTGCAGCAACGAAGACCCAACACAGCCAAAAAAAAAAAAAGAACAATGGACCTGGTCAGCAGAGCTGTGTTGTCAGAGGAGAGACAGTTGTTGGATAAGGGATGCATCACCCAGGCAATGGAGGTAACGGGCTTCAATGCAGAGGAGAAGGTTGCCTTCGGACCACAGCTGGCCTCGGTTCTTTAGGGAAGAAGTACTGCCAATCTTCTTAGTAAGGATTGTCACAATCAGAGCTCTGATTGAAGATGGGCAGTCTGCCTGAAACAGATGACAGGGATTGTAGGGGCAGAGGGGGGACAGTGGAGTCAAGTCAGAGGGCTGTTGTTATCGTCTTGGTGAAGGGAAAGAAGGTCTGCCTTAGTGGGAATGGGCACGACAGGAGGACGTGCACAGAAGGAAAGACCACAGAATTGATGGCATCTGACCACTGACCACTGTTCAATATCTTGGACTAGGGATGAGAAGAAATTTAAAAGAGGAATCTGAAATTGTAAACATGGGAAACTGATAGTGATGGTACTGGCTGCCTTTGGGGATTGCAAGAAATACACATGTGGAACCAGATAATAGGGTAGATTTTACAGGACGTTCAAGTGGAAATGACAGAGACGCAGAATTCACTGGTGGTCTTAGAGCTCATGGGGAAATGGAGTCAGTGGGCCTCCCTGTGAAGAAGTCAAGTGGTGGTCCAGCTTCACCAGAGGCAGCTCAGCCTCCTGGGTGTTCAAAGAATGTCGGACAGAAACATGCCCTCTGCACAGCATTGTTCCACCTGACTGCCCAGACTTATATTTTCTTTATTTTTCTTTTTTTTAAACTTTCTGTTTATAAAAAATATACATGCTCATCCTAGCAAATTTGGAAAGAACAGAAAAGTTTAGAAATAGAAAAATGAAAATTTCTCTGAATCCCACCAATTAAAATGTTGGCATATTTTCTTCTTATTTTTCTTTTTCCTTTTGGTATTTTAAAAACAGTTGGCAGCAGGGGGGAGGGCAGTGAATTGGTGAAATGGGTGAAGGTAGCCAAAATATACTTTCAGTTATAAAATAAGTTCTGGGAATGTAACATACAGTAAGGTGACTATAGTTAATAATACTGTATTGTATATTTAAAAGTCACTAGGAGAGTAGATCTTAAAAGTTCTCATCACAAGAAAAAATTTGTAACTACGTGAAGTGATGGATGTTAACTAGGTTATTGCGGTGATCATTTTGCAATATATACATATATATTGAATCATTGTGTTGTACACCTGAAACTAATATAATGTTATTTGTCAATTATCTCTCAATAGGAATAAATAAAATAAAACCTGGAAAACACATGCATACACACACAAAACATTTGAGATGTATATCATTGTATATATAATTTTTTGTATTAATTTTTCCACTTCATGATAAAGCACAAGTAACTTCAGTGTTATTTAAAGCTCTTTGTATAAAGGGAAAATGATGATAAAGTAAAAGAAAGAAAAAAGGAAGAAAGGAAAAAAAGGGGAAGGAAAAATAACACTGAATTTGTTTTGGTTTTGTTGCGTAATAAAGAATTAATTTTGTCCCAGTTCTTAGCACAGGGCTTCTAAAACCCTTGGGATTTCCCAAGTGATAAAATAGTCTTTATTAGTCAGGAATGCATTGGATCACTATGCTATTCCTATCATGACGCTAATGAGATAAGTCCAGGTTGGTCCCTAGTTAACTTCAGGATGGGGACCTGGTCACCAGGAAGACTGACCGCATGATTAGAGGGTTGGGACTTGGAGCCAAACCAACCTCCAGGGAGGGGAATGGGGCTGGGGATTGAGGTCAGTCATGTGGCCAGTGTCTTAATCAATCATGCTTCTGTAATGTAACTTCAATAAAGTTCAATAAACTCTGAACACAAGTGTGAATACACTGATGTTATGGGAGGGTGATGTGGCCTGATTTAATGTCAAGGAATTTCTTCATCCCTCCTCAGTCTCTCCACATGCATCTCTTCATTTGACTGGGTCTCCTGATTTTCATCCTTTATAATAAAACAGTAATCATAAGGATAACATTTTCCTGAATTCTGTGAATCATTCTAGCAAATTCTGAAACCTGAGGGGACCACGGTGACTACCAAACTTATGGCCAGTCAGCTAGAAGCATGGATAGCCTGGGAACACCTAAAGTATTCCTTGCACCTGAAGTAAGGGGGGTCTTGTTGGGGGGCATGACCTTTAACCTGTGGGGTCTGTGGTAACCCTGGGTTGTTAGTGCCAGAATTGAATTGTAGCACAAGCCACTGGGTTTCTACCACATTAGTCTATTTTAAGAAGGGTCTAGAAGAAACAAGTTAATATATCAAGTATATTAGGTTTTAAAATAGAGTCACAAAAAGAGATTTATTACTTATTTCATTAGCTTCCTCCTTACTTAAAAATATTCACCTTCTAAATACCATGAAAGTACACGGTCTCAGGGTAGAATGCTTTCAGAAATTGCATATTTAGGAATACTGCCTTCAAAATGCTAGTTTCCATGATGATCCTTACGTTCATTTACTGTAGCTTGAATTGGAGAACAAATGACTCTATTCAAACAACTGACAACATTTCCAATCTACATAATGTCTCAGTTTTTCTTCCTCATTGTTAAAAATCAACTTATAAACCAGGAAATCCAGCAGGGGGGTGTAGAATTCCAGTTTCTAGGTTATTACACATGTTTTTGAAAAACCTGTTTCTTATTGCTGCAGCTTGGTAAACCTGCTCCGTGTTGACCACAGGATTGAAGGAGCTTCTTAAATGCCATCGTGTCTGAGCAGTGATTAAATGGCTCCTCTCCCCGAAAGGGCTCAGTTCCCCTTTTGAGTTACTATTTATTGACAGATGTGTTCTTGTGGCTGTTTTGCAAGCAAATATTGGTCAGGCTGAAATTTCTTATAAATATTCATACCACATGAGTGAGTTACCAGTATCACTGCTAATAATTTTTTAAATAATTTAATGCAACACCATTTTAATGAAAACAGAAGCTATTTTCAAATAGGAAAGCCTATGTTCTCTGTGTTACTCAAAAGTACCAAGGTGTTACAGACACTTATTAGGTGCTTAATAATAAGAAACATCTTGGATGCATATCTGAGTGTATATATGTACATTTATCAAAATAAACATACATAGGTAAAACTAACTATTTCCCACAAAATATTTACAAAGGAAATTATCAAATATCTTTCAAAAACATAGGATTTTCATAATAAAAATGTTAGAAGGTTGAGAGAAATTGTATTCCTGAGAAACAAGACTGCACTTTTTTTAAAAAAATTGAAGTATAGTTGATTTACAATGTTGTGTTAGTTTCAGGTGTACAGCACAAGTTAGTTATACATATATGTATAAATATGTATATATATATATATTCTTTTTCAGGGTCTTTTCCATGATAGGTTATTACAAGATATTGAGTATAGTTCCCTGCACTATACAGTAGGTCCTTGTTGTTTATTTCATATATAATAGTGCGTATATGTTCATCTCAAACTCCTAATTTATCCCTCCCCCTCCTTTCCCCTTTGGTAACAAGTTTGTTTTCTATGTCTGTGAGTCTAGCTCTATTTTGTAAATAAGTTCATTTGTATCATTTTTTAGATTCCACATATAAGTGATATCATATGATATTTGTCTTTCTCTGCCTGACTTACTTCACTTAGTATCTTCATCTCTAGGTCCATCCACGTCTCTACAAATGACCCAATTTCATTCCTTTTTATGGCTGAGTAATATTCCATCGTATGTATGTACCACATCTTCTTTATCCATTCATCTGTCGATGGACATTTAGGTTGTTTCCATGTCTTGGCTATTGTAAATAGTGCTGCTATGGACATGGGGGTGCTCGTATCTTTTTAAATTAGAGTTTTCTCCAGATATATGCCCAGGAAAGGGGTTGCTGGATCATATGGTAACTCTATTTTCAGTTTTTTAAGGAACCTCCATACTGTTCTCCATAGTGGTTGCACCAGTTACATTCCTACCAACAATGCGGGAGGGTTCCTTTTTCTCCACACCCTCTCCAGCATTTATTATTTGTAAACTTAAAAAAAAATTTTTTTATTGAAGTATAGTTGATTTATAATGTGTTAATTACTGCTGTACAGCAAAGTGATTCAGTTATACATATATATACATTCTTTTTCTTAATATTCTTGTCCATTATAGTTTATCATAGGATATTGACCATAGTTCTCTGTGCTATACAGTAGGTCCTTGTTGTTTATCTATTCTGTTTATAATAGTTTACATCTGCTAACCTCAACCTCCCACTCCATCTCTCCCCCAACCCCCTTCCCCTGGGCAACCATCAGTCTGTTCTCTATGACTATGATTCTGTTTCTGTTTCATAGATAGGTTCATTTGTGTCATATTTTAGATTCTCTATATAAGTGATATAATATGGTATTTGTCTTTCTCTTTCTGATTTACTTCACTTAGTATGATAATCTCTAGTTGCATCCATGTGGCTGCAAATGACATTCTTTTATTCTTTTTTATGGCTGAGTAGTATTCCACATCTTCTTTATTTATTCATCTGTCGGTGGACATTTAGGTTGTTTCCATGTCTTGGCTATTTTGAATAGTACTGCTATGAGCATAGGGGTGCATGTATCTTTTTGAATTAGAGTTTTATCTGGATATATGCCCAGGAGTGGGATTGCTGGATCGTATGGTAATTCTATTTTTAGTTTTCTGAGAAACTTCCATACTATTTTCCACAGAGGCTGCACCAACTTACATTTCCACCAACAGTATAGGAGGGTTCCCTTTTCTGCACACCCTCTCCAGCATTTATTACTTGTAGACTTTTAAATGATGGCCATTCTGACTGGTGTGAGGTGATACCCCGTTGTAGTTTTGATTTGCATTTCTCTAATAATTAGCAACATTGAGTATCTTATCATGTGCCTGTTGGCCATTTGTATAAGACTACCCAGTTTTGAGAAATGCCTTCCCTCTGGGCCATCAGAGCTGTTACACTCTTTTTAATGTTTTATCCTCCTGCACCATCAAAGTTACCTATATGGACTATCAAAAAAAGCTGGAAAAATAATACAGGAAGACTAAACCAAGAGGCAAAGGACATGCCTCAAACACATGCTCCAAACCATAAGATGAATCTGTTGTTGCTCCATGTTATTGCTTCACATTTCTTTACCTCTTTCCCCCAAAACACATATATTACAAGGGTATCATTGATGAACTTGGAGGAAGAAGCAATTGATGCCTTATATTTGAAATCAAAAAGTCCTGCCCGGTCACTTTCCTGCCCTTGTAGCCCCCTCTGCTACCATCAGATATCCTGCCATCACGTCTGTCATGACCTCTCCCAGCAGACCTGGGGGAGCAGGGTATGTGGGGAGGTGACTGGTGGACATGGACAGTCCTCTCCCCAAGCCCATCAGGTTCGAAACCCACCTCCTTCTGTGAAGTAGGGTCAGGAGGGACACTGATTCTTTGGATATGAATAGTAGTAGGTTTTAATGTCCTATCTTTAGGAGAAATGTGCTGTTTTTATACTGTATTGGAACAAATATATCTTTATCTGTCTCACAATTTGTGTAGCAAATTTTTTTTTTTTTTTTTTTTTTTTGCTGTACGCAGGCCTCTCACTGCTGTGGCCTCTCCCGTTGTGGAGCACAGGCTCCGGGCGCACAGGCCCAGCGGCCATGGCTCACGGGCCCAGCCGCTCCGTGGCACGTGGGATCCTCCTGGACCGGGGCGTGAACCCGTGTCCCCTGTATTAGCAGGCAGACTCCCAACCACTGCACCACCAGGGAAGCCCTGTGTAGCAACTTTAAAGCATTTTCAACAGCTATGTCACATGTCAATTATTTTTGCCTTTGGTCACTTGGATAGGGTTGGGATGGGCCCTGACCCCTCTGTCAATCTGCTCCTTCTTTATTCCACTACCTCCTGAGACATCTGAAACGTTTGATAACTTCCCTGTATCTTATTGTCTTCACCTGTAAACAGCACCTTCTCATCTCAAGAGGTATACAAGAATTCAATGAGTTGATCCTGAATGTTGATCCCTTGGCATAAGGCCAGCTACAGTTTAATGAGGTGAGATTTCCTCCTTCAAAGGAAGTCTTTATTTTGGAGCCCAATGTAGAAAGTATGGGAATTGGAACCCGTCATGTCTACCTAAACCCTGCCTCATCAGCTCTGTGACTCTAGAAATGTAATTTAACCTTCCTGGGTCTTGACATCATTACCTTTAAAATGGGTATAATGATCCTTATCGCTGATCGTTGTAGACCTTTTTTTTTTTTTTTGTGGTATGTGGGCCTCTCACTGTTGTGGCCTCTCCTGTTGCAGAGCACAGGCTCTGGACGTGCAGGCTCAGCGGCCATGGCTCACGGGCCTAGCCGCTCCGTGACATGTGGGATCTTCCTGGACCAGGACATGAACCCGTGTCCCCTGCATCGGCAGGCAGACTCTCAACCGCTGCGCCACCAGGGAAGCCCTAGATCCATGACTTTTTAATGTGCCAGCTTGGCTAAGCTGAACTACATTCCCCAGACTTCCTTTCCCCAGGTACGTTTCCAGTTAGGGGACATTTTGCACAGATTTGGAGGCAGAAGTGAGGCAGCAGCTGTGTTGCTATTGCCCTTGGCAGGTTGAAGCAGAGATGCACATGATGTCACTCACCTGCTGGCTGACCTGGTTGGTGCCCAGCATCTGTCAGCCCTGCAACTGTCCCACCTGTCCTGATGCTCCTTCAGCACCTCCCTCTCCCGAATCAGGAATGTGTTTAGCTCCAGAATAAAGGGTGTCAGCTTCTCCTGCACATCACCTGCATCATCGAAATTGGAGGTCTTTTGATGTCATTTTGCAGGGTTTGCCAATTCACGTGGTGTAAATATTCTCTTTGCAGCTGATTTCAAGCTGACACTGTGGTGTCACTGAATGTAACCCTCAGAAACTGGCATGAATAGGAGCTAGCACACTGCTGTTTGCTGACAGGGGCCAGGCTGTTTTTGTCAGTTATGATGCATGTTGTCAGTTCCAGCTTGTCCCCACCCCTCCCTACGCTATATCCATCTTCCCTTCCCGACTGTCTGCTCTGAAAACTTCAAGCTGAACTTTAGATGAGAAGACATCAGTCTTTCAGAGACTTTTAACCAATTCTCACAATTGTATATGATCAAATTTCTAGAACAATCCCAGTATGTATAGGTGTACATGTGTATTTCCTAATGGTTCCATATCTCTGATTGAATGCAGACCCTTAACTGATATGGGAAGTTTGAGATAACTTATGCAAAACTCCCAGCAGCAGCGTTTGTACACAGTAGACACTAAAAAATGTTGACTTCCTATGTGGTATACATACATACATATACTATATTATATGTAATATATAATGGAATATTACTCAGCAATAAAAAAGAATGAAATAATGCCATTTGCAGCAACATGGATGGACCTAGAGATTATCATACTAAGTGAAGTAGGTCAGTCAGAGAAAGACAAATGTCATATGATATCACTTATATGTGGAATCTAATTAAAAATGATACAAATGAACTTATTTACAAAATAGAAATAGACTCACAGACATAGAAAACAAACTTATGGTTACCGAAGGGGAAAGGGGGGGAGGGGTAGATTGGGAATTTGAGATTAACAGATACACATTACTATATTTAAAATAGATAAACAACAAGGGCCTACTATATAGTGCAGGGAACTATATTCAATATTTTGTAATAACCTATAATGGAAAAGAATCTGAAAAAGAATATATATATGTATATATGTATAACTGAATTACTTTGCTGTACAGCTGAATCTTTGTAAATCAATTATACTTCAATAAAAAAATGTTAACTTCCTTCATAAGCAATTGACAACGATTTTAAATTTAGTGGTGTGTGCATTTCTTCTCCTGATATCATGGAACTCAAAGATAGTCATAATGTATACAGGAATCCTGTTCCTTTCATTTCTTTTCTAAGGAGATGGATCATACCAACCAGCACTAACCAGTAGAAGTGGAATGAAATCCACATATGTAATTTAAAATTTTCTAAGGCCACATTTAAAAAAAGCAAAAAGAAACACGTAAAACTAATTATAATAATATATTTAATCTAACTCAATATATCCAAAATATTATTTCAGCATGTAATCAATATAAAATGCTATTAACGAGATATTTTAAGTTTTTTGTATCCACTCTTTGAAGGGTGGTGTGATTCTCACACTGCATCTCAATTTCAAGTGGTCTGTAAAACTCTTAGAGGAAAACATAGGAAGAACACTCTTTGACATAAATCACAGCAAGATCTTTTTTGATCCACCTCCTAGAGTAATAGAAATAAAACCAAAAATAAACAAATGAGACCTAATGAAACTTAAAAGCTTTTGTACAGCAAAGGAAACTATAAACAAGACAAATAGACAGTCCTCAGAATGGGAGAAAATATTTGCAAATGAATCAACGAGAGATTAATCTCCAAAATACATAAACAGCTCATGCAGCTCAATATCAAAAAAACAAACCCAATAAAAAAATGGGCAGAACACCTAAATAGACATTTCTCCAAAGAAGACATACAGATGGCCAAGAGGCACATGAAAAGCTGCTCAACATCACTAATTATTAGAGAAATGCAAATCAAAAATACAATTAGGTATCACCTCACACTGGTTAAAATGGGCATCATCAGAAAATCTACAAACAACAAATGTTGGAGAGGGTATGGAGAAAAGGGAACCCTCTTGCACTGTTGGTGGGAATGTAAATTGATACAGCCAATATGGAGAACGGTATGGACGTTCATTAAAAAACTAAAAATAGAATTACCATATGACCCAGCAATCTCACTACTGGGCACATACCCCAAGAAATCCATAATTCAAAAAGACACATGCACCCCAATGTTCACTGCAGTACTATTTACAGTAGCCAGGTAATGGAAGCAACCTAAATGCCCATAAACAGATGAATGGATAAAGAAGATGCGGTACATATATACAATAGAACATTACACAGCCATAAAAAGGAACAAAATTGGGTCATTTGTAGAGACGTAGATGAACCTAGAGTCTGTCATACAGAGTGAAGTAAGTTAGAAAGAGAAAAACAAATATCATACATTAACGCACATATGTGGAATCTAGAAAAATGGTACAGATGAACAGTTTGCAAGACAGAAATAGAGACACAGATGTAGAGAACAAACGTATGGACACCAAGGTGGGAAAGTGGTGGGTGGTGGGTGGTGGTGGTGGTGGGATGAATTGGAAGATTGGGATTGACATATATACACTAATATGTATAAAATAGATAACTAATAGGAACCTGATGTATAAAAAAAAAGTTTCAAGTGGTCACATTCAAGACCCACATTATGGGGAGAGGCCATCATGCTGGGCAGTGGAGATGTAGATCCGTATCAAATGCAGACAGCATATAATAAGTTTTATCGTGTTTAATTACCTGTGTATTTGATCTCAACGTAGGCTGCAAAAGCAGTAGAGCCATTCAGTCGTGGCATTACTCGGGTTATTAGTAACTAACTCGGGGTTATTCTGGCTTTGGAAGGGCTGCCTCTGCAGCATTCATGGACCACAGGTGTCAGGACATCCTCTCATGTCACAAAGACCCTGCGCTGAATGTGCACAGTGATTCCCAAGGCAGGTCAGGTCATCCCGGCTGGGGCATAGAGCTGTGGGCACCAAAGTCCTGGAACCCAGGTCTGAATTCCCATTCACCTTAAATACTTTCTGAAAATTGCTTAAAAAAAAAAACAACCCAACTGACTTGAGATTTCCATGTGACTTGTTTAGTAAAAGTAGAATAAAGTACATTTTACCGGGTTTCACCACAATAAATGATAGTACATGTATTTTTCTGACAGCCAATACAATCTGGGATACAGTGAGAGTATGTCAAGAAACATGTCCCATCCCTCCGGACCTTCTTCCCATCACCTCTTTTGTCTGCAGAGCTTGCTAACTTGTGGTTGGACATTCTCTGGTGGGCACAACGTTTCATGTTACAAAATTGGGTGCCAAACTGACAACTCAGTCTAATCCCTAGTTCAAGTCCCTGTTACGTTTTATGAAGTTCTCCACTCCAGTAATAATAATAATAATAGTAGTGGTAATAATAATAATAATAATTCATCCATTCTGAGTTTTCTGGTAAATTCAAAATTCCCTTCCGCTTCCTTCTTTGGAGGATGACTGAATTGGTAGAGGCAGAGGCGGGGCCCTCTCACACACTGTCTGCTTCCTGTACCCTCACACGTGTTCCTCACTAAGAGAACTCCTCCACAACAATCTGGGTATTCATGGAACATCTCCTACAGGGTATGGTCAAGGCTGCTTGGGTCAAGGTGTCCCTGCTCTTGACTGGCCCCTTCCAGGACCCTGGCCCTCAGTCTCACACTTGAGTTTCCAGGCAACTGCAGGAAATGTATGCCATCTTGCCACACCGTCACAGAGAGCTGAGGAGCTCCACAAGCCTAGTGTAGAGCCGGTAGAGGTAGAATAATGGGGGGGTCTTGGTGCAGAAGGACCCCCCTCAGCCCTCCATCAACACCCAGCTCTCTTGCTTCCTCCCAATTCTGCTCCATCTCTTTTTCTGGCTTATAAGATCCTTAGTAAGTATTTTCCTAAAACCTTTCTGTCTGTATATGCCTCTGGGGTTGCTTACTATTTCTAAAACTTAAAAGCCAAGAATTTGACATCTTTATGTCCTGAGCTGGCTAAGCTGTTCCCCCAAGGCCATGGAGGCCTCCTGTCCAGCTGCCTGGGCCATGGGAAGGAGCCTCAGGGTATCCTCAGGAGAATGCAATGATGTAATGGGGCGGATCCTGTCAGTTCATTAATGAACTACAATTCTGGGGCATGAAATCAGGTGATTTATTCATTTTCACAAAACAAGTGCTGTGCAAATAATTGAAATTAAGATGGCATTCTAAGATTTCAAATCTAGGTCAGTCACCGTAGCTCTTAAAGACATTTCTCCTCTTTCCCCTCTTGGATCTTCTGACTACCAACTAAAATGGCATAAGGCAGATTAACAGGAGAAGATCAAATGTGTTATGTGTGTGCTGGAATTCACATAAGTATGAAGAATTCCAAAGATAGCAAAGCAAGCTGAGGTATATATATTATTCTGACCAAGGAAGAGGTGGGGGTCTGAGGCTTCAAGGGAAGTAAGGTAACTCACAGAAGATAAAAAGAGTTAAAGTTTGGTAAACAAACATTTGCTGGGCCATTCAAACACAATGGGACACAGAGAGGACTTTGATCAGATGGGTCTTGCTTGGCTCCTCCCTGTTGATTACGCCCAATACTTCACTATAGTTAGCTATGGTGACGGCACATTCCTGGGACAATACTCCTCTCTGAAACTCTTTTCGGCAGTTAGGGGGAAGTTCAGGAAGTTCTTCCAGAGTCTTTGAGGCCTTCATTGTTTTCAGCTCAAAATAGTCCACGTGCCAGAGTGGCGCATCTTGGGGCGGCCTGCGCTGAGCCCCATCACTCCCATAAGATTCTTCAGTAAACCACTTTAAAATGATTTGTATGGATTGTATTTTGAAGAGCAATGGTAAGATCTACAATGCGTTGAGATATGTAGGCTGGGCAAAGAAAAGAGGCTATTGAAATGCTTCCACCTTAACTGAAATAGACTTGGCTTTGAAATAGAAGGTGGTCCATCCAGTGTTTCACAGGGGCAGGAGACTTAGCTGACAAGTCTGCTCCCAGAGAGGGTTCTGAGGAACTCTGAGTTCTCCAAGCATTTTGTGCTCCCCTGAAACAGCAAGCCTTCTGTTGGTGATTGCATGTCATGTTTGGGTGGAGGCTGACCTGGGTGTGGGGGCCAGGATACAGTAGTTTCCTTGATGTTTATTTGGTTTTGTGACTCTCACAGAGCTTGAGTTTTAGAAACACTCAAAGCTCTGTAGATATTTCCTGGTGCCACTTTGATAGTCAGGTAGAATTATTTATCAGCCTAGACAAAGTAAAATAGTGTTTCATTTGCAGATTGTTTCTGATCTGATCCTGTCATTGTCTTCTGTCACTTTCCATGCAATACCATAGTGGTATGCAGAAGGGAAACTTGAGCTGTCATTTGCAGGAAGAATTGAAAACCACAGACTCCTGTTGGAACAACTTAGGATGGCTGTGGATTTGGTCCAATTCCAGATTTGGAAAGCATAGCTGTTTTTCAAAGAGAGGCTGCAAGGGGACCTGGAGAGGGGCCTGGGAGAAGAATAGGGCCCATTTCTTCCACTTGGAGAATGACATTATCTGGGGGAGTTTTGCAAGGCTCTCTGTACCTCTGCAAAGCTGGTGTGTTATTACATAGACTGCATCCTTTAGGGGTTTGATTTCGTGCTGGAGGAAAGAATTCCTGTGTTCTCTGGGCTATTTGCTGTCCTTGGGATTCTACAGATGCATCACAAATAGTGGTGCTTCCTCTTTGAAAGACTGAAGCAGTTGACGGCCCCTCCTCTGGAGACCTTGGCTGAGACCCTCACTCTGACTTGCAGCTCCTCTCCTCCGTCATCCCTGGCCTCTTGTCATGGGTTTGCACCTGCACAATGAGGGGGAACACTGCTGCAACCTCGACTCTGTTCTCCAGGTCAGATGTCCTGCCCTGGGAGGTTTTGGGTGAAAAGCACCTCTCACTGCTGCTTGGGAAGAGGCTGCTGTGGCCCAGTCGCTGGCACTCGAGACCCACCTCGTTAAATTGGGCTTCACAGTGCCATGTGGCCATTGCCTCTTTTGTCCTTCTGTTTGCTTTATGGAAACTCACTTGTTCTCCAACCAGTCAGCCTCTGTCTGGGCTCTGGAACCTCAGCTGACAGCCCTGCGTTGGCATTGATAGAGCCTATTGCTGTCTCCCCAGACTGGCCTCTACAAGGACTGAAAGAGGGCCAGTAAAAGGCAAATCTGATCATGTCCACTCCCTGCCCTGGACCTCGTGCACCCTGCTCAGCCTCTGTTCACCCCTCTTCCACTCCTTCTGAGCTCCAGGCACCCTGGCCTTCTTTGCTGCTCTGAGGCTGTGTTCCCTCCCTGGGCCCTGCTGTTCTGTCTGGTCCCAAACTCCCCTTCCAGGTAGTTAAGTCTTACTAGTTACCTTAACTCAGCTGTGACCAGCCAGGCCAGGGCAGATCCGCCATCACTAACTTTCCCAAGCCCTGATGGTTGTCTGGACCATTGTGATAGTGTCACACAAGATGGCTGCTGCCCCCTCACTAGTCTGAGGCCTCTCTGAGAAAGGACCACATCTGTCCTTCCACAGTTGCTCACCCAGTAGGCCCGCATAAATGTCCAGCTCCTAAGATGAAAGAACCAGTGGATTGTAACGTGGTGTCCCTGGCACTCCCGCTACCCTGTCCCACCCCACAGCTAGAGAATGCTGGGCGCTCCTTTCTTGATCAAAAATAATTTGTCTAAATCAATTGTACCAGGGTGATGAATACACAATGAAGATATTTAAGGAATCACACATGATATCAAAGTGAAATGGAGCAGGACTATATGGGGCCTTCCCCAGATAGACTCCCCCATGTCCTCTGCCTGCCTTTTGTCTGTAGAAAAACTTTAGCCAAATAATAAATTTAATCAGAGAACTGAGAAAATGCAGAAGGAAGCAAAGGAAAGCAGTCAAACAGGACCAAATAATAATAGTTTAGTCATTAAACAAAGTCAAGGACCTTTAGTTCCTTCTCAAGGGCTATAGATGATATTCTGAGCCATATCCTTTGAACTGTTTTTTATATACTAAAACCTTCACCAGGTGAAAAAGTTATCTATGTTATGACCAGACTGTAACCATGACATAAGCTGTCACAATTCTAAGAACTGGCCCCAAGGAAATGGGAAACAAAACCAACCCTGGAACTAAAGATTAACTGTACTTAAAACAATGAAGATGGCACTATTCAGACCACCGCATGACTAATTTCAAGAGGACTGTCAGAGCTGACTCTGCTGCTCTGCATGTAGCCCCCTCCCTCTACCTATACATCCCTGAAACTCCCCTTTAAAAGCTCTTGCCCACTGATCAGCAAGGGGGGGACTTGGCCTTTGGACATGAGTCTGTCACGTAGTCTCATACAGAAAGGAAAGCAACCCTTCCTTTCTACTAACCTTGCCTCTCAAGTATTGGCTTTTGAGCAGCAAGCAGCCAGACCTGAGTTTTGGTAACAACAGAGTCTTCCAAAGTCATTTGTAGCAAATATTATTGTTGTGTATTTGTTACGATTTCAAGTCAACTTGTTTCTGACTTAAGTGAAGTTGTTTTAACCTGAGGGTGACTTTGAAGCTGGGCCAAGAGGATGTCTGGGCATCTGTTGTTGTCTGTCAGCCCTCAAGAGCTCAGCCATTGAGGGGCACCACTGGGAGGGTCTTATCCACACAAACATATATGTGAGTGGATATCATGTGATGGGCATTTAAACTTTAAACGCCAAGAATTTGTGAGGACTTATCAAGAGTGTTCCTTCTGGGCAAGGCTACTCCCTGCTGACCTAAATAGCTCTGTGAAGATCCTGAGACACTGGCTCTTGCCGTGGCCAGGCCTCTCTTGGTGGCAGTGGTATTTAACTGAGCAGCAGTCTCAGGAACGGAAGGGACGTCTAGGAGAGACCACTCTCGTAGGCAGTGATGCAAACTGTGTAAGGGTCCTGGAATGACAGCACCAGCACCTGCTCTCTGCTAACATCCTGCTCTGGCTACACAGGACTTTCTGTTTGCACCAGCAGCTGGACGTCAGCTCTTGGTTGGCTAAGCTAACTCTACACGAACCAACTCGCAGAAAGTTAAACCTCAGCTAAATTTGGACTTTATTTGTTTCACCTCCTCTCTGCCTGGAACGATGGTATAATTAATCGATTACTGGTATGAAGTATGTTATTCCTTTATTGGCTTATTAAGAACCATATCCTGTATGCGATTGGCTTGTGAAGTATTATAAATTATAATCCTACAGTGAACCTGTGTTTAATAAATTATTGGCAAAGACAAGCTCAGTCTCTGAGCATAATTTGGCTCAAAACAAAGCAGTTATTAAAAAAAAATAAAGAACAAAAACAAAAAAAAATTATTAGTAAAAAAAGAACAAAAAAATCCCCCCAGAACAATTACGGTATTTGGCATTACATTTTTAAGATTTTTAAAATCACCTTCTCCCATCGACATGTTATGGCTGCTATCCTGGGCCCAGTCCACACCAACTGTGTGTTTACTGATGACAGTGATGATGGCATCTTTAGTCCAGAGGTGATCGATCTTCACAGTGACAAGCCTGAGGCTCTGTGATGAATGAGCAAAGGAGGCACCTCAAGATGCAACAGTGTCTTCTGGATAAAAGCAGTTGTTCCAGTGTAGTTTTACTAAGTGCTTTTATTGGATTTCAAAATTTTCAAATTAGTAATCCCTGTGGGGGATACACAACAGCATCACTGAGCAGGGTATTTGATCGACGCTGGTCTGGCTCTCAGCCACGCTGGCTCATGGCACCGATGCCAGTGCCTGGCACACTCACCACAGTAACACTCAGCTTTGCATAGGAGCTCAGGGCTCTTGTCCTAACACCTCCCTGCTCTCTGTTCTCAGAGGCAAGTGCCAGCTTTTCTGAATCCTTTTGTTTTAAAAAATAACCACTTTCAGACTGGGCAGTGATTGACAAATCAGTGACTTAAGAGATGTGTGCCTTATGCTTTCCCTTTTTGATGGTTATCTTAGTAAAGTGGGCTTTTTGTGGACAGTTCTGAGGTGCGTAAGAACAGGTAGAGCAGATCAGATTCAGATTCAACTCTCCCTGCTGCATGGGTTCTTTCCCCAAATGCACGATCCCATCCAGTTCCCATGGCACCCTGGTGGCGCCAGGTTTGCTGCACATTTTTCATGTGTGGAATCTGAGACTCGACAGGATGGAGAGCTTGCCAAGGTCAGGTCTGGCAATTATGTCTTCTGACTGGGAGGCCCTCTCTGCATAGGTATTCCTTGTGATTTTTTTTTTTTTTTGGTAGAATCCTAAGAGGTACAAGTCCAGCCTCACCTTTTGCAAATGGTTGAGAGAGAAAGCCGGCAGAGGCAGGTAAAAACTGACTTCTTAAACACGCAGTACAGGTGCTTCTGCTACAGCAGTGTACAAACTGAGTCCAAAAAATTCCAAATCAACCACATCAAGAATGCAGTTGGGCACCTTCTTCTAGGATCTTAATTGTTCAGTAATTGGTGGCATTTGTCTGTTATAATTTGTCAATTGAAAAAGCAAATGATTTGAGTTCAGTTGTGGAAAACTGCATTCTAGAAAGAGCAATAGAATAATCATGAGGCAAAATGTTATTGGAAACCACTAAGCAAGAACTTACAGGAAGAGGAGAGATGAGCTGCCCCTCCTCCTACGCTGTTGAGTGTTCCCTGGAAATGCCAGGGGCAAATGAGAAATTGAGTTGAAAGGCAAAGTCAGCCAATCAAGTAGCTTATCATATAAAGAAATGTAAGCAAGAGGAAAGGAAGCAGGGAGGGGTGGTGCCTGGGGCCTCAGGTTGCATTGTGAATCTAAAACCCCTGAGTGGAGAGAACTTGCTGGCTACCAGCAAAGAGCAGGTGTATTTCATTTGAACATTAGGACAGAGTACAGAGCACATCCAATTGTACAACACTTCCTTTTTTTTCCTTCTGCAAAACACATTTTATAATAAAAGGTGATCGACCCCAGATCATCTGCCACACGTTTTAAGAAATAGAGCCTTAGAACATTCCTCCCTCCATCCTTCCTTCCCTCTCTTCACCCTCTGTTCTTCCTCCCAAGCATGTTTTTGTATAACCCTCACCACTCCTTCTCTCCATCCCTCCTTTCATCCTCCATCTATTTCTTCTTCCATCCATCCATCCATCCACTAGCATACATTCAACAAATATCTTTTTATTGCCTATGACATTCCAGGGACTAGGTTCTGGGAATACAGCCATTTATAAAAGCATCATGGCCCCATTCCTTTTGGAGTTTACAGTCTCAGGTAGGTACAGACCTGTGACTAAACCACTAGAGTTCTTCCTGATAAGTGCAGATATACCTCCTTTGCAGAGCTTTATAGCACGCACTGTAAAGTTCCTAGCTGCCACTGCTGCTGCTCCAGCCTGCACTTACATAAAGCCTATGGAGTGCATCCTGTTTTAAAGACTTCATGTACAGCGACTGACTTAATCCCATCACAACTTATGAGGTTTGTGCTGTTTCACCATTTTACTGATGAGGAAATCAAGCAGCAGAGAGATGGGGTGATGTACTGAGGTGCCCTAGCTTGTGGCAGAGGGTTATAGCACACTGGATGCAGGGGCACACCTCTCCCCTCGCTCTTATCCCTTCCTGCTCTCCTGGAGCTTCTTTCCTGGCTTCTGACTGTGTCTGTGCTACGTGCCGCATTCCCCACCCCAAAGGAATTTGAGATGCGTGCTCACTACAGAAGAATACTGTTTGCATCAAGAAGCTTGGACCATGATAAGTAAATAAAATATTTATTCCTCCGTAACTCATTTTGTTCCTTATCCTTGTAAATCCCTCCTTTGCCATCACTGGAAGTGACTGGAGAAGTAACACATGTGACTCATGGGGCAAAGCATCCAGAGAACTGATGACACTGCTTTTCCTGATCAGCTGTCATATGATTGTGTTTGCCAGTAGTGACATAAGGCCCTGGGATGGAGAGCTGGGCAGGGTTGCTACCACCACACTGTACGTGGGGAACTGAGGCCCCCAGAGTGAAAGGATGTCCTCATCTGGCAACCACAGGCCACAAAACAAGGAAGAGATTCTAAGCCCTGTATTTCTAGACAGATCTCCAGTGCAGGCCTGCTCACAGCATCTGTGGCCTACAGCAGTCTGTCTCTTGTTACTGCATCATCTTACCTCCTTCTGTCTTAGGGACAGAGGTCTCTCTTCCCTCCATGCTTCCAAGTGACTCCTCACTTCTACTGAGCTGCTGTCATTTTGAGCTTGTCACCTGCCCAGCACAGAGTTCCTGCTCTCTGCCATCAAATTCTAGAGCCTCAGCCTTCCTGGTTTACCTTGGTCCTCCCTCCAACTTGGATTGTTCATCTTTCTTTTCCCAGGGAGAATTCTCCAATGACTAAGGCCATGTTGGCTGTTCTCTGATCTGTCCTCCATACCTACAGAAACTACACTCTCTCAGATCATCTGTGATACCCATGATCAAATACTGTCAGCTTTTCCACATTATCTTTTTCATATTTGTATTGAGCATTCAATCTGATCCTTGGAAGGTTTTCCATCCTTGGCTTAAATGGTGGTCCTGCTATCATCCTATGGGCTCTTTTTGGCCCCTTTAATGCTCCCACTTCCTGACTACAGGAACCCCTAGCCACTCTCTCACTGCACGCTCCCTTGGAAACCTCAAACAGTCTCACAGCTTTAGCTGTTATTTCTACAAACGTGATTCCAAAATCGCTATTTCTAGCGTGTTTCCTCTCTAAAGCAGCAGCCCCGCTCTTCTTTTCTGTGGTGCTTTTGCATTAGACTCAGAATAACTACAAACCAAACTTCCTTCTTTCACTTTGCCCTGGTTTCCTTTCCAAAATTCTGTTTCTGATGGTTGTATCATCCTTCCTCTATGGAGTCACACTTTATTTCTCAAGCTCCTTTCCCATGGTATGCATCCCACCCATCTCTCATCCTCCTTTGCTGACTCTGCTCTCTGTTTCTGCTTCTTCCTTTCCATTCTCTGTCACTACACTGATCTGCGATGTCCTCACTTCAAGTCTTTGTTTCAGTCAACTTTTTGTTGGTGTTGGGCAGGAAGACATTGTCCTCTACCCTTCTAGTTTCTTCTGGCTGGTTTAAGAATTAAATTGACATGAGACAGATTAACAGGAGAAAATCAAAGTTTAGTAACAACCATACATGGGAGAGACCCAGGAAAACTGAGTAACTCCCCAAATGGCTGAAGCCCTCACCTTAAATATCATTTTCAGCTAAAGACAAAAGAGGTTGTTGGGGGTAGTGGTTTGGGATCTTAAAGGGAAGGAAGGCAATTCACATGGAGATTGAAAAGCAAATGTTTGTTACTTAAATGTTTGCTGGGCCAGGCAGAGACAATGGGACACAGAGAACTTTAGCAAACAGACTTCGCTGGGTTCCCTATCTCCACAGCTAGTTTATACTGTACTCATCTATGGTGATAGCTCCCTTCCTGGAACAGGTCCTTTATCTACATTCTTTAGGCAGTTAGGGGGAAGGTCAAAGGTTCTTCTTGAGTCTTTTGGGCCTTCATTGTTTTCAGCTTGAAATAATCTGCATGCCAAAGAGACATTTTGGGGTGGCAAGTTTTGCTCCCCTAATTGGTATCTCTGCCTCTAGCCCTTTCTACCATTATGTTATCTGATACACACTTGAAAACTCTTTAAAAGAACACCTTCATCATGCATATCCCCTTACTTAAACACCATTGTCTTGTCATTTCAGGCTCCAGGAAATATGGCCCCAACTCAGAACTCCAACCACCTCTTCATCAGCCCCCTCTATCTCAAACAAGTTGGTGATCTCTCTCTGGCCCTGACTTACCCAGTGCCTGTTCCTACTACCATATCTTTACAAACAGTTCTTTTTTAATTTAATTTTTATTTTATATTGGGGTATAGTTGATTTACAATATATTAGTTTCAGGTATACAGCAAAGTGATTCAGTTATACATATACATATATCCATTCTTTTTCAGATTCTTTTCCCTTATATGTTATTACAGAATATTGAGCTCCCTGTGCTATACAGTAGGTCCTTGTTGATTATCTATTTTATATATAGTAGTGTGTATATTTTAATCCCAAATTCCTAATTTATCCCTCCACCCACCTTCCCCCTTTGGTAACCATAGGTTTGTTTTCTAAGTCTGTGAGTCCATTTCTGTTTTGTAAATAAGTTCATTTGTGTCATTTTTTTAGATTCCACATATAAGCCCTATTGCACATTTGTCTTTCTCTTTCTGACTTACTTCACTTAGTATGATAATCTCCAGGTCCATCCATGTTGCTGCAAATGGCATTATTTCATTCTTTTTTATGGCTGAGTAGTATTCCATTGTATATATGTACATCTTCTTTATCCATTCCTCCATCAATGGACATTTAGGTTGCTTCCATTTTATCCTACATGAAGTGCTTTCCCTGCTCTCTCTATTCCATTGACCAAACCCTACCCATTCTTCAGAAACCACTTGAGATCTTCCTCCTTCTTCATGAATACTTTCCTCATTGCTCCAACTACCAGTTGTCTCTGAAACATCTCAGAGCAGGAAGTACACTGGCTCCCAGATCTTAGTCTGTGGAATGGGGCTGAGCTGGTATGTAGGTAATACTCAAGAGTTTGTTAATAATGTAGTGTTTGTGGCTCTGCTGAGGGCATTGGGAATTTCATCTTTTACAGATCTGCCCACGAGATTCTGATGTGTAGTATACGGAGATTTTTAATGACTCTCAATCTCATTTATGTTTGACTTTTCACAGGTCAGATGTCATTTACCCAGCTAAGGTGTGTAAGCAGCTTCAGGATGGGGTCCACAGTTCATTGTCACAGCGATGGCATGCTGCTGGAAACACAAGGAGTGTGAGAGAGTCACATTTACAAAGAGCCCCCAAATCAGCCTTCCCCACACAACTCTTGTTGTCTACAGATAGTACTGTGCATTCATTCATTTTTTTCATTAATTCCATCCATTCACTTAACAAGCACATACTGGTCACTGTTAAGGTCCTGGTAAGTACAGAGATAAGTTCACTCAGATGAAGGGAGAGAGCCCCCACCCCTGTCCCAACCCGTCCCATGTGACAAAGGTTCTGCTGCCAGATCAACAGAACGTTATGGGAGCCCAGGGGGGAAAGCAATTAATTTTTTTGGAGAGTCCATAAATTCTTCAAAGAGGAGATGCCATGGGTGACATTTGAGCTGGGTAGTGAAGGCTGAACAGAAGGAGGAGGGGGCATTCCTATGAGAGAGGAAAGTATGACAGAGAGGAGCAAAGGTCAAAGTTTGACACTACTTGGAAAGAAGAATGAATGGTTCCAGGTGACTAGAGAGGGTAAATGGGGGGATGGTACCAGGAAGCACAGGAGAGAAAGGGAGGGTCAGACTGCACCTTGGGGGTCATCTAAAGGCTCTACATCAGATCTGTGTTTTGGAATCATAAATCTTGTCACAGTACAGAGACTAAGAAATAGGGGAGATCTTGTAGACTGAGAAAATGACCATGAAGCTGTCACAGGGAACCAGGGAAAGGCAGATGAGACCTTGGTCTTCTGAAGTGAGAGTGCAGATCAAGAGGAGAAGGTAGCAGTTGGATGGACAGAGATTGGTCCCCACTCATCCCAACCAATTCTCTTCTGCTGCCTCCCCATCTATCAGCCAACTCTAAAGATTTCTCTCAAGTTGTCAGCCTCAGCCACTGGGTGAATAGTAATGTCATTAAACAAGACAGGGGCCAAAAAGAAGTACAGATTTGTGGGGGAGGAAAGTGAGAGTGGCCTTTGAAGCACGAAGTTAAATTGCCTACAAGGCATCATGATGAAGTGCACAGAACTGAGCAGGGATGTGAGGAATGAAAGTGTCAACTTGGAGTCACTGAAAAAGAAGAAACAGTTGGAGCCTTGGGAATGGCTGGGGTTTGGACATGACTTTGAGGGGAGAAGAAGGTTGAGCTTAGAAACTTTTATCTACATTCAGCAAGAAGAAAACAGATGGGCTTGAGTGTAATTTTAGTTTCTTCCCTCTGCTTCTTCGGCTTTGGGTACGAATGAATAAATGAGGCCCATGAAGAAAGAGAATGGATTAAGGTTATTAAGAGTTTATGAGGGAATTCCTGATGATCCAGTGGTTAGGATTCAGAATTTTCACTGCCAGGGTCCCAGTTCAATCCCTGGTGAGGGAACTAAGATCCCACAAGCCATGCAGTGGGGTCAAAAAAAAAAAAAGAGAGAGAGTTTACGAGTTAAATGATTATACCAAAAAAAAAAAAAAAAAACCAGGGTGAACTAAATGGAAGTATTGGGTGATAGGTTATGGAAAGACGAAAACATCACTGCTCCAGCCTCACTGGAAACAGGCCTTCTGAACCCAGAATCTGGCATAAGAAACATTATCCGTTATCCATCATTGAAGGAGAGAGGAGACAGAGATTTATTGGAAGTACAAGGAAGATATTATGCACAAGGAAGGAATTGTTATTTATGATGTAGTGTAGTGATTATATATCCAGAATCTATTATTGCAGTGAATTTCATTATCTTTTAAATTGCTACAATTTCTTTACATCCTCAAGAGCTCAACTTTCTTATGTACAAGAAGTGTTCATTAAGTTAATAAATATACCTTACACATCATTTTAAAAATAAGAGCTAAAGTAAAGTAAAATAAAAAAAAGAAATACATTGCTTGACTTGTTCAGTGTTACAGGACAGGTTAAGGAAGGATGAATGATAACACAGAAATCTTGGTCTCCAACAGACATTGTTTTCTGAGGTCCCAGTTGCAGGCATTGTTTTATATCCGTTATTTAAACCAATCTGAAAGTATAATGCTTAATATACATTTATTTCACATGAGACTTAATTCTTCAGTATTTATTTGTGGTCCCAAATTTTCTTTTGAGTTGAATGAAACTTTAAAAGATCTCAGTATTATTCAAATTGATGTATACTGTATGCAGGATGAAGGTAACTTGTCTACTGAGACTTAACGTGATGCCAAAGAACCTTTCTTATTCCTTAACTTTATGTGTCTAGGTTCTTTAGGTCTTTTGTGAGAAACTGACTTATAAATATAAGCTTGTCAACTGCCTTTGATTCCTAACAATTCTTTATTTCATACCTACCACCATCACACAATAATTGAAAAGCATTAGAAACATGCAAATGTATGGGGCAAATGTCAGAATATAAGAGGCATAGTCTTAGCCTCTGAAAACTTGTACGTTCAATTTAACAAGCATTTGTTGAGTATCCACCATGGAAAAGGCATATACTAGATATACTTGGTGATACCCCTAATGAGTAAGACATAGCCTCCTTCTTCAAGAATCATGTGGTCTGACATATTAGCTACTCATCCTGGCACACTAACTCACTCTAACACAAAGATGACAGGTGATTTGGGAGGAGAACAGAATGTTTGCACACACATTACTTCATATGATCCTCTTAAGAAGGCTGTAAATGATATGTACATTTTTAGAGCTGTTGGGGAGTGGCACTGGCCTATCACCCATGTTATCTGTTGCCTTGAGTTTGGTTGTGTTACTTAATGAGTATGTTGTAAATGGTTAATGTAAGAAAAGCAAAAATTTACAACTGTACAACTGAAGAAAAGATCTCGCTCTACAGGACAAGATTTGTGGACAAATACATACACATTTTGTATGTTTCAATACTTTTGTTAACTTTTTACTTTATGTGACTTTAAAAATTAATGCTGACCCCAATGGAGGCATCTGCTGGGCAGGCAGTATAAAAGTCTTGGCAACCAGTTCAGCACAGACCTCTGATTCCTCCAACTTTTCATGGCAATCAGAGGGCCATGAATCCAAAGCCCTAAGAGAATGCCACCAGAGAGTTAGAATTTTCTCAAAACCTGCACTTACCTTCATGTCCCACATTTATTTAAATAATTTGCAGATTCCTCCTTTAAAACCTTTAAAAGATTATTCTGAAATAGCTCTCCCTTCAACCCTATTTGTCTCCCTTATACCTTACTTATTGTTAGTTTACTATTAATGTCTGTGTCAATGTTTGCTGTCTGTTATTTTCTAGTTTAAGTCTTCCTCTACCACTACTCCTTCTAAATCTATCCTCAAAGAAAGACTCATCCCCATAATTTTCTGTTTGTGACAACACAGATCATTTCCTCAGTGTTACACAAGACAATGCAAATAGCTTAACTTCAAGAAGAACTTGGACAGCAAGAACCTGAAAGGCATTAAAACAAAATAAAATAAGTCCTTGTTTCAAACAAGGGGACCTAAAATAACATGTGAAAGAACTGTTGAACTACAGATGATGATTTTGCCTTGAATGACATCTGAAAAGAAACTAGACTGACTTTTAGATGAAGTCTTAGACGTGTTTTAAACAGGACTAGAGACACCAGCTTTAACACTCTCCATGAAAGCTCTGGAGTGACATGAACTATATTGAAATCTGCCTCCTGGTCTGAGTATGATGAACTCCTCTGGAAGGGAATTTTGCCCCAGGGAATCTTCATATCCTGCATATATCTCCGCAGGTGGGGGAAGGTTCAGGAATTCAGGTTATTAGGACAGGAATATTTTTCTTATAGAAAAATGTAAAATTGGCTCTGCGCTTGCCTTGAGGAGAAATATTTATGGAAACTTTCGCTTATTTTGTGGGTAGAAAAAATAATTTCATTTGCTTTTGATACTTGTAAACTTCCTGGCATGGACTTACAAATATCATCCCTACTTTACAGAGAGATGAGCAAGGCACTGAGGGGGCAAACATTTCAAAGATGTGGCAGAAACAGAACCAAAGGAACTCTATTCAGCCTCCTTCCACCTTATTATATCTATCCATCTCACCCTGCAATAGCTATGTAGTTAATATGTCGCTGACCTGTACACAAAAAGAGTGAGTTTTCTGCCACTGCTTCACATTGTGTGAGGGCATAACTCTGTCTGGAAAAGGGGTGTGCTGTCCTGTACCTGGAACTCCAGTTGCAAGAATGAAATAAGAGAGGATGATAGTCTTGGGCTTACAAAGCAAAGGATTGACTTTATGCATATCACGCACAATGTTCTTATTTTATTCTTGAAGTTACATTACTCTGATGATCAGTTCAGTCTACCACAGTTCAGGAGCACGTGGTAGGTGAAAACATGTTCATTAGCATAGGGAATGCAAAGCTGGGAAAATGGAATCTCTCCTGTTTCAGACTTGCATCTCAGAGTCCTGAACTATGTCTGGAAGTTTACCTTGCATGACACTAGATTTGTGCACTTACAGGTAAATTTGTCCAGAGCTCAGATTTCTGCTTTGTGTCTCTGGACACTGGACATGTTCCTAAAAGAACAAGGAAAAGGAATGAAACAAGCCTCTTACCCACGGGGCACTTGAATGGGTAGCATTAACTTTCTTTTTTAAATTATTTTTTTAAATTGAAGTATAGTTGATGTACAATGTTGTGTTAGTTTCTGATGTACAGCAAAGTGTTTCAGTTATATGTATATATTCTTTTTTCATATTCTTTTCCATTATTGGTTATTATAAGATATTTAATAGAGTTCCCTCTGCTACACAGTAGGTCCTTGTTGTTTATCTATTTTATATATAGTAGTATGTATATGTTAATCGCCAAATCCGAATTTATCCCTCCCCCCTCCCCGTTTCCCCTTTGGTAACCATAAGCTTATTTTTCTATGTCTGTCAGTCTGCTTTTGTTTTGTAAATAAGTTCATTTGTATCATATTTTAGATTCCACATATAAGTGATATCATATGGTATTTATCCTTGTCTGATTTACTTCATTTAGTATGATAATCTCTAGGTCCATCCATGTTGCTGCAAGTGGCATTATTTCATTCTTTTTTATGGCTGACTAGTATTGCAATGTATATATATATACATGGCTATGTATATATGTATATATTTATACATATACATACACCATCTTCTTTATCCATTCATCTGTCTATGGACATTTAGGTTGTTTCCATATCTTGGATATTGAAATAGTGCTTCTTTATCCATTCATCTGTCTATGGACATTTAGGTTGCTTCCATATCTTGGATATTGAAATAGTGCTGCTGTGAACATGGGAGTGCATGTATCTTTTTGAATTAGAGTTTTCTCCAGATATATGTTGAGGAGTGGGATTGCAGGATCCTATGGTAAATAGTTTTAGTTCTTTAAGGAACTTCTGTACTCTTCTGCATAGTGGCCAAACCAATATACACTCTCACCAACAGTGGAGGAGGGTTTCCTTTTCTCCACACACTCTCCAGCATTTATTATTTGTAGACTTTTTGATGATGGCCATTCTGACTGATGTGAGGTGATAAACTAATTGTAGTTTTTTGGGTTTTTTTTAACATCTTTATTGGAGTATAATTGTTTTACAATGGTGTGTTAGTTTCTGCTTTATAACAAAATGAATCAGTTATACATATACATATGTCCCTATATCTCTTCCCTCTTGCGTCTCCCTTCCTCCCACCCTCCCTATCCCACCCCTCTAGGTGGTCACAAAGCACCGAGCTGATCTCCCTGTTCCATTCGGCTTCTTCCCACTAGCTATTTATTTTACGTTTGGTAGTGTATATATGTCCATGCCACTCTTTCACTTTGTCATAGCTTACCCTTCCCCCTCCCCATATCCTCAAGTCCATGCTCTAGTAGGTCTGTGTCTTTATTCCTGGCTTACCCCTAGGTACTTCATGACCTTTTATTTTTCTTCTTAGATTCCATATATATGTGTTAGCATAGGGTATTTGTTTTTCTCTTTCTGACTTACTTCACTCTGTATGACAGACTCTAGGTCCATCCACCTCACTACAAATAACTCAATTTCATTTCTTTATATGGCTGAGTAATATTACATTGTATATATGTGTCACATCTTCTTTATCCATTCATCTGTTGATGGACACGTAGGTTGCTTCCATGTCCTGGCTATTGTAAATAGAGCTGCAATGAACATTTTGGTACATGACTCTTTTTGAATTATGGTTTTCTCAGGGTATATGCCCAGTAGTGGGATTGCTGGGTCATATGGTAGTTCTATTTGTAGTTTTTTAAGGAACATCCATACTGTTCTCCATAGTGGCTGTATCAATTTACCTTCCCACCGACAGTGCAAGAGTGTTCCCTTTTCTCCACACCTTCTCCAGCATTTATTGTTTCTAGATTTTTTGATGATGGCCATTCTGACTGGTGTAAGATGATATCTCATTGTACTTTTGATTTGCATTTCTCTAATGATTAATGATGTTGAGCATTCTTTCATGTGTTTGTTGGCAATCTGTATATCTTCTTTGGAGAAATGTCTATTTAGGTCTTCTGCCCATTTTTGGGTTGGTTTTTTTGTTACTGAGTTGCATGAGGTGCTTGTAAATTTTGGAGATCAATCCTTTGTCAGTTGCTTCATTTGCAAGTATTTTCTCCCATTCTGAGGGTTGTCTTTTGTCTTGTTTATGGTTTCCTTTGCTGTGCAAAAGCTTTGAAGTTTCATTAGGTCCCATTTGTTTATTTTTGTTTCTATTTCCATTTCTCTAGGAGGTGGGTCAAAAAGGATCTTGCTGTGATTTATGTCACAGAGTGTTCTGCCTATGTTTTCCTCTAAGACTTTTATAGTATCTGGCCTTACATTTAGGTCTTTAATCCCTTTTGAGTTTATTTTTGTGTATGGTGTTAGGGAGTGTTCTAATTTCATACTTTTACATGTAGCTGTCCAGTTTTCCCAGCACCACTTATTGAAGAGGCTGTCTTTTCTCCACTGTGTATTCTTGCCTCCTTTATCAAAGATAAGGTGACCATATGTGTGTGGGTTTATCTCTGGGCTTTCTCTCCTGTTCCATTGATCTATCTTTCTGTTTTTGTGCCAGTACCATACTCTCTTGATTACTGTAGCTTTGTAGTATAGTCTGAAGTCAGGGAGCCTGATTCCTCCAGCTCCATTTTTTGTTCTCTAGATTGCTTTGGTTATTTGGGGTCTTTTGTGTTTCCATACAAATTGTGAAATCTTTTGTTCTATTTCTGTGAAAAATGCCAGTGGTAGTTTGGTAAGGATTGCATTGAATCTGTAGATTGCTTTGGGTAGTAGAGTCATTTTCACAATGTTGATTCTTCCAATCCAAGATCATGGTATATCTCTCCATCTATTTGTATCATCTTTAATTTCTTTCATCAGTGTCTTATAATTTTCTGCACACAGGTCTTTTGTCTCCTTAGGTAGGTTTATTCCCAGATATTTTATTCTTTTTGTTGCAGTGGTAAATGGGAGTGTTTTCTTAATTTTCATTGTAATTTTGATTTGCATTTCTCTAATAATTAACAATGTTTAGCATCTTTTCACGTGTCTATTGGCCATCCATATGTCTTCTTTGAAAAAATGTCTATTTAGGTCTTCTGCTCATTTTTGATTGGGTTGTTATTGAGTTGTATGAGCTGTTTGTATATTTTGGAAATTAAGCCCTTGTTGGTTACATTGTTTGCAAATATTTTCTCTTCATAGGTTGTCTTTTTGTTTTGTTTATGGTTTTCTTTGCCATGCAAAAACTTATAAGTTTGATTAGGGTCCATTTTTTTACCTTTGCTTTTATTTATATTGCCTTGGTATACAGCATGAGCTTTGTAGACCTTCAAGGAAAACTCTTCTGGATTTTTCAAATATGATCTCTTACAAATCTGTGGCTTGGGGGGGGAATCTTATTTCTATTCACCTTCAATTTTTCCATACCCATGCATAAGGACACACACACAGAGAAATAAATTATGTGACCTTCTTTCTCGACTTCCATGTTTACTTTTGCCTCTAAATTCCTCATTAAAGATGGACAAATGATAGTAAGAAAGCCTAAACTCCTGTTACAGATTCCACTTTGTTGTCTTAGTAAGTAATGGCCAGGGAGGGAACACATCAACTATAAATACGTGCCTTCATCTTTAAGCAGACTTAGGCATATACACAATAGAATCACTTCCATGGTTAAGAAATACTCTCTAGACAAATTTAACTCTAACTGTATCCTCATATTTCACTTAGTTTTCAATGAAAAAATGGGTTTAGGTATAAACAACAAAATTAAGTGTTAGGTAAATCCATTCATTCACTCTCCAGTTCACACTTTGGAGCTTTTTTCCTATGCCGACAGTATCAATCTATTAACAGATGTATTAGTATAATTTTAGTTTTCATTTCTAAACCTTAAAGAACAGAACTGAATATTTTGCATATACAATTTAAAGGGAAGTCCTATACCAAAACAGATTTCCTCTAACTTTATATATTTATCAAAGTCTTGGGAGAGAAAATGAATGAAGCAGCCTTCTTTGCTATATATAAGGATCCAAACTCCAAAAGACAAATTGTGTCCTGGATTTCACTTTTTAATGTCACAAGGATGAATCAAATGCCAAAGATTTTTGTGGAATACATAATGGTTTGTTTCTATGTAATTGCACTGTTAGTATTTGCAAATTATTGTGGAAAATGAAAAATATTTCATCAATGAAATGAAATAAAAAACTATTGTGACAATGTTGAATAAAAACGTCAATGAATGTTTGAGCACTATCTCTAAGTGCAGGTGAAGGTACATTTAATTAATTGGATAGATTTAAAACCCAGATTTTAAAATCTGAAGTTTTCTTTACATAATCCTTTTTTAAGGTAAAATTATTCTCCATTTTGTCAAGATTTGTCATTTTTTTCTCATGACTCAACCATGAGTTGTCTTGTAGTGTTTTCTGCCTCCTACCTTATTATTAGGACCTTGTGCATGGGGACAAAAAATTGTTGCTGCTGTTTTTAAGCACACTTTGTTTGGCTGGCAATAGTAATCAACAAAATATAATAGCACCAACGTAATCATTCTTGGTATCAATCTCCTTGATTAAACCTCTTAGAATTAATGTGTCTCATGAATGCTTAACAAATTCTGATTAAGTAACTGATTTTTATAGTTAAATCATATATGATCCTTGGTTTCTCATCTGCATAGGAGAACTGTATAGGTTTCAAAAGACAGAAATCCATTCAAATTACTTACATGAAGAAATTAAGATTAATTAGAGTCACGGGGTCTTTTATGAAGCCCAAGTTCTGGGGATTCATCAGGCTTCTGGAATGAATTGCCCCAAGGAATTATCTGTACTCGGTGAATTAAAAAAAAAATTATTGGAGTATGGTTGATTTACAATGTCGTGCTAGTTTCAGGTGTACAGCAAAGTAAATCAGTTATACATATACATATACATATACATATATCCACTCTTTTAGATTCTTGCTGTCATTCATGTCTGCTTCTCTTTCTAAGGCTGCTTTGTTATTCTTTCCTCACAGGCTTTCTCTAATCTGGACTCCATGATAAAAGAGTGAAACATGACCATTTGCAACCTGGGACTACATTTCTTCCATTAAAGAAGCCAGCTAGACTGAACCTGAAATCTAGTTCAGATTACAAATTTGAAGAAGAACATAGCCTCTGGTGCTCACCCCAAGATTATTTACTCTTTTTTGTTGAGGATGAGTGGTGTTGTTGTCCAGTTGTGAAAGCCCGGATGCCTCCATTGGAACCAGAGAGACTGGGGAGCGGATGGAAGGAAGGGAAGGTAAGAAACAAATTCCCAGAAAAGTGTGAAGATAGCTAAACAGCTACTCTAAAGATACCCACTGGAAGGAACCTAGACCAGAGCCTTCTAAAGTTTTTTTGCTTCTAAAATTCTACAATTCCTTTATCATAGTAGGCATTTCTTTAAAAATTTTTATTCCTTTTTTTTTTTTTTTTTTTTTCAGTACGCGGGCCTCTCACTGTTGTGGCCTCTCCCATTGCGGAGCACAGGCTCCGGATGCACAGGCTCAGCGGCCAGCCACTCCGCGGCGTGCAGGATGCTCTCAGACCGGGGCACGAACCCGTGTCCCCTGCATTGGCAGGTGGATCCCAACCACTGCGCCACCAGGGAAGCCCTGTATTCCTTTTTTATTAAAGTGAAATTCACATGACATTAAAGTTAACCATTTTAAAGTGTATAATTCAATGGCATTTAGTACACTAACAATGTTGTCCAACTATCACCTCTATCAGATTTCAAAATATATTCATCACCCCAAAAGGAAACATAACATACCCAGTAGGAGTCATGCGCCATTCCCCTGCCTCTGGTAACATTTATCCGTGCTCTGTCTCTATGGATTTATCTATTCTGGATATTTCATATAAATAGAATCATACAATATGTGGGTCTGACTGCTTAGCGTGGTGTTTTTCAGTTTCATTCATGTTATAGCACTCTTTTTTATGGCTGAATAATTTTTAATTATATGCATATGCTACAATTTATTTATCCATTCATTCATGATGGACATTTGGACTGCTGCCACATTTTTGGCTATTGTGCATAGAGCAACTATGAGCGTGTGTTGTATACGTGTTTGTTTAAGGACCTGTTTTCAATTATTCTGGGTATATATCTAAGAGTAGAATTGTTGAGTCATATGGTAATTCTATGTTTAACTTTTTGAGGAACTGGCAAACTGTTTTCCACAGTGGCTGAACATTTTACACTATCACCAGCAGTGTATGAGAATTCAATTTCTCCATATACTTGCCAGAATTGTTATTCTCCTTTCAAAAAAATTATTATTCTAACCACTCTAGTGAGGTTGATGTGATACCTCACTGTGGTTTTAATTTGCATTATTCTAACAATCAATGATTTTGAGTATCTTTTCATTTGTTAGTTGACCATTTATAAATCTTCTTTGGAGAAACGTTTATTCAAGTTTTTTGCCTATTTTAAAAAATTTGTTGTTTTGTTTCTGAGTTGCTATTGGTCTTTATATATGCTGGGTACTAGACTCATCAGATACGTAATTCATTAATATTATTCTTCATTCTGCAGGTTGTCTTTTCACTTTCTTGATAATGTCCTTTGATGCACAAAATTTTTAACTCAAATAGAGTTCACTTTACCTCTTTTCATTGTTGTTGCTTGCAGTTTTGGTGTCACACCTAAGAATATGTTGACAAATCTAAGATTGTGAAGATTTAATCCTATGATTTCTTCTGAAAGAGTTTTACAGATAAATCTCTTACATCAATTCCATTCTTTAATCCATTTTGAATTAATTTTTATATATGATGTGAACTAAGGGTGTAACTTCATTCTTTTGCATGTGAGTATCCAGTTGTTCCAGTACCATTTGTTGAAAAGACTGCTCTTTCCCCATTGAATGGTCTTGGCACCTTTGTTGGAACTCAACTGGCCATAGGTTTATGGGTTTGTTTCAGGATTCTTAACTCTCTTTCCTTGATCTATATGTCTACCTCTATGCCAGTACCACAAGGTTTTCATTACCATAGACTTGCAGTAAATTTTGAAATCAGGAAATGTGAGTCCTCCAACTTTCTTCTTCTTTTTCTGTATTGTTTTAGCTTTCTGGGATTCCTTGAAATTCCATATAAATTTGAGTATTGGCTTTTCCATTTCTGTAAAAATGGCCATTGGAGTTTTGATAGGGATTGCATTGTATGTGTTAGGCAGTATTGGTATCTTAACAATACTGAATCTTCCAATCCATGAATACAGTATATATTTCCATTTATTTAGGTCTTCTTCAATTTCTTCCAGTAATGCTTTGTAGTTTTCAGTGTAATTACAGCATTACTTGGTTAAATATGTTCCTAGATACTATGTTCTTTTTGATTTTATTGTGAGTGGAATTGTTTTCTTAATTTCCCTTTCAGATTGTTCATTACTATTATAGGTCTTGTATCCCACAATGTTGCTGAATTTTTAAATTAATCTTAATAGGTTTTTTTTGTGTGTGTGAATTCTTTAGGATTTACCATATATGTGATTTTTTCATCTATGAATAGGGACAGTTTTACTTCTACTTTTTCAATTTGGATATCTTTTATTTCTTTTTCTTATCTAATTGCTCTGGCTGGAACTTCCAGTACAATGTTGAATACCAGTGGTAAAAGTGGGCACCCTTATCTTGTTCCTGACTTTAGGGGGAAAGTTTTCAGACTTTCTTCATTGAGTATAATGTTAGTTGTAGGTTTTTCATAAATGCTCTTTATCAGGTTGAGGAAGTTTCTGTCTACTTAGATTGGTAAATGATTGCATCATGAAAGAATGTTGGATTTTGTCAAATGCTTTTTCTGCCTCTATTGAGATAATCATACTGTTCTTTTCCTTCATTCTATTAATATGATGTGTTACTTTGATTTTCATATGTTGAACCACTTTTGCATTCTTGGGATAGATTCCACTTGGTTGTGGTAAAAATTCTTTTACTATGGTATCGGATACACTTTGTTATTATTTTGTTGATCAATATTCATAAGGTATTTTGGTCTGTAGTTTTCTTGTGATGTTTTTGTCTGGCTTTGGTATCAGGGTTAATACTGCCCTCATCAAATGAATTATACAGTGTTCCTTTCTCTTCTATGTTTTGAAAAAGTTTGAGAAAGATTGATGTTATTTATTCTTTGTTTGGTAGAATTCACAGGTGAAGTTCTCTGGTCCTGGGCTTTTCTTTGTTGAGAGGTTTTTGATTATTGATTCAGTCTCTTTACTTGCTATAGGTCTTCTTAGATTTTCTATTTTTTCTTGAGTCACTTTCGGTAGTCTGTATTTCCAGGAATTTGTCCATTTCATCTAGGTTATCTAATTTGTTGGTGTAGAATAGTTCATAGTATTCTCTTATAATACTTTTTGCTTCTGTAAGGTCAGTAGTAATGTCCTCTCTTTAATTCCTGATTTTAGTAATTCATGTCTTCTCTCTTTTTCCTTAGTCAATATAGATAAAAGTTTGCCAGTTTTGTTGATTTTTTTCAAATACTCAACTTTAGGTTTTGTTGATTTTATCTATTGTTTTTCCATTTCAATTTTCTCTGCTCTAATCCTCATTATTTCCTTCCTTCTTCTGGCTTTGGGTTTAGTTTGTTCTTATTTTTATCTCCTTAAGATGTAAATATAGGTCATTGATTTGAATTCTTTTTTTGACATTTAAATGTTTATTAAGACATTCATATTAATAATAGGATACTTTATAAATACTTCATATATAAAGTTGATAGTGACCATCATAACTCCAGCGTGAATTCTTCTTTTTTAGTGTAGGCATTTACAACTATGAATTTCCCTATGAGCACTGCTTTCATGGAATCCTAAAAGTTTTGATCAATCCATATTAGGTGTTTTTGATGATAGGCTGTTTTAGTTCTTCATGCCATTTTATCTGGGACTCTTATGTACACTACTCCTGTGGTTATCTCAACAAATCACAGAAAATCAGGAAGAGTGGTTTTTAGAAGGTTAGTGTATTGCTAGAGTCCTTATATCTTTGTGTATTCTAAATTTTGGTATATATAAAACAAATTAGAAAACAAATTTTGTTTTCAAATACCAACTAAGAGAAGAAATAAAGGCAATATACCAATATACCAAGAAACACTGATGGACCCAGGGATATAAAATATTCTAACCTAAAAACAAATTTAAACATGTCATTCCCAAGCCAAAAACCCTTTCATAGCTCCTTCCTATTTTCCAAATAAGGCCTAAGTTCCTCTTCAAGACAAGCAAGGATCTTCAATACATGGTTGCTATCCAAGTCTCTAGCTCCCCATCTCACCTTCTTTTTATTTTCTAGCAATACCTGTTGTGTCTTCCTGCTCAGCCTCTGATGTTTTAGAGCCCTAGATCTTTGTCAATGCTGTTCCCTTGCTTGGAGTGCTCTATCCTCTTTCTTTGCTTAGTTAAATATTCTCATCTTTAAAGATTCATTTCAGGCATGATTTCCCCCAGGAAAACCCAGATATTCTTAAGTATAGTTTGTACTTCTGCTTGAGTTGTGAAAATCTCTTTTACTGAATTAAACTGAAATTATCTGCTTTCATATTGGTTCCCCTTGCCCTGCCCCACTAGACTGAAAGCTCTTAAGTCTGAAACCTGAACTGGTTCACCCTTTTCTCCATAGTGCCTCTTAAAAGGCTTGGCACATAATAAATGCCCAGTAAATACACGTTGAACTGAACGAAAGGAGGCCATGTTGCTGAGTGGTGTGGAGGCCATGAGAGTTATCGGGATTAAAAAAGTAGCTAAGAGGTTGCCAAGAGCTACAGTGTTAGGAGGAGTCACCAAGGAAACAGGGCTTGGGTTGTTTCAGAAAAGTAGGACTTGGATGGGAGACAGAAGAAAAGATCAGTTCAGGCCAGGGGCTTACAACTAGAAGGTGAAGCTAAATAAAGAAGAGACCTGGATTATCATGGGAAAATGAGCCTGGGTGGATTGGAAGTTGAAGGGGCCTGGGGAACACTGAGAATGCCGGTGGCTGTAGAAGGGGCTGGTTCAGTGTTGCGTCCACCACAGACCCCAACCTGCAGTGTTTCCTCCCCATCACTCCCTATTGACCAGATAGTTTGGAATCTTCTAGAATATCATCTCTAACCTGCAGAAGGCTGCTTTCTTCTGACTGCCTGTCCCTAGAAGACTTTGTCATCACTGCATGTTGGAGTTAGTTCCAGCGGAGTGCAGGGGAATCCAGGAACCCCAGAAAAAACCTGGGCTGGTCACTGAGCCCCATGACCCCTGAGTGGAAGGGCCAGCTCATGGCTGAATACTGCTTGTTATGCGCGCCTGAATTTCCCTTAAACCTTCAATTGTTTTGTTTGTCTGCTATCTTATGGGATACTAATTACATCCTAGGTCTACTGACTTCTAATGAGCCAGTACCTGGGACATTAAATCTGGACTCACTTCTTCTTCTTAGAGATTTTATTTTTGAAACAGAGCATTTTAATATACAGGTGCAAGATAATAATTTTTCATTTAACATGTAATATTCCTTTGTGGATCAACCCTTCATTATGCCTGATTATTCCACCACATTATGAGCTTTGTTAAAAGAAGAAAAAACAGCTTGTCTTCCTGACGGTTTAAAAAAAAGGAAATAAAATAAACCAACTGAATATAAGTGATGCTATATATAAAAGGGGCTATGGGTTGCCATGGCAACCAAAGTTCTAAAAATGACGGAAAGAAAAGAACATCAGGTTGCTGTGACAAATGACACTCTAAGTGACAGGTTTCTTGTGGTGCTTGCTTTTAATTAACACAGTTCTGTAAGAAACATTATTATTGAATAATAGACTAATGTGGAAATCAGGGACCTGGCTTGAAGATTTGTTTTTCCAGCACTGGGATAACTAATAAGAGGATGCAGGGAACAACGGGAGAGTGAAGCTCCACAGTGAGAGAGGATGCCTAGTGGTGGTTCTCTGAGATCACATGGGAAATGCATGTACCACACTCTCCCAGGCTGTGGAAACAGCTGTCTCCAGCTCAGTCATCAGAGTGAAGCTAAAAATACAACAGTCACCACAAAGGAGAGCAGTTGTGTAATATAAAAAATCACTGGCTTAAAAATAATTTTTAATACATCGTTTGTACTGTTGGTGCTTTTCGGTAAGTGTTTTAATGTCTGCTATTTAAAATGAAAACAGATATATATGTGTGTGTGTGTGTGTGTGTGTGTGTGTGTATATATCCACATATTTATTTCTCCTTTGGTAACCTATTTCTTTCAGCAGAATGAGATCCCCCAACATGAATTTCTAATGAATCATGCTTCCCACATCAGGAGTCTGAATGGGGTCCTGCTCAGGTATGTACAGACATCAAAACATACAGGGAGTATCTCTATAAGACAATCAGTGTATGATACACATGGAAGAGAAGATTTACAGACTCTTCCTATAGTGGTGGAAATTGAAGCAAATAGAGGTAGGACAATGTCCACAGGACATGAAGCTGAGATGGGTAATGAGGTCTGCACACTCCCATTACCCCACCTCCCCGCCATCTGCTCTGGGCCGGGCCCCCATGGGCTCCTTGACCTGGGTCAGGCTGATGACTGGTATATCTAATCACTTATTAGAGCCTCAGAGCAACTCTGTAAGGAAATAGACACAGGAAAACATGCTCAAAGGAGAGCAAAAAATCACTATAAATAGTATGGGTGGTGGACCCATTTCTTATGTATACTTCAAGCTATAGTACGTTGATCTGGCCATGTTTTCCAAATCCTTATAGCCTGTCTTGTTGGTTTCAGTCTCCCACCTCCCAGGACAGCCCCTTGTCACTGTATCTCTACACACGCATGCTTCCTTCTCAGATAACTGTTAATAGCTCGTCTTACCTCTTACACTGTGAACTCTTTGTGGTAAAGTAAATGTCTTTCCTTCCAGATCATAAAAGGGGCTCAATACCTTTTTTAAAAAAAATTTATTTATTTATTTATTTATTTTTGGCTGCATTGGCTCTTTGTTGTTGGGTCTTTGTTGCTGCACGCAGGCTTTCTCTACTTGGGGTGAGCAGGGTCTACTCTTCATTGCAGTGTGTGGGCTTCTCATTGTGGCGGCTTCTCTTGTTGCAGAGCTCAGGCTCTAGGCGTGTGGGCTTCAGTAGCTGAGGCACTCAGGTTCAGTAGTTGTGGCTCACGGGCTCTAGAGTGCAGGTTCAGTAGTTGTGGCATACGGGCTTAATTGCTCCACGGCATGTGGGACCTTCCTGGACTAGGGCTCGAACCCGTTTCCCCTGCAATGGCAGGCGGATTCTCAACCACTGCACCACCAGGGAAGTCCTCAATACATTTTTTTAAATGAAGGAATAAATAAGTGAAACAAACCTACATGTGTAGGTGACCTCAGAGTTTCATAATTATAGTTACATTAGTTCACCTGTCCATCCAACACTTTTTGGGGCAGACCTTGTTTCAACGACTGGGCAGGTGTGGTTGTGACAATGAGACGGAGCATCTGCTTTGGTACTGGCATTCAGAGGGCAGCATGAACGATCAAGGCAACAATTAAGACAGCAAGTGAAGCAGTACAATAGAAGTATATGCACAGTTGAATTTAGTAGGATGCAGGATTCTCAGAATTGGGGGCTTTCCATGAGAAAACAAAACTTGAAGAGAAGCTTAAGGGGAAAGTGTTAGGTAGGCAGAAAAAAGTGAAGACTCTTTTAGATCAAAGAGACACAAACCAGCCTAGGATATTTGTTGAACCTGCTAGAAAAGACATGTGGCTGGAATGCAGGTGTGTGTGGAGGAGCGGAGGATGGTGGAGAGGTTGTGACCTTGCAGCTCACAGAGGGTCCTGCTCATCCTGTACAGACAGGAGGACCAATTCCAAAGCTAAGGGGGAACCTCTGGGTCTCTTACATGTACATTTCATGTTATGAAATTAATCTCAGTTCATTGTGAAAATGTGGAAAATATGACTAGCAGAGGGGAAAAAGCACCAATTGTCTCACTACTAGAAATACCCAGTATTAACACACTTTAATATATTTTTTCACAGCTATGTGGGGATATGTACACTTTTTAACATATAAAAGAGGTAAACCCTTATAATTATTATTATTATTTTTTAATTTCATGAATCCTTGGCCAACTTAAGGAAAGTTTGGAAGTACAGTGCAAAGAATTTTTTTCCTGAACCATCTGCGGGTAAGTTGCCCACCAGGTGCATCCACCCATATTCCTATACAAGGACATTCTCCTACCTGACACCAATTTAACACAACTTGACAGAGAAAATAATGAAACTAACATTAGTACATAATCGTCAGATCCAGAAAAAACTTCAATTTTTTCCCAGTTGTTCCCAAATATCCTTTTAAGAAAAAGGACCAGGTTCAGAATCACGTGTTGCATTCAGCTGTTATGTCCATTGTCTCCTTCAGTCTGAAATGGGTCTTCAGTCTTTGTGGGACTTGGATGACCTCAACACTTCTGAAGATCTTAAGGCACTTCTTGGGGAGAAGGTCCCTCATTTGGGGTTTGTCTCTGGTCTCTTCATGATTGGAATTGATCATGGATATTTGGCAGGAACAACATGGAAGCGCTGTTTTCTTCTTGTTCCATCCTATCAGGTGGAGGCATCCTTACTGGTGATGTTCATACTAATCATCTGATTAAGTTGTCAGCCGGGATTCTCCACTGAAAAGTGACTGTGTAAGTCCTTTGTAATTGATAAGTATTTTCTATGGAATATTCTTTCTGGAAGACAAATCTCTTGCATTTCTGGCACCTCTGAGAGGCACTGACTCCCTTTTGTTCTGGTCTGTCTTTTCAAAGAACCTTGTTAGACACAGATAATGTTTCCCTCTGGAGCCGGGGCAGCTTTGTTCGCTATCCAGAGTAATAAAGATAATGTTTCACTCAGGGGCAAACTTTGGGCAAATTGCTTAGAGGCCATTATAAATGTTTGGGGGTTTCTTTTTTTTAAATTTATTTTATTGAAGTATAGTTGATTTATAATGTTATGTTGGTTTCTGGTGTACAGCAAAGTGATTCATTTATACATATATAAAATACTTTGCATTTGCTAGTTCCAAACTCCAAATCCATCCCTCCCCATGTCCCCCTTGGCAACCACAAGTCTGTTCTCTATGTCTGTGAGTCTGTTCCTGTTTCATAGATAAGTTCATTTGTGTCATATTTTAGATTGCACATATAAGTGATATCATATAGTGTTTGTCTTTCTCTGTCTGACTTACTTCACTTAGTATGATCATCTCTAGGTCCATCCATGTTGCTGCAGATGGCATTATTTCATTCTTTTTTATGCCTGAGTAATATTCCATTATACACACACACACACACACACACACACACCATGTCTTCTTTTTCCATTCATCTGTCAATGAACATTTAGGTTGTTTCCATGTCTTGGCTATTGTAAATAGTGCTGCTATGAACATTGGGGTGCATGTATCTTTTTGGATTATAGTTTTGTCTGGGTATATGCCCAGGAGTGGGATTGCTGGATCATATGGCAATTCTATTTTTAGTTCTTTGAGGAACCTCCATACTGTTCTCCATAGTGGCTTCACCAATTTGCATTGTTACCAAAAGTGTAGGAGGATTAAAAGTTTGGGGTTTTCTAAACTCAAGCCTCCTCAGCTGTGATAAGAAACTGCTGTGCATGAAGTATTCACCTGGGCCACTTTGAGTTGTCCCTGTGGGACTTGGGGACAAAGGTATCCAAGAGAAACATGAAGCTCATGCTGCCTGCTGTGCAATCAGTGAAAAAGTCCCGAGTTTCTTCCAGCCTCTGTGAAACTATCAGCAGCTAGCTAGTTACATTGCAAGGATAAAACTTCAGAGCTCTTGAGAACTTTGAAACTATGTAAATATTCCTTCCTCATCAAACTTAAAATGTATTTATTTATTTTTATCTGTAACGGCATATGGCTTCCTATTTTTACAGATGGTTACAATCCACTACTATTGTTATTTCCTTTGATGCACAGATCAAACCCCCTGATTTGGCCAATGGGAGCCTCTTCAAGTTGATTTCCGTATCTCTTTGATATATTCTCATTATTCTTTGATCACTTGTTTTCTGGCACAAAAAAAAGATATTTTAGCTCATCTGTATTTTTCCTGCCCCTCCCCTTGATCCAGCTCTTTCTCTAAGGAGCTCTAGTTCCATTTGGTGGAATATGGTATTTAGAAGCTATTGTGTGGGCTGTGAGAAGTGGCCAAGTACAGAGTCATGATCCCTCAAAACTACCTGACTTCTGATACTAACTACTAGTTCAGGGAGTATCCGAATCACCCTTAGGTTTGATAATTCACTAGAAAGTCACCAAACTCTCTGAAAGCTGTTATATTCATGGTTACAGCTTATTACAGGGAAAGGATACAGACAAAATCAGCCTAGGGAAGAAGGAGTGCAGGAGAAGGGCCAGATGCAGGGTCTACACTGTCCTCTCCCCTGAGTCAGTAGGATGGGGTATACCCTGGAAGCTATGTGTAATAGTGCACATGAGTATTGCCAACAAGGGAGCCCACCTGAGCTTTGATGTCCAGAGTGTTTACTCGGGATTTATCACATAGGCATGATCAATGGATTAATTGGCCATGTGACTAATTTCAGTCTCCAGCTACACTGATACCATGTGACTCCAAAGCCCTCACCCTGAATCACACAGCTGGTCTTTCTGAAAGGCATGGCCAGCCCCCACCCTAAGATTATAACGATGTGGCCAGGTCCAACACTAACTCACCTCGTCAGACTATCCAGCATGACCCACAGCCCACAGGCAGACAAAGACAATCCTACCAGGCATAATATTCCAAGGATCCAAAGATTACCTCCCAGAAAGCTGAGGGGCAGAAGCCAGGCCTTCTTTTTGGTCAAGGTCAAATTCTTCATGACACATGGGCACTAGGTTTGCTCACTGGTATTGGGGTGCTAATGGTCCCAGGCTTTTTTAGATGACAGAGTTAGGGAACAAATGTATGTACACACACACCAACTTACATCTTTATTCATTTCTTTGTCTCCTATCTGTCTTATGTATGTCTGTCTATTATCTCTCTCTCTGTCTCTCTATCTATCTATCATCTATCATCTATTTTTCTCTATCCCTATCTATCAATCTATCTATCATCTATCTATAAATCCATCCATCCATCCATCTGTCCACCATATCTATCTATCTATCTATCTATCTATCATCTATCATCTATCTTTCTCTATCCCTATCTATCAATCTATCTATCATCTATCTATAAAGCCATCCATCCATCCATCTGTCCACCATATCTATCTATCTATCTATCTATCTATCTACCTACCTATACATCTGTCCGTATTGAAAACCATGACTTCACAGCAATACTTCCAATACCAGTCCAATACTACAGAGTTCATTGAAGTTTTCTCCCTTTCCCACATTTATAAGTCTCTTCCCCAGTAGTAAGAAACCTGTCTGCCATTATTCTTTTTTTTAAAGAAATTTATTTATTTATTTATTTTATTTTTGGCTGCATTGGGTTTTCGTTGCTGCGTGCAGCCTTTCTCTAGTTGTGGCGAGCAGGGGCTACTCTTCATTGCGTTGCGTGGGCTTCTCCTTGAAGTGGTTTCTCTTGTTGCGGAGCACAGGCTGTAGGTGCGTGGGTTTCAGTAGTTGTGACATGTGGGTTCAGTAGTTGTGGCTCACGGGCTCTAGAGCACAGGCTCAGTAGTTGTGGCGCACGGGCTTAGCTGCTCTGCGGCATGTGGGATCTTCCCAGACCAGGGCTTGAACCCATGTCTTCTGCATTGGCGGGCAGATTCTTAACCACTGCACCACCAGGGAAGTCCTGTCTGCCATTATTCTTGATATATTTCCTTATATGATCAAACCCCCTGTATTAGTCAACTTCCCATCCCTACCCCCACACTCTCCCTGCCAGGTGTAGTTACCTTCCTAATCCTGCTTGCCCTCTGACACCCCATGCTTGACCACCCCTCCAGGAGGAAACTCCTTGCCATCTTTGCACCCCAAGCCCCAAGATGGACCACTGTTCTGTGTGGATGCCATTCCCACACCACTCATGCTCTGAGACCACATAGGAAGGGAAAGGGGAAGAGGGAGAGGAAGAGCACTACGCTGATTTGTTAGCATAGCTGTTTCTGACTATATAAAATAATACTTGCTCATTGAACAGGCATTTGGCATATATAGAAAAGTATGGAGAAGAGGTTAAAAGTTATCTACAATTCTACTGTTCAGAGATTTCCATTAACATTTTTTTGTTTTCCACTTTGTCCCTTTCCTAAGGACGTTTAAAAATAGTTGTTAAGGGCTTCCCTGGTGGCTCAGTGGTTGAGAGTTCGCCTGCCGATGCAGGGGACACGGGTTCGTGCCCTGGTCCAGGAAGATCCCACATGCCGCGGAGCGGCTGGGCCCGTGAGCCATGGCTGCTGAGCCTGCACGTCTGGAGCCTGTGCTCCGCAATAGGAGAGGCCACAACAGTGAGAGGCCTGCGTACCGCAAAAAAAAGTTGTTAACATAATTTGTATAATTGAAATGGAGCAGGACCCTGTGGAGCCCTCCCAGGTACAAAGCCTTTCTGTGTCCCCCATTTCTTGTTTTAAGGAAATAGGCTTCATTCAGCCTCCTTGACCTTCCCTGAGTTCCAAAGGGTGGATTCAAACAGTTCTAATCAGGGAAGGGAGGGAATGCAGAGACAAGGGAGGAGCAGTCAAGAAACAATAGTGCAGCCATGGGACAGGGTCCTGGTTCCCCCTAAAGGGATACACATAATAATATCTTTGAGTGCTTCTGCAGGAGCTAAGGCCCCCACTCAGGTGGAGGATGGTAACTTCAGGCTGAGCACAAGATTCCTTGACCACTGCCCTGTTTCCTTACTACCAACCAATCATAAGAGTCTGCACACAGTGGAAGATAATGAAGACACTGACCCCCTCCCCAGATGATTCTCCCTTTAAAAACTTTCATGGTTGAGCAGAATCTTTGGAGTTTGTTTTTGGACATGGGTCCACCTTCTCCCCAGGTTGCCAGCCTCTTGAATAAAACAAGCTTTCCTTTCCAACCAGCTCCTGTCTCTCGAGTATTGGCTCTTATGCAACAAGCAGCCAAATCTGTAACATAATATTAAAAACAAAACCAACAGAAAAATGTAAACTTGTTCAAGACAGTTGTTGCTATAATGAGGGCAAGTGCTGAAACAGAACAACCCTGACAATTTAAATTCATTATGATAATTTAAATTCATTATGAAACATGGTGAGAAATCACTTTAAAATTATTTATTTATTTAGGCTGTGCTAGGTCTTAGTTGTGGCATGCATGTGGGATCTAGTTCCCTGACCAGGGATCAGACTGGGGCCCCCTGCATTGGGAGCATGGAGTCTTACCCAGTGGACCACGAGGGAAGTCCTGAGAAATCACATCTTAACTGTAGAAAAAGACTGGAGAAGTGTATTTTCTAGAACAGGATAAGGGTAAGTACCGAAGCAAAGAATGAAAGGAAGCAATTCAGGGCCAAGACTTACTTAAGTTTGCTGTAAAGGAAGAACACTCCTCTACCCTCCATACTCTGCTTCACTTTTGACACTTCTGACACCAAATGTGTGGGGGTTTTCCCCATGCTGAGGAATTCTGCAATGCCAGCTGGGTGTCCTACAGTTTAACTCAGTTCTGACACCATCTACCTGGATCTGTGTCAGATTCCACAGGATAAGGGCTCAGGCCCACAGCCTGACACCCCACACCCCTGGGCCAATTGCAAGTCACTTGTCCTTCTGACTGACCAGCTGAAAGTCAGAAGTTTCCCCTCTGTGAGGTCAATTAATTTACTAGAGGGGCTCACGAGACTTAAAAAAACAGTTTACTCACTAGATGGCCAGTTTATTATAAAGAAAATTAAAGGATATGAATGAACAGGAAGATGAAGAGAAACATGGGGTGAGATCTGGAAGGGTCTTGAGCACAGGCAGCTTCTGTCTCCATGGAGTTTGAGGTGTGCCACTTTCCTGGCCAGTAGATGCGTTCTAGTCCACCAATGTGGAAGCTCTCCAAACCCCATTATTTTGGATTTTTATGGAGGCTTCCATAAAAGTTCCAACTCTCTAATCATGTTACTGATTCCTGTGGCAACCAGTCCCCATCTTGTAGTTATTGAGGGGCTTCCTAAAACTCACCTCATTAACATAAACTCAGGTGTGGTTGAAAGGGGTTTGTTATGAATAACAAAAAAACACCATTTCACCTTTATTGCTCTGGAGCTATTTGAGGAGCGGGGAACAAAACTAAATATTATAATAAAGCCACTATAGGAAGGCTTTGAGGGTTTTAGGAGCTATGTGCCAGGAACCATGGACAAAAACCAAACACATATTTCTTATTATAAATCAGAAATACATATTTCTTATTATAAATCAGAACATCACAGTTGCAGAATCCACTGATAAGACATTTGACTAATTGCTTAAGTTTAAGATCCAAGCTATTTTAGGTTCTTAATTGAAATTGAGGTTTGTTTGCCTTGAGAATGCTTTAGAGTAACATGTGGGTGTGGTGTTTGTAAACTCCAGCTTTTTAAACCTTGCCCTGCTGTCCTCTGATATGGCAGAAATCAGAGGCCTGCCTGATTTTCTTGGTTGTGTTTTTGTATACTAACTGTTTGGATGTTTTATTCTTGTTTTGATAACTTGTATTTCTAACATCTCCTCTGTATTCGGCACAGAGAAGGGGATTGTGAGAGAGAAGCCAGTAATAAAGGTAATTTGTATACCAGGACCCACAAAATGGAGGCTGCCCCAGTGCCCTGGCAAACATCTCAAATCTAAACCTGTTACCCTGCAGTTACAGGAAACACACCTAACAACAATTACAATCCTCCAACTCAACTATCCTACTTTTCCTTAAAGGAAACAGTCAGCCTCTTAGCCAATCATGCCCTGTTAACACAGCCTTCCCTAAGGATCTATAAACTTTGCTCTAGACCCAAATCCCTCGGGAAGAGTGCTATACTGCTTGTAAGGCACCAGACTCCCCCAGTTCATGGATTGTTTTCCCTTGAATAAAGGGAATCAAACTCATCACTGACTTGTATTACTTTTGTCCCTTGACACCGGGAGTTACACTTGCAGACCCCATTTCCTGGGTCATCCCGGGGTAGAGTTTCTCAGCACAAGCAATGGTGAGATCTGGAAAGCAGGGGACAGCCAGTATTGGTGATGAGACAGGAGGATAAGAGCATAGCAGTTTTGGAAAAGGACCAGGGAACGGCCTTGGGCAAAAGAGGCCTTGCAAGCTAAAGAATAAAGGCTCTGGGGGCCTGAATCTCAGGGACAAAAAGCCAGGCTCACAGGAATAAACAGTGAACTTTACCTCAGTTATACTCACGATTATACCTAGTTGCTACAATACAAGAAGCTCAACTATAAATTTTAACTTTATCTATTCCTGTGTTTTCTTGCAGAAGGTTCTCATGTGCTCCTTTCCCCTCACAGAAGCACTCCCTATTCCTGATACATAGGCACCCTGGAACCACCTGCTGCTGATCAAAGAAGTTTGACGATTTCTGGAAATTTTCAGTGATCACAAGACAAACCTACCCTTTTGTTATAAAAGCAACTCTACTTGGGGAGCTGGCACATTGTTTTCCCTGTGTTCTCCCTTGTGCACAAGCTATCTCTTTTAATAAAAAGATTTCCTTGCTGAAGAGTCTTGTGGAAGTCTTATTCATGTCTATGGTATTGTTGTCCAAGAATCTGGAAAGGGCCTGATAGCAGTGAGGTCAGCTTCTTAGCTCACCAGGGCACGACTCCCAAGTTGCTTGTGACTTTTGGGAAAGAAAAATATCACCTGCTGTATCAGTAAAAAAAGATGTTGCAGCCATCAGCCATCACATTACAGCCTCCCCAGTGGTGCACCCTGAGGAGACTCAGGATGAGAAAGCACAGGATACTGGCCCACATAGCTGAGGTGTATATTAAAGGAATGATTTCAATGAGCCCAAACTTTGCATCTTCCCAAACATAGAAAAGCACTAAATTCCTTAACTTCAGATGTCTGGTTTTCTTTAATTAACAGTAATGTTTTTATGTTCTGATTACCTGGTCTTTGTTGCAAACACTCCCATATACCCTGGCTCCCCCACTTCCTCTTCAGAGCAGTCCCTCAGAGCTGTCTGAGAGTCCTGTCTCCTGGGCTTGAAGTCCTCAGAAAGTCTGCCGAATAAAACTCTCAACTTCTAGGTTGTGCATTTTTTTCAGTCGACACCATTTTGCCCATTTCCAGGTCCTCCAACTCCCCCAAATTGACTCAAGCCTGAATTCCTACATTAAACCTTTCTATTCCCTTAAGTTTTTTGTAGTGGCTCTGTTTTCTGAACCAAAACCAGATTGATACATTGGATAATACAAATTTTCCATGTAGAATTTGTTAAAATAAATTTCTAGGCCCAAGACAGAGCTTCCCCTGCTTGGGGTGACCCACCAGTGATCTGAAACTTAGGTATCTTTCCTGCCCCTGTAAATACTTTGCTTGACCTATCCAGTCAGTCAGTGCCCAAGCCAAGCCAGCTCTGGGCTCTATAGTATTTCCTTGTTCCTCGTCACCCTAAACAAGGGTGATTCTGTGGCCCCAGCCAATCAGGTATTTTCTGTTCATCTCTTCCTTGTTCCATTCTTCAGCCTATAAAATCTTCCTGCCTTACTGCCTTCTGGCCCATTTGGCAGTTCTCTGGACTCAGGAGAAGAGACACTCTTTGCTTCATGAAGTGTTCAATAGAGTTTATTTTTATCACCTACATTGTCTTCTTTAGTCATTTGTAACAAAGTTTATGCATTCTTAAGCCATATAGCATGATTATGTAAGCAGATAGGGTAGAGAAAGAGAACCTGGCATGGCTTTCTTGACAGAAGAGAAGTTATTTTCAGCCTAAGCCATTTTGGCATATAAGCCTGGGCATAAGGCTTACCCTTGAACAGGCCTGAGTACTTGATGATCTTAAGAGAACAAATGAATGCAGGAACAAACAACTGTTATCAGGTAAGAGAAGTCACAATAGCAAAGATAACATATCAGTGGTAAAGACTCCCAGTTCTGTTTCAATGGTAAAGATTAGCCTGAAGCCTCCACCACCAGATCAACAGGAACCTAAGTGATGATGATGTTGACGTTTTCTGATCCTCATGACTTCAATCAACTAAAGCTTGGACTCTGTGGACCTCTGCCACAATTCTACGCTGAGCGCTCAAGCCCCTTCATGAATATGCATGTATGCTTAGCTTAACACTTGCCCAGTTGTGCTGTTTGGAGAGACACCGCTTTGGGAAAGATCCCCAGTGTTCTCCTTACTTGCTGCAAGCAATAAACCCTTCCTTCTCCCAATCTTTGGCTTGGTTGTATCTTTTGGCTTGACACCCAGCAAGAGCTGAACCCGGTTTTGGGGTAACAATGATCTTTGGTGGAGAGTGGGTGTGTCTTTTCATCTGCTTTGCCCTGAGGTCAGTGAGCCCGGCCAAGCTGTATGCACCTTATTTGCCTTTAATTATTTATTTGATTTTTACTTCTCTTCCACTTTCTACAGTTCCTGCTTCATGAAAAGCTAGCTCTGAGCTCCCTTTCCTGTTATTAACAACACTGGCTTCTGTGTCATCCTATTGACATGTTGCCCTGTTTCTGAGAGCACCCTTTAACTCACCCTCTACATGATCGATTCCATTTTCTGCAATGTTGAGTCTACTTTTTACACCCTCACAAGGATTTTCATTCTTCATTTGGCACTATGTTTCATTTTCAACATCTTTTTTCACACACTTTTCATCTCAGCCTCTTCTCCTCATGGATTACTGCTCTTGTTTCATAAATGTCATATAGTTTTGCAGACAGTTTCAGGCTGAGGTTGTCCAGGTGAGTCTGTGGTTCCAAAATTCATTTTCAGGGGCCTGCTGTTCCTCTAGGCCTCAAGTGATGTTATTATTCCCCTTTCATAGTGTTTTGTTACAAACCACAGGGTACTTTTGTCTTTATTCATTCTCAAAAATGAAAGACTGGTCAGCTTACAGGCATGGGGTGTGAAACTGAACAGGACCCCATGAAACTCCTGGGCATGAAAGCCTTTCTGTGTCCCCGTTTCTTGTTTGTAGGGAATATCCTTCAGCCTCTATGACTGTCCCTGAGTTCCAGACAGCAGGTTCAACCAGTTGCTAATCAGGGAAGGGAGGGGATGCAGAGACAAGGGAGGAGCAGTCAAGAAACAATAGTGCAGCCTTGGGGCAGGGTCCTGGTTCCACCTCAAGGGATACACACAACAATATCTTTGAGCTCTTTACAGAATTCAAACCCCCAACAAATGGAAGATGTTAGCATTCTTCATTCCTGAGAAGACAATCTGAGGCCAGATTAAAGGAACAAGAGAAGCTCATCAAGATTAGGAGACCACCTGAGGCCAGAATAAAGGAGTACAGGACCTGCACATACAATGATTCTTTTATTTTTATTATTTTTATTTTTTATATGGCAGGTTCTTATAAGTTATCTATTTTATACATATAACTGTATATATGTCAATACCAATCTCCCAGTTCATCCCACCACCCCTGCCCCCCGCCCCCCCGCCACTTTCCCCCCTTGGTGTCCATATATTTGTTCTCTATATCTGTGTCTCTATTTCTGCCTTGCAAACTGGTTCATCTGTACCATTTTTCTAGATTCCAAATGTATGCGTTAATATACGATATCTGTTTTTCTCTTTCTGACTTACTTCGCTATGTATGACTGTTTCTAGATCCATCCACGTCTCAACAAATGACCCAGTTTTGTTCCTTTTTATGGCTGAGTAATATTCCATTGTATATATGTACCACATATTTTTTATCCATTCATCTGTCAGTGGGCATTTAGGTTGCTTCCATGCCCTGGCTATTGTAAATAGTGGTGCAGTGAACATTGGCATGCATGTGTCTTTTTGAATTATGGTTTTCTCTGGGTATATGCCCAGTAGTAGGAGTGTTGGGTCACATATTAATTCTATTTTTAGTTTTTTAAGGAACCTCTATACTATTCTCCATAGTGGCTGTATCAATTTACTTTCCCACCAACATTGCTAGAGGGTTCCTTTTTCTCCACACCCTCTCCAGCATTGTAGTTTTGATTTGCATTTCTCTAATAATTAGTGATGTTGAGCAGCTTTTCATGTGCTTCTTAGCCATCTGTATGTCTTCTTTGGAGAAATGCCTATTTAGATCTTCTGCCCATTTTTTGATTGGGTTGTTTGTTTTATAATATTGAGGTGCATGAGCTGTTTATATATTTTAGAGATTAATCCTTTGTCCATTGACTCGTTTGCAAATATTTTCCCCCATTCTGAGGGTTGTCTTTTCTTCTTGTTTGTAGTTTCATTTGCTTTGCAAAAGCTTTTAAGTTCATTAGGTTCCATTCATTTATTTTTTTTTTTATTTTCATTACCCTAGGAGGTGGATCAAAAAAAAATCTTGCTGTGATTTACGTCAAAGAGTGTTCTTCCTATGTTTCCCTCTAAGAGTTTTATAGTATCCAGTCTTACATTTAGGTCTTTAATCCATTTTGAGTTTATTTTTGTGTATGGTGTTAGGGAGTGTTCTAATTTCATTGTTTTACGTGTAGCTGTCCAGTATTCCCACCACCACTTATTGAAGAGGCTGTCTTTGTTCCACTGCATATCCTTGCCTCCTTTGTCATAGATTAGTTGACCATAGGTGCGTGGGTTTACCTCTGGGCTTTCTATCCCATTCCATTGATCTATATATCTGTTTTTGTACCAGTATCTTACTGTCTTGATTACTGTAGCTTTGTAGTATAAACTGAAGTCAGGGAGTCTAATTCCTCCAGCTCTGTTTTGTTCCCTCAAGACTGCTTTGGCTATTCAGGGTCTCCATACAGATTTTAAGATTTTTTGTTTTAGTTCTGTAAAAAATGCCACTGGTAATTTGATAGGGATTGCGTTGAATCTGTAGATTGCTTTGGGTAGTACAGTCATTTTCACAGTATTGATTTTTCCAATCCAAGAACATGTATAACTCTCCATCTGCTTGTATCATTGATTTCTTTTATCAATGTCTTATAGTTTTTTGAGTACAGGTCTTTTACCTCCTTATGTAGGTTTATTCCTAGGTATTTTGTTCTTTTTGTTGCAATGGTGAATGGGATTCTTTCCTTAATTTTCCCTTCTGATCTTTCATTCTTAGTGTATAGGAATGCAAAGGATTTCTGTGCATTAATTTTGTATCCTGCAACTTTACCAAATTCACGGATTAGCTCTAGTAGTTTTCTAATGGTATCGTTAGTATTCTCTCTGCATAGTATCATGTTATCTGCAAACAGTGACAGTTTTACTTCTTCTTTTCCAATGTGAATTCCTTTTATTTCTTTTTCTTCTCTGATTGCCATGGCTAGGACTTCGAAAACTATGTCAAATCATAGCGGCTAGAATAGATATCCTTGTCTTGTTACTGATCTTAGAGAAAATGATTTTAGTTTTTCACCACTGAGAATAATGTTTGCTGTGGGTTTTTTGTATATGGCCTTTATTATGTTGAGGAAGGTTCCCTCTATACCCACTTTCTGGAGCGTTTTTATCATAAATGGATGTTGAATTTTGTCAAAACTTTTTCTGCATCTATTGAGATGATCATATGGTTTTTACTCTTCAATTTGTTCATATGGTGTATCACATTGATTGATTTGTGTATATTGAAGAATCCTTGCATCCCTGGGATAAATCCCACTTGATCGTGGTGTATAATCCTCTTAATGTGTTGTTGGATTCTGCTTCCTAGTATTTTGTTGAGGATTTTTGCATCTATATTCATAAGTGATATTGGTCTGTAATTTTATATTTTTGTAATATCTTTGTCTGGTTTTGGTATCAGGGTGATGGTGGTCTCATAGAATGAGATTGGGAGTGTTCCTTCCTCTGCAATTTTTTGGAAGAGTTTGAGAGGGATGGGTGTTAGCTCTTCTCTAAATGTTTGATAGAATTCACCTGTGAAGTCATCTGGTCCTGGACTTTTGTTTATTGGAAGATTTTTAATCACAGTTTCAATTTCATTACTTGTGATTGGTCTCTTCATATTTTCTATTTCTTCCTGGTTCAGTCTTGGAAGTTTATACCTTTCTAAGAATTTGTCCATTTCTTCCAGGTTGTCTATTTTATTGCCATAGAATTACTTGTAGTAGTCTCTTAGGATGCTTTGTATTTCTGCGGTGTCCTTTGTAACTTTTCCTTTTTCATTTCTAATTTTATTGATTTGAGTCCTCTCCCTCTTTTGCTTGATGAGTCTGGCTAATGGTTTATCAATTTTGTTTATCTTCTCAAAGAACTAGCTTTTAGTTTTATTGATCTTTGCTATTGTTTTCTTTGTTTCTATTTCATTTATTTCTGCTCTGATCTTTATGATTTCTTTCCTTGTACTGACTTTGGGTTTTGTTTGTTTTTCCTTCTCTAGTTCCTTTAGGTGTAAGTTTAGATTGTTATTTGAGATTTTTCTTGTTTCTTGAGGTAGGCTTGTTTTGCTATAAACTTCCCTCTTAGAACTGCTTTTGCTACATCCCATAGGTTTTGGGTTGTTGTGTTTTTATCGTCATTTGTCTCTAGGTATTTTTTGATTTCCCCTTTGATTTCTTCAGTGATCTCTTGGTTATTTAGTAATGTATTGTTTAGCCTCCATGTGTTTGTGTTTTTTACGTTTTTTCCCCTGTAATTGATTTCTAATCTCATAGCGTTGCAGTCGGAAAAGATGCCTGATATGATTTCAATTTTCTTAAAGTTACTGAGGTTTAATTTGAGACCCATAATGTGATCTATCCTGGAGAATATTCCGTGTGCACTTGAGAAGGAAGTGTAATCTGCTGTTTTTAGATGGAATGTCCTATAAATGTCAATTAAATTTGTCTGGTCTACTGTGTCATTTAAAGCTTGTGTTTCTTTATTAATTTTCTGTCTGGATGATCTGTCCATTGGTGTAAGTGAGGTGTTAAAGTCCCCCACTATTATTGTGTTACTGTCGATTTCCTCTTTCATAGCTGTTAGCTGTTGCCTTATGTATTGAGGTACTCCTATGTTGGGTGCATATATACTTATAATTTTATAAGAGGATAATATTTATCTTCTTCTTGGATTGATCCCTTGATCATTATGTAGAGTCCTTCCTTGTCTCTTGTAACATTATTTATTTTAAAGTCTATTTTTATCCGATATGAGTATTGCTACTCCAGCTTTCTTTTGATTTCCATTTGCATGGAATGTCTTTTTCCATTCCCTCACTTTCAATCTGTATATATCCCTAGGTCTGAAGTGAGTCTCTTGTAGAAAGCATACATATGGGTCTTGTTTTTGTATCCATTCAGTGAGCCTGTGCCTTTTGATTGGAGCATTTAATCCATTAACGTTTAAAGGAATTATTGATACATATGTTCCTGTTACCATTTTCTTAATTGTTATGGATTTGTTTTTGTAGGTCCTTTTCTTCTCTTGTGTTTCCCACTTAGAGAAGTTCCTTTAGCATTTGTTGTAGAGCTGGTTTGGTGGTGCTGAATTCTCTTAGCTTTTGCTTGTCTCTAAAGCTTTTGATTTCTCTGTCAGATCTGAATGAGATCCTTGCCTTGTAGAGTAATCTTGGTTGTAGGTTCTTCCCTTTCATCACTTTAAGTATATCATGCCACTCCCTTCTGGGTTGTAGAGTTTCTTCTGAGAAATCAGCTGTTAACCTTATGGTAGTTCCCTTGTATGTTATTTGTCATTTTTCCCTTGTTGCTTTCAGTAATTTTTCTTTGTCTTTAATTTTTGTCAATTTGATTACTATGTGACTCTGTGTGTTTCTCCTTGGGTTTATCCTGCCAGGGACTCTCTCTGCTTCCTGGACTTGGGTGGCTATTTCCTTTCCCATGTTTGGGAAATTTTCGACTATAATCTCTTCAAATATTTTCTCAGGTCCTTTTTCTGTCTCTTCTTTTTCTGGGATCCCTATAATGCGAATGTTGTTGCGTTTAATGTTTCCTAGAGGTCTCTTAGGCTGTCTTCATTTCTTTTCATTCTTTTTTCTTTATTCTGTTCCACGGCAGTGAATTCCACCATTCTGTCTTCCAGGTGACTTATCTGTTCTTCTGCCTCAGTTATTATGCTATTGATTCTTTCTAGTGTATTTTTCATTTCAGTTATTGTATTGTTCACCTCTGTTTGTTCTTTAATTCTTCAAGTTTTTTGTTCTTTAATTTGTCTCGATCTTTGCAAAACATTTCTTGGGTCTTCTCGATCTTTGCCTCCATTATTTTTCCAGCGTCCTGGATCATCTTCACTATCATTATTCTGAATTCTGTTTCTGGAAGGTTGCCTATCTCCACTTCATTTAGTTGTTTTTATGGGGTTTTATCTTGTTTCTTCATCTGGTAAAAAATCCTCTGCCTTTTTGTTTTGTCTATCTTTCTGTGAATGTGATTTTCCTTCCACAGGCTGCAGACTTGTAGTTCTTTTTGCTTTAGCTCTACCCTGATTCATATCAGCAACTCTGCCCTTGAATCATTGCTGTAAAACCCCTCACCAAATTCTCCCAGGTTGGGACACACAGTTATGAGAAGCATGAGCCCACTGTATCCCCCTTTGCCTGGCAAAACAATAAAGCTATTCTTTTCTACTTCACCCAAAATTCTGTCTCTGAGATTTGATTCAGCATCAGTGCACAGAGGCTGAGTTTTCATCATCCGGTCTTTTGTTCCCTTATCAGTTCTCCGGCTGGACCACTGCCTGCGATGTGGAACTCCTGGGTCAGTTTCCAGGGGTGGCAGGCTGTATTGGGTGCAGCCTGGCTGGCTTGCACTGGTACCTTTCCTTTGTCAGGAGCTCAGCTGGGCTGGAGAGAGCTGAGCTGCCAGGTGTCAGAGCAGCTGGTTAAGTCAAGTCATGGGGAACATAACGCTTAAGGCTTTAATCATCCGCTGTGATCCTGTACGCAAGAGGTGAAGCCAGAGAAAAGTACAGCTTCCCCATTTCCCATTTTCACTCCTGGACTGGCAAGCTGGCTAAGGGTCAGCACAGATGTGCAGAGCAGGTGTGATCATCTCACTGCTAGGGGAGCACTGAAAAAGAATGGGCTTGGAGGTGAGAGAAAAAGAGTGGCCAGGATTGGAAAAGCACTGAACCCTGAGTTGGAGAAAAGTGTTTCAAGCCTCCCCTCTGCCCTCTCTCCCATGAAGAGGTCTCAACAGAGGCACTGTGCCACATCCTGCCTCATAATTTCCTATATAGGAGCAGTAGGAACACTTTTCACTCCTAATCAACATCTAACCAATTGTTGGGGCCCAGGGTAGGCAGTCCCAAAATGTGCCTCAATGGCATATCGATTATTCTGAATTAAAATTACTTAAGAAATGATCAGTACAAGAGATACACTCTGACACTCCTTTCTGTCTCACTGAGAGCAGGAAATAAATCACTCATGTGAAAGGTGCCCTGTCTGCATCTGGAGGTAAAAGGGCACCCTTTTAGCCAGAGATGAGGAATTCGGGATGAGAATCCTATATAGACAAACCTTGTTACTTCTTTAATTTACAACCTTAAGCCCAAACTCTGTTTAGATTCTTCACTAATTAAGCACTCAAGGACAAATTTCTCTGCCCTGTCAGTTCCTCACAAATTTATTGTTTCTTTTTCTAAAAAGTGTAAAAGCTGCCTGCATTCTCCACTTCTTAGGTCCCATTTCTATGAGACCTCCACATGCATGAATTAAAATGTTTCTTTCTCTCTTGTTAATCTGTCTTGTGTCAATTTTATTAGTCTAGCCACAAGAACACCAGAGAGGTGGAGGGGGGAATGTGCCCCTTCCCAACACAATTGGGATGTTCTCTTGAGCTGACCTTCTGAAGGGACCCCAGTGGTCCCCTGCTCCCATTCCTCACTACTATAGCCTTAGTCCTGAGCCCAAATCCTCTCACCTGAAAGATCATCAGCCTTCCATTAGCTTTTACAAGCATTCAGTAGGGGACATTGGGACTGGAATGGCATCAGGTGGCAGCCCTGACACATCCTCCATGACTTTCCACTTCTGTATCTATGATGACGCCTTGAATGGAGACAACATAGCAGAAACCATGACTCCTTACAAGACTCAGTGTGCACTTTTATCTCCTACAACCAAAGATACCAAGTGAGGTGCAAGTGGGATCAGCAGGGCCCTGGGTTGCCCACCCCCTGCTGGGTGTGGGATGCCAACCACAGGATAAGTGGGCTGCTGCTGCCCCTTTCTTTGCCCCATTCAACTCCACCCCCCTCGTCTCAGCCATTATTCCCACACAAGTTAAAGATCCATGACTTGACATTAGGGCAGGCAACTCTCAGTGGTAGTGATTCCCAAAGGGAGGAGATTTTGTCCTCTGCAGAGGGCATGATCAAAGGGGCTGGCGATATTTTCAGGTACACTTTCCTGGATATTCCAGCCTGCCCCCATACCCCCCTCATCCCCTCATCACAGCTGCCATCACCAACAGGAGTATCTTGCCTAGATGTGTTAGAGGAAAAAAAATCGACAATGTTCAGATTATAGGGGGAGTTTTTTGAATTAGACATAGAACCGGTTCCTATCACCTCTATCTCCATTCCTCTCTTTTCGTTTCTAGACTACAGGTCCAGAAAATGAGCCAGCTCAGCTGAACTCCTGACACACTGCTACAGTGAGCAGAGACGTCACTGCCATTCTGGAACCGTCGAAAAACCTGGAGTCTGCGAGACAGTTTGGAGGAATGCTACTGGATCACTTGCAAGAATCTGCAGGTCTAACAGCACATTGCCAGTGGGGTTTAGGAAGAGCTAGCAGGTTCTGTGAGGCATTCTTGGAGGCTGCCAGTGGATTGTTCATGTAAGCTTTTTGGTTTTCAGAGGGGACATTGATCCATCTCTTTATCCCCTGACTCCGTGGCTGAGCTCCACCAAGGGGTAGGATCAGAGGTACAATGGAGAGGGGTCAGAGAAAGCTGGGGAAACAGTTCTTGAACCACTGCTTATGAAACCTGGTCAATGAGACCAGCTGTGGTCAAGGGGAGGGGGGGTCCTTGTGAAATGGAGCAGGACCCTGTGGGGCCTTACCAGGACAGAGTCCCCCCACCCCACTATGTCCTCAGCCTGCCTTTTGTCTGAAGAAAAACTTTAGTCAAAGAATAAGTTTAATTAGAGAAGTTAAAAAAAATCAGAAGCAAAAGAAAGCAGTCAAACAGGACCAAATAAATAATAATAGTTTAGTCATTAAGCAAAGTCGAGGACATTTAATTCCTCCTCAAGGGCTATAGATAATGTTCTGAGCCATATCCTTTGAGCTGTTTTGCAGATACTGAAGCCCCCACCAGGTGGAAGAAGTTAGCTACATGATGACCAGACTGTAGCCATGACATAAGCTGCCACAATTCTAAGAACTGGCCCCAAGGAAATGGGAACAAATCGACCCTGGAACTCAAGATTAACTGTACTTAAAACAATCAAGATGACTCCCATCAGACCACTTCATGACTAATTTTAAGATGACTGTCAGAGCTGACCCTGCTGTTTCTGCATGTAGCCCCTTCCCTCCTCCTATACACCCTTTAAACTCCCCTTTAAAAGCTCTTGTCCACTGATTGGCAGGGGGAAGTCGGCCTTTGGACATGAATCCACCTCTTGCCCCTGGTTGCTTGCCTCCTGAAAGCAACCCTTCCTTTCTACCAACGCTGGCCTCTTGAGTATTGGCTTTAGGGTGGCGAGCAGCCAGACCTGAGTTTGGTAACACTTGTGAGCCTAGTGACTCTAAGCAGGTCTCTGGTGCCCATAAACACCCTTGGAGCAAGCTGTTGGAACTTAGAAGATGTAGACACCCTCCGGAGGTAATCTTGCTAAAGCTTGCAAGGGAGAGTGACACAGTGTGGGACAAGTCCCCTTCCTCCTTCAGAGGGCCTGACGGCTGCCCTGCTAGGACAACTGAAGGCAAGAAGCAGCCATAGCCTCCCAGGCACCACACCCTCCCCTGCAGGGAAGTGAGCTCAGCTCAGTCCTGCATCTGTAGCCCACCTGGGGGTCCCAGCAGCCAGGAAACAGCTGTTCACCTGGCCCACTGCACTGGCCTCTCCACTCCTTTTCCTCCCTGGATAACTTGGACTGTACTCCTTGTGTGTGTGTCCTGTCTGTCAGGCCACCCAGCCCTGGAAAATGTTCAGGTATTCAGATCAACTTCAACTTCCTGGACAGAACTGTGAGATGCCTGAATTGATGCCAGGGGCCAGGTTGGAGATTCATTCAGAAATTTAAGAAGGACTGACTTTCTGAAGTAGACCTTACTGGGCTATAAGACCTTTTCCCCTGGCTTGGTGACAGTTGGAACTCATGGCTACTTTTGAAACCGAGTCCCCTTAAAATTGATTTCCCTTGCTGAGTTTATGATTATCTCTCTATCCAAAATGGTATTCCCTTGCTGTTCTTCCCTGACCTCAATCCCTTTCTTGTCCCCTCAGACCTCCGTACTGGGCTAACTGAAGGCTAATCAACCAGAGTCAGATGACTCAGATTGCTGTTGTCAATAACATCATTAATGTACAACACAGGTTGTTTCTCCAGGGCAAGATGATCTCACAGGAACCACCCTCCTCACTCCCAACCATGTACCACCTGGTCAAAGAATCAGAAACTGGAAACATCCTGACCCCCGAAACTATGACCAAGAAATGTCACAAAGGTCTCAAGGCAATGGTTAGTTCCAGACTCTTTGTTCTTCCCTTTAAAAACACCTGCAACTCAAAGGCCAAGTTGGGGTGAATACGAGGTTTTCTTCCACTCCCATGCTTGGAACCCTATAATAAACCTTTACTTTGCTGCAAACTTCTGCTGTCAGGAGTTTGCAGCTGGGTTTTCTGTGTCCTGGGCACACCAGCCTTTGCTCAGCAACACTCCAATCCATCAGGCAGACCTGGTCATCTGCATGGAATAACCTCAATTTTGGCATTGGTTGGCTGTTGACTCAGACTAATGAACCAATCTTGTCACAGCCCCTCAAAGTCTAACCTATTGAGATCCAGGACAGGATAGACCATATTTCTCAACTGAGTCCTGAAAAAAATCAAGGAGTGATCTGACTCCAGGCCAAAAACTTGTGTGGTTTATCAGCCTTGACCACAGGCAAGCCCAAGCCTTTGCCTGGAGGCCTCAGGAGGAAGCTGCGCTCCCCACCCAGACTGGGACAGGCAGGCTTGGCAGTCTCTGGGAGCTGCAGTAAGCACACTGCTCCCTCCAACCATGTTCTTGGGCATATTTGCTTGCCTAGCTTGGATGTCCTCATTTGGAAGCCTCCTTCTGGGCCACCACATTTGGTCTTTTTGGTTGTAGGAGATAAAAATGCACACTGAGTCAGTAAAGAGCCATGGTTTCTGCCATGATGTCATCATAGATACAGAAAGTGGAAAGTCATGGAGGATGTGTCAGGGGCTGCCACTTGAAGTCATTCCAATCCCAATGTCCCCCTACTGAATGCCTGTGAAAGCCAATGGGAGGCTGATGATCCTTTAGGTGGGAGGTTTGGGGCACAGGACTAAGGCCATGGTAGTGAGGAAGGGGAGCATGGGACCACTGGGGTCTCTTTAGAAGCTCAAGGGAACATCACAATTGAGTAGATGTAGATTATGAGTGAAAATAAGTGAGAAAGACACTCTCAGGTTTTCCTACGTGGGTGAACCTGGGGTCAATGGGCACATTGTGGACATTTAACTTTTTATCTCTAACATCCACTCCTTACAAAAACATCCTAAAGAGTAAGAACGGGGACATCTTCTCTGGGCTGTCTACAACACCTAGCTGTTTGGACCACTTATTTTTTTATTTTAATTTTTTTTGCGGTACACGGGCCTCTGACTGTTGTGGCCTCTCCCGTTGTGGAGCAACAGGCTCTGGACGCACAGGCTCAGCGGCCATGGCTTACGGGCCCAGCCGCTCCGCGGCATGTGGGATCCTCCCGGATCAGGGCACGAACCCGCATCCCCTGCATCGGCAGGCGGACTCTCAACCACTGCACCACCAGGGAAGCTCTGTTTGGACCACTTAGAACAGAGTCATTATATGCTTCTAGGATGAGCTTTTAGCCTTACACTCCCATAGGCATTGGGGTGGATGTTTATCCCCATGAGCTTGATAACTGTCTCTGGGGCTCACTGAAGAGCTCAGAATGTGCTCCCCAAGATCCCCACATCTGCTCAACCCTGTCTACAATAGAGGCTGTGCCCCCAGGGCTTAGTTCCTGTGTCATCAAAGTCCAAAGCATGGAGTTTGGAATAGAATTTAACCCTCAGGACACATTTATGCTTTTGCATCCTCTCTTGCTTAGTACAGTAAGTCCCATACATACGAATGAGTTCTGTTCCAAGAGCATGTTCATAAGTCTAATTTGTTCATAAGTCCAACAAAGTTAGCCTAGGTACCCAACTAACACAATCGACTGTATAGTACTGTACTATAATTGGTTTATAATACTTTTCTCACAAATGATACATAAAAAGCAAACACAAAAAATAAACATTTTTAATCTTACAGTACAGTATCTTGAAAAGTACAGTAGTGCAATACAAAAGCTGGCATACAGGGGTTGGCATTGAGCGAATAGGCAAGAAGAGTTATTGACTTGAGGAGGGAGGGGCAGTGAGAGATGGTAGAGCTGAAGGATTGTCAGCAATAGGAGATGGAGGGCAAGCTGCAACTTCATGTGAACTAACTTACGTGATTGGACATGGAAACGCACGTTCACATGTTTGAAAGTTCGAAACTTGAAGGTTCGTATGTAGGGGACTTACTCTATATTTCCTGTATATTTATTTATATCTTAATGTGAATATAGTATTAACCCCTTTTGAAAAACAAAATTCAACTGAATCAATTTTAAAGCTCTCATTGGCTCTATTTGATGATTCATGAATTGGGCAGCATTCAAACTAGCAGATAGAAAGGAGCTCTGAGAAATTGCACAACATTAAGAAAACTTTTATAGGCAAAAGAGGGTGGGACAAAGAAGTAATACTAGGCAGAAAAGCAGATTGGTTATTGCCAGTTTACTTTCCTTAGGAGAGTGACAGGGGTCTATCAGGCAGATGACTTCACTGGTGATGATCAGGTGATTCTTTGTTGACTGGTTTAAGATTCCACTCCTGAGAGAGCAGAAACTGTAATTAAGTCTCAGTTTGGTGAGGTGGGAGCTTAGTAGATGCAACTCCATGTTGGGTCTTGTTTGTCTTGTTTTTAACACCCTTTTGAAATAATTCATAAGATTTATTAATACATTATCACGAATGATTTATTTTTATTAACAAACAAACAAACAAAACAGAGTGAAACAAGTATAGCCCTATAAGGCAAAGTGTGAAATGCAGTGAGAGTAAACCAGCTGGTGAGAAACTAGGGTTTTTGCGGTTTATGCAAATATTAGGAAAATGGGTCACTGCCAATTCTACCCCACATTAAGTCATATGCCACAAGATAATTTCAGTTGTTTTGCTCCTCCCTCAGAAAGCACTAAGAAGAGCTCATGCCTTTTAATAAAGCAGGCTTCTATAAAATGTCGATTGCTTTTTTGTTTTTTATAAGCATTTTTCTTTGTCAACAAAAATGGAGCATCCTTTACTGAGGCGGCAAAATAGAGTCATTGTTCTTATCTGCACAGGCACTCAGAGACAAAGTGGGAAAGGAGATCAGAGCCTAGAGAGAGGACAGTGGGAGACAATCCTGAGAAATTCTGGGTTAGGCTTGGATGAGAGTTGAAAACAAGACCAACACCTTCATAGATATCACACATCATGCCTTTTCCCTGCGTAAGCTTGTGCTTCTCCTCCGCTGAGGGAGAACGTCTGTTTCTCTGCTCCCTTGAATCTGAGCTGGTCTGGGACTGCATTGACCAACAGAATATAGTAGAAGTGACCCTAAGCCAGTTCTTCACTTAGCTTTTAGGAGGAGTGGTCATTCCTGATCTTTCCTTTTGGAAACCAGCCACCATGTAAAAAGTGAAAACACCTTGAGATCACCATGCACAAGAAGCTCACAGCATGTATAGAAGCCATGGAGAAAGATGCCACATGGTGAAGTCCTGACCTCAGCCCAGCCCAGCAACCAGCTGAATCCAGCCAAGTGAGTGACTGGTAGGTGTCATGTGAAACAGGAAAACCACATTGTTGAGCCCTTCCTGAATCATGAGCAAAGTAATATGGTTGTTTCTAAGCAAGTAGGTATTGGGGGTATTTTTTTATGTAAGCTCAAAATCAAAACTTCTAGCTTCAGAGAAGATCGTCAGATAAAAATCCAGTAAAGCTAAGTATGGTAAATTCTGGGCTTGTTTCTTCTGCTCTGTATTGCAGGGGGCTATAAACCTACGAACATTCCAGTTTGCCTGGCCAGCTGGATTCTGATTAGGTTCAGTCACTTGGAGATACTGACAGGAGTTTGGAAGGTAGGAGGAAGGGGCAATTTTTCTTTTTCTCTTTTCGGGAACAGTGACTGACCCCAGACTCCAGTGTCTTTGGCATTTCCAACAGAGGTAACAGGAGCTGTCCATGCACTTCCGTAGTACCAGCAGCTGAGGCAGTGTTGTAAATAAGTACGTGCTTCAATAGTGGCCACTGCAATTGGCTGAGTGACTGCAGACTTAGCAGCCTGGGTGGTTCCGGCTGTATTATCTGCAGACTCCAAAATGTCAGCAGTAAGATGCTCCTAAGTCTGCTAATGCCACCTCCTTCCTATTTGCTCCTCTATCTCTTCATCTATTAGAAATTCCTGAAGTGTTTTCTATTGTTGAGCTAGACATCCACATACAAAGTTTTTGTAGCCAACAGTGCTTTCAGGAAACAGACACTCAAAGATGAAAATTTGAGATAGATTATCTTTCCCTGTGCATAAACACAGTAATGACCTCATTATCAGTTGAAAATGAAATGCTGGTAGTTCATATATGCAGTAATAACATATTTACTTAAATTATAAACTGGCATTACCTGGAATAATAGGTCTATTGAAGGTAAGGTATTCAATCAACTACAGTGATGGTGGTCTGGCTCTTTCTGATTGCACTGGAGAGTTACATAAAGAAAATGAGTTACTGAAGGCTTTAAACTCTCAACTCAAGATATGGTCAGAGGACTAGAGATCTGTTACTGTGGTCCTCAGGCAACCCATTATCTTTTATAGAAATAAGTAATAAGGGGTACAGCTGAAAATCATGCCCATAATTTGATTCTGCAAGTTGCAGAATTACAGCATAAGTTAGATTCATAGTCTCTCCATATCACTTAAGTGAAACTCAAGGTAGTGATTAAGAGAGAATGGAACCCCAATGCATGGAGTGGGGATATTTGATTTGGCTCAGATGAACAGAGAATTATAAAGCCCAAATTTCTTTGAGGTTTTTCTTGCCAGTTGAAATAGTCCCTCCCATTGTCTGAAGGAAGCTAGGCTTCCTTTGCTTGAAGACTCAATCAGTGTTTTTAAGACTTTAATGTGCATAAGAATCACCCGAGTACCTTGTCACGTTTGACTCAGTAGGTCTTGGGTGTAACCTGAAATTCTGCATTTCTAGAAAATTCCCAGAGGAAGCCAGTGCTGCTGGTTCACAGACCACATTTTGCACCAAGGGACTCAATATGGACCTTATCCATTAAAGTTACCTTGCAAGGGGATGCCAGTTCTACACCAGGTCCACCCTCACCACCCTTCAAAGCTTCCAGACCCCAAACTGGAATTCAATCTCAGCCTGGCCCAGGAGGTCAGGTATGATTCAGCATGACATAGTTTAGACGTTGAAATAATTGTAAGATTATGCCAATTTATATTAGAAGAAAGGTAAGGAATATGTGTGGGAATGGATCCTAAGATTGCTAGACCAAGGAGGCAGAAGATAATGTTGGGGGTCAAACTTGTTGATATGGATCTATGTCATATAGATATAGTTTGAGAATCTGGGAATGACTATAAGTCCAAGTTTGCTTGGTTAGTTGACTGAAACCTGAACCAGCAGTGGCCTGCCTCCACTGAGGTTGTAAAACCATACAACCACAGTAGAGGGTAGATTAACATCTTTAGGGCATTAGGTAAATAGCCATGTTGGAGTGGGATTTATCAAATGTGAACACACACCTGCCCATCCACTGTGTCCCCTAGAGAGGTCCAGAAAATGTTTCCTTGATTAAAGGATTGAGAAATACACTGGTAAAGAGAGCACCAGCTGCTTGAAAACCCTTTGGTAGCAGTCTTCCACAAGCCAGGGCCCCTGAGAAAAGCCTCGTGGTTTCCTGATTCAATGGGAATCTTGGAATCCCAGAGTGCAAGAGTCCAAGAAGCAGACACACCAGGAAAAAGGTGAGCTCAGTTACTGAAGCAGTGATGGAGCAACAGGAATCTTTGGCAGTGGTGTCCTAGGAATGAAATCGATGGGCTATCTACTGGAGTATTATTTGATATGTACAATTAAGAAACTCTAGGTTTGGTGGCCAGAAACTTGGCTTGAGTCACTACAATGGACTGTACTGCTTGTGGTCCAGTACCAAGAGCCAAGTCAGTTCCCAGTCTCTTTCCACTGAAGGAAGGATAGACTGAGTCCACCTGAGGAAGGACCCTGCAGCACTGCCACAAGAATAGGCTGTACATACGTGCCCAACCCTTCCCCCAGAGGACCTATGGGCATTTATTCTGTTGACTTACTGGCTTTGATTTGACACTCATGCCTTCCTGTAGTTGTGATAGGGATGGAATAGGAAGGTTATACAGGTAGTTGTAGACATCCCAGTAGGGGATTATAGATAGAGAGGGAAACCTAGGGAACTTTGGGAGACCATTGTTAAGTTAATGATTGCTCAAGAAAGCTATCGGAACTTTGAGGGATGAAGCAGGCTTACTTAACTGTAAAGCATGAGATATGCCCCCAGGTCATTAAGTGAAAGAAAAAAACATGTTACCACCCTTCTGCTGATTTGAATAAGTGCTATGACAGACCTAGTTTGACCTCTTAGGGTCAAACATTCTCCTGCCCCATACAAAGGAGGAGTGAGTGATGTATGTCTACTCGAAGAATGAAGAAGACAGTCTTTTCCCCCTCCCCCATTTTCTTTTGATTATAAAAATGTAGCCCACTTAATCCTCGGGGCAGACCCCCCTCGCCTGCCAACTTGCTTCTCTCACAAGCGTCCTATATTAATAGATCTACTTCTCGCCTATCACTTTGCCTCTCGCTGAATTCCTTCTGTGCTGAGACACATGGAACCTGAACCTCAGTAAGTCCAGACACCAAGTGAGTGAATCTAATTAAAAGACCGGGGGTTCAAGTCCCAATCTGGGTTTAGGCTGGGTTCAAGTCCTGCCACGTGGGTTCAAGTCCTAATCCGAGGTGCACAGTTTCAGTTAGGCAGCTCCAAATTATTAATATTAATGTTGTTGTTGTTATTTGTTTTTCCTGCTCCTCCAGTACTTTTGTGTGGTTCACTGGAGCTTGAAATAAATGAAGTTTTGGCCTAAGTTTATTTCAAAGTGGTTCCAGTGGGTGTGAACGTACCTGATTCTGTTATGTATAATTCAAATCTCCTACTTGACAAATGACACTATCATATTGCCCCCTGAATCTTGGAGTGGGGACTACTGTGGTCAGAAAAGACAAAATTGTAGCCCCTGGAAGTTCCCCTTCTTACAAAGGTAGTAAACCAAAAGTGATGCTGCATCCTAGGGAGAGTTAGGGAGGTTAGTACCACCAACAAAGACTTGCAAGATGCAAAAGTTGTCCTGTCATACGTCTAATTATTAACTCATCTACTTGACCTGTGCAAAAGGCACACGTTTCTGCATTCCCTTACTTCCCTGGTTAGTAACTGTTTGAATCTGCTCTTTAGTGTTCTGGAAGATCTAAGAGGCTGAAGCCTTTATCCTGAAAATAAGAAACCAGACATGGAAAGGTTTTTGTACCCGGGAGGGCACCATAGGGTCCTGCTTGGTTTTGTATGCATAGAAAGGAAGATTTTATTCCCATCCTGAAAATGGCTTAGAAGTTGGGAAGGTTTCATGGCCCTTTCCACTTCTGAAAATTTGAATTTGCAAGGAGTGCTTACCTCAACCTAACCATGTGTGTGATTCTATCCGGAAGCTGATTCCATGCCTCATTAACCCATGTCATGTTCTGTGGAAGCTGGTTAGGTGAATGGATCTTCCCTCACTGTCTACATCCCTGTGCAAACCTCTGTTAAAGCTGTATTTCTATTTGGAGACCTCTTATTTCTTTATCTCCGGCCTAGTGATTCCTGCTTCAGGAAGATTCTTGCTTCCCTCCTCCCTGTCCTCAGACATCAGTTGCTCCTGGGGCGGCTCTTCCAGGCTCTTTCTCACCTCTTTCTCACTAGCTCTCTATCCTCCTGCCAGAAACACTTAGTGGGAGGCAGAAAGCAGTGAATTGGCCAGCCCATTAGAATTCCCTGTGTAAAAGAAATGCTAATTATGTAATTAAGTGAGGTGACAGAAGTGTTAACTAACCCTATTGTGGTAATCATTTCACAATATATGTGTATCAAATCATCATGTTGTACACCTTAAACTTACACAATATTATAATGTCATTTATAAGCTATATAATGTCATCATAAAACTGGGAAGAAAATAAAAGAGAATTCCTTTGTCTAATAGAGTTTGACCAATAAATATAATAATTTATTGTGATATTTTAAATGAATTATATCAAGGGCAAAAATAACAATACTGTTTACACAAGCTGGATGTCATCGGTTTATGAATTACACAGTGGCAGGGCGGGTCTTCAAGCTCACCAGCCCCCCTAACCCCCAATGAATTTCAGCTTCCAACAATTATATTTAGTCTTTTTGCTAAGACGTATCTAAATTCACTTAATGGTGAATTTCTGAACGGTGATTCTAAAACCTTTCTCTTTTCCCACACCGGGAGTCGAACCCGGGCCGCCTGGGTGAAAACCAGGAATCCTCACCGCTAGACCATGTGGGAACCGACACGACAACTCCAAAGTGCAAGTCAATTGAAGCATTCCCGTCTGCTTCCGCTTTCGTTGCTCTGTCCTGCCTTCGAGTCGAAGCGGCCTTCTGCGCTTGCGCACATCTTTGGCGCTCGCGACTTCTGGTCTGGTTTGGGCTATGCTGCTTTTCTGCGCGCGGAGCTTGGATCCCGGCGCGGGGGCCTACGGCCTGCCGAGACCCCTCACACCCCGCCTCGGGGAGCCGATCCCGCACACTCAGTCCCCGGGAGGCCACTCCCGACCCCCACCCACCCCTCCCGGGGAGCCGCCCTCCGACCCTGCACACCCAGCCCGGGGAGCCTATGACCTAAATTTCTAAAAAGCTGTGTTAGAAGGCTCCGCAGTGAGATTTGAGAGAAGAATGGTTTGAGTAACGCACAGAGCAGGTTGTGAGCCTGGCTCCTAGGTCTCAGTTTCCCGGGTTTGACGCTGAGGGTAACTTTTATGAGATCAGATTTTTACAATCATGATGTTTAAGGTCATAGGGTTTTTAAGTGGAATTTTGCACTTAGAAGGCAATGCATGAAGCTCAGAATAGCTCCTGGGGAACGTTTTGGGGCAAAAGACCTTTAGAGACTGCCATTTTAAAGGTCTTGTTTAGGGATGGCCTTACATCAATAAAATAAAACACCCCAAACCATAAAGGAAGAATCCATACATTGCACTACTTTAACAACTCATACCTTGGGGGAAAAAAAGTAAAACAACAAAACTACTGACTGGGAGATAAACATGTACACCCCACCTAAGAGATTGGTGTCCCATATAGAAGGAAACTACTTATGATTTATAGGAAGACAAATACTGCCATATAAAAGAGAGCACTTGTGAAAAGGCCACTTGGAGAGGAACCCCAAGGCTAAAATGCATCTGAAAAAAATCTCAAACCTCACTGGCTCCAGGCTAGTGTTAGGCCAAAAAGCAAGTGTGAAATGTCAAAAGCTGGCAGGTATGTGGGAAAAAGGAAGCTCTTGGAAAGGCAAGTTGTCACGATTTCCTGAACCTGCTTATGACCAAGCAATTCAATTTTTTAATTTTTGTAAAACCGGTATGTTCTGGAATTTCCTCTCAGTGAACACGAAGAAATGCTGCTATGAAAGTAATAGGCGGACCATAGGGAGGATAAAGGGCCAGCGTCACCCTAAGCAAAAGTCAGGGAAGGGTGGAGATTCTTAATTTCTAAGAATTTCAAATGTCTGTGTGATTAAAAAAAAAAAAATCTTAATAATTGAAAATATTTGTGGGATGAAAAGGACCATACATAATGTCTACCGATGAGCCACAGACTGGAAGAAAATGTTTGATAGGAAAATGTGACTATCCTTACTATATACAAGGGAAAAAACCTTAGCAGCTTAGCTCCCTGGGAAAAAACCCACAGGGAAAGGGGATTGAGAGAGGAGGAGTTCTGATTAGTCAATAAATTGGGGAATAGCTCAGTCTTGCTTGTAACCATGGCAATACAATTTAAAACAATGCTAATATATCCAGGGTTAGGGAGGAAGTGAGGACACAAACTCAATGGAAATGGCCATAGTCCCTCTCTGGGGTTGCAGCCCAGGCTTCTCTTTCCCATGGCTCAGCCACACCTGAATGGAGAGGCTTCCCAGGCCTTGCAGGAGGGTCCAGAGCTACAAGATGGCATGAGAGTGGCCCCTGGCTTTCACTGTGTGGCGGTCACTTGCCAACCACCAACACATACATTGCATTGTTATGTCTAGAAATTGTTTTATTGCACTGAGTCATGGTAGTTTGGGGTTTATTAGTACTACACTAAATAATGCCTTAGGTTCCTAAAATAGGGGCAACAGTCATGGAAAATAATTTTCTAGTAGGTGATTAAGCAACTTTTTTGTTTTTGTTTTTGGTAAAAACAAGTACAGCAAGAAGGCTTGAATATTTTGCTTTATTTTACAGAGCAGTGTGTCAGGATTCATATCATCTGTTTGGTACTATAAACCGAAGTCATTTTTGAAAAAATTAGTAGTTAATATCTCACATTTCTATCTTTTATTGCATATTTGATGGATTTTTTTAATAATTTAGACTTAAGAAACTTTTAGATCTGAAATGTAGCCTTGGGGATATGCAAGGCCAGAACCTCAAAAATATCCAGGAGCTTAAAATAACTTGCCCCAAATCATCCAACTAATAGATTTAGTGAAGTTCTTTTGGAGATCATCATGGGTTGACTCCATGATAAGGATAATATTAGAATATGCTGAAATGAATGAAATCTAGAAAACAATTTCTCCATAAAGAAATAGGAAATTACAGGGACAATATACATTCTGAATAAAAAGTTACTGAATTCCAATGTCTTTAAATGAGTTGGGAGGTGTAATATTAAGACAGGCTGGGACCTAGGACCTGGGACCTGGGACCCTTTGCTGTAGTGCTTGTACTTGGACAAATGTCTCCTTGCACAACAAAATACAAAGAAACTATGAGGGACTAAAAATAACTGCATGAATGTGCACTTGGGGCAAATTATGAACAATAAGATACAAAAAGACCAGAAACCCAATTGCCACTTCTGAGATGTCAGGAGAAAATCAGGGTACTGTGCATGATCCCTGCACAGGGTACCACCAAGGGGGTGAGCAGACCATCTAAGCCATCCCTCCAGCCCAATCCATGGATCTGCCCCATTCCTCACCCCATTTAAGGGACCAGCTCCCCGCCCTTTACAGGGAGTGAGCAAGGGACACTGTTACTTGTTTTCCCATGCTTCATTGAGTACCAATAAAGCCTTGCCTGAATTTCTCATCTGGTCCGTTATCAATTTCTATTGAATGAAGAGTCCAAGAACCTGGGTCAGTAACAATATTACTGGTAATAAATTTTTTATTGACTTGGATAACCTGAAGGTTAAAGTAGAATAATATGAATAACTTGTGTGCATGTGTTTGTGCATATAAATTTCTCCTGCCTTTTAATGTCAGATATCTCTGGCATAAATCCTAAATCCAAAAACTGACTAGCTGTTAATTTTTGGAAAAAGTACTGAATCTTTGAATATGAGTTCTCCCCCTTCACCCACCAGTAACAATATATAACGGTGAGTCATTGTGAGGGCAAGTTCTTAGCATCCAGCCCAAAACGAAGGTGGTACTTGCCCAGTGTTAGTTGCCAGTGGTCACTGTCACCCCCAGAGGCTCTGGCAGAAGGTGTTGATCTGGCCACCCTCACTCAGCTACCTAACAGGATAGGTCCATACCTCCTCTACTGATGGATCTTCTGGGTGATTGATTCTCCAGCTGGTGTTTTGTTCTGATTGAGGAAGTTACCTGCATTTCACCATTACTCGCTTTGGCTGCCCAGACCACTGGAAGGGAGCTACAGTGATTGCTGGAGTGTACACGACCAATATTTGGTCTTCCTTTTTGGAGAGATTTTGTGCGTTATCTCTGCATTTGGATGTGAGCTCTTTCCCTTCTGCTCGCTTTCTTTTTTCTTTTTTTTTTTTTTTCCAGTACCAATAAGTCTTTATTCATTGTATTCTCCCAAGGAAAAGAAGGGGAAGGGAAAAGGGTCAGCATGTGTGTTACAAAATGATAGCAAATGGGAAAGGAAGTACCTGGCACAGCAAAATCAAACGTCAAATAAACACTGCCCAGATGGGGTTGCCAAAGCCCAAGGGGGCTCAGTCTCCTGCAGTTCAGTAATGAGGGGAAGGGATGAGGAAAAGAACAGACAGGTACATGCTTTTCTGACCTCCCTCCCTCCCTCCCTCCCCATAAATTCAAGATTTCACACAAAGCTTTGGTTTCTATTAGTAAACATGGAGTTACATTCGTCCGTCTCCTATTAAACAATCTTGTGGCCACTTTGACATGTTTCTTGCACCTGCATGAAAGTTCCTGGGGGACTTGCATATACATTCATCTTTCCTTTCGTGGTCTCCCAACCCCACTTTCTACATGGAAGGCTGCCTCATTGCTCCTTCCTACCCTAGGATTAGAGATTAAATCCATCCAAAGACAGCAGTCTGTCTGGCATGAATCACATCAAGGAATGGTCATGACTCAGGAGATTGGGAACAAGGGATGGAGAGTTCTTAGCTTCTTCAGGGTTTCTGCACAAGTCATTTAATCACAGACACCCCACAAATTAAACATATAGGTGTATGGGCTATTTTTTACAGGGGGAATGAAGGGGGAAAGAAGAGGGGGTAGGAATCCAGTTTTTAGGACAGAAGATCTTGTTCGAAATAGGAAATAGAGGAAGGGGAACACAAAAGAAAGTGTGGCTCAAGACCCCCCCACTTCAAGAAGAGGGGCCCCCAAGCTTATGTTTCAGATCTTTTTGGCTGGTGCAGAACTTTTTGTCAAAGATGCTTCGGCTATTTTTCTCAATATAACAAGAAGTTTTTAAACAATAAAACCCCAAAAGAACATGGAGAAGACCAACACATTATATTTACACAAACTAGGCCACCTAGCAGTCACCAAATCAGCTACTTGTGAAGTCCTATGAAGCCCAGACAAATACAATAACTAGAGGGGGGGCAGCAACTGGGGGAGACAAAAACCCAGGATCAGACACACATCACCCAATGCGTTCTCTTGCATTTGCCCCCTTACAACACAGTGAGGTAGGTTTGCAATGATCTCACAGCATGTAAATGAAACCCCCTTTTCTCCTTTAGCTAACATGACACTAATCACTGTTGAAGCAGGGCAGGACACTGGCTCTGGGAACCACAAAGAAGCCATCGCTAAAGGTGTCTCTGGAAGCCAAGGGGGAAAAGCCCAGAATTGTTAAAGGTTAAGGATCTTGTCCTTGCTTCATATGTCCATCCCTGGGCAGCTGAAGATAGGTACAGAGGCATCGTTCTTAAAACCGGTCCCTACCAACTCACATTTTTTACAAAAACGCACACAGTACACCCTATTGTGCATGGTAGGCCTAGCCCAATCCAGTGAAGGATGGATCTGGTATGTAAAGCAAGTCAGTGCCCTGGAATTAGAGGTCTGGAACAGGAATCCTTTATCACACATACAGATGACCTCTGCCTAATCTTGGCTTCCCCTCTCTGCACCTTTTACCTGGACCAGCCTCTCCTAACCTCTCTGCACCACTTTTTCCTATTCAGACCAATTTCCAGTCTTTCAGTAGAAGGAGACCAAGTCATGGGGCAACCCAGTTAAAACCTAGTCTCCCGTGAAACATTGAAGATGGAGGGGTTTCAAAAGGACACTATGGCAGAAAAGCCAGCTCTAATTGACAAAAATGAGGTAGTTCAATAGGTTATACACTCCAAAGAGTTGTTCTCTCTGGTGATACAGCAACAAAAAGTATTCCTGCTGTGCAGACCTGGAGCTGCTGCTGACTTATCCCTGCGATTGCTCACATACCTGAGAACACAGTGCAGGAATGAGGGCCTTAGATTAAAATACACAAAAATACAAAACCAGAATATTTATATTATGAAAAAAAGAGTTAAAATGCACAAGATACGTCATTTACACAGAGCTAGTGCTGTTGGCATCCTGGAGAAAGTGGGACCCAAGGTACAGTTATCCAAAGGAGCAAATAAATAAAATTGTATTGGCCCAGAATGGGGTGGGAATGAACTGAGAAGCAGCAGGTCTACAGCTGTGCCCATAACCATCCCTTTTGCCTATCATCACAACCCACTGCTTGGGACAGTTCTCAGCACTCCATCCCAAGAGGGGGCTATGAGGAGACAAGATGTGGAAAACCCTGCCTTACCCCTGAGATATTTCCTCCCACAGATGGTGGTGGCTGGTGGGTTTAGGTCTATCAATCTGGTCTCATGCTTAATCTTTTCACTCTGGCATGGGAAATATTATTCCATATCCTTATTTAAGAGTAAAACAACTTTCCTATCCAGGCCACTTTCAAAAGCTGGAGATTCTGGGGGTGGAGACTCAGATAAAGCATGCAGGGAGGGTTACCCCCCAAAGCCCTCACGTGTATTTGGATAGAGCATGACTGGAGTTCCTTTGCCTCACCCGTTCTCCCAAACCAAGGGGGAAGAGGGAGTGACGCTACGAACCGGCCTGAGATATATGGCAGTGCCAGCTGCCCCCTACCCACCCTGTCCCCACTTTCTCCACTCTACCGATTGATGCCCGTTCCTCAAAACTTTCTGATCACAAAAGGATAATCCCCACCTGCTATGGCTCAATTCTGGGCCTCTGGGAGCATGGCAGGGCTATGGATCTCTTCTTCCTCCTCCTGAAAGTAGGCTGGCTTTCCCTGTGAGCTGGGAGCTTGCTGGGCCTTCAGTGGACACAAGGTACCATATGGTTGATGCTCTGGCAGAAGTGGCACTTGGGCTGGCATGGCCATTTGCATTCTTTGGCATGATGGTCTAGACCTCCACAGTTGTAGCTGATCTGTAGTTGTAGTTGATCTGTGTTTCTAAATGTTCTTCCCTTTGGGCCACCTCTTGCTCCCAATACAGGACACCTCACCAGGGCCGGTGACTTGGATAGATTCCAGGCTCTTGGCAGACTTCTTAAAGGTGAACTCCACGGCCTCACCCTCCTTCAGGCTCCGGAAGCCCTCCATGTGCAGCTTACTCTGGTACATAAAGACATCCACCGGGGGGTTGAGTGCAACCCTGGAGCGGGTGGTCATGGCTAGGAAGCCAAATCCCATGCACATGTTGAACCACTTACATATGCCAGCACCATGCAGCAGCTTCGGCTCCTCATTGGCCCTGGCTGCGGACTCTGGCGCCTCCTCTGGCCCCTTAGCACAACCGCCTGCAAACTGCTGGTTTGACACGGAGCCCATGGTAGTTGGCAGAGCCCAAGGCCACGGGCCTCTGGTCAGGCAGCTACTGGCCCAGAGAAGTCCGGAGGCAAAGGGGTGGCTCAGAGAATAGGCTTCTTCCCCAGCACAATAGCGGTGGGAAAGCCCACCGCTGTTTTTGGCTTGCTTTCTTTTTCTTGACTGTGGCAGTGCTTCTTCTCTTTATTATTTATTTGACAGTTGTTTAAGGCCTTGTATTTTCATCATCTTTTCATAAATATACTTTAAAAAACTTTAAATAGAACTGCAAGCATCTTGGGATAAGACTGTGATTGAACTGTTTTTCTGCTCTGTCCACAACAAGTACAACATAGATATGCAACATTTTTGATTGGTTTATTTCCTTTTCAATGATAGTAAGTAAGATTATGGAAATCATTTTTGGGTACCTTGAAATTTCTCAACTTGTGTTTTTAAAAATGTGTCCAGTTGGTAAGGGAGACAGTGACCACCTTCACTCTTGTTCTAAAAAATACACAAAATAAAACAAAAAAACTGGCATTCTTTCTAAAGAGCGTCTTTGGCTATTCTCCAAGCCAGAACAGACTACTATTTAAAAGGTAATTGTTCATTATATAGGATTAACCATACGAAATTGCCAATAATCCATTGGTTTGGATTCACAGAAAAATAGACAAGATGAAAAGGCAGAGGGCTATGTACCAGATGAGGGAACAAGTTAAAACCCCAGAAAAGCAACTAAATGAAGTGGAGATAGGCAACATTCCAGAAAAAGAATTCAGAATAATGATACTGAAGATGATCCAGGACCTCGGAAAAAGAAAGGAGGCAAAGATTGAGAGGATGCAAGAAATGTTTACCAAAGACTTAGAAGAATTAAAGAACAAACAAACAGAGATGAACAATACAATAACTGAAATGAAAACTACACTAGAAGGAATCAATAGCAGAATAACTGAGGCAGAAGAACGGATAAGTGACCTGGAAGACAGAATGGTGGAATTCATTGCTGTGGAACAGAATAACGGAAAAAGAATGAAAAGAAATGAAGACAGCCTAAGAGACCTCTGGGACAACATTAAATGCAACAACATTTGCATTATAGGGGTCCCAGAAGGGGAAGAGAGAGAGAAAGGACAAGAGAAAATATTTGAAGAGATTATCGTCGAAAACTTCACTAACATGGGAAAGGAAATAGCCACCCAAATCCAGGATGTGCAGAGTGTCCCATACAGGATAAACCCAAGGAGAAACAGGCCAAAACACATAGTAATCAAATTGGCAAAACTTAAAGACAAAGAAAAATTATTGAAAGCAGCAAAGGAAAAATGACAGATAATATACAGGGGAACTCCCATAAGGGTGACAGCTGATTTCTCAGCAGAACCTCTACAAGCCAGAAGGGAGTGGCATGATATATTTAAAGTGATGAAAGGGAAGAAACTACAACCACGATTACTCTACCAGGCAAGGATCTCATTCAGATTCAATGGAGAAATCAAAAGCTTTACAGCCAAGTAAAAGCTAAGAGAATTCAGCACCACAAAACCAGCTCTACAATAAATGCTAAAGGAACTTCTCTAAGTGGGAAACAGAAGAGAAGAAAAAGACCTACAAAAACAAACCCAAAACAATTAAGAAAATGGTCATAGAAACATACATATCGATAATCACCTTAAATGTGAATGAATTAAATGCTCCAACCAAAAGACACAGGTTTGAAGAATGGATAAAAAACCAAGACCCATATATATGCTGTCTACAAGAGACCCACTTCGGACCTAGGGACACACACAGACTGAAAGTGAGGGGATGGAAAAAGATATTCCATGCAAATGGAAATGAAAAGAAAGCTGCAGTAGCAATACTCATATCAGATAAAATAGACCTTAAAATAAAGAATGTTACAAGAGACAAGGAAGGACACTACATAATAATCAAGGGGTCAATCCAAGAAGAGGATATAACGATTATAAATATATATGCACCCAACATAGGAGTACCTCAATACATAAGACAACTGCTAACAGCTATAGAAGAGGAAATCGACAGTAACACAATAATAGTGGGGGACTTTAACATGTCACTTACACCAATGGACAGATCATCCAAAATGAAAACAAATAAGGAAACACAAGGTTTAAATGACACAATAGACCAGATAGATTTAATTGATATTTATAGGACATTCCATCCAAAATCAGCAGACCACACTTTCTTCTCAAATGTGCATGGAACATTCTCCAGGATAGATCACATCTTGGGTCACAAATCAAACCTCAGTAAATTTAGAGAAAATTGAAATCATATCAAGCATCTTTTCTGACCACAATGCTATGAGATTAGAAATGAATTACAGTGGAAAAAAGGTAAAAAGCACAAACACATGGAAGTTAAACAATACATAACTAAATAACCAAGAGATCACTGAAGAAATCATAGAGGAAATCAGAAAATACCTAGAGACAAATGAAAATGAAAACATGATCATCCAAAGCCTATGGGATGCAGCAAAAGCAGTTCTAAGAGGGAAGTTTATAGCTATACAAGCCTACCTCAAGAAACAAGAAAAGCACTTCCGGGTAAGATGGCGGAAGAGTAAGACGCGGAGATCACCTTCCTCCCCACGGATACACCAGAAATACAGCTACACGTGGAACAACTCCTACAGAACACCTACTGAACGCTGGCAGAAGACCCCAGACCTCCCAAAAGGCAAGAAACTCCCCACATACCTGGGTAGGGCAAAGCGGAGAGATCCGCACACAGAGGATCGGTGCCGAGCGGCACTCACCAGCCCGAGAGGCTTGTCTGCTCGCCCGCCGGGGCGCGCAGCGCTGGAAGCTGAGGCTCGGGCTTCGGTCAGAGCGCAGGGAGAGGACTGGGGCTGGTGGCGAGAACTCAGCCTGAAGGGGGCTAATGTGCCACAGCTAGCCGGGAGGGAGTCCGGGAAAACTCTGGAGCTGCCGAAGAGGCAAGAGACTTTTTCTTCCCTCTTGGTTTCCTGGTGCGCTAGGAGAGGGGATTAAGAGCGCTGCTTAAAGGGGCTCCACGGACGGGCGCGAGTCGCGACTGAAAGCGCGGAGCCCAGTGACAGGCGTGGGACGCTGGGGCTGCTGCTGCCGCCGCCAAGAAGCCTGTGTGCGAGCGCAGGTCACTGCCCACACCGCCCTTCCGGGAGCCTGTGCAGCCCGCCACTGCCGGGGTCCCGGGATCCAGGGGCGGCTTCCCTGGGAGAACGCACGGCGCGCCTTGGGCTGGTGCAACGTCACGCTGACCTCTGCCGCTGCAGGCTCGCCCCGCACTCCGTGCCCCTCCCTCCCTTCCGGCCTGAGTGAGCCAGAGTCCCCGAAGAGGCTGCTCCTTTAACCCTGTCCTATCTGAGCGAAGAACAGACGCCCTCCGGCGACCTACACGCAGAGGCGGGGCCAAATCCAAAGCTGAGACCCAGGAGCTGTGAGAACAAAGAAGAGAAAGGGAAACCTCTCCCAGCAGCCTCAGAAGCAGCGGATTAAAGCTCCACAATCAACTTGATGTACCCTGCATCTGCGGAATACATGAATAGACAACACATCATCCCAAATTGAGGAGCCCGGAGTCAGTGCTGTGCCTCTGAGGTGGGAGAGCCAACTTCAGGACACTGGTCCACAAGAGACCTCCCAGCTCCACATAATATCAAACGGCGAAAATCTTCCAGAGATCTCCATCTCAACACCAGCACCCAGCTTCACTTAACGACCAGCAGGCTACAGTGCTGGACACCCTGAGCCAAACAACTAGCAAGACAGGAACACAACGCCACCCATTAGCAGAGAGGTGGCCTAAAATCATAAAAAGTCCACAGACACCCCAAAACATACCACCAGACGTGGACCTGCCCACCAGAAAGACAAGATCCAGCCTCATCCACCAGAACACAGGCACTAGTCCCCTCCACCAGGAAGCCTACACAACCCACTAAACCAACCTTAGCCACTGGGGACAGACACCAAAAACAACAGGAACTACGAACCTGCAGCCTGCAAAAAGGAGACCCCAAACACAGTAACATAAGCAAAATGAGAAGACAGAAAAACACACAGCAGGAGAAGGAGCAAGATAAAAACCCACCAGACCTAACAAATGAAGAGGTAATAGGCAGTCTACCTGAAAAAGAATTCAGAATAATGATGGTAAAGATGATCCAAGATTCTATTTCCCAGATCCAAAATCTTGGAAATAGAATAGACAAAATGCAAGAAACAGTTAACAAGGACCTAGAAGAACTAAAGATGAATCAAGCATCGATTAAAAACACAATACATGAAATAAAAAATACTCTAGATGGGATCAATAGCAGAATAACTGAGGCAGAAGAACGGATAAGTGAGGTGGAAGATAAAATAGTGGAAATAACTGCTGCAGAACAAAATAAAGAAAAAAGGATGAAAAGAACAGAGGACAGTCTCAGAGACCTCTGGGACAACATTAAACGCACCAACATTCGAATTATAGGGGTTCCAGAAGAAGAAGAGAAAAAGAAAGGGACTGAGAAAATATTTGAAGAGATTATAGTTGAAAACTTCCCCAATATGGGAAAGGAAATAGTTAATCAAGTCCAGGAGGCACAGAGAGTCCCATACAGAATAAATCCAAGGAGAAATACGCCAAGACACATATTAATCAAACTGTCAAAAATTAAACACAAAGAAATCCTATTAAAAGCAGCAAGGCAAAAACAACAAATAACACACAAGGGAATCCCCATCAGGATAACAGCTGATCTCTCAGCAGAAACTCTACAAGCCAGAAGGGAGTGGCAGGACATACTTAAAGTGATGAAGGAGAAAAACCTGCAACCAAGATTACTCTACCCAGCAAGGATCTCATTCAGATTTGATGGAGAAATTAAAACGTTTACAGACAAGCAAAAGCTGAGAGAGTTCAGCACCACCAAACCAGCTTTACAACAAATGCTAAAGGAACTTCTCTAGGCAAGAAACACAACAGAAGTAAAAGACCTACAATAATGAACCCAAAACAATTAAGAAAATGGGAATAGGAACATACATATCGATAATTACCTTAAATGTAAATGGACTAAATGCTCCCACCAAAAGACACAGAGTGGCTGAATGGATACAAAAACAAGACCCATCTATATGCTGTCTACAAGAGACCCACTTCAGACCTAGAGACACATACAGACTGAAAGTAAGGGGATGGAAAAAGATATTCCATGCAAATGGAAACCAAAAGAAAGCTGGAGTAGCAATTCTCATATCAGACAAAATAGACTTTAAAATAAGGACTACTAGAAGAGACAAAGAAGGACACTACATAATGATCAAGGGATCGATCCAAGAAGAAGATATAACAATTGTAAATATTTATGCACCAAACATAGGAGCACCTCAATACATAAGGCAAATACTAACAGCCATAAAAGGAGAAATCGACAGTAACACAATCATAGTAGGGGACTTTAACACCCCACTTTCACCAATGGACAGATCATCCAAAATGAAAATAAATAAGGAAACACGAGCTTTAAATGATACATTAAACAAGATGGACTTAATTGATATTTATAGGACATTCCATCCAAAAACAACAGAATACACATTTTTCTCAAGTGCTCATGGAACATTCTCCAGGATAGATCATATCTTGGGTCACAAATCAAGCCTTGGTAAATTTAAGAAAATTGAAATTGTATCAAGTATCTTTTCCGACCACAATGCTATGAGACTAGATATCAATTACAGGAAAAGATCTGTAAAAAATACAAACACATGGAGGCTAAACAATACACTACTTAATAACGAAGTGATCACTGAAGAAATCAAAGAGGAAATTAAAAAATACCTAGAAACAAATGACAATGGAGACACGATGACCCAAAACCTATGGGATGCAGCAAAAGCAGTTCTAAGAGGGAAGTTTATAGCAATACAATCCCACCTTAAGAAACAGGAAACATCTCGAATAAACAACCTAACCTTGCACCTAAAGCAATTAGAGAAAGAAGAACAAAAACATCCCAAAGTTAGCAGAAGGAAAGAAATCATAAAAATCAGATCAGAAATAAATGAAAAAGAAATGAAGGAAACGATAGCAAAGATCAATAAAACTAAAAGCTGGTTCTTTGAGAAGATAAACAAAATTGATAAACCATTAGCCAGACTCATCAAGAAAAGACGGGAGAAGACTCAAATCAATAGAATTAGAAATGAAAAAGGAGAAGTAACAACTGACACTGCAGAAATACAAAAGATCATGAGAGATTACTATAAGCAACTCTATGCCAATAAAATGGACAACCTGGAAGAAATGGACAAATTCTTAGAAATGCACAACCTGCCAAGACTGAATCAGGAAGAAATAGAAAATATGAACAGACCAATCACAAGCACTGAAATTGAAACTGTGATAAAAAATCTTCCAACAAACAAAAGCCCAGGACCAGATGGCTTCACAGGCGAATTCTATCAAACATTTAGAGAAGAGCTAACACCTATCCTTCTGAAACTCTTCCAAAATATAGCAGAGGGAGGAACACTCCCAAACTCATTCTACGAGGCCACCATCACCTTGATACCAAAACCAGGCAAGGATGTCACAAAGAAAGAAAACTACAGGCCAATATCACTGATGAACATAGATGCAAAAATCCTCCACAAAATACTAGCAAACAGAATCCAACAGCACATTAAAAGGATCATACACCATGATCAAGTGGGGTTTATTCCAGGAATGCAAGGATTCTTCAATATACGCAAATCAATCAACGTGATACACCATATTAACAAATTGAAGGAGAAAAACCATATGATCATCTCAATAGATGCAGAGAAAGCTTTCGACAAAATTCAACACCCATTTATGATAAAAACCCTGCAGAAAGTAGGCATAGAGGGAACTTTCCTCAACATAATAAAGGCCATATATGACAAACCCACAGCCAGCATCGTCCTCAATGGTGAAAAACTGAAACCATTTCCACTAAGATCAGGAACTAGACAAGGTTGCCCACTTTCACCACTCTTATTCAACCTAGTTTTGGAAGTTTTAGCCACAGCAATCAGAGAAGAAAAGGAAATAAAAGGAATCCAAATTGGAAAAGAAGAAGTAAAGCTGTCACTGTTTGCAGATGACATGATACTCTACATAGAGAATCCTAAAGATGCTACCAGAAAACTACTAGAGTTAATCAATGAATTTGGTAAAGTTGCAGGATACAAAATTAATGCACAGAAATCTCTGGCATTCCTATATACTGATGATGAAAAATCTGAAAGTGAAATCAAGGAAACACTCCCATTTACCATTGCAACAAAAAGAATAAAATATCTAGGAATAAACCTACCTAAGGACACAAAAGACCTGTATGCAGAAAATTATAAGACACTGATGAAAGAAATTAAAGATGATACAAATAGATGGAGAGATGTACCATGTTCTTGGATTGGAAGAATCAACATTGTGAAAATGACTCTACTACCCAAAGCAATCTACAGGTTCAATGCAATCCCTATCAAACTACCACTGGCATTTTTCACAGAACTAGAACAAAAAATTTCACAATTTGTATGGAAACACAAAAGACCCCGAATAGCCAAAGCAATCTTGAGAACGAAAAATGGAGCTGGAGGAATCAGGCTCCCTGACTTCAGACTATACTACAAAGCTACAGTAATCAAGACAGTATGGTACTGGCACAAAAACAGAAAGATAGATCAATGGAACAGGATAGAAAGCCCAGAGCTAAACTCACGGACATATGGTCAACTTATCTTTGATAAAGGAGGCAGGAATGTACAGTGGAGAAAGGACAGTCTCTTCAATAAGTGGTGCTGGGAAAACTGGATAGGGACATGTAAAAGTATGAGATTAGATCACTCCCTAACACCATACACAAAAATAAGCTCAAAATGGATTAAAGACCTAAATGTAAGGCCAGACACTATCAAACTCTTAGAGGAAAACATAGGCAGAACACTCTATGACATAAATCACAGCAAGATCCTTTTTGACCCACCTCCTAGAGAAATGGAAATAAAGACAAAAATAAACACATGGGACCTAATGAAACTTAAAAGCTTTTGCACAGCAAAGGAAACTATAAACAAGACCAAAAGACAACCCTCAGAATGGGAGAAAATATTTGCAAATGAAGCAACTGACAAAGGATTAATCTCCAAAATTTATAAGCAGCTCATGCAGCTCAATAGCAAAAAAACAAACAACCCAATCCAAAAATGGGCAGAAGACCTAAATAGACATTTCTCCACAGAAGATATACAGACTGCCAACAAACACATGAAAGGATGCTCAACATCTTTACTCATTAGAGAAATGCAAATCAAAACTACAATGAGATATCATCTCACACCAGTCAGAATGGCCATCATCAAAAAATCTAGAAACAATAAATGCTGGAGAGGGTGTGGAGAAAAGGGAACACTCTTGCACTGCTGGTGGGAATGTGAATTGGTACAGCCGCTATGGAGAACGGTATGGAGGTTCCTTAAAAAACTACAAATAGAACTACCATATGACCCAGCAATCCCACTACTGGGCATATACCCTGAGAAAACCATAATTCAAAAAGAGACATGTACCAAAATGTTCATAGCAGCCCTATTTACAATAGCCCGGAGATGGAAACAACCTAAGTGTCCATCATCGGATGAATGGATAAAGAAGATGTGGCACATATATACAATGGAATATTACTCAGCCATAAAAAGAAATGAAATTGAGCTATTTGTAATGAGGTGGATAGACCTAGAGTCTGTCATACAGAGTGAAGTAAGTCAGAAAGAGAAAGACAAATACTGTATGCTAACACATATATATGGAATTTAAGAAAAAAAAATGTCATGAAGAACATAGGGGTAAGACAGGAATAAAGACACAGACCTACTAGAGAATGGACTTGAGGATATGGGGAGGGGGAAGGGTAAGCTGTGACAAAGTGAAAGAGCGGCATGGACATATATACACTACCAAACGTGAGGTAGATAGCTAGTGGGAAGCAGCCGCATAGCACAGGGAGATCAGCTCGGTACTTTGTGACCGCCTGGAGGGGTGGGATAGGGAGAGTGGGAGGGAGACGCAAAAGGGAGGGGATATGGAAACATATGTATATGTATAACTGATTAAATTTGTTATAAAGCAAAAAAAAATAAAATAAAATTAAAAAAAAAAAAAAAAAAAAAGAAACAAGAAAAATCTCAAATAAACAATCTAAACTTACACCTAAAGGAACGAGAGAAAGAAGAACAAAGAAAATGCAAATTTAGCAGAAGGAAAGAAATCAAAAAGATCAGAGCAGAAATAAATGAAATAGAAACAATAGCAAAGATCAATAAAACTAAAAGCTGGTTCTTTAAAAAGATAAACAAAATTGATAAGCCATTAGCCAGACTCATCAAGAAAAAGAAGGAGAGGACTCAAATCAATAAAATTAGAAATGAAAAAGGAGAAGGTACAACAGATACTGCAGAAAAACAAAGCATCCTAAGAGACTACTGCAAGCAACTCTATGCCAATAAAATGGACAACCTGGAAGAAATGGACAAATTCTTAGAAAGGTATAAACTTCCAAGACTGAACCAGGAAGAAATAGGAAATATGAAGAGACAAATCACAAGTAATGAAATTGAATCTGTGATTAAAAATCTTCCAACAAACAAAAGTCCAGGACCAGATGGCTTCACAGGAGAATTCTATCAAACATTTAGGGAAGAGCTAACACCTATCCTTCTGAAACTCTTCCAAAATATTGCGGAGGAAGGAACACTCCCAAACTCATCCTATGTGGCCACCATCACCCTGATACCAAAACCAGACAAAGATACTACAAAAAAAGAAAATTACAGACCAATAACACTGATGAATATAGATGCAAAAATCCTCAACAAAATACAAGCAAGCAGAATCCAACAACACATTAAAAAGATCATACACCATGATCAAGTGAGATTTATCCCAGGGATGCAAGGATTCTTCAATGTAAACAAATCAATCAATGTGATACACCATATTAACAAATTGAAGAATAAAAACCATATGATCATCTCAATAGATGCAGAAAAAGCTTTTGACAAAATTCAACATCCATTTATGATAAAAACTCTCCAGAGAGTGGGCATAGAGGGAACCTACCTCAATATAATACAGGCCATGTACGACAAACCCACAGCAAACATCATTCACAATGGAGAAAAACTGAAAATATTTCCTCTAAGATCAGGAACGAGACAAGGATGTCCACTCTCACCACTATTATTCAGCAGAGTTTTGGAAGTCCTAGCCATGGCAATCAGAGAAGAAAAAGAAATAAAAGGAATACAAATTGGAAAAGAAGAAGTAAAACTATCACTGTTTGCAGATGACATGGTACTATACATAGAGAATCCTAAAGATGCCACCAGAAATCTACTAGAGCTAATCAATGAATTTTGTAAGGTTGCAGTATACAAAATTAATGCGCAGAAATCTCTTGCATTCCTATACACTAATGATGGAAAATCTGAAAGAGAAATTAAGGAAACGCTCACATTTACCATTGCAACAAAAAGAATTAAATACTTAGGAATAAACCTACCTAAGGAGACAAAAGACCTTTATGCTGAAAACTATAAGACACTGATGAAAGAAATTAAAGATGATATCAACAGATGGAGAAATATATCATATACTTGGATTGGATGAATCAATATTGTGAAAATGAGTATACTACCCAAAGCAATCTACAAATTCAATGCAATCCCTATCAAATTACCAATGGCATTTTTTACGGAACTAGAACAAAAAATCTTAAAATTTCTATGGAGACACAAAAGACCCCGAATAGCCAAAGCAGTCTTGAGAGAAAAAAACGGAGCTGGAGGAATCACACTTCCTGGCTTCAGACTATACTACAAAGCTACAGTAATCTAGACAATATGGTACTGGCACAGAAACAGAAACATAGATCAATGGAACAAGATAGAAAGCCCAGAGATAAACCCACGCACCTATGGTCAACTAATCTATGACAAAGCAGGCAAGGATATACAATGGAGAAAAGACAGTCTCTTCAATAAGTGGTGCTGGGGAAACTGGACAGCTACATGTAAAAGAATGAAATTAGAACACTCCCTAACACCATGCACAAAAATAAACTCAAAATGGATTAGAGACCTAAATATAAGACTGGACACTATAAAACTCTTAGAGGAAAACATAGGAAGAACACTCTTTGACATAAATCACAGCAAGATCTTTTTTGATCCATCTCCTAGAGTAATGGAAATAAAAACAAAAATAAACAATTGGGACCTAATGAAACTTCAAAACTTTTGCAAAGCAAATGAAACCATAAACAAGATGAAAAGACAACCCTCAGAATGGGAGAAATTATTTGCCAATGAATCAACGGACAAAGGATCAATCTCCAAAATATATAAACAGCTCATGCAGCTCAATATTAAACAACCAAACAACCCAATCCAAAAATGGGCCGAAGACCTAAATAGACATTTCTCCAAAGAAGACATACAGATGGCCAAGAAGCACATGAAAAGCTGCTCAATATCACTAATTATTAGAGAAATGCAAATCAAAACTACAGTGAGGTATCACCTCACACCAGTTAGAATGGGCATCATCAGAAAATCTACAAACAACAAATGCTGGAGAGGGTGTGGAGAAAAGGGAACCCTCTTGCACTGTTGGTGGGAATGTAAATTGATACAGCCACTATGGAGAAGAGTATGGAGGTTCCTTAGAAAACTAAAAGTAGAATTACCATATGATCCAGCAATCCCACTACTGGGCATATATCCAGAGAAAACCATAATTCAAAAAGACACATGCACCCCAATGTTCATTGCAGCACAATTTCAATAACCAGGTCATGGAAGCAACCTAAATGCCCATCAACAGATGAATGGATAAAGAAGTTGTGGTACATATATGGAATGGAATATTACTCAGCCATAAAAGGAATGAAATTGGGTCATTTGTTGAGACGTGGATGGATGTAGAGACTGTCATACAGAGTGAAATAAGTCAGAAAGAGAAAAACAAATATCGTATATTAATGCATGTATGTGGAACCTAGAAAAATGGTTCAGATGAACCGGTTTACAGGGCAGAATTTGAGACACAGATGTAGAGAAAAAACTATGGACACCAAAGGGTGAAAGCCATGGCAGGGGTGGTGGTGTGGTGGTGTGATGAATTGGGCAATTGAGATTGACATATATACACTGATGTGTATAAAATTGATGACTAATAAGAACCTGCTGTATAAAAAGAAATGTGCCTTCTTGATAAAATGTTTAAAATAAGAAAAAAGTAAAAATAAAAATCACACACACACGAAAATAATAATCCTCTTTTTTTTATTTACTACAATGGAAATTCCATATATTTCAAGCCAGTTCTTCTTCCTCTTACTGTGAGCACTCAGATTCACACACCACATTAACAGGAGAGCTTAATAGAAAGCATGCTGTTAAAATATGAGTTTTTCTAACATCAAGAGAAACAAAAAATTACACTTGCTTCTAGGATATAGATGCTTTGCTTTTTAAAGTGTTACTGAGCTCAGGTTCGGCTACTCACAGCTCAAAAGCCATTAATTGAGAGGCAAGTGTCGGTAGAAAGGAAAGGTGCTTTATTCAGAAAAGTCAGCAATCTGGGGGGAAGGTGGACTCGTGCTCTGAGACCAACTCTGAAGATTCTGCTCAGCCATGACAATTTTTAAAGGGAGAAAGGGGAAACAATTTCAGTTAATCATTAAGGTAGGAAGTCAGATTCTTCATCATTTTTCCATTCCATGCAGACCTGCTGCCTTCTCCTGATCTTCCTTTGGATGCTATCTTGATTGCATGGTTCTGCTGCACATTTACTAAGGGGGAAGCTGGGGGTAGAGAGTTAGTCATTCTTTAACTACTTAATTCTCCATTCTTACTCCTTTTAATCCAGGAAAGGAATCAACAGGTTAGGCAAGGCATTGTGTACATTCAGTGGAGCAGAAGCCAGGAATTAGGTTAAATGTTACCTAATGATCTCATTTTTATGATTAAGGTTTATGGAAAACAGGATGAACAAACAGAAAAAGGGACAAAGGAGCTGCTTATAAAAGTAACAGTGCAAAGATGACAGTCTAGTAGGTAATATTTATTCTAGAAGGGCTGTGGGGTTGGAAAAGAGCAGTCAGATTATTTGCTTAACAAATCTATTCTGGGTTTGTAAGAGCAGAGTTAAAATGTGATTGACGGCTTCAACTTTATTTAAATTGATGAGAATTCCCAAATTATTAAGGGCAGTAAATATTCCTTTACACATATAAAAAGAATTTGTGGATTCATCTCTAAAATGTGAACTCTTCTAAAATACGTTGCATTTCAAAGTATGTTAAAAACCCAGTCATCATTTAGGAGAATTAGCAAATGATTGAAGAGATTGCTGAATCAGTAGAAAAAAATGTGACTTTATAGTGATGCTGTCTGGATTTTGAAGGAATAAAGCTGGCAGGAAAATAACTCTTGGGAAAGCACAGGGTAAGCAGAAGCCTGTTCAAGTTCGTGGAGCTTAGAGCTTGGTCAAGTGTTGTGATTCATTTAAAGAAAAAAGAATACAAAATTGTGACTACAATATTTTTATGAAAGTATTATTGGTAATGTCATATAAATTTTTGATATTGCTGTCAAATTAAGGAGACTGCTGTTTCAGTTCTCCTGTGTCTGAATTATAAAATTTCAAGGTGTTTCAATTATTCCCTAGACCAATGATCAGTTTGTTATCATGTCTCACTGAAGCAGCATCTTCAAAGGCCTTTCTGTCTTTGCAATCTTTGTTGAAAAAAGTATTTTGTGTCAAATCAGTGAGGAATTTATTTTTCCAATGAACTCATATGGTTTACTCCTTTTCATCAACTGGATTATCCAATAATCCAAGAGTTTATCACTCTTTTTTGAAATGTTCTGTTAACGAATTATTGCTTTGGTATGATTTATGTGCTGTTTCATATGATGTGTCGAAAGTTCATCAAATATCCCACAATGTGATCTATTGTATTGGAATGCACAAAACACACAACTTCACACACAGGTATCTATTCACGGCTTGTAGCATGGCTATGAGTTTCTGTTTGACAATCACAGGAATTCTTCTAAGTTCTATTACTTCTGATTCCTATCCAGAAAAGTATTTGGGGGTGTTTGAATGTTGTCCAAATATATACATCAAGCATATTCCTAAGGGGAGACCTATGGTAATCACATCTTCTACCTAAAATTTTACGCATCTGGTAATTGGAAGAATTTTCCACAGACTGGCTTCTGGCTCTGTCCATGTCACATATGATTGTCTAAGACATTTCATGGGCCACTCCCAGGAATGTGAAAGGGACCAGTGCAAAGGGAGGTTCCTGAAGCTTAAGCCTCATTCACTTCTTGGAAATTCACCTCTGGCTATAAACAGGACTCAAGTCTCTGTCACTTTCCTCCCTCTGTCCCAGCAACAGAGCCCTAGTTGCAGCCTTCATTGGGTCACTCCAGAATTACTGAGAAAGCTGCCTAGCTGGATTCTCTGTACCTTGGGTTTGCTTCTTGTCTATTATGATTATGTTAGTCCACCACTTAAAACCTTTCCATGGTTATTAATCATGTAAGATCAAATGGTTTAGCTATTCAGAAAGGTCATTAACATGCTGACACACAGCCTCATTTCTCTATGATTTGGATTCTTTGTAGTTTCTTTTAATGTGCCCTAAGTTTGAAAACTCCTTTCCTTTATGTGTGTTGGTATATTTCTGCTAAAATGTCCTCTTCTCCCCACTTTGTGCCCCTTGCCTAAGGATTATCTACTTCTCTGCCAACACTCAGCTTGAATCTCACTTTATTAGGACATTTTCCTGTAACCAAGCTCTGTCCCCTTCCTCTCCCCCCAACTCACACCCCCACTGGACAATTCCCTCCATCCTGCCACCACTTACCTTGTACACATCCTTGTAATTCACTTCCCACCCTATAGTATGATTAGTTAATGCTAATTGTTGCTCTGTGTCTACTCCCCAAAACTTTAGTTTTGAGAAAGGGAAAAAATAGCCCCAGATGTCCAGGCAGCTGGCCATGTTATTCTCCTGGTGGACTTAAGCAATCTTACAGAACACCAGCCTCAGACAAGGTCCCTCTGAGGCCACTTCACCATCATGTGAAATACAGACAAAAAATGTCCCTGCGCCACGCACAAAATAACAAACACCCCCTCTTTTGGCTGAAATGAGTGGCTTCAATTTCTTGATCAATTACAACATTTATCCTCTTCTAGTCTGGGCTGCCTTCCCCTGGATAAGATGAATTGGGATACCCAGTTAGAGAACTGCCTCCGCTTTCTGGCATCCCAAACAGGACAAACTCCTGCTTCCTCTGACCCTCTCTTGACTCACCCAGCCAGAATCCAAATCATACACTGAGTTCTTTCCAGCAGCCTCTCATGGAGATGCCATGATTCCCTATAGTGCATGTTCTCTCTCACCTCAAGGAATAATCAAACCAACTTGTCCAACTACAGGGATGTTGCTGCTGGTCTTTGGTGGAGGGCGCTGACAGAAATAGAAGTTCTGGGAGCTTCTTGCCTTGCCTGGCAGACTTGGCCCAGTGATGATGCCCACATCTGAGGAGGCCCTGTGCCTCCACCTACACCAGGTGCCACCTGCCCTGGCAGGAAGGTAAGTTCATGCTGAGTTAAACTTCTCTCTTTCCTTGAAGCCTTTTGGCATTGGGTTTATTATGTTTTCTTAGGAATCAGGTCCCTTGGGATTTTGTTATTAGGCCAGGTTTGCATTGTTCTTTGGCAAGACTGTTTTTTTAGGTCCTAACACCTGCTAGTCTAATGGCCTGTCTGCTTTTTGAATTTAGTTTTGTCTGCTTGAAACCAGGATATTTTGTCTGGCCCTAGTAGGTGATGTGTGGTCTTTGTCAAGTTCCAGAGATACAGAAATACACAAGAGCTGTCCTTACAGACTCTTGGCAGTTTTTGTGGGGTCTTTTCAGTATAAACCATACCTCCTCCAGGCTGACCTCTTGCCTTTCTTATGCTTTACCTTTAGGAGTCCAATTCTTGTGCATATCTTTCTAACTGGCACAATTGCACAAAAACAATTTGAAACCACAGAGGCCACTTTAGAGAATGTTTAATATGGATGAAATTGTTCATTTGAGCTGTGCTTTAGAACAAAAGGAAACAAAATTCCAACTGTTCAATAGTCTGCTTTCTTTAATTGGTCCAAGGAGGCAATTTAGGCCCAAAATTTTCCTTAAATATTCTTTAGCTAAAGCTAATGAAAAATGTGAGAAACAATCTCTCTAAGCAGCATCTTTAAACAGTGTTCAGGATTAGCTACTGCTGACATTTCCAAAGACCTTCCCACCTTTTCTTGATCTTTTGAAGCCAAAAAATGCAGATCTGATCATAAAGAAAAATTGGCTGGCACATCATCCCGTTGCATGAACTTCAACATTTGGCTGGACATTTTCTAGAGACTTTAGGAACCAAGAATTAAAAAAGGCCTCATGAGGGAATTGCCTTATTTGTCTGAAAGAGAGACCATCTTATTTAAGTGAGAGGATCCCCCCTTCATTTTCTTTCTTGGGGACTAAATGTGGGCTTTTTGGTCAGATGACTTGCTAAAATTCTCAGAGACCCACATTATGTCAAAACCGGTTTCACGACACTCTCTTTCATGTGTGTATATGTCAAAATTTTTTTAAAAATACTTCTAAATTTTCTTCCCTGTCCTTACAGAAGATAATTAGCTCTTTGTTTAAAGACTGCTTCCTCACATCTTTTTTGTTTCCCCTTTCTTGAGAAACTTTATAGATTAACTGATAAAAATAATCCTTCAGTTGTTATGTGCATATTCTAGGAATATTTAGTTCAGATGAACACTCAAAATTGTCTAAAAAAGAAAGAAAAAAGTTATCAAGCTACATTTCTCTTTGTAGACACTGAAAAGTATATTTACATAAAAGCCTTTGTGACTACAACTACAAGATAATAAGAAAAGACTTCAACATCAAAATAGAAGAAAACCTTGACATGATTCAGGGTCTTTAACAATTAGTTCACTAAAAAAAAACAGGAAAAAAAGCTAGTATAATATTTTGAATTGTTTAAGACCAAGGTTCAATTACTTGTGATTCAAACTATCTACATTGCTTTAGAAAGTTTCCATTATTTTCATAATATTTTAATTAAAAAAATTTATTGATGTATAGTTGATTTACATTGTTCTGTTAGTTTCAGGTGTACAACAAAGTGATTCAGTTATATATATATATATATATATATATATATATATATTCTTTTCCACTATAGTTTATTACAAGATACTACATATAGTTCCCTGTGCTATACAGTAGGACCTTGTTGTTTATCTATTTTATATATAGTAGTTTGTGTCTGCTAATCCCAAACTCCTAATTTATCCCTCCCCCCCTTTCCTCTTTGGTAACCATAAGTTTGTTTTCTATGTTTGTGAGTCTGTTTCTGTTTTGTAAATAAGTTCATTTGGGGGCTTCCCTGGTGGCGCAGTGGTTGAGAATCTGTCTGCCGATGCAGGAGACATGGGTTCGTGCCCTGGTCCGGGAAGATCCCACATGCCGCAGAGCGGCTAGGCCCGTGAGCCATGGCCACTGAGCCTGTGCGTCCGGAGCCTGTTGCTCTGCAACGGGAGAGGCCACAACAGTGAGAGGCCTGCGTACCACAAATAAATAAATAAATAAATAAATAAGTTCATTTGTATTTTAGATTCCACATATAAGTGATAACAAATGATATTTGTCTTTCTCTGTCTGACTTACTTTACTTAGTATGATAATCTCTAGGTCCATCCATATTGCTGCAAATGGCATTATTTCATTCTTTTTTATGGCTGACTAGTATTCTATTGTATATATATACCACATCTTTTTTTGTTTTTAGTCACACTTCATTTCAAAATTTTATTCCTGCACCAGATCTATACATTAGCTATAATTACTGTCAACCCATGACCACAAAGTGGATATGGGAGTCCAAGGAAAAGATTAGGAAAGGGAGAAAGTATACCACATCTTCTTTATCCATTCAGCTGTTGATAGATACTTAGGTTGTTTCCATGTCTTGGCTATTGTAAATAGTGCTATTATGAACATTGGGGTGCATGTGTCTTTTTGAATTAGAGTTTTCTCCAGATATATGCCCAGGAGTGGGATTCCTAGATCATATGGTAGCTCTATTTTTAGTTTTTTTAAGGAAGCTCCATACTGTTTTCCATAGTGGCTGCACCAATTTACATTTCCACCAACAGTGTCGGAGGGTTCCCTTTTCTCCACACCTTCTCCAGCATTTATTATTTGTAGCCTTTTTGATGATGGCCATGCTGACCAGAGTGGTGTGATACCTCACTGTAGTTTTGATTTGCATTTCTCTAATAATTAGCAGTTTTTAGTATCTTTTCATGTGTTTATTAGCTATCTGTGTGTCTCCTTTGGAGAAATGTCTATTAAGGTCTTCTGCCCATTTTTTTGATTGGGTTCTTTGTTTTTTTGTTATTGAATTGTATGAGCTGTTTGTATATTTTGGAAATTAAGCCCTTGTCAGTCATATTGTTTGCAAATATTCTCTCTCAGCCTGAAGGTTGTCTTTTCATTTTGTTGATGGTTTTCTTTGTTGTGCAAAAGCTTATAAGTTTGATTAGGAAGTCCTAACCCCACTGATCAGACAAGAAAAAGAAATAAAACATATCTACATTGGAAGGAAAGAAAGAAAATTGTCATTGTATGCAGATAACTTATAGAAAACCCTAAAGACTCCACATGAAAACTACTAGGACTGATAAGCGAATTCAGCAATATAGCAGAATACACGATTAACATACAGAAATCAGTTGCATTTCTTTACACTAATAAGGAAATATCAGAAAGGGAAAGTAAAAAAAAAAGAAAAGAAACCTCTTTTAAAATCACATCAAACAAAACAAAACAAACAAACTTAGGAATAAACCTGACCAAGGAGATGAAAGACATATGCTGAGAACGATAAAACATTGATAAAGGAAATTGAAGATGATTCAAAGAAATGGAAAGATATCCCATGCTCTTGGTTGGAAGAATTAATATTGTTAAAATGGCCATACTATCCAAAGCAATCTACAGATTTAATGTGATCCCTATCAATTATCCATGACATTTTTCACAGAACTAAAACAAATAATCCTAAATTTATATGGAACCACAAAAGACCCAGATTTGCCAAAGCAATCTTGAGCAAAAAGAACAAAGCCAGAGGCATAACCTTCCAGACTTCATACAATACTACAAAGTTACAGTAATCAAAACAGCATGGTACTGGCACAAAAACAGACATATGGATCAATGGAACAGAATAGAGAGCCCAGAAATAAACCCACACACCTACAGTCAATTAATCTTTGACAAAGGAGGCAAGAATATACAATGGAGAAAAGACAGTCTCTTCAGCAAGTGGTGTTGGTAAAGCTGGACAGCTGCATGTAAATCAATGAAGTTAGAACACTCCTTCACACCATATACAAAAAACAAACTCAAAATGGCTTAAAGACATGTATAAGACATGACACCATAAAACTCCTAGAAGAGAACCATAGGCAAAACATTCTCTGACATAAATCTTACTAATGTTTTCTTAGGTCAGTCTCCCAAGGCAATCAATTAAAAACAAAAAATAAATAATTCATAATTTTTTAAAATTAAATGTTTTATGTATAAACTTGCACTTAATTAAATACAGTGATAATGTGATTTATTTTTATTAATATATTTTTATTTTAGAATAGTATTAGATATACAGAAAAAATTGTGAAGATAGTACATAGCATTCCCATATACCCCATAGGCAGTTTCCCCTATTATTAACATCTTACTGTAATATGGTATATTTGTCACAAAAAAATGAACCAATATTGGTATATTATTATCAACTAATGTCCATACTTTATTCATCTTGCTTTAGTTTTACCTATGTCCAGGATGTCATCCAGGACAGCACATTCCATTGAGTTTTTGTGTCTCCTTAGGTTCTCTGGGTTGTGACAATTTCTCAGACTTTCCTTGTTTTTGATGACCTTGACATTTTTGAGGTGTACTCATCAGATATTTTGCAGAATGTTCCTCGGTTGGGATTTTACTAATGTTTTTCTCAGGATTAGACTAAACATATGGGTTTTTAGGAGGAAGACTGCAGAGGTAAAGCCATTCTCATTACATCACATTAAGGGTACATATTATCCACATGACGTATCACTGTTGATCTTAACCTTGATCACCTGGCTGAGTGACCAGTGTTTTTTTGGTTCCTCAACTTTTATTCTCCCTGCCCCCTTGCATATTGTATTCTTTGGAGGGAAGTCATTATGCACAGCCCCCACTTAAGGAGGGGACAGTTTCACTTTGCCTTCTTTAATGTGGAGTATCTGCATATATTACTTGAAATTTTTCTACAGAGGAAATTAGTCTATTATTCCACATTTATTTATTTATCCAATCACTTTGTGTGCGTGTGTGTGTGTGTGTTTTAGTATATCCTTTTTGGGGGGCACAATAAGATGTTCCAGGCTCTCATCTTGTATATTCCCTGCCTCAAGAATAAGCCATTTCTCCAAGGAGTCCTTTTTCCTTTTATTGAAGAATAGTATTAGAAACCAAGATATGAGTGTTAGGTGCTACCAGGGAGTCATTTCTTCTAGATCTTCTTGGCTGAAAGAGCAAGGAAATTTGTAAGTACACATACTATATATGTGTCTATATTTATGGATATTAACAGATCTATAAATATTTTTGTATGTACCCCTCTATATGAAGCTAAACATGAGTTGGTACTGATGTCTCCAACTCTAATCCATTACCTATGGATCATTTTAGCCTCCTACCCTTGCTTGTATGTAACTTCCTGCTTTAACAGTGAGAACTCTTGCACCCACCCTCTACCATTCAATTCCTTTCTAATTCCATATATGTGTATGGTAGTTTCAGGTGTGTTAACCCATATCTTGAAAGAAAACAACACTTTCATCTAGAGTACAGTGCTTATGCACATTTCTTTTGCCTCAGTCTTACAATATATATTCATTTCTGAAACTACTTAGGTCAGCACTTCCCCCCCCACTCTCTTTGGTAAGGTTGTGTCATACATTTGTAATACAGTGAGTTTCTTTTGTCACAGTCTACATCCAACCCTGTAAGTCCCTGACTTCCCAAATGATTTTTGAACATTTTTATACATAAGGTTCCTCTTTGTGCTGTAAAGTTCCATGCATTTTGACAAATGCATGCATGGTTTCATGTATTCACCATTATGGAATCAAACAGAATAGCATCACTACACTAAAAGATACCCTATGATTCAACTATCTTCCCTTTCCAAATCCCTGGCAAACACTCTTTCTTGTCTCTATATAATGAAATCCCACAGCATATGGTCTTTTCAGACTGTCTTCTTTCACTTAGCAATGTGCATTGAAGATTCATATGTTTTTGTACCCCCTGATAGCCTCATTTCTGTTTATTGCTAAATAATACTTCATTCTATTCCATCCAAAATTTGTTTATCTATTCACAGATTTGAAGGATGTCTTGGTTGCTTCCAGTTTTTGGCAATTATGAATAAAGTGGCTACAAACATTTACAGGTAGGTTTTCGTGTAGGCAGAATTTAAAATCAGTTGAGTAAATACCTAGGAGTGCAATTGCTAGATCACATGATAAAGAACATGTCTGACTTTGTAAGTAACTGCGAAACTCTTCCAAAGCAGCTGTACCATTTTGCATTCTTACCAGCAATGGAGGAGAGTTCCTTTTGCACCATGTTCTTGCCAGCAACTGGTTTTGTCAGCTTTTTGGGTTTAGTCATTCTAATACACTCTTAGTAGTATCAGTATTTCATGTTTTTTAAAATAAATTTATTTATTTATTTATTTATTTATTTATTTTTTGGCTGTGTTGGGTCCCCGTTTCTGTGCGAGGGCTTTCTCCAGTTGCGGCAAGCAGGGGCCACTCTTCATCGTGGTGCATGGGCCTCTCACTGTCACGGCCTCTCCTGTTGCAGAGCACAGGCTCCAGACGCACAGGCTCAGTAGTTGTGGCTCACAGGCTTAGTTGCTCCGTGGCATGTGGGACCTCCCAGACCAGGGCTCGAACCCGTGTCCCCTGCATTGGCAGGCAGATTCCCAACCATTGAGCCACCAGGGAAGCCCCCAGTATTTCATGTTTTAATTAGCATTTCCTTAATGACAAATGATGTTGAATACCTTTTCATGTGCTTATTTGCAGTCTTTGTAGGTTCTTTGATTCTATTCTGATCTCCTGCCCTATCAGCATTCAAGGATTTCCCTACTACAACAAGAGGAACTTCCTGCCTTACTGCACATACGTGATTCTATGTGCTGTTCCTTACTCTGTTATAACCTCCAGCAGGCCAGACTGGGGCCTGTCATATTTGATCTGATGATCAAATAACACATGATAGAAAAATTTAAAAACATGTAATTATAAAAATGTATACCTATCCAGACTTCCATCCATGAAGTAGCCAACTCAAGCAATTTGTCACAACTCTTTCCAGACTTTTTTCTTCTGTGGGATTATTTTTCTTTACATATTTTTTTCTTTATGTTGGATATATAATTTATTTTCAACTTTTTCTAATCTTAAATCATGCTGAAACAAACCACATGCTTCATAAATCTTTGACCTCATTTCAGATAAAACCCCAGAATTAGAATTATCACATCACATTTTAAACAGCCCTTTAAAGGTTCTTTGATACACACATCCAAGTGTTTTTTCACAAAATTGCTAACATTTTATTTCCACTCACGGGGACTGAGAACGCCTGTCATTACACTCCCACCAGCACTGAGCAAGGTCAGTGGTTTTCATCTTCGTCAGGCTGTCAGACCAGCATGGTATCTTGTGGTAATTTTTCGTATTTAATTTACTAGTTAAGTTTGAACGTTCTCTATTATGCTTGAAATTAGTTTCCTATGGTAGTTTTTGTAAAGTACTCACTTGTGGTCTCAGTGCCACTTCTCTGCAGTCTGAGTCACAGCCACTGACCGCTTCTCTAGCTGTTCTGGAAACATGGGAAGGGAGGGTGTGGTGCACAGACCTGAGGTTTAACCTCAGGCTAAGTCAGAGCCACACAACAGCCTCTCCATTTTAACAGGAGACAATGGCTAACTCTCTGGGCCTCTGTTTCCTCCTTTGGGAGGGAGGGGCATCGCCTATGCTTCACAGGGCTGTTGTAAGGATGACATGGGATAATGCACGTGACAGGGCTTCCTCTTTTTAGGCTGTTTGCCCAGGATTGCTTGAAGATTTAGCTATTGTATAAATCTATCCATTGCTGTGAACAGGGAATTTACTATTTATAGAAGACATGTTATATGCAGAAGATGGGGCTGGCTTCAGTGAGGGGTGTATAAGGGAAATCTGAGTACAGGGTTCAGGCTGTGGAATATGTCTATGTAGATAACTTTTATTTTTTTGTTGAAGGACCAATTTTGAGGAACAGCAGTTTACAGACTACATATATATAAAATGCTTCATCCTTCTGCCTTGGCAGAGACTTAACAGTTTGTAAGCTTGCTCACTGCCAGTCAGCATGAAAGGAAGTAGATCTGCCCACATTATTGGTTTACCACTTCTCTACAGACTCTAAGTGACCCAGCAGCTGAGGGTGTGTACAGAAATGTGAGCAGCCAAAGAAGAGTAACAGTGAACTTAGGGGGAATTACAAGCTACAAGTCAACATCAGCGAAGCAGAACAGGCAGAAAAACCAGTTGACAATTTTAACAAAAATGTAATAAGGCTTAAAAGGAGGTTCAGTTAGAGCACAAAATGACTTTCCCAAATCTAAATGTTATGGACAAACTGGAAAAATATTTCACAATTTAGAACAAAAGTACTGAAGGAGTAGAAATAATGAAAGAAAAAATGTTAGAAACTGAAAGTAATTTGAGGAACTATAACAACCAAATGATTCAGCAGTCCAAAGAGATAAAAATAAACAGCTCAAAGAGAGATAATGATTAAATAAAAAAAGGAAAATTTCTCTTGAGTCAAAACTGAATATCCACATACAAAAGAATGACATTGGGCCCTTATCTTGTACCATATACAGAAATTAACTCAAAATGGATTAAAGACTTAAACATAAGATCTGAAACTGTAAAACTCCTAGAAGAAAACATAGGAGCAAACCTTCATGACATTGGTCTTGACAATGATTTCATGGATATGACACCAAAAGCACAGGTAATAAAAACAAAAATAAACAAGTGAGACTACATCCAACTAAAAAAACTTCTGTTCAGGAACAGAAACAATAAACAGAGTAAAAAGGCAACCTACAGAATGGGAGAAAATATTTGCAAGCTATATATTTGATAAGGGGGTTAATATCCAAAATATATAAGGAGCTCCTGTAACTCAATAGTAAAAACACTAATAACCCAATTAAAAAATGAGCAAAGGATCTGAACAGACATTTTTCCAAAGAAGACATATAAATAAATGGCCAACAAGTACATGAAAAGGTGCTCAACATTAGTAATCATCAGGGAATGCAAATCAAACCCACAATAAGATATCACTTCACATCTATTAGGATGGTCATTATCAAAAGTACAAAAGACAACATTTGGTGAGGATATGGAATACTTGCACACTATTGATGGAAATGCAAAAGGTGCAGCCACTATGAAAAACCATCAAAAATTACAGGTAGAACTGCCATATATCCAGTAATCCCACTTCTGGGTATTTATCCAAAAGAATTGAAATCAGGATCTTAAAGAGATATTTTTACTCCCATGTTCATTGCAGCATTATTCACAATAGCTAAAACATGGAAACAACTTAAATCTTCATGGACAGATGAATGGATAGAGAAAATGTGGGATATATACATAAAATGGAATGTTATTCAACCTTAAAAAAGAAGGAAATTCTGCAATATGTGACAGCATGGATGAACATTGAGGGCTTTATGCTAAGTGAAATAAACCAGTCATAAAAAGACAAATCCTGCATGATTCTACTTATAAGCGGTATCTTTTTTTTTTTTTTTTTTTTTTTTTTGTTTTTTGCGGTATGCGGGCCTCTCACTGTTGTGGCCTCCCCCGCTGCGGAGCACAGGCTCCGGACGCGCAGGCCCAGCGGCCATGGCTCACGGGCCCAGCCGCTCCGCGGCATATGGGATCCTCCCAGACCGGAGCACGAACCCGTATCCCCTGCATCGGCAGGCGGACTCTCAACCACTGCGCCACCAGGGAGGCCCATAAGCGGTATCTTAAATAGTCAGATTCATGGAATCAAAAAGTGAAATGGGGGTTGCCAGGGACTTGGAAGAGGAGTAAATGGGAGTTACTAATCAATAAGCACAAAATTTCAGTCAAGCAAGATGAATAAGCTCTAGAGATCTGTGTACAACACTGTACCTGCAATCAACAATAATGTATTTTATATTTAGAATTTTGTTAAGACAGTGGATCTCATGTTAAGCGTTCTCTCCACAATAAAATAAAATAAAAAATAAAGTCTTGGGCCTGCAGATTGAAAAAGCTCATTAGGTAGAGAAAAGATTAATTTAAAAAGTGAAGAGATGCCTAGATGTATCTTTTTGAAGTCCTGACATTCCAAGTATAAAGTGTAAATTGTTTCAGCTTCCAAAATGAAAGAAAAAGACACTTAAACAATTGAAATAAGATTAGCATTAGACCTTTCTTCTCTGGCCATGGACCTCAGAGACAGTGAAATAATGTCAACAAAATACTAAGAGGAAAGGATTTTGATCCAAGAACATATTCCTAAATAAAATCCATTCACTTGTCAGGGCTAAAGTCAGTATTTTTGGATATGCCTTGATTTAGAAAGTATCAGCTGAGAGTTGTAGGTAAATAAAATACTTGTGAAAGTTTCTGAAACAGAGAGTGCTTCAAGCAGAAGAGAAATCTCAAGACAGATGGGAAGATTGCTGACCCCTGAACCTTACAATATCTGAAATTTAAAAAAACAATTATAGTTTGATGGAGAATTAGTACCATATATGTTAATTAAGGATTGCTGAAACAGAAGAGATATAATTTAAGAGCAAACCCATGGAAATATATAAACATACATTTAAAGAAAACATTCCATAAAGAAAAACAATTTTAAATCTACAAACTGATTGTCTAGGAAAAACTAACACAAAACATTATATATTAAAAGTATACTAACAAAATTATTGAACTTCAAGCAAGACTAGAAAAACAGTTCCTTTTCATCCATGTAGATGTTTGCCACATTTAATGAGACAAAACACATGACTGCTTTTAAGCCTTAGCCTTCTCCATATACACATTTAATATTAGAAGAAAGTAGAACAGCACTTTCTAAGTTCTCATGGAATGGAAGTATAGCCAAAATTCTATTCCAAGGCAAAGAGCTTTTTAATTATAAAGGCAGCAGAACAAACATTGTTAAGTCATTGTAGATCCTTTTAGCAGGTCCTGAAGAAAGTGCTGAAGACAAATTTCAGATAACCAACAGATGAATGAATATATTATGGGAAAAAGACAGGCAATTGCAACTAAATCTTTTTAGTGAAACAAAACTAAAGCCAATGTAGGAATTATGATTAGAGAATATGCTGTGAATGTTGCAGACCCTAATGCTGTATAAAACACCCAACCAGCCCAAGCTCCAAAGGCAGTAGGAGAAAGGGTAAACGATAACTTGAGTATTCTGATGCCCTTGTCTTGTGTCAAGACAACCATTTCAAAATGGATAAATAAGATAATATTGGGATACATATTTTTAAACTTTAAAGGTAAACACTAAAATAATAATCAACTAAAATACAGTGTGGAAGAGAGAGGAGAGGTGCTTATCAGTGGGAATGCCCTAGGAACATTATTACAGTAAGGAAGTAATGGGGACCATTTAAAGAAACAGAGGATTCAGTTTTTAAATGTGTTAAATGTATAAAGTTCATTGCTGGAACAAAAATTAAATAAAATCCTCTGGGTTGGCAAAAGATACACAACACTATAAATGAAAGCAAACACCATAAATGAAAGATATAACCACAAAAGAAATTACAGTAACAAATTCACTGACAGAAATTCTACCCAAACTTTAAAGAATAGGTAAGTCTAAGTCTTTGTAAACTGTTGAAGAGCAGAGAAAAGGCAGAAAATCTTTCAAATTATTTAAATAAAATTTATAAATCATAGAACAACAATTAAAAGAGCAAATAAAAAAACCTACTGATTGACCTGTCATAAATGTTGATGCAACATCCTAAATTAAATATTAATAAAATATTCTGTCCGACAACATTAAAATAATTGTCAAATTTCTGGTCTATTTTTTTAAAATGCAAGTATAGTTTAAGACAGAAATCTCAATACAGTTTTCTGAGTACAATGCAATTTTATTACTATAACTGATACTTTTGTATATAAAACATGATCGTCTCTGTAGATGCTGAAAAGACATTAAAAAAATCTAACATTTATTTTTGATCAAATCCCTTTAAAAAATAACAGTAGAGGGCTTCCCTGGTAGCACAGTGGTTGAGAATCTGCCTGCCAATGTAGGGGACACAGGTTCGAGCCCAGGTCTGGGAAGATTCCACATGCCACGGAGCAACTGGGCCCGTGAGCCACAGCTACTGAGCCTGCACGTCTGGAGCCTGTGCTCCGCAACAAGAGAGGTTGCGATAGTGAGAGGCCCATGCACCACGATGAAGAGTAGCCCCCACTTGCCACAACTAGAGAAAGCCCTTGCACAGAAATGAAGACCCAACACAGCAAAAATAAATAAATAAATTTATTAAAAAAAAATAACAGTAGATAGTTTCTTAACATAATGAAATCTTGTGTGTGCACATTTGCATGTGTGTACACGTGTCTATGAGTGAGTAATCTCAAATTAAAGACCAGTGTCATGTTTAATGAGAAAACACAAGAATCTCTTCCATTAAAATTAGGTAAAAGGAAAGGATAAAACATTACCACTAGTATTTAACATTGTTCCAGAATTACTAGCTAATACCAAAAGCCAAAAATATATGTAAGAGAAGAGAAAAAAATGGCCATTATTCACAGGTGATATATTTGTGTATTTGAAATATGTAAGAAAATTGAAGGAAAAAATATTACAAGCAAATAGAAGATGAAATCAGCTGATTAAGTACAAAATTAATACACACAGAAATTAATTGACTTCACATATACAAGCTACAACAAGTTAAACAGTATTATGGTAGAAAGACTATTATTTTTAGCAATAACAATAAACTTTTAGAAATAAAGTTAATAAGAAATGTGAAAGCTCTTATATGAAGAAATATGTAAGATACTCCTGAGTGATACAAAAGATGAACAAGTGAAAAGGTGTGCCATCCTCTTGGATAAGAAGAAATAGCATCCTGATGACATTATCACTATAGTAATTTACATATTTAACATAATTGCAACAAAATACCAACAGAGTATGTTTGTGGGAACTAGACAAGCTGATAATAAAGTTTGTATTAAAAAATAAACAAATAATTGCTAGGAAAATAAGTAAGAGTGATAGGGGAGGAACACCTTACCCAGAATTTAAAACATATGTTAAGATTTTATAATTAAAAGAGCATGAAGCCTGCTCTTGAAAAGAAAGATGAATGGAAAAAAAAGTTGCAAAATAGGTCTAAATTCCAGGTTGGAATAAAAATCGGTAGAGAACAGATCTGTAATGAGATTGGGAAACTGCATTTACAAGTAAATTTATATGCCTCCTTTATATTTTTACCAAAAATAAATTACAGATACATCAAATATTTAAATCTAGAAAACAAAGCCAAAACTTACCTCAATAAAATGAGACAATGTTGATAGGTAATAGGGAATATCTTTTTAAGTATGATTCAAAAACACAGCATCATAAGGATGGTGGTTGCCAGGGGCTGAGTGAGGAGAGAATGAAGAGTTAGTGTTTAAAGTGTAGAGTTTCAATTTCGTAAGATGAAAAAGTTCTGGAGATGGAGGGTGGTGATGGTTGCATAGCAATGTGAACATACTTAATGCCACAGAACTTCACACTTAAAAATGGTTAAAATGGTCAGTTTTGTATATGTGTATATTTTACCATACACACAAAAATACAGTAACATCAAACATGTGAGAAATAAATTATAGGTAATTTAAAAAATAATAGCAACCATCCATCACCATAAGCAAGGTCAGAAGACAAATAAAAATCTGGGAACATTATATTCCATTTATATGACAGAAAAATATAAATTTTCTTAACCTGTAATGGGCTTCTGTAAATCAGAATACTCAACAAACCAATAGAAAAATAGGGAAGTATTTTACCTTTTCACAGAAAAGAAAATTAAAATTGCTCCTATACATATGCATAGGTAGTAAAGTAAAATCATAATGCCATTTTCCCCTCATCAGATTGTCAAACATAGAGATGGCTGATGGCACGCTCTGTCAGCAAGTGTGCAGGGACATAGGAACTGTATGATGCTGGTGAGAGCATAATTGGACCATAACCATTAATATTTAGAAAGCATACATCCTTTGTCCCAACAATTGCACTGATAGAAATATAGTGTATGAATATACCCACACTTGTGCAAATGGAAAATGTGTGGGAGCATTCATTGCAGCTTTGCTGTGTAACCGAATGCAAGTTCACGTGCCCGACACACAGTGAGGTCAAGCAAACCAAAATATCGGAGTTTGGAGCTGAGTAATTTTATTGCAGGACCATGCAAGGAGAGAGGTGGCTCATGCCCCCAAAACCCTGAACTCCTCAAATGGTTTCAGCAAAGCACTTTTAAAGGCAAGGTGAGGGAGTTGTGTGGTTAGTTGTTGCAAACTTCTTGGTGTAGGAATCCTTTGTTCTTGCAGATGTCCATGTAGGTCAGGTCACACTGTTCCTGTAAACCTCCAATAAAACAAATGTTATTCTTTTTTCTGCAAATTTTTCTCCCTATATGAATGAACTCTTAAAGGTCAGAACCCTGAGAATGGGCTATCCTATATATTTCAGCCTATAGGCAAACTTCTTTTACAAAAGGTGCAGAGCCAGCATGGCTAAGCACAGGCAATAGAACAGATCTAATATGAAGTCAGATTTGTTCTTCCCTATTAATTATAGTAGTAGCAAAAGATTGGGGAAAAATAGTTAAATGAAGAGTGTGCAGCTGCTAAAAGGAATGAGCCAGCACTGTATGAACTAATGTGAAATGAACTCCAAGATGTATTACTGAGAGGGAAGAGTGAGGTGCAGAGCAGAGTGTACTTGCCTCCTACCATTCATTTGAAACAGTACATAGAGATGAATGTATTTGGTAAGCACTGACTGTTTCTGGAAATACATATAAGAAATTAATGACAGTAAATGCACAGGAAAGGAAATGTGGAACACAGGAAAAGGGTGGGTGGATTACACACTTTGCTTTTGTATTAGTTTCCTGTGGTGCCATAACAAATTTCCATGAACTTTGTGGCTTAAAACAACAGAAATTTAGTCTTCCATAGTTCTACAGGCTAGAACCTGAAATCAACAAGCTTGAAATCAAGGTGTGGGTGGGGCTATGTGCCCTCTGAGGCTCTAGGGGAGCACCCCTTCTTGCCTCTTCATCATCCAATCCCTGCCTCTGTCTTCACCTGGCATTCTTCCCTCTGTGACTCCAGGTGTCCTCATCTCTGTCTTAAGGACACCAGTCACTGGCTTTGGGGCTGACCCTAAATCCAGGATAATTTTATCTGGAAATCCTAAATGAATTAGATCTGCAAAGATCCTATTTCCAATGAGGTCACATTCTGAGGTTCTGGGTGGACATGAATTTTTTTTTTTTTTTTTTTGCGGTGTGCGGGCCTCTCACTTTTGTGGCCTCTCCCGTTGTGGAGCACAGGCTCCGGACACGCAGGCCCAGCGGCCATGGCTCACGGGCCCAGCCGCTCCGCAGCATGTGGGATCTTCCCGGACCGGGGCACGAACCCGTGTCCCCTGCAATGGCAGGCGGACTCTCAACCACTGAGCCACCAGGGAAGCCCATGGTCATGAATTTTTGAGGGACACTCTTCAACTCAGTACAACTTTTATGCTTTTGGATCTTTGGAAATTTGTACTATGTTTATCACATACTCAAAATAAATAAATTGGATAATTAAAAACTATCAACAACACAAGTCCCTGTTTATAAATGTGACTATATAGTGGCATTTGTTTACATATCTATGTGTATTTGTATTTTTTATAAGGTATAAATTTCAGAATGCACTCACCAGGTTAAATTGGCTATCCAGGGGAGGGACTAGAGGTGAAAAGGTAAAGGGGAACAGAGAGCTTATGGCCATGCTCTCTGCAGGTCTCTATCATGGTTTATAGGACAGAACACATGTTTTATATTGTGATTTAAAAAAAATTTTAAATTAATTAATTAATTTGGTTGTGCCGGATCTTAGTTGTGGCTGGCAGGCTCCTTAGTTGCGGCATGCACATGGAATCTAGTTTCCTGACCAGGGATCAAACCTGGGCTCCCTGCATTGGGAGCATGGAATCTTAACCACTGCGCCACCAGGGAAGTCCCTATATTGTGATTTTTGGGAGCGTGATTTTATGAACTATTTATTTTTAAATAAATATATTTGAGTCCTAAGACATATCTTTATAACTTAGAATAAACTCCACTATTGAATTTTAAAATGACAATGAGAGGATTAACAATGTTTTTTTATTATTGTAAAATGTCAGTATCTAAGTTATTTGAGAAGTAGGTGACTTTCTCATCTCACATACTAAAATTAAACCTGGTCACACTGCAGGACTAAAATGTCATGTGTGACCATGTCCCTGAGCTGGTGAACACAGACAGACTGTGAGAGGTAAGAGGTTTGGATGCTCTGGTTATTATGGTGGAGGGGAGGAAAACACTGACCTTGACTCTTTTAGGGTCCCTTGCTGGGCCTGAAAGTTAAACAAATTAAACAAAGATAGATTAACAGGAGAAAAGCATACATATTTTATTGAATTTTTATACATACATAGGAGCCTTCACCAGAGAATGAAGACCCAGAGAAGTGACCAGAGCAGGAAGCTTTCACACCTCTTAGACAAAGAAACAATACATTTGTGAAGAATGGACAAGACAAAGGGGTTTGGGCTCAGGGAGTAAAGTGAAGAAGTAACAAGGAAGAAAAGGGTGAGTTTAACAAGGTTTGTACAGACAGGTTCGTTGCCTGTCCCTGGAGTGGGGACCCCTGAGGGCTGTCATGGCAGAATAACCAGGTGGTGGATGGGCAGAGGTGGGACAGGTCAAGAAAGTTTGGGATCCCTCAATTCATCAAGCAGCCTGCTCTTTCTTGCAGGGGAAACACAGCAGATGAAAAATACCCCAAACCATGATATTTTCAATAAAAATCTCTGCCTGGCAAAATAATGCCAAAATATACCTTAGGTTGATCTAGAGTAGTTTTTTTGTGTAGAAAATATAGTCTTCTCTCCAGTCTAGGTCTTCAGGGATTTACATTCATTCCTGTTTGATGACAAAGGGAAGCCTGGAATGCCCTAGTCATGGGCATCACCTGTGGGGGATTCCTGCCTCAGGGAGGGGGCAGGGCAAGCTGGAGGGTGACCCTGCCTGCTTCCTGCAGGTTACCCAGCCTGAACAGGGAGTACACTGTCCTGTAAATCAGACGGAGGTCACAATGCTTGTTAACTGCCTAAGAAGGAGCAATGGAGACATCTTGTGAATCTTTCTTCAGAATTTAGTTCTTATTGAAAACCCAGGAAGCTTAAACACAGTCTGTGCCCCAGGAGTTGGGCACTGTGGGAACAAACTCTTGTTAAGGCAATCCTTTTTGAGAGCCCACTTCCAATATCCATTTTCTTTCTTTGGAGAAATTAAGTATAAAGCCATCCAGGTGCTAGAGAAGGGGGCCAAGAGGCCTGGCAAGGACGGGACCAGTGTTGGGGAGGTGCACACTCCTGAGGCTGAGGTGTGAATGTCCGCGGTGCCATGACCACCCTTAGAGCTTCTGATGACCTTCCCAATACCAATGCACCAGAGAGATGGTGTGGAAGACACCTCATCTTGCCAAGATGTGGAAATGTTTGGCTTCTGGGACCAGGTGCAGACGATGAGATGGAAATATTATAACCATTTTGTGGGCTTTTATTTTTCCTTTGGATTGAAACACTGTAGCTAGAACCATGCTAGGGGTGCTGGGTTTCCTCTTGCTGATGCACGTTGTGGGGCAATAAATCAGAGCACTGACCCATAGGAATGATTCGTGGTGTCAGCGCACAGGAGCTCACTCCTCCACCCCACTGTGTGTGACTGATATGCAGAAGGGTGGCAGGAAGAGATGGGGACAGTTTTCAAAATCACAGTTCATGTTCTTATTGGCATAAATGTGTTACTGAAAAAGTTCACTTGCCTGATGCACAGTGATGCCGAACAAACCGAAACACTGGAGTTTGGAGCAGAGAAAATGTATTGCAGAGTCATGCAATGAGATGGGTGGCTCGTGCCCCCAAAGCCCCAAACTCTCCAAAGGGTTTCAGCAAAGCACTTTTAAAGGCAAAGTAAGGAAGGGGTGTGGTTAGTTATTGAAACTTCTTGGTGCAGAAATCCTTTGTTCTTGCAGCTGTCCACTTAGGTCAGGTCACGATATTCCTGTAAACCTCCAGCAAGACAAATGTTATTCTCTGTTCTGCAACTTTTTATCTCTAAATGAATGGACTCTTAAAGGTCAGAGCCCTGAGAATAGGCTATCCTGTATATTTCAGGCTATAAGCAACATTCTTTTACAAAAGGTGCAGAGCCAGCATGACTAAGCACAGGCAACAGAGGACAAATGTTAGAGCTAAAGGAATAGATCCAATATGGAGTCAGATTTGTTCTTCCCTATTAAAAATGCACCTCCCATTTGTTTAAATTGCATGTAAATGGGGAGAAATAAGTTGATCCATGCTAATATTCCCATGTACAGTGGGCTAGCTTCATAATTGCCCTTTGCCTCCCTTTAAGTCTCTAATTTTCAATACTATTGTTCATTTAAATTGTCTAATTTTCAGTGTGGTTTATCACAAAAGTGACAAGATGCACATTTAATGGTTATCTACTAGGAAGCTCTCTTGTAGGAATAAAATGGGACGGAGAGGATTTGTCAATATAGGTTATGGTTCTCAAACCAACCTTTATTTTAACTGAAAGTTGCACATAAATCTTTTATAACATTAATTTCTCTTTGTATTGGCACTCCTGTGTGCCTTTTGTTACCTATATTACTTATTTGTGTCTTCCCTATTTTACTTTTTATTTTCTTAAAGTTTGTTTATTGGTGATTTCATAGAATATTCTTTTGGTGCTGCTGATCATCTGAAAGTCTTGTGTGTGGGTTTATTTTATTGAATCAAATTGTTTTTCTCTTATTAATTTTTTCCTTCTAGTTTCTTTGGGTTTATTGTGTTCTTATACCTAGATTCTTGGGTGGAAAACTTAATTTAATTTATTTTAATCTATCTTTGAATCTAATCAATGCTTTTGAGAATATCTGTTTTTCTGACTGTCCCTCTTGCCTTCCCCATTCCATGTATTATTCAGTTAAAAATAGTTTGTGGTTTCTACTTCTATTTGATTTCTAATTTAAAACTATGTAAACATTTGGCTTTTTAAAATTGTTTTCTTATTTTATTGCTTTGTGAAAATAAATGTGGTTTAAATGATATTAACTTGAAATTTATGGCTACTGCTTTTGTGGTTCAGGATATGGTTAATTTATGTTGAAAATTATACATGTGTTTGAAAATAAAGCACATTCTTTCATGAATGAATGTAACCTTGGTAATTGTGACTTCAAAGCCTCTCTGTCTTTAATTATTTGAGCTATTTGATCTGTCCCTTTCTGAAAAAGGTGTGATTAAATCTATCACTATGTAGGATTTGGAGTTCCTATATTTTGGAGCTATAGTGCTTTCCTTTAAATTTTTATCAACATACATTCCTACACAATACATGGTTAAATTTTATGTTTTTTGAAATCATCAAAATGGAACACATGGTATTCTTTTTTTCTTTCAGTTTTATTGAGATATAATTGACATACAGCACTGTATAAGTTTAAGATGTACAGCTTGATGACTTGACTTACATATATTGAGAAATGATTACCAAGTTAAGTGTAGTTAACTTCCATTATCTCACATAGATACATACACACACAAACATGCACACACACGCACACACAAAATATTTTTTCCTTGTGATGAGAACTTTTAGAATTTACTCTCTTAGCAACTTTCATGTATACCATGCAGCAGTGCTAGCTACAGTCATCATGTTGTACATTACATCCCTGATACTTATTTATCTTATAGCTGGAATTTTGTACCTTTTGACCACATTCATTCAATAGTTATTCTTGTGTGACTTGCTAATTTTACTCATCATTAGATTTCTAAGATTGACTCATACTGGTGAGGCCAGTATCAATCTGTGACCTCTTTAGGATAAATCCTCAATCTGAGATTTCAGAGTCTCACTGTGAGAAGTATGAGTTCAGCGCACCAGCCACATGGGGGCCAGCCTGTGGTGCTGTGTCCCCCAAAGCTGGAGGCAGCCCCATTCCCTCGCTGCAGCCTCCTTGGTGCCAGTGTCCCTGGGGCTGTGCCCTTGGAGTCCCTGCTTCCCACGGTCCTTGAACTGCCTCACCCTTCCTCCAGGATGTGGTATGTGTCCAGGAGGCACCGTGGGGTACAACACCCCTTGTCCAACTGTCCCTGCTTCTACTTCTTTCCCGGGCTGTGATTCTTTCTTATCTTGCTGACTCACTTCAAAAATATTTTAAAACTTTTCTACCATTTTTAATTGCTTTCAGCAGGAGGGGCTTTCAGGATATTTATGTTACTCTGTCTAAGCTCATTCTGCTCACTGCTCTCCGCAGGCCAATAAATTGGGAGATGAGGTGTTGGGGCAAGGAATAATGACTTTATTCAGAAAGCCAGCAGATGGAGAAGACGGTAGACTAATGTCCTAGAGAACCATCTCACTCTAGTCAGAATTCAGGCTTCTTTTATAATAAAAGGGGAGGGGTGTGCTTGTTTGTTGCAAATTTCTTGGTGTCAGAATCCTTTTTTCTTGCAGCTGTCCATCCAGGTCAGGTCATGATGTTCCTGTAAACCTCCAACAAGACAAATGTTATTCTCTGTTCTGCAACTTTTTATCTCTGTATGAATGGAAAAGGTCAGAGCCTTGGGAATCGGCTCTCCTGTATATTTCAGGCTATAGGCAACTTTCTTAACTCTAAGCAAAAGCAATAGAATACAAAGATTAAAGTTAAAGAAACAGATCTAATATGGAGTCACATTTGTTCTTCCCTATGACATTTAGTGTACCATACTATCAGAAAAGGAAGTCGAATTATTCTTGATTTTTGCTTAAATTTAAAAAGTTAAATAAATGTATTCAAGAAGTTTTAGGAAAGAGAAGAAATGAAAATCACAAATAACCCAGCACCAAAAAAGAATCCCTGGTATTTTATCTATGTATACTCTTCTATGCTTTTTTCTCCTTTGCATATACAGATTCTTAAACCAAAACTTTAACTTAAAACTTTTGACATATACTTTTCTAGACCATTTTCTCTGCACATACAGATTTTTAAACAAAAAAATTTAGAACTATAATCTTCCCATGCTTTTGGCCTTATTTTTATACTCAGCAATATTTTATGAGCATTTCCTTGATTATTTAATATCATCCTGTAAAATGATATTCAGTGTGTGCCACCCCTGGTGATGTCCTTTCTGCTATTTCCTGAATACGCCTACCCTGCCCCAGGCTTTCACACTTGTTTTCTCCCTCCTGACCCCCTCTGGCCCAAACACTGCCTGACTCAGTCCTCCAAGGGCACCTCCTCAAGCTGGGCAGGGGGAAATGGCATGCCCGATCCACACCCAAGGATCCTCCTCTTCTCTGCTGCCAGCGGTGGTGATCAACAGCTGACCTCCTACTCTCTATCCGTGAGTTTATTTATTTCTTCTGGAGGAGAGCAACTCAGCCCACTTTGTCCACTGCTGGGTCTTTAGCGCCTAGAATTGTGCCTGGCGCACAGTAGACCCTCAGTACTTGTACATTTGCCTTGTGTGTATTACTCTGGTTGTGATGTAGCTGTTCTTGCCCAAGCATATCAACATGGAAAGGGGGATCCCTAAAGAATGGACTGTTTTCCATTTCTTAAAATTAAGAAGCAGGAAACTCCAGCTGCTAGCAAAGAATTCAGTGGGCTGGTCACCCCCTTTGTACCCTTCAACACTTGCTCCCTCCCTGCCCCACCCCTCCTCACCCACCAAAGCATCGTTCCTACTCCACATCTAAATAAGGCTAAAGCCTGGAACAATATAGATTGTCTTCTACCTGAAACTGAACCCTCTAACTCCTTGCTTTACTGAAATTCCTTTGAGGTTATTTGCTTTTGAAATGTGTCTTTTTTTTTAACATCTTTATTGGAGTATAATTGCTTTACAATGGTGTGTTAGTTTCTGCTTTATAACAAAGTGAATCAGTTATACATATACATATGTTCCCATATCTCTTCCCTCTTGCGTCTCCCTCCCTCCGACCCTCCCTATCCTACCCCTCTAGGTGGTCACAAACCACCTAGCTGATCTCCCTGTGCTATGTGGCTGCTTCCCACTAGCTATCTATGAAATGTGTCTTTTTAAGGTTGCTTTTGCTTTTCTAAAAACGTATCCCTTGCCTAGGTGACAATAAGTGTCTAACATTTAAAAATTTTCTGTATTTATTTGTTCTCAGTTATTATCTTTGCCCATTTCTCTAAAATGGCATTTATTCCTTTTACTGATGTTTTTATGCCTTTTATAAATTTGTAAGTGCTTTTTTCTGGGGTATTCTAATTTTTATATTTTTTTCTAATTTTTATTTTATGTATTATCCTGTTTGACCTAGAAATGTATTTCTCATTTGAGAGCACCTAAACTTTATATTTTCTTCTCTTTAATCAGTTTAAAATTATTAATTATAAAATAGTTCAGGAAAGTTAAGGAAAAATATACCAAACATTGGTGTACATGCTGATTGCAGTTAGCAGACATTATTGGCTTATGCTTTTGCATTAGATCATTTTTAAAAAAAAAGAAACATTGATAATAGAGTTATTATTAAGCCCCATTGCTGCCCCTTGGCTTGCTCACAGAGGTTACCACCACCTTGAATTTGACAAGTCATCTTTAGTGTGCATGTTTTTTTGTACGTTTACTCAGAATGTATTTGTTCTTAAACAATATATAATATCTATTCTATTTGTATGTTTAGGTATTTATGTAAGGATTATGATTCTTTATCTAATCTCACTCTATTCACTTAATATTTTGGGAGACTCCTCTGAATTGGTAGATGTAGATCTTGTTTGTCAGTTTATCATGTAACTAGGTGGTATTGATGCTGAAAGCTCAGCCTCTCTGTACTGGTGCTGAATCAAATCTTGGAGACAGAGTTTTGGGTGAAGTAGAAAAGAATAGCTGTATTGCAGGCAAAGGGGGATACAGTTGGCTCCTGTCCCAAGAAGCTATGTGTCCCAATCCCAGAGGATTTGATGAGCGGTTTTACAACAGTGGTTCAAGTGTGGGGTCTCTGACAAGATTAGGGTGTGTTCAAGGTCTGCACTCCTTTAATCTCATATCAGATGGTTGGACTCCTAATCTTGTTGAGTTTCTCTGGTCCCTTTAATCTTACCTCAGGTGCTTTCTTGGCTGATCCTCCCTTGATTAGCAACTGTTCAAATCTGCCCTTTGGAACTCAGGGAAGGTCATGAAGGCTGTAGTCTGTTGCCTGTGAACTGGAAATGGGGGACAGAAAGTCTTCTGTGCCCAGTACCGCTGCAGGGTCCTGCTCAGTTTCACTATCATGTTTCCCTGTTGAGGGCACTCACCTGGTTCCATTTCATCATTACCTCGATTGAAGCCCCCATGACCATCCTGGCTTAGGTTTCCCTGGTTTTCAGGGGAGGTGTCTTGGGGGAGGCATTAGACTGATGTCTTTGCAGACCCTCAACCTTCAAACCACACTCCCACCCACCAGACATGTTAGTTTCCATGTTTCAATATTCTTATCAAGTCTTATGTTTCCAAATTTGTAGCAGAGGGATTTTCCAGAAAAGTCCTATATTGGCTCTAGTTGTTTAACTGATTTTTCTTATATTTTTAAATTCACCAAGAATTAATTACAAAAGCTTTATCCTGAGATCTACCTAGGATATACTTTACACTAGAATATATTTTAGTGTGTCTTGCAACAATGAAATTTAGCCTTATTCTTCTCTTTAGAGTTAACCAATTGGGTCAGCATTATCTATGGAATAACTTTTTCTTTTTCCAATGATTAAAATGATTACTTATACATTCCTATTATTGGAGTGGGGGAAGTTCCCCCTCCATCCCCCTTGAGTTCTTGTGGCTGGACTAAAAATAAAACTGACACAAGACAGATTAACAACAGAAAAAGAAACAAGTTTTAATTCATGTGTATGGAGATCTCATAGAAATGGGACCTAAGAAGTAGGCAAAGCAGGCAGCTTTTATACTTTTTAGACAAAGAAACAATAAATTTGTGAAGAATTGACAGGACAAAGAAACTTAGGCTTTGCATGCTTAATTAGTAAGGAATCTAAACAGAGTTTGGGCTTGAGGTAGTAAATTAAAGAAGTAACAAGGTTTGTTTATATAGGCCTCTCTCTCTTTGTTGATAAGGGTGTCCTTCTACCTCCAGATACAGGAAGGGCACCTTTCACATCAGAGATTTGTTTCTTGCTATTGTTACTGAGTTCAAGCTCTTACTACTCACCACAGGACAGGCCAATCAATCGAGAGAGGAGTTTTTGGGGCAAGGAATAGCAACTTTATTTGGAAAGCCAGCAGACCGAGATGGTGGACTAGTGTCCAAAAGAAACATCTTGCCGAGTTTGAATTCAGTCTTCTTTTATACTAGAAGGGGAGCAGGTGTGATTGATTATTACAAACTTCTTGGTGCAGGAATCCTTTGTTCTTGCAGCTATTCACATAGGTCTGGTCACAATGTTCCTATAAACCTCCAATAAGACAATTGTTATTTTCTATTCTGCAACTTTTTATCTCTATACAAATGGACTCTTAAAGATCAGAGCCCTGAGAATAGGCTATCCTGTATATTTCAGGCTATAGACAACATTCTTTTACAAAAGGTGAAGAGCCAGCATGACTAAGCACAAGCAACAGAGCACAAGCGTTAGAGCTAAAGTAATAGGTCGAACATGGAGTCAGGTTTGTTCTGTTACACTTTCAGGGAGAAAAAAAAGGAGGGTGAGAGTGTCCCTCTTGCATTGGCTGCTTCTTAAAAAACTTAATTCAAAATAATCAATATGCCATTGAAACATATTTTGGGGTGGACTACCCTGGGCCCCAACATTATATGCAATGGGATGGGCTAACCCTACCTGCCAGTCTATTTCTGAGCTGGAATAATGCTCTTGTAACTGTTGTAGCTTTATAATAATCTTTAATGTTCATTGATGCAGGTTCTGTGTCATTTTTCTCTTTCAGTTGTTTATTTCCAGTTATTGTCTAATGAATTCTAGAATCATTTTGTCAAGTTCAAAAATATCCATACATATTGAAGATATTTTAAACTCTGTCACTTGTCTTATTTGTTCATGAAAAAAAATTGACATATGTTTTATATTATAGGCATAAATCCCATCAATATTTTTCTTCCTAGCTTTTGGCTTTGATGACATATCAGTTTGTGACATTTGATTGTGAAAACAATATTAAAGTATTCATCTAAATTGTATTATTTTATTTTTATAATTTCCTTTGAAAAACTGAGATGTGCTTTAACTGGAACTTATTTGTTAAATATTCTAATTATTTTAAAATTATTTTAATATCGTTAATTATAATTTGAGGCCTAACCTATCTTTTTCTCACTGATTTGGAAAGATCATGTAGGAGTTTCTCCTGTACCCTGAGGCTGAATTTACACTCCCTGGTCACAGCACTTTCCCTGTTTGCTGTAGTAATTACTATTGCCTTGTAAAATAGGCATTGTGGGAAAGTTGCATGGTGGGGGGCAGTGGCCATGTTGCCTAGTATTTTCACCCTCTCTGTTACCCTCTCCCTATCTCAAATTCTGTCACAGTTACCTATCGATGTTTCTAACAACTTGGCACTCTGGATGGCCTTCTTTCCCGCTACAAACACAAATGCATTTTGGATCACATGTAGCATTAAATGTAAATGGAACAAATTAATGGAAATTCCCAGGAGCCCAAAAGAAAAAAAAAATCAGAGCCAGATGAGGAACTCAGGCCAATGTTGGGTGGCCTGTGGGGGTTTACAGAGGTGTGTGGTAAATGTTTAATAGCATATTCCCAGGGAAAAGAGCTCTTATTTTTTATGTTTATCAATTTCCGTGGTGTAATTACTCCTACCATGGCTGATTTCAAGCTGCCAGTGTAACACTGAAAACATGGTTTTGAACAGTACAATCACCTCTCTGAGTTGGTGCAAGCCAGCGCCTGCACTTTACTAGTTTTAGACCGGATAAAGACCCAGCCCAAGGACATGAGCCCAGGCTCTTCACATGCACATGCTGGTACTAACTGTGGTTTTGACCCACCCAGGGAGAGAGAGCTTAGCATGAGACCCCATATAAAAATGACAGTCTCAAACAACTACCTTTCACTGGAAAAGAAAATCTGCACTTGGGCCAGCACCCTGAGACCCAGAGAGGAGCTGAGCTGTCAGAGGCTGTGCAAGAGAACCAAACATACCTGTCAACAGCCATACCCAGGGCCACCCACTGGCCAGAGGAGGCAATTAAGAGCCAAAAGAATAATCATTGCAATGAATCAAAATACATCAAATATGTTAAAGTCCATGGAATTATTATAAAACTTAAAAAACAACAGTTCATTAAACTCCTTTGATGGATACAGAAAATTAATTCATTCTTCTGAAAATTGATTAAAAAAACAAATATTTACTCTACCTTTTCCGTTCAAACTGTACCCAAGAGTACATGGACATTTGGTTAGGAAAGGTTCTTTGTGCGGAATAAATCTAACCAATAACTACAGAAGTTATGGGAGTATGACCGTTTTCTTTCCTTTACGGCAATGTCACAAAAACCATTGCTGAAAGGCTATGGGAACATCATAAGACACAGATCAATCTTTACTTATATCTGACTTGGCTTCTAGATCAAACTGACAGTTTACAGGAAGTGAAAAAATAGAAGAACAAGTTAAACACAACCCAGGGATGTGGTCAGACAAATGCAACACATGGGAAATTTTATAGGACAAGTGGCCCTGTTTCTTCAACAAATGAAATACAAAACCCACACAGAAAGAGCAAGAGCAATGCCATAGATAGATAGACTGAAAAGGTATTGCATTAGTTTTCTATTGCTGCTGTAACAAATTATTGACTTAAAGAAACCCAAGTTTATTCTCTTATAACTTTGGAGGTCAGAAGTCTTACGTGAATCAGCAGGGCTATGTCCATCATTCCGTAACTCTTGGCTCCACAGCTCTCAAGTCTCTGCTTCCATTGTCACATCACCTCTGACTCTGACACTTCTGCTTCCCTCCTATAAGGACCGTTGTATTTCCTTTGCATCCATCCGTACTACCCAGGAAAATATCCTCCATCCAAAGAGCCTTAACTTATTCACACCTGTCAAGTCCTTTTTGCCATGTAAGGTAATGCTCCCAGGTTCCAGGGGTTAGGGTGTGAACTATGTGGGGGCCTATTATTCAGGCATGTTAGCCAAATATTGGAGTAATCTCATTCTCCCAATTCATCCACCACCACCACCCCCGCCACGTATCCATACATTTGTTCTCTACATCTGTGTCTCTATTTCTGTTTTGCAAATAAGTTCATTTGTATCATTTTTCTAGATTCCACATATAAGCAATATTATATGATATTTGTTTTTCTCTTTCTGACATACTCTGTATGACAGTCTCTAGGTCTATCCATGTCTCTGCAAATTGCACAATTTCATTCCTTTTTGTGGCTGAGTAATGTTCCATTGTATGTATGTACTACATCTTCTTTATCCATTGTTCTGTTGATGGACATGTAGGACATGCAATGAATATTGGGATGCATGTATCTTTTTGAATTATGGTTTTCCCCAGATATATGCCCAGGAGTGGGATTGTTGGGTAATACAGTAGTTTTTTTAAAGTTTTTTAAAACTTCCACACTGTTCTCCATAGTGGCTGTATCAATCTACATTCCCACCAATAGTGTAGGAGGATTCTTGTTTCTGCACACCCTCTCCAGCATTTATTGTTTCTAGATTTTTTGATAATGGCCATTCTGACCAGCGTAAGGTGATACCTCATTGTAGTTTTGATTTGCATTTCTCTAATAATTAGTGATGAACAAATTTTCACGTGTTTGTTGGCCATCTGCATATCTTCTTTGGAGAAATGTCTATTTAGGTCTTCCGCCCATTTTTTGATTGGGTTGTTTGTTTGATATTGAGCTGAATGAGCTATTTATATATTTTGGAGATTAATTCCTTGTCAGTTGCTTCATTTGCAAATCTTTTCTCCCATTCTGAGGGTTGTCTTTTTGTCTTGTTTATGGTTTCCTTTGTTGTGCAAAAGCTTTTAAGTTTAATTATGTCACTTTTGCTTATTTTTTATTTTATTTTCATTACTCTAGGAGGTGGGTCAAAAAAGATCTTGCTGAGATTTATCTCAAGGAGTGTTCTGCCTATGTTTTCCTCTAAGAGTTTTATAGTGTATGGCCTTACATTTAGGTCTTTAATCCATTTTGAATTTATTTTTGTGTATGGTGTTAGGGAGTGTTCTAATTTCATACTTTTACATGTAGCTGTCCAGTTTTCCCAGCACCACTTATTGAAGAGACTGTCTTTTCTCCATTGTATATACTTGCCTCCTTTGTCATAGATTAGTTGACCATAGGTGCATGGGTTTATCTCTGGGTTTTCTATCCTGTTCCACTGATCTGTATTTCTGTTTTTGTTCCAGTACCATATTGTCTGGATTACTGTAGCTTTTTATTATAGTGTGAAGTTGGGGAGCCTGATTTCTCCAGCTCCATTTTTCTTTCTTGAGATTGCTTTGGCTATTCAGGGTTTTGTGTTTCTATACAAATTATAAAGTTTTTTGTCCTGATTCTGTGAAAAATGCCATTGGTAATTTGATAGGGATTCCACTGAATCTGTAGATTGCTTTGGGTAGTATAGTCATTTTCACAATATTGGTTCTTCCAATCCAAGAACATCTTTGATTTCCATCTGTGTGTGTCATCTTTGATTTCTTTCATCAGTATCTTATAGTTTTCTGAGTACAGGTTTTTTGCCTCCTTAGGTAAGTTTATACCTAGGTATTTTATTCTTTTTGTTGCAGTGGTAAATGTGGTAGCTTCTTTAATTCCTCTTTCTGATCTTTTGTTTTTAGTGTATAGAAATGCAAGAGATTTCTGTGTATTAATTTTGTATCCTGAAACTTTATCAAATTCATTGATTAGTTCTAGTAGTTTCCTGGTGTCATCTTTAGGAGTTTCTATGTAGAGTATCAGGTCATCTGCAAACAGTGACAATTTTACTTCTTCTTTTCCATTTTGGATTTCTTTTATTTCTTTTTCTTCTCAGATTGCTGTGGCCAGAACTTCCAAAACTATGTTGAATAAAAGTGGCAAGAATGGACTCCTTGTCTTCTTCTTATCTTAGATGAAACGCTTTCAGTTTTTCACCATTGAGAATGATGTTTGCTGTGGGTTTTTCATATATGACTTTTATTATGTTGAGATAGATTCCCTCTGTGCCCACTTTCTGGAGAGTGTTTATCATAAATGGGTGTTGAATTTTGTCAAAAGATTCTTCTGCATCTATTGAGATGATCATGTGGTTTTTATTCTTCAATTTGTTAATATGGTGTATCACATTGATTGATTTGGGTATATTGTAGAATCCTTGCATTCCTGGGATAAACCCCACTTGATCATGGTGTGATCCTTTTAATGTGCCATTAGATTCTCTTTGCTAGTATTCTGTTCAGGATTTTTGCATCTATGTTCATCAGTGATATTGGCCTGTAGTTTTCCCTTTTTGTGTGTGATATCTTTTTCTGGTTTTGGTATCAGGGTGATGGTGGCCTCATAGAATGAGTCTGGGAGTCTTCCTCTTTCTGCTATATTTTGGAAGAGCTTGAGAAGGATAGGTGTTAGCTCTTCTCTAAATGTTTGATAGAATTCGCCTGTGAAACTATCTGGTCCTGGGCTTTTGTTTGTTGGAAGATTTGTGTGTGTGTGTGTGTGGTACATAGGCCTCTCAGTGTTGTGGCCTCTCCCATTGCCGAGCACAGGCTCCGGACGTGTAGGCTCAGCGGCCATGGCTCATGGGCCTAGCCGCTCCACGGCATGTGGGATCTTCCTGGACCAGGGCACGAACCCGTGTCCCCCTGCATCGGCAGGTGGACTCTCAATCACTGCGCCACCAGGGAAGCCCTGTTGGAATATTTTTAATCAGTTTCAGCTCATGCTTGTGCTTGGTTTGTTCATGTTTTCTATTTCTTCCTGATTCAGTCTTGGAAGGTTGGACTTTTCTAAGAGTTTGTCCATTTCTTCCAGGTTGTCCATTTTACTGGCATATAGTTGCTTATAGTAGTCTCTCATGATCCTTTGTATTTCTGTGGTGTCAGTTGTTACTTCTCCTTTTTCATTTCTAATTCTGTTGGTTTGAGTCTTTCCCCTTTTTTTCCTGATGAATCAGGCTAATGGTTGATAAATTTTGTTTATCTTCTCAAAGAACCAGATTTTAGTTTTATTGATCTTTGTTATTGTTTCTGTCATTTCTTTTACATTTATTTCTCATCTGATCTGTATGATTTCTTTCCTTCTGCTAATTTTGGTTGGTATTTTTTTTTCATTCTTCTCTAATTGCTTTAGGTGTCAGGTTAGGTTCTTTATTTGAGATTTCTCTTGTTTCTTAAGGTAGGACTTTATCGCTATAAACTTTCCTTTTAGAACTGCTTTTGTGTATCCTATAGTTTTTGGGTCATCGTGTTTTCATTGTCATTTGTTTCTAGGTATTTTTTTATTTCTTCAGTGATCTCCTGGTTGTTCAGTGGCATATTGTTTAGCCTCCATGTGTTTGTACTTTTTACAGTTTTATTCCTGTAATTGACATCTAGTCTCATAGTGTTGTGGTCTGAAAAGATGCTTGGTATGATTTCAATTTTCTTAAATTCACTGAGGCTTCATTTTTGACCCAAGATGTGATTTATCTGGGATAATGTTCTGTGTGTACTTGGGAAGAGAGTGTATTCTGTTGTCTTTGGATGGAATGTCCTACAAATATCAATTAAGTCCATCTGGTCTAATGTGTCATTTAAACCTTGTGTTTCCTTGTTTATTTTCATTTTGGATGATCTGTACATTGGTGAAAGTGGGGTGTTAAAGTCATCTACTATTATTGTGTTACTGTTGATATCTCTTTTTATGGCTGTTAGCATTTGCCTTAGGTACTGAGGTGCTCCTATGTTGGGTGCACAGATATTTACAATTGTTATATCTTCCTCTTGGATTGATCCCTTGATCATCATATAGTGTCCTTCCTTGTCTTTTGTAATTGTCTTTATTTTAAAGTCTACTTTGTCTGAAACGAGAATTGCTACTCCAGCTTTCTTTTGATTTCCATTTTCATGGAATATCTTTTTCCATCCCCTCACTTTCAGTCTGTATGTGTCCCTAGGTCTAAAGGGGGTCTCTTCTAGACAGCATATATATGGGTCTTGTTTTTGTATCCATTCAGTCAGTTTTTGTCTTCTGGTTAGGGTATTTAATCCATTTACATTTAAGGTAATTATCGATATGTATGTTCCTATTACCATTTTCTTAATTGTTTTGAGTTTGTTTTTTCAGGTCTTTTCCTTCTCTTGTGTTTCCTGCCTAGAGAAGTTCCTTTAGCATTTGCTGTAAAGCTGGTTTGGTGGTACTGAATTCTCTTAACTTTTGCTTGTCTGTAAAGATTTTGATTTCTCTGTTGAATCTGAATGAGAGCCTTGCTGGGTACAGTAATCTCGGTTGTAGTTTTTTCCCTTTCATCACTTTAAATATATCTGGACACTCCCTTGTCCTGTAGAGTTTCTACTGAAAGATGGGCTGTTAACCTTATGAGGATTCCCTTGTATGTTATTTGTTGCTTTTCCCTTGCTGCTTTTAATATTTTTTCTTTTTGTTTAATTTTTGTTTGATTAATATGTGTCTCAGCATGTTTCTCCTTGGGTTTATCCTGTATGGGACTCTCTGTGCTTCCTGGACGTGATTATTTCCTTTCCCATGTTGGAGAAGTTTTCAACTATAATGTCTTCAAATTTTTTCTCAGACCCTTTCTTTTTTCCGTCTTCTTCTGTGACGCCTATAATTTGAATGTTAATGCACTTAATGTTGTCCCAGAGGTCTCTGAGACTGTCCTCCATTCTTTTCATTCTTTTTACTTTATTCTGCTCTGTGGCAGTTATTTTTACCATTCCATCTTCCAGCTCACTTATCCGTTCTTCTGCCTCAGTTATTCTGCTATTGATTCCTTCTACAATATTTTAAATTTCAGTTATTTTGTTTTCATTACTGTTTGTTTGCTCTTTACTTCTTCTAGGTCCTTGTTAAATGTTTCTTGTATTTTCTCTATTCTATTTCCACAATTTTGGGTCATTTTTACTATCATTACTCGGAATTCTTTTTCAGGTAGTTTGCCTATTTCCTCTTCATGTATCTGGTCTTGTGAGTTTTATCTTGCTCCTTTTCCTGTAAGATATTTCTCTAACTTCTCATTTTGTCTAATTTACAGTATTTGCAGTCTCCTTCCCTAGGCTGCAGGGTGGTAGTTCCTCTTGCTTCTGTTGTGTGCCCCCAGTGGTGGGTTTTGTCCAGTGTCTTGTATAGGCTTCCTGGTGAGAGGGCCTGGTTCCTATGTTCTGGTGGGTGGAGTTGAGTCTTTTCCCTCTGATGAGCAGGGCCATGTCAGGTGGTGTGTTTTGGGGTGTCTGTGAGCTTAGTATGACTTTAGGTAGTCTGTGTTCTGATGGGTGGGTTTGTGCTCCTATCTCATTTATTGTTTGGTGTGAGGCGTCCATCACTGGGAGCTCCTGGCAGCTGAGTGGAGCCAGGTCTTGGATTTAGATAGAGGCCTCCGTGAGAACTCTCAGTGATTAACCTTGCCTTGGGCTGGGAATTCTCTAGTGGTCCAGCATCCTGGACTTGGTGATCCCACTCCAGAGCCTCAGGCCCAACTTCTGGTCGAGGGACCAAGACCCCAGAAGTCACTCATCCTGACAATAAAAGGGATTAAAAAAAAAAAAAGACTAACAAACCCCCAGAGAAATGGTAAAAAGTAAAATAACAAAGAGAAACAGAAACAAGGAAACACGCACACACTCAAAAGAAACAAAAACAGAACCAAATAAATCAAAAAGCAAGGGAACAATCAGACAAATAAAAGAACCCAAGTACGAAATCAAACAATTAAGAAGAAAGCTGACAAGAACCAAAAACTGAAAAACAAAACCAAAGCAGAGTGCCAACTGAAGAATGAAGAAACAAAACAAACCAACAAAAATGGTATAAAGAAAAAGAGAAAGGGGAAAGAAGACAGAACAACAGAAAAGCAACGTAGAAACAAACAAATAAAAATATATATTAAAAAATAAAAGACAAAGAAAACCCCAGAGAAATGGTAAAAACAAAATCAAACAAACACAGAAACAAGGAAACACTCACACACGTAAAAGAAACAAAAAGAGAGCCAAGTAAAACAAAAAGCAAGAGAACAACCGGACAAATAGAGGAACTCAAAAATGAAATCAAACAATTAGGATTAAAACTAACAAAAACACGTAACCTAAAAACAAAACCAAAGCAGTGTGCCAACTGAATAATAAAGCAAGGAAACAGAACAAACCAATAAAAATGATTTTAAAAATAGTAATAATAAAATAAAATAAAATAAAAAGGGAAAAAACACAGGACCACAAAAAAGCAAAGTAGAAATGGAAATATACAAAAAATAAAAAGAAAAATATATTAAAGAAAGAGAGGAAGAAAAAATAAGGAAAAAGAACATGGAACAACAGAGAAGCAGAGTAAAAATAGAAATGTATTTAAAAAAAATAAAAAATAAAAATATGTTATAAAACACAGAGATCCCAAAAGACTAAAAAACAAACAAACAAAAAACCAAGATGAAAACAACAACAAACAGAAAAAGAAAGAAAAAGAAGCCCCCCAAAAAAAGGACCAACAACAGAATGAATCAAAACATAATAGAATTGATAGTAATAATTATGTTTCCCTGGGTTCTCCGCTGTAAGTGTCCTTGCACACACTGTGAGCCACAGCCCACCTCTGCCTCCCCAAGAGCCTCTCTTCTGCCTCTGGGCTGGTCTCTAGACCTGCTGTGGGCCCTGTGGGGATCACTCAGACTCTGATCTGGCCTAATTCCTGTTTGTGCTGCCCCCAAAGTCCACAGCTACCAGAGCTAAACTGTTTTAATTTGTGGGAACATTCATTGTCTATTCAGGTATTCCACAAATGCAGAGTCTACCTAGCTGATAGCAGGGATTTAATCTGCAGCTTGTACAGCTGATGGAAAGATTTTTGATCTTCTTCCTTAGTCATCCCTGGGGTTCAGCTTTGGTTTTATCCTCACCTCTGCATGTGGTCCACCCACAGGAGTATGGTCCTTAGGCTGCCTTGGAGCTCTTGGGTCAGTCCCTGTTAGGACAGTGTGCAGATTTGGTATGATTGCTTGCATCACGGAGCCGTGGTGGCGCCAAATGTACAGGGAAGCCAGCAGCCATGGGTGCAAGAGATATGGCCCTAGTTTTGGCCTTTTCTGGTACCTGGCATAAGGCACGTGAGGGTCAGCCCCGGCCAGGGTTTTTCTGGCACCTGGCAGCAGGGGTATGACAGTCAGCCCTAAGAGGGCTTATTTTTGTTTTAATTGCCCTGCAGCTGGCACATGAGGGCCAGCTCTGAGGGTTTTTATTTTTTATTGCTTGGCAGCTGGCGCACAACAGACAGCCCTCAGTGTGCTTCTTTTATTGTCATAGGCAGATGCCAGTGTATGGGGAGAGAGAGGTTACAATAGTGGCTCCTTCCCCTGTGTGACTCAGCATAGTGCCCTGCTTCCATGGCAGTCCAGTCTTCCTCCATAGGCATTCCCTGTTGAGGATTTCCTCCCTCCCATCCCCTCAGTCCGTCTCCCCACAGCCAACAGCAGTTGTCACTCCAGTCCTGTTCTTCAATCCCTATGCTCCAGCTCCCAGTCGCCTTGCACACCTGTGAAGCATGTCCCAGTCTGGGGCATGTAGGGCTGTGGTACGGACCATCTGTGTATTTCTCATTCTGTCACATCTGCCAGAGATCGGCAGCCTCACCCTCTTCCAACAGCCTCAAATGCTTCCCTTCTGTCCTAATTGATTTTCCCATTGGAGACGGGGTTTCCCTGAATTTGGGAATATCTCCTCTGCTTCAGCTCCCCTACCCCAGTGTGCAGGTCCCATCCTGCTTCCTCTCCTCCTCTTTCTCCCTTCTTTTTTTTCCATCCTACCCAGTTATGCAGGGATCTTTATAGTCCTTTCCAGTGTCCAAGGTCTTCTGCTAGTTTTCAGCAGGTGTTCTGTGAGAATTGTTGCATCTATAGGTGTATTCCTGATGCATCCATGGAGAGAGGTGAACTCCATGTCCACATACTCCTCTGCCATCTTGAACTCCTGGGTTTTTTGTTGTTCTTCTTCTTTCCCTTGTTGCTTTAGGTATAAGGTTAGATTGTTTGAGATTTTTCTTGTTTCTTGAGGTGGGATTGTATTGCTATATACTTCCCTTTTAGAACTGCTTTTGCTGCATCACATAGATTTTGGGTCGTTGTGTTTTTATTGTCATTTGTTTCTAGGTATTTTTTTTATTTCTTCTTTGATTTCTTCAGTACCCCACCAGGGGTGCTTGTTCCTTCCTATTTCCTCTTTTCTTTTTTTTTTTCTTTCTTTCATCCCACCCAGTTGTGTGGGGATTTTCTTGTCCTTTTAAGTGTCTGAGGCCTTCTGCTAGTGTTCAGCAGGTGTTCTGTGAGAATTGTTCCATTTGTACATGTATTCTTGATGTACTTGTGAGGAGAGGTGAATTCCGTTCCCTCCTATTCCCCCATCTTGACTCCTCCCCGGTTGTTTGATTCTTTGATGTTGAATTGTGTGAGTTCTTTACATATTTTGGATATTAACCTCTTATGTGTTATATCATTTACAAATATTTTCTCCCATTCAGTAGCCTGTCTTCATTTTATTAATGGTTTCCTTTCCTGTGCAGAAGTGTTTTAGTTTGATGTAGTCCCAGTTGCTTATTTTTGTTTTGCTTCCCTTGACTGAGGAGACATATCTAGAAAGATATTACTAAGACCAGTGTCAAAGAGTGTACTGCCTGTGCTTTCCTTTAGGAGTTTATGGTCTCAGGTCTTACATTCAAGTCTTTAATCCATTTTGAGTTAACTTCTGTGTATGGTGTGAGATAGTGGTCTAGTCACATTTGTTTTCAGGCAGCTGTCCCCATTTTCCCAACACTATTTATTGAAGAGACTGTCTTTTCTCCGTGTATGTCCTTTGCTCCTTTGTCATAAATTAATTGTCCATATATGCGTGTGTTTTTTTCTGGGCTCTCAATTCTGTTCCATTTATCTATGTGTCTGTTTTTGTGTCAATACAGTGCTGTTTTGGTTACTATGGCTTTGTAATATAGTTTGAAATCAGGGACTGTGATACCTCCAAGTTTGTTCTTTTTTTCTCAGGATTGTTCAGGCTGTTTTGGGTCTTTTGTGATTCCATACAAATTTTATAATTTTTTGTTCTAATTCTGTGAAAAACCTCCTTGGTATTTTGATAGGGTTTGCATTGAGCCTGTAGATTGCTTTGGGTAGTATGGTCATTTTAACAATATTAGTTCTTTCAATACAAGGGCACAAGATATCTCTCCATGTATTTGTGTTGTCTTCAGTTTCTTTTACCTATACATAGAATATAAAAAAACTAATAAAGAAACAAAAATAAATGAACAAATCAAACCAAACAAAAACTAATGCATGGATACAGAAAACAGAGTAGTGGTTACCAGAGGGGCAGGGGTGGGGAGGATGAAATGGATAAAGGGGATCAACTGTATTTGATGGGTAAAAACCAAATTTTGGGTGGTGGTTGTAAGCTATAGAGAAATAGAAATATTATGTACACATGAAACTTATATAATGTTATCAGTCAGTGTTACCTCAGTAACAACAACAACAAAGAACCTCTATAATGGCTGAAAAGAATTTCAAACAAAAATGAATAATTTCACCTTTTAAACTCTGCATACTGGGCAGTGGATCACTGGCTGTGTAGAACCTGTTTTTCTGGGTTGGGCTTTAGGTGCCATCTTTCATGCATGTCTTCTTTCTGGACAATTTAGTAGAGAGTGAGGAAAGAAGATGAGAATTTCAATCTAGGGGGATGTACATTTCTTGAGAATAGGATATGCAAATTTTGCCTTTTAAGATTTTCTTGCATGTAGTAGTTAATCAATAACACTTGAGTGAATAAAATCACATCACTTAATTAGTGTGTTAGGACTTTTAGGAAAACACCAAAGAGGGGAAGACATACCTATTAAATATCATTTTAATTAAGTAAAAATAGCACACCTAAACAGCTAGGCTCCTTCCGCAAGCATTGGCCTTGTAGACGGGTTTCCTACTTGCATAGATATTTCACGGCAGAACTGAGTTGCTCTGAGATTTGAGCAACTCCCCTCTGTAGTCTCTAAATGAGGAGGCGTTTCACCCCTTTAGACCTGGCTGGAGAGCTGTTCAGGTTGCTGGGCTGGAGACACATGTGCCTGTGGCCCGTTTTCCAAGGAGCACATAGAGGCCTGCGGTCTGGGTGCCTGCATTGCTCTGTGCGCTGTGTGGTGGCATTGCAGTGTTGCTGTTGCCTGGCTTTTCTTGTGATTGAATGAGCAGATGTCCTGGGGTTCAGTGACCTGCTGTGGGTGCTGGGGCCATAAGTCTGCATGTCACATCTCCTCATCTGCCACATGAGGCTGGTGACACCTGATAGGAGATGCTCTGGGAGAATTCCAAGTAAGGTGATAGGGTATGAGAGCCACTAAGAACAATGTCTGTGAAAAACCATTTTTTTCACTTGTAAAATATACATAATATAAATTTTACCATCTTAACTGCTTTTTGATTACAGTTCAATGACATTAAGTACATTCACACTATTGTGAAATCATCACCAGTATCCATCTCTAGAACTTTTTCTTTTTCTCAAACTGTACCTAAATAACATCTCCTCATTCCCCCCCTCCTCCTAGTCCCTGGCAACCACCATTCTACTTTCTGTCTGTATTAACTGGACTACTTTAGGGACCTCATATAAGTGGAATCATTCAATATTTGTCCTTTTGTGCCTGGCTTATGTTACTTAGTGTAGTGTCTTCAAGGTTCACTTGTGTCGTAGCATGTGTTAAAATTACCTTCTTTTTAAAGACTGATAATATTGCATTGTATGGATAGACCACATTTTGTTTATCTAGTCATGTTTTGATGGCCATTTGGATTATTTCCTTTTGGCTATTGTGAATAATGCTACTATGCAATGGGTGTATAAATATCTGCTTGAGTCCCTGGTTTCACTTCTTCTGGATAATTGCTCAGAAGTGGAATTGCCAGATCAAATGGTAATTCTATGTTTAAATTTTTTAGGAACTGTAATACTGTTTTCCACAGTGGCTGTACCATTTTACATTCCCATCAGCAATGCATGAGGATTCCAATTTCTTCACATCCACACCAAAACTTACTTTCTGTTGTTGTTGTTATTTTTTTATAACAATTATCCTATTGGGTGTGAGGCAGTATCTCACTGCAGTTTTGATTTACATTTCCCCAGTGATTAGTAATGTTGAACATCTTTTCATGTGCTTTTTGGCCATTTGTATATCTTCTTTGGCGAAATGTCTATTTATGCCTGGTACTTTTTATGTTCAACAAATATGTATTATTACCATTAGAAACTTTCCTCAGTGAGGAAAAATAAGATGAAAATATAAGAATTGAAACCAAGTAGAAAGTGACACTCATGCCCAGTTTTTATTTCCTCTTGCTTTAACATGCCACCCATTCCCTGGGGATTCTGAAGCAGGTGGCCTTTGACTTGGGAGAACTTGGCTTGCACATGCCTCTGTTAGAACCTATGTAATGGTGACAAGTATGGCCTACGGTGCTGATGTCAGAGTCAGTGGACACACTAAAAGGATCCCCAGCAAAGACACAAATGTGTTCAGAGTTAAACATTTCAGAAGGAGCTGGATGGAAATATCTCTGCCCAGTGTTTGCCAATTTGCTCCCTTATTTTGGAGGCATGGGAAAACACCCAGCTAGCAAAGAGATGACTAACAACGATGGTCCTTGTTTTGAATGGAAGCTCAATATAAGAGGTTTCCCAGGAAGAAGACGTGTCCTCTGCAGTCCAGTTTCCCCAAGCTTGTTATAAGAATACAGCCAGTGCAGTGTAGGCGGAAACCCCTGTGCCCCCAAAAGATGGTGATGTTACACATATTGAATATTTGGTCATAAAGCCTTTATACATCTTTGCAAAACATATGTCTGTGCCTTATTTTTTTCAATCATCTTTTTTGTAATCAATTCTGATATTTTTATAAGGATGATATTGATTTCTGGGACCCACACCTCTAACGGATGCTATTACACCCAAATGAAAGAAGATCTACCTTAAAATGTCCAGGCTTGCAGCTCTCTCCAGGAACAAATGAAACTGTCAGGTGAGTAGCCTGTGCTAGCCTCAGAAGTCACTCTGGGAATTAGGTGAAATGAACGTGGAAACAGTGAACCAGAGGACTCGCTGTGACAGTTCTGATTTTTCCCAGCCTTGGATGTGGGTCACAGATGAGCTGGTCAATGCCATACTAAGTCATGCAGCATAGAAACCTTTTCTGCTTTTTTGTCCCTTGTGACCGCTTAAAATTTTCCTACATTGAAGCACTTCAGAGTATAATTGCATAATTATGCATATGCATAATTATCTAACTCGTCTATTTAATAATAATTTGTAAACATATACTTCACAGTGTTAGGAGAAGGGTATTTAGGGAAGTTTTATTTGATTATTTATTATTTTATTATATTATAAAATTAACATAATTTTAGTTTATTTCTTTTGTATCAAATACCTTCAACTAGAGTGTTTATGCTCCTTTTTCACCTGCATGCAGACCTCCACGTTATACACGATGCAGAGGAAGGTGTTAGGAGCAGCATTTCACACCAGCAGGAGGTAAAGGTGGCTCCGGATGAGGAGCCTGACCCTGATCTGGCTGGTGCTGCTCAGGGACACCCTTGGCCTTGGGGCTTTGTGTCCCAGGAATGCTGGCGCCAAGCTGCTTGCGCTCTGCACTACTGCAAGTAGGCCATCATTTGGAACAGTGCTTTCTCTACTTTGGACACAGTGACAGGCTTCAGAGCTGACACTGCAACCGCTAGAGTTGGTGCATTAATCCCTTTCTGAGTGGCCAAGTACTGGACCCTGTGGAGGAGAACCATGGGCTCAATTCCTAAATCAATATATCATGTCTATTTTCAAAAAACCTATCAGGTTTTGGTGAAATTAATGCCTACATGAGTGAGTGAGCCCCATGTGTTCATGGCCGAGGAATCTCTGAGGTGGCACAAATTCCACCTCACTGGACAATGGCCTTGAAGCACTCGGGGCACTGGAAGCTAAAAGGGCATTTGCTGTCTGCCAGGCTCAGTGCCAAACATTCCACATGCATTGTTTCATAAGCCTTGAGTGAATATCACGAGTTGGCTCTCTTTGCATCCTGTCCTGCAGAGCCTGGAAAGCTAGACCCTACCTTTGCCATACTGCACTGCAGATAGAATTCTGAATGTGATTTATTACTCCAGTCAGAAGTCCTTGCACAGATTTGGAAGGCAATGGTGTGGGTGCTACTGGCTTTGTCATCAGCTGCCTTCCAGTTCCTGGTCACTAGTTGGTGTCCAGAGGCAAGGCCGAGGGTGTGCATCAGGCTTGGGTTTTGCGTATGTGGACTAGCAGGTATAGTGCAGCTGTGTCATGGTACAGTGGCTTCCTCATCCTGTGTCATCATGCCCCCCAAAGGCAGCAGCTCCAATGAGTGGCCTGTTCTCCAGTTCTGGGTGTCAATCCCAGGGGCCAAGTCTAGAGCCAGCCTGACTGACTCTGCCAATACTTTTGTAAGCATCTAACTCTCTGTGTGGAATTCCTTGCTTCTTTAGACAGTTAAAATATTTTCTTCTGCAACAGAACTGATTGATAATGATAGGATTTATTATTTTGATTCAAAAAGGAGGTAATTTGGGTTCAGTAAGGTTAAGAATAAACAATGGATGAGTGTCAGAGATTAAATTTAAATCTAGGCCTGTTATCTCCAAAGAGAACACATTTACACTGTGCCTTTAGATTTGTTTCCAAAGTGGGTCTGAACCAATAAATATTAAATAAGCAGAAGTTACTCTTCTTACAATGATGCAAAATATACGTCTTGGAAACCCTGTCTTCCCCCAACATGTAAGGTACAGGATAAAGCTTAACAAACACCCTTTAAATTCCATGTTTTTCCTTTAGAAAAAAAGAAAAAGAAACCAAAGCAAAAATGTGAGGCTATTTACAGAGAACTGAAAAGAAGGAAATGACAAGCACAGAATGTGAGTTATGACTCAGCAGCTCAGCCGTGTGGAAATTTGCTACTCCTGTTTGTAATTCAAGGGCTTTGGTTATAATGCTGATACCAGCTAAGGAGAAGAGGTCTTTGGGCCCCAGACAGGTGCGTATTTGAAACTGAGATTCACACATCAGATCTGAAACATAAAGGTCTTCACCCTCAGTGAAACTCTGCCTACTTCAGTCTGAGCTCTGAATGGAGAAAATGCCAGCCTTAGAACTCATAACATTCTGTCTGCAACTATCACAGATTTGGGGTTCACATTTGTGTTATTGGAGGAGTACAGTAATTCCCAAGCTGAAAAATTAACATACAAATCATTTTAGGGCACATTTACATGGATTTCTGGCAAGAAGTATATGTAAACTTTCTTTGGAGGGGCATGTTCTCACATGATTCCCATGTTCCCAGTGATTCCCATCACTGTCGCTGATGAACTCACAATATACAGTCAAAAAGCAAAGGAGGAAATAATTCATCATGAATGAAAGTCAAAAGAAGCAATAAACTGGAGGGTTAGACCCTCAGAAATGTCAAGTGAAAAACTATGAAATAAACACTATAAAATATTCTTGAAAAGATTAAAGCCATACAAGGTGAAATTGAAAAACATAAAAGAACAAAATACTATGAAAAAGAAAGGCAGATTTTTAAAGTAAAAGAACTTCTAGAAATAAAAAAAAATTAATCCTCAGTGTATGAAATAGCATGTTACACCCAGCTTAAGAATTAATGAATGAAAGAAACATCTAAAAAGTATACAGATGAGAGAAAAACAAGAAAGAAATTATGAAACAGAATATGAGTGACATTGATTAGGGAAGAATTTTTTAAAATTGTATTGAAGTATAGTTGATTTACAATGTTGTATTTAAGCTGTTTTTTTTTTTTTGTGGTACACAGGCTTCTCACTGTTGTGGCCTCTCCCGTTGCAGAGCACAGGCTCTGGACACGCAGGCTCAGCGGCCATGGCTCACGGGCCCAGCCGCTCCGCAGCATGTGGGATCTTCCCAGACCAGGGCACGAACCCGTGTCCCCTGTATCGGCAGGCAGACTCTCAACCACTGCGCCATCAGGGAAGCCCCCATTTAAGCATTTTTAACATACATTTAATATGAGTTCCAGGAGGTGAAGCAGAAAAAATGGAGATAATGTTTGAAGAGGTAATAGTTTCAATTCTCCCAAAATTCATTAAAGATATTGCTCCTCAGATTCAGGAAGCATTAGTTCTGAGGAAAGCTCATTTATAAAATTGATCACACCAAGATACTGATCACCACAGACAAAGCAGAGAACTGAAGAAAGATTATATTAAAAGAAGTGAAATAATTAGACTCAGAGCAAACTTCTCAGCTCTAACTACAGATAGAGCAGGGATCAGCAAACTTCAAACCATATAATGTTTTATTGGGACACAGTCCCACCCACTCATGTTAAATGGCTTGCATGTTTGTATGGCTGCTTACCTGCTACAACAGTACAGGTGGGGCTTACCTGCAGGACAGGTGGATGGCTTAATAATTCTTACCTTGGGTTTGGTAATAATCTGAGAGACCCTCTTCTTTGTGCTGGGCTTGTTGGACAAAGGGTTAGCAGCTTCTGAGTAATTTAGACTAGGAAGGGAATCCTGGAGTTTCCTTGTCTGTGGAATGAGGGCATGAGAACACCTCACTGATTCCATGTGGGTGTTGATCAAAGGTGTAGAAATCACCCAGCTCAGGCCTGGACCTCAGGGTCCCCTCACCACAGGAGGGTTTAGAATGATCGATGTAGCTGAAATTCAGCCTCTGTACACAGATACCAAGTTGAACCTCGGACACAGAGTTTGGGTGAAGTAGAAAAGAATAGCTTTATTGCTTTGCCAGGAAAGGGGGCCATAGCAGGCTAATGCCCTCAGAACTATGAGTCCCAACCTGGAGGAGGTAGTGAGGAGTTTTATAGTAATGATTCAAAGAGGGTGTGATCAGTTCGTGGACAGTCTTTTGATTGCTTGGTGGTGAGGTAATTGGGAGTCACCTTCTGGTTCTAACTGGTCTGGGATCTATAGGCTTGTGGGCAGCATAGTTAACTTCTTCCACCTGGGGGGGCGTGGTTTCAGTATCTGCAAAACAGCTCAATGACATTGTTATGTATATACCTTGAGGGGGAACCAGGCCCCTGCCCCAAGGCTGCATTATTTTTTCTTGACTGCTCCTCCCTTGTCTCTGCATTCTCCTCCCTTCCCTGATTAGCATCTGTTTGAACCTGCCCTTTGGGACTCAGGGAAGGTCATGGAGGCTGAATGAAGATTATTTCCTGTAATCAAGAAATAGGGGACACAGAAAGGCTTGTGCCCAGGAACCCCATGGGTCCTGCTAGGTTTCATTGATCTGTACAATGTCATCATAATGAGGGGCTTTCAAAGTCACCTTATGTTGAAAGTTTGGGAAACACTGCATACTATGTCCCAGAGAGGAATGTTCTGGGAAGAAGTGTGGATTTGGTGTGCAGTGAGACCACACACATCATGTAAGGAATTGCACAAGCAACAACTTTGTTGACCCCAGTGTTCTCCAGGTGCATTTGACAACTATACAGGTACTACTAACATCCTGTGAAAACAGTGTTCTGTGAAAACTTCCCTCAGAAAAGGCTGTTTCAGATCAAACACTTACTCTATGGATGAGAAACCTAAGGCCAACAATGGGGAGGAGTTTTCGAGGTCAACTTGACAACTTGTTTTCTTTTGGCAGGTCTTTCCAGTTCCCGTGCATGTTCTATTATATCATCACCAGAAAGCTGTATGTTTTTCCTTTGTCACAGTCACCAAGGCGTGTGAAACCCTATGTACTGATCTGAAAAATGCATTTGAATCCAATTTTACACCAAATAATTATTTGGTTCTACATGTATGACAATGTATTTTTGAAGTTATGGAATTATTTGTTTCACTAAATATTCAATTCAGTGAAAGGGTTTTATTCATCCCTTTGGAAGATAATTACAGAAAACATTATGTCTAACATCAAGATCATGTTCTTTATATAATTCCGGATAGAAATTTCCTTACCTGGCTCTAAAATTAGAACTAGACTTTTTCCCAAACCACAAAACCCAACAAATGTCAAGTGGGCTTTTTACCCTGGAATCTTTCCCGTGAGCGTGAACTTACTCAGTGTTATTTTTAATTGCCTTGCATCGTAGTTTAGTTCAATCTGTCCAAGTGAATCTAATTGTGGGACTTCTGGCTTTTTAGTCAGATCTAAAATCTGCATATAAATAACCCCAAAGCATCATTTCAGGTCAAGTCTTGTGACAGAAGAGGTTTTGCCTTGCAACTTTGCTTATTTATGCTGTATGGAAGGTCAAATGGTATGACTTTCAGGTAAGGTAATTTCGGATTTCCATTTTTCAATCTCAGTGTCATTTAGAAAATTTAATCCTAGGGTCTTCCCCACTCTGCCTCCCATATTTTCCTTCCATCCTTCTTACCTACTTCTTCCCATCTACCTTCCTTCCTTCTTTCCTTCCTTCCTTCCGCTCTCTCCCCTCCTCCCCTTTCCTTTTTTCTCTCCAATACTTATGTGGTTTCCTCTTAGATTTTTAGAACGTTAGAGCTGGGAGGGATTTGAGAGTTATGTGGTTCAACCCCAAACTTTATTTTATATAGAAGGAAATTATGTCAAAGAAGAAGGACCTTTGGTGAACCAAGATTATTGTGAAGTCACAGTCATTCTCTTCTCTTTTATATGTCTCCCTAACCTTTATCTGATCTTACTGAAAATGAGGCCAAAAACATTTGAATTGATGGTTTGAAACAAACTTCAGAGCCTTCCTCAAGAATATAGCATTCCTTTTTCCCCAAATGTAAAGTTGTAATAGCTTTGGCCTTCAACGTTCATTTTAATTCATATGTACAAAATATTGAGAGTTAACCATAAAATATGTGTCCCTCTCTTTAATTTATATTTGGTGTGTTCTCTGTTTCAAGTTACATTTTAGAAAAATGTTTCGACTTCAGTGTGTGTGCACGCATGTGCATGTGTGTGAGAGACAGAAAGAGAGAGAGAGGAAGAGGGAGAAAGACCTATCCACATGTAGGTCTTTAATAGTCACAGAGTTCATGCAACCTAAATGGAAATAAAGAATTCTAACCCCTTCCCCCACAAAAAAGTCTTCCAAGATTTAATGTCGATGATATATAGTCAAAATGAAACCAATGCAACTTTGTGTTCAGTGAGTTTAAGATTTATGTGAACTTAATTCATGTCTGGCACAGTGTCTGTACAAGAGTCATAGGCTATCAGGATGGACCTAGAGATGATCATACTAAGTGAAGCAAGTCAGACAGAGAAAGACAAATACCACATGAGATCGCTTATATGTGGAAACTAAAAAAAATGGTCCAAATGAACTTATTTACAAAACAGAAACAGACTCACAAACATAGAAAAAAAACCCGTGGTTACCAAAGGGGAAAGGTGGGAGTACGAATAAATTAGGAATTTGGGATTAACAGATACACAAAGAGAGGTACGGACCAATGTACCATGATAGCCTGTGGTATGTGCTGTTTGAGGACAAGAATAATGTTAATGAGTGTGCTCAGAGGACAGAGCAACTCACTCCAGAAGTGTAGATTTATTTCTGTTGTGAGAGAGACACTTAAATTGGTTTTGTAAGAAAACATAGAAAACAAAGGAGGAAGGACTTTTCAGAGTGTAGGAAGATTCTGGTTCTAAAAGTTTATGGAATGTCAAGAAAACTAACTGTATCACATAACTCTCTTTTCATCCAGGTTTTGCAAAAGTTTTGTGACTCTCAGCCTTGCCTTTTGTCCTGCTCCCAGAGAGACATCCACCTCTCACACTGGGCTACTCCCAAGTGTGTACTGCACATAGTGCCTCCAGTGAGTCTTCATAAATGGACAATGCAGCCAGAATGGATGGATGCCTTGCTCTGTCACTGGATGCTATGCACTTTGATCAGAAGCTTGGAAAATTGTTTCCTCCTTTGCCTGGTTATAGCCATACTATAAATGACAGATACAATGTGTGGGGAGAGCTATGACCTCAGATGATGAATTAGAATTAATGAGAGTTTAAGAAAGCTGCTAAATATAAAAAAATTAATTATAACCTCATCTTACAGGAAAACACTATTAGAAAGCAAAATTAAAAATTTTACTGTAACATAGTATAGGAGAAGAAATAATTTTCCTCTATCCATCTTACATTTTCAGTTGAGGCTTTGTAACAAAAGACAGATTAACAAGAAAAAAGCACAGAAATTTGGTTAGATAAGTTTTAGATGACACAGGAGCCCTCATAAGGAAATGAAGACCCAAAGAAGTGTTAAAATCTGAGGGCTTATGTATTAGGTTGAACAAAGAGGGGAAGTGTTTTAGTTACTTTCCCTATGCGAAAGTAACTAAAACACTTGGAATGATTAAATGTTTGGTCACAGTTACTCTGACAAGTCTGTTTGTGTATCATTCTCTAGGCCTTAACTCCTCATCTTTGGTGACAAGAATGTTTATTTCCTCCTGGTACAGAAAGGACATTTTTCACATGGGAAGCAGAGGTCAGAGTGTCCCCTCACATTTGTTTTTCAAGTGACTTTAGCTCAAAATAATCCTTATGCCAAAGTAGCATATCTTAGGGTGACATATTCTGCCACCCTTCAATAGGGTTAAAATCTCAAATACCTAATAACCAGTCTAACATAAGATAATCCAAGATATCTACAGAGGAAAGAAAATAACAAGTTGGTTTAATACACTAGAGAAGATCTAATATGCAGAAATATTGCTTGAAAGGTTCAATATGGTAAAGATGTCAATACAAATCTCAGTCAAAATCTGAGTAGGCATCTGGTAGAACTTGATAAATTGTTTCTAAAATTCATTCAAAACGCAAACGTCCTAAAACAGCCAAAGACAAACAAGGAGAGAGGAGTTGCTCCCCCTGCTGTCAGCAGTGATCACACGTGATAGCCTGGCTTAAGGTTAGGGACAAATAGACTGGGGGCATAGGAAAGAGCCCAGAAACTTCATGTATTGATACTTGATATGCATCTATTGCAAATATGCATATATTTATCATTCATATATGACAGAGTGGCACCAACTAATTGGTGGTGTTGGGGCATTTTGTAACCATAAAGAAAAAAAATATGAACTATTGCTTAGCAAACACTATATAAGGAAATCAATTCGAGAAGTACTGTACAGCTAAATGTGAAAAACAAAGCTATAAAGACTTTCAAAGACAGCATAGAAGGAGCTCTTTTTTCCTGTTCATTATACAAAACACAACTTAATAGAAACAGCAGTAAACAAACAACATTTAAAACTTTGATGACATTAAAATTAAGAACTTCTGTTTAAAAAAATAAACACCATTAAAAGAGTGACAAGGAAAGGCAATGAGGAGAAGATATTTGCAACAACGGGCTGTTATCCAAACATCTAAAGATCATATCGGGAGACCTTCAAGATGGCAGAGAAGTAAGATGTGGAGATCACCTTCCTCCCCACAAATACAACAAAAATATATCTACATGTGGAACAACTCCTACAGAACACCTACTGAATGCTGGCAGAAGACCTCAGACTTCCCAAAAGGCAAGAAAATCCCCACGTACCTGGGTAAGGCAAAAGAAAAAAGAAAAAAAACAGAGACAAAAGAATAGGGACGGGACCTGCACTTCTGCAAGGGAGCTGTGAAGGAGGAAAAGGTTCTGCAAACTAGGGAGCACCTTCAATGGTAGGGACTGGGGGTGGGCCAGGGGGTAAGATTCAGAACTACAGAGGAGAGCACAGCAACAGGGGTGCAGAGGGTACAGCGGAGAGATTCCCGCATAGAGGATCAGTGCCGACCAGCACTCACCAACCTGATACACTTTGCTCACACACCGGAGCTGGTGGGGGCTGAGAGCTGAGGCTTGGACTTTGGAGGTCAAACCAAGGGAGAGGACTGGGGTTGGCTGTGTAAAAAGAGCCTGAAGGGGGCTAGTGTGCCACAGCTAGCTGGGAGGGAGTCCAGGGAAAAGTCTGGACCTGCCCAAGAGACAAGAGACCATTGTTTCAGGGTGTGAGAGGAGAGGGGATTCCTGTTACATGTGCCCACAGAAGGCAGAGCACCGCCTAAGTGAGCTCCAGAGATGGGCATGAGCCACGGCTATCAGCTCGGACACCAGAGATGGGCATGAACTTCTAACACTGCTGCTGCTGCCACCAAGAATCCTGTGTGCAAGTGCAAGTCACTACCCACACTCCCCCAGGAGACTGTGCAGCATGCCACTGCCAGGCTCCTGTGATCCATGGACAACTTCTCTGGGAGAACACACAGGGTGCCTCAGGCTCTTGTAAAGTCATGTGGCCTCTGCTGTCACAGGCTTGCCTTGCATTCCTATTATGACTACTGTACCCCTCCCTCTCCCCTGCCTGAGTGAGAAAGAGAGCCCTAATCAGCTGTTGCTTTAACCCCCTCCTTTCTGGGTGGGGAACAGACGCCCGAGGGTGACCTACATGCAGAGGCAGGGGCAAAACCAAAGCTGAACACCAAGAGCTGTGCGAACAAGGAAGAGAAAAGGAAATTTCTCCGTGCAGCCTCAGGAGAAGCAGATTAAATCCCCACAATCAACTTGATAAACCCTGCATTTGTGGAATACCTGAATGGACAATGAACATTCCCAAAGTTGAAGCAGAGGGCTTTGGAAGCAACTGTAGACTTGGGATTTGTTTCTGCATCTGATTTGGTTTTGGTTTTATGTTTCTTAGCTTAGTTTTTAGTGCTTGTTATCATTGGTGGACTCGTTTATTGGTTTGGTTGCTATCTTCCTTTTTAAAAAAATATTTGCTATTTATTGTTTTCTTTTATTATTTAATTTTTTCCCTTTTTTCTCTGTTTGTGAGTGTGTATGTATATGTTTCTTTGTGTGATTTTGTCTGTTTTGTTTTGCTTTTACCAGTTGGTTTAGGGTTCTAGCTGTTGATTTTCTTTCTTTTTTTTTCTTTGCTTCCTTTTCTTCTAAGCTGTGTGGTTGTCAGGGTCATGGTGCTCTGGCTGGGTGTACAGCCTGAGCCTCCAAAGTGGGAGAGAAAAGTACAGGACATTGGACCACCAGAGACCTCCTGGACCCCCTGTAATATCAATTGGTGAGAGCTCTCCCAGAGATCTCTGTCTCAACACTAAGACCCAGATCCACCCAATGGCCAGAAAGCTCCAGTGTTGGATGCCCCACGCTAAACAACTAGCAAGACAGGAACACAACCCCACCCATTAGCAGAGAGGCTGCCTAAAGTCATACTAAGTTCACAGACACCCCAAAGCACACCACTGGACATGGCCCTGCCCACCAGAAGGACAATATCCAGCCCCACACACCAGAACACAGGCACCAGTTCCCTCCACCAGGAAGCCTACGCAAGCCACTGAATCAACCTCACCCACTGGGGGCAGACACCAAAAATAACGGGAACTACGAACATGCAGCCTGCAGAAAGGAGACTCCAAACATGGCAAGTTAAACAAAATGAGAAGATAGAGAAATATGCAGCAGATGAAGGAGCAAGGTAAAAACCTACCAGACTAAACAAATTAAGAGGAAACAGACAATCTACCTGAAAAAGAATTCAGAGTAATGATAGTAAAGATGATCCAAAATCATGGAAATAGAATGGAGAAAATACAAGAAACTTTTAACAAGGACCTAGAAGAACTAAAGAGCAAACAAACAATGATGAACAAAACAATAAATGAAATTAAAAATACTCTAGGAGGAATCAGTAGCAGAATAATGGAGGCAGAAGAACAGATAAGTGACCTGGAAGAAAAAAATAGTGGAAATAACTGCTGCAGAGCAGGGTAAAGAAAAAAGAATGAAAATAATTGAGGACTGTCTCAGAGACCTCTGGGACAACATTAATCACACCAACATTCGAATTATGGGGTGCCAGAAGAAGAAGAGAAAAAGAAAGTGTCTGAGAAAATATTTGAAGAGATTATAGTCAAAAAACGTCCCTAACATGGGAAAGGAAATAGTCAATCAAGTCCAGGAAGTGCAGAGAGTCCCATACAGGATAAATCCAAGGAGAAACACACCAAGACACATATTAATCAAACTATCAAAAAATAAATACACAACTCAGTATGGCAAGATGGAGTAGAAAGACGTGCACTCACTCCCTCTTTCAAGAGCGCCAGAATCACAACTAACTGCTGAACAATCATTGACAGGAAGACACTGGAACTCACCAAAAATGATACCCCACATCCAAAGACAAAGCAGAAGCCGCAATGAGATGGTAGGAGGGGTGCAATCACAGTAAAATCAAATCCCATAACCACTGGGTGGGTGACTCACAAACTGGAGAACACTTATACCACAGAAGTCCACCCACTGGAGTGAAGGTTCTGAGCCCCAGGTCAGGCTTCCCTACCTGGGGGCCCGGCAATCGGAGGAGGAATTCCTAAAGAATCAGACTTTGAAGGCTAGCAGGATTTGATTGTAGGACTTTGACAGGCCTGGGGGAAACAGAGACTCCACTCTTGTAGGGCACACACAAAGTAGTGTACACATAGGGACCCAGGGGAAGGAGCAGTGACCCCATAGGAGACTGAACCAGACCTACCTGCTAGTGTTGGAGGGTCTCCTGCAGAGGCGGCGTGTGGCTGTGGCTCACCACGGGGACAAGGACACTGGCAGCAGAAGTTCTGGGAAGTACTCCTTGGCATGAGCCCTCACAGAGTCCAACATTAGCCCCACCAAAGAGCCTATAGGCCCCAGTGCTGGGTCGCCTGAGGCAGAACAATCAACAAGGAGGGAACTCAGCCTCACTCACCAGCAGACAAGTGGATTAAAGTTTTATTGAGCTCTGCCCACCAGAGCAACACCTAGCTCTACCCAGCACCAGTCCCTCCCATCAGGAAGCTTGCACAAGCCTCTTAGATAGACTCATCCACCAGAGAGCAGATAGCAGAAGCAAGAAGACTTACAGTTCTGCAGCCTGTGGAACGAAAACCACATTCACAGAGAGACAGACATATGAAAAGGCAGAGGACTACATACCAGATGAAGGAACAAGGTAACGCCCCCCCCCCAAAAAAAAACTAAATGGAGATAGGCAACTTTCCAGAAAAAAATATTCAGAATATTGATGGTGAAGATGATCCAGGACCTCGGAAAAGGAATGGAGGCAAAGATCAAGAAGATGTAAGAAATGTTTTAAAAAGACTTAGAGAATTAAGGAACAAACACCTAGATGAATTAAAGCACAAACAAACAGAGGTGAACAACACAATAACTGAAATGAAAAATACACTAGAAAAAATCAACAGCAGAATAACTGAGGCAGAAAAACAGTAAAGTGACCTGGAAGGCAGAATGGTGGAATTCACTGCTGCATAAAAGAATAAAGAAAAAAGAATGAAAACAAATGAAGAGAGCCTAAGAGACCTCTGGGACAACATTAAATGCAACAACATTCGCAATATAGGGAACCCAGAAAAAGAAGAGAGAGAGAAAAGACCTGAGAAAATATTCAAAGAGATTATAGCTGAAAACTTCCCTGACATGGGAAAGGAAATAGCCACCCAAGTCCAGGAAGCAAAGAGCCCCACCAGGATAAACACAAAGAGAAACACACCGAGACACATAGTAATCATGTTGACAAAAATTAAAGACAGAGGAAAATTATTAAAAGCAACAAGGGAAAAATGACAAATAACATAAAAGGGAACTCCCATAAGGTTAACAGCTGATTTCTCAGCAGAAAATCTACAAGCTAGAAGGGAGTGGCAGGATACATTTAAAGTGATGAAAGGGAAGAAACTACACCCAAGATTATGCTACCCGGAAAGGATCTCATTCAGATTTGATGGAGAAATCAAAATCTTTTCATACAAGCAAAACCTAAGAGAATTCAGCACCACCAAACCAGCTCTACAACAAATGCTAAAGGAACTTCTCTAAGTGAGAAACACAAGAGAAGAAAAAGACCTACAAAAACAAACCCAAAACAATTAAGAAAATGGTCATAGGAACATACATATGGATAATTACCTTAAATGTGAATTGATTAAATGCTCCAACTAAAAAACACAGGCTCACTGAAGGGATACAAAAACAAGATCCTTATATATGCTGTCTACAAGAGACCCACTTCAGACTTAGGGACACATACAGACTGAAAGTGAGGGGATGGAAAAAGATATTCCATGCAAATGGAAATCAGAAGAAAGCTGGAGAAGCAATACTCATACCAGATAAAATATACTTTAAAATAAAGAATGTTACAAGAGACAAGGAAGGACACTACATAATGATCAAGGGATCAATCCAAGAAGAAGATATAACAATTATAAATATATATGCACCCAACATAAGAGCACCTCAACACAGGCTAACAGCTGTAAAAGGGGAAATCATCAGTAACACAATAATAGTAGGTGAATTTAACACCCCACTTACACCAATGGAGAGATCATCCAAAATGAAAATAAATAAGGAAACACAACCTTTAAATGACATATTAGACCAGAAGGACTATATTGATATTTATAGGACATTCCCTCCAAAAACAACAGAATACACTCTCTTCTCAAGTGCTCATGGAACATTCTCCAGGATATATCACATCTTGGTTTACAAATCAAGCCTTGGTAAATTTAAGAAAATTGAAATCGTATCAAAATCTTTTCCGATGAAAACACTATGAGACTAGATATCAATTACAGGAAAATAAACTGTAAAAAATACAAGCACCTGGAGGTTAAACAATATGCAACTAAGTAACCAAGAGATCGCTGAAGAAATCAGAGGAAATAAAAAAATACCTAGAAACAAATGACAATGAAAACATGATGACTCAAAACCTATGGGATGCAGAAAAAGCAGTTCTAAGAGGGAAGTTGAGAGCAATACAATCCTACTTCAAGAAACAAGAAACACTCAAATAAACAATCTAAACTTGCACCTAAAGCAATTAGAGAAGAACAAAAAAAGAAAACCACCAAAATTAGCAGAAGGAAAGAAAACATAAAGATCAGATCAGAAATAAATGAAAAAGAAATGAAGGAAACAATAGCAAAGATCAATAAAACTAAAAGCTGGTTCTCTGAGAAGATAAAATTGATCAACCATTAGCCAGAGTCATCAGGAAAAAAAGGGAAAAGACTCAAATCAACAGAATTAGAAATGAAAAGAAGTAACAACTGACACCGCAGAAATACAGAGAATCATGAGAGACTACTACAAACAACTATATGCCAATAAAAAGGACAACTTGGAAGAAATCTACAAACTCTTAGAAAGGTACAATCTTCCAAGACTGAACCAGGAAGAAATAGAATATATGAACAGACCAATCACAAGCACTGAAATTGAGACTGTGATTAAAAATCTTCCAACACACAAAAGCCCAGGACCAGATGGCTTCACAGGGGAATTGTATCACACATTTAGAGAAGAGCCAACATCTATGTTTCTCAAACTCTTCCAAAACATAGCAGAGGGAGGAACACTCCCAAACTCATTCTATGAGGCCACCATCACCCTGATACCAAAACCAGACAAAGATGTCACAAAAAAAGAAAACTACAGGTCAATATCACTGATGAACATAGATACAAAAATCATCAACAAAATATTAACAAACAGAACACAGCAGCACTTTAAAAGGATGATACACCACGATCAAGTGGGGTTTATCCCAGGAATGCAAGGATTCTACAATATACCCAAATCAATCAATGTGATACATCATGTTAGCGAATTGAAGAATAAAAACCATATGATAATCTCAATAGGTTCAGAAAAAGCTTTTGATAAAATTCAACACCAATTTATGATAAAAACTCTCCAGGAAGTGGGCATGGAGGGAAACTACCTCAACATAATAAAGGTCATATATGACAAACCCACAGCCAACATTGTTCTCAGTGTTGAAAAACTGAAACCATTCCCCTCTAAGATCAGGAAGTAGACAAGGTTGCGCACTCTCACCAGTATTATTCAACATAGTTGTGGAAGTTTTAGCGATAGCAATCAAGAAGAAAAAGAAAAAAAGTAATCCAAATCGGAAAAGAAGAAGTAAAACTGTCACTGTTTGCAGATGACATGATACTATACATACAGAATCCTAAAGATTCTACCAGAAAACTACTAGAGCTAATCAATGAATTTGGTAAAGTAGCAGGATACAAAATAATGTACAGAAATCTCTTACATTCCCTTACACTAATGTTGGAAAATTTGAAAGAGAAATTAAGGAAACCCTCCCATTTAACATTGCAGAAAAAGAATTAAATACCTAGGAATAAACCTACCTAAGGAGACAAAAAAACCTGTATGCAGAAAACTATAAGACAATGATGAAAGAAATGAAAGATGATACCAACAGACAGAGAGATATACCTAGTTCTTGCATTGGAAGAATCAATATTGTGAAAATGACTATACTACTCAAAGCAATCTACAGATGCAATGCAATCCCTATCAAATTACCAATGGCATTTTTTATGGAACTAGAACCAAAAATCTTAAAATTTGTATGGAGACAAAAAAGACCCTGAATAGCCAAAGCAGTCTTGAGGGAAAAAAACGGAGCTGGAGGAATCAGGCTCCTGGACTTCAGACTATACTACAAAGCTACAGTAATCAAGACAATATGGTACTGGCACTAAAACAGAAATAGATCAATGGAACAGGATAGAAAGCCCAGAGATAAACCCATGCACATATAGTCACCTTATATTTGATAAAGGAGGCAATAATGCACAATGGAGAAAAGACAGCCTCTTCAATAAATGGTGCTGGGAAAACTGGACAGCTACATGTAAAATAATGAAATTAAGACATTTCCTAACACCATACACAAAAATAAACTCAAAATGGATTAAAGACCTAAACATAAGGCCAGACACTGCAAAACTCTTAGAGGAAAACATAGGCAGAACACTCTATGACATAAATCACAGCAAGATCCTTTTTGACCCACCTCCTAGAAAAATGGAAATAAAAACAAAAATAAACAAATGGGACCTACTGAAACTTTAAAGCTTTTGCACAACCAAGGAAACTATAAGCAAGACAAAAAGACAACCCTCATAATGGAAGAAAATATTTGCAAACGAAGCAACTGACAAAGATTAATCACAAAATATACAAGCAGCTTAATATCAAAAAACAAAACAACACAATCCAAGAATGGGCAGAAGTCCTAAATAGACATTTCTCCAAAGAAGATATACAGATTGCCAACCAACACATGAAAGGATGCTCAACATCACTAGTCATTAGAGGAATGCAAATCAAAACCACAATGAGGTAGCACCTCACACTGGTCAGAATGGCCATCATCAAAAAATATCCAGAAACAATAAATGCTGGAGAGATTGTGGAGAACAGGGAACCTTCTTGCACTGTTAGTCGGAATGTAAATTTATACAGTCACTATGGAGAACAGTATGGAGGTTCCTTAAAAAACTAAAAATAGAACTACCATATGACCCAGCAATCCCACTACTAGGCATATACCCTGAGAAAACCATAATTCAAAAAGAGACATATACCAAAATGTTCATTGCAGCTCTATTTACAATAGCCAGGACATGGAAGCCACCTAAGTGTCCATCAGCAGTTGAATGGTGGGGCTTCCCTGATGGCACAGTGGTTGAGAGTCCGCCTGCTGATGCAGGGGACATGGGTTTGTGCCCTGGTCCGGGAAGATCCCACATGCCCCGGAGTGGCTGGGCCTGTGAGCCATGCCACTGAGCCTGTGCGTCCAGAGCCTATGCTTTGCAATGGGAGAGGCCACAACAGTGAGAGGCCTGTGTACCACAAAAAAACAAAGCAAAACAAAACAAACAAACAAACAATAATACCAAAAAAACAGTTGAATGGATAAAGAAGATGTGGCACATACATACAATAGAATATTACTCAGCCATGGAAAGGAATGAAATTGAGTTATTTGTAGTGAGCTGGATGGACCTATAGTCTGTCATACATAGTGAAGTAAGTCAGCAAGAGAAAAACAAATATGGTATGGTAACACATATACATGGAATTTAAAAAAATGGTTCTGATGAAACTGGGGACAGGACAGGAATAAAGACACAGATGTAGAGAATGGACTTGAGGACACGGGGAAGGGAAGAGTAAGCTGGGCTGAAGTGAAAGAGTAGTGTTGACATATATACACTACCAAATGTAAAATAGATAGCTAGTGGGAAGCAGTTGCATAGCACAGGGAGATCAGCTAGGTGCTTTGTGACCACCTATAGTGGTGGGATAGGGAGGGTGGGAGGGAGGCGCAAGATGGATGGGATATGGGGATATATGTATACATATAGCTGATTCACTTTGTTTTACAGAAGAAACTAACACAACATTGTAAAGCAATTATATCCCAATAAAGATGCTTAAAAAAAGAAGAAGAAATAGGGACATTACAATGGATTCTGCAGATATTACAGAAAACAACAAAATAAAATTATAAAACATGACAAAAAAAATAAATATCATATCAATGAGGAAAAGACCAGTTGGTTAGAAATGGGCAGAAGGCTTAAGACATACTCCACAAATCGAAATGATCAATAAGTATAAGAAGAGGGGTTCTGATCTTTTTAGTAAGAAAAGAAATTCAAATTCAAACCACAGTAACGTACTATTACATACATAAGTCAGTTGGCAAAAAAAATTTTTTTTGCTTTTATTTATTTATTATTTTTTTAAATGAGGTATCCTAGTATTTTCTTTTAATTTTCTTTTATTTTTGGCCACGTTGGGTCTTCGTTGCTGCACGTGGGCTTTCTCTAGTTGCGGCAAGCAGGGGCTACTCTTTGTTGCAGCACGCAGGCTTCTCATTGTGGTGGCTTCTCTTGTTGCGGAGCACGGGCTCTAGGCACACAGGCTTCAGTGGTTGTGGCATGCAGGCTCAGTAGTTGTGGCTTGCGGGCCCTGGAGCACAGGCTCAGTAGTTGTGGCACACAGGCTTAGTTGCTCCTCGGCATATGGGATATTCCCGGACCAGGGCTTGAACCTGTGTCCCCTGCATTGGCAGGTGGATTCTTAACCACTGCGCCACCAGGGAAGTCCTCCATGATTATATTTATTTATTTATTTATTTATTTATTTATTTATTTATTTTGATTAGTTTCTGCTTTATAACAAAGTGAATCAGTCATACATATACATCTGTTCCCATATCCCTTCCCTCTTGCGTCTCCCTCCCTCCCACCCTCCCTATCCCACCCCTCCAGCCAGTCACAAAGCACCGAGCTGATCTCCCTGTGCTATGCGGCTGCTTCCCACTATCTATCTACCTTACGTTTGGTAGTGTATATATGTCCATGCCTCTCTTTCGCTTTGTCACAGCTTAACCTTCCCCCTCCCCATATCCTCAAGTCCATTCTCAAGTAGGTCTGTGTCTTATTCCCGTTTTACCCCTAGGTTCTTCATGACATTTTTTTTTCTTAAATTCCATATATATGTGTTAGCATACGGTATTTGTCTTTCTCTTTCTGACTTACTTCACTCTGTATGACAGACTCTAGGTCTATCCACCTCATTACAAATAGCTCAGTTTCATTTCTTTTTATGGCTGAGTAATATTCCATTGTATATATGTACCACGTCTTCTTTATCCATTCATCCGATGATGGACACTTAGGTTGTTTCCATCTCCGGGCTATTGTGAATAGAGCTGCAATGAACATTTTGGTACATGTCTCTTTTTGAATTATGGTTTTCTCAGGGTATATGCCTAGTAGTGGGATTGCTGGGTCATATGGCACTTCTATTTGTAGTTTTTTAAGGAACCTCCATACTGTTCTCCATAGTGGCTGTACCAATTGACATTCCCACCAGCAGTGCAAGAGTGTTCCCTTTTCTCCACACCCTCTCCAGCATTTATTGTTTCTAGATTTCTTGATGATGGCCATTCTGACTGGTGTGAGATGATATCTCATTGTAGTTTGGATTTGCATTTCTCTAATGATTAATGATGTTGAGCATTCTTTCATGTGTTTTGGCAAAAATTTTGTAATCTGAAAATACCATGTATTTTTGAGAAAGTGTATCAGTTGGGACTCTTACAGTGCTTCTGAGCATGCAAACTAGGACCATGGCTTTGGAGGGTAGCGTAGCGTTATATATCAAAGTTAAGGATGCCTATGTGCTATGCCCAGCACTTCCTCTATCAGAGTGGATCTCAGGGAAGCTTCTGCATATGTACAAGAACGATACAGTGCTGTATGCTTCAAATAACCCTAGCCCGGAAACAAGGCAAGAGTCCCAAATGTCTACTGTGAATGAAAAATAAATAAATGAATTATGGTATATCCATGTAATGGAATATTATACATCAAGGGAAATGAATAAAATGCAGCTAAGCACAATAACAAAGATGGATATCAGCATTCAGAGAGGAAAGCAAGGTGCAAAATAGCACTGCCATCCTTGCAAGTCACATAAAGTTCCCCAAACAGGCAGAACTGGATAAAGGTATAGGGATGCATACATCATTAGTAAAATTATAAGTAAGGGGACTGGGAAGTATTTATCACAAAATCAGGTTAATGGTGATTTGCAGAAGGAGGTAGAGCATCATGATTATGGAGACCACATAAAAGGTGTTCGGGGTGCTGTCAATGAGGTGGGTGCAGACATCCTGGGCATCTCTTGGGTATATATCCACACCCAGAAGGGGGAGTAGGGTTGGATATGGTGTGAGGGCAGGAAGGTAGAAACTGTGTTGTAGAACAGGGGTCCCCAACCCCCGCTACCGGTCAGTGGCCTGTTAGGAAACGGGCCTCACAGCAGGACGCTAGTGAGCGAAGCTTCATCTGCTGCTCCCCATCGTTCCCCATTGCTCGCATTACCACCTGAAACATCCCCCCTGACCTCCATGGAAAAATTGTCTTCCACAAAACCGGTCCCTGGTGCCACAAAAGTTGGGGAAGCAGGCATAGCACAGCCCAAAGGCAAGAGAGTACAGAGTTGAGTGGTGACTACTCTAAATGGATCAGTCCTGTTACATAGTCCTAACTCATGTTACAATATCTCACCTTCAAAATCTTAAATGAAATACTCATTTTTTAGTCTTTAATTTCTTTTTATAAATAGACACATCAAATAACACAAAATAAATATATCACTGTTTTGCATCTGCTGATCAGAAAATAGTTACTGCTAACAGCATATAATTAGTAAATAGCTCATTATTAGCATATACTGATTTCTATTTGACTTAAAAAGATGTTACTTTACATTAGTGTTTGTCATTTATTCCTTTCAAGATAATGATTTATACTTCCTTTCACTATTCTAGTAGTAATCTTTTTATCCATTTAAACATGGCAAAAAAAAATTACATTCCAGAGTAAACATATAAACTGCTAGTATGCATACTTTGATAACACTCCAACAATAAACTAAAAGGAAAAAATTACCTGTGAATATGCTGATTGAGTAAATTTTGTGTAAACATAATTTCAAACTCAAAGAAAGGAATTAGAAAATAATTTTTAGAAATTATTTAAATTTTGTTCCAAATATATTAATTTCATTGCTTTAGAAGTTGTTAAAGTAATAATTGATTATCTCCACATAATCAACAGAACAGTGGCTGTGAACTTCTTGTTTCTATCATAGGACTGATTTAATTCCATTTTTAATGCATGATCAGAGCAAACATCTGCTAATGCCCCCTTTTTTCTTACTCCTACAATATTCAGCACAACCAAACCCTCGACTGAAAATATTTTTGAATGACTTTTAACCTCTATAAATAATTGTTACCATTTTTGCCACATTGTTCTAGATAGTAACAAATCTTTTGATTGATGAATTATCGAGCAAGAAAATGATCCCATTAAAAAAAAATCTGATCTTTACCATTCTAGGGGATGAAAAACTTTACCGTGACCCTATTGGGGTTCCTGGTTGGGTCTAAAAGTTAAACTGACAAAGACGGATTAGTGGGAGAAAAGCATACAATTTATCTAATGTAAGTTTTACATAACATGGGAGCCTTCATAAGGAAATGAAGATCTGAGGAAACAGTTAAACCTGAGCATTCTTATACCAGGTTTGATGAAGAGTGAAAAGTCGTGGAAAAATGTGATGAGACAAAAGGGTAAGAACTAATGGCAGTGAGATGGGGGAGTTAGCAAGGCTGTTTGTTAGGACGCCTCTCAGACAAGGGTGCTCCCTGCCTCAGAGTACAGGAAAGGTGCCTCTCATGTGAGGGTCTGATGACGTGCTTCCGGGGACAAGTGGGTGGGAGGTCATCGGGTCCTTCCAGAATCTACCATTTCTCAAATTCCTTCAGCTTAAAATATTCAACATGTCAAGGTGCCATATTTTGGAGTTGTGTGTCCTGAACCCCCATCACCATAAACGTAACTCAGTGAGAAAGCAAGAAATAAAACTGCTCCATGAATGTTGGTTGATTTCATGGAGAAATTTGAAAAATGTCATTTCCATGATCATTAATTATGGGCAGTTAAAAATTAAACATTCACTTTACATTTTGATGATTTATTCAGTAAAAACTGAGAGTGAAACTCATGGGTATCCAGGGGGTTTTTATGGGTTGTGGAGGGTTTAATATACTTGAACATCAACTCAGCGTTATTAGAGTTAAGTGGAGAAGTGAAATGTACATATACATACGCCATTTGAGAGAAGCTGTGATTGCTTCAATGGCACATGAAGTTGCTTTGTCTAAGTTCACTAACTGAGCCCTTACTTCTAAATCTAATGGATCCTCTCAGATGTTATCTCACTGAGCTCCTTTCCTCCCCTCCACCCTCTCCTTCCCCCCAACCCCCCACCCCACCCCACCCCATCACTCCCTCTCTCCCTCCGCCCTTGGCCCTGTCCTAATACCCTGACAGCTTCTTCCTCCATCCCTCTCTCAATACTGCTTCCGTTCAGATACCAGTCATTCCCCACCAGCACTGGGACAGGTTTTAACTTGAATCCCCACTTAGTCCTGCCTCCAAAAATTGTTCTCCATGCTGCTTTCAGATGAATTTTGCTAAAATACACACGGTGACTTGTCTCTTCTGCACTTGGCTGTCTCTAGTGACCCTGCCACTGCAGCAAAGTGAAAGCCATAAAAATCCCTGTCCTCTCCCTTGCAGCCTCGTCTTCTGCACACTTTGCTCACACTTTGCTCCAAGGGACTAAACTCACTGTGGCAGCTGTCAGTTACCAACTCACAATGTTCCATCGTGTGACACCCTCACAAATACTCTGCGATCTACTATTACGATCTGGGCATTTCAGGCGACATTCAGAAGGGCTCAGTAACTTGTCCAAAATCACATGCCTGCCCTAGTGGGGTGGAAGCACAATTCTAACCCAGGGATCACACCCCAAGGCTGTGAACTTTCCCCTTTGCCTTGCTGTCTTTTCTGGCAATTTCCTGAAAGGATTTGTGCCTCTCTGTGCTTTTGCACAGAGTTCCTTCCTCTCCTTTTTCAGCAGTAACCTCATCCCTCCCACATTGGGCCCACGTATGACCCTAAGTTCCTCCCCTCTCTGCAGTCAGCTCCATCTACCGAGCACACTCAATGACCCATTATTGGCTCAGGTCCTTCTGCAACTTTAATATTTGTGTCCTCAGTGCTGGTGACAATCCTAACATAGAAACCATGCTCGGAAAGTATCTGCTCAAGTAAGAAATGAACAAGTATGAAGGACCCTGAGGCCTTTGGGAGGTCGCTGCAGGCCAGATGCCAGAGAGTGACAGAGAATGCTGAGACCCAGCCTAGCTTTCCACCTCGGGACAACCAAGCCAAGGAGCAAGGGTGTTTACTGTCCTTTGAGGTCTCAACAGACTGAATTTTACAACCATCAGCAACAACCCCTAGACTTAGCATCAAGCATATTGCATGTTTGCATTCATAAAAAAGTACTGCCAAGAACAATATTGTAATGTAGGCATAGCTAAGCAAGAATTGTCTAAAAATATCTTTCCAACCCTTCCTCTTGGACAGCTGAAAAATTTTTACCCAATTAAATTCCCTGCACTTATTAAGGAATTTTCTATTCCTGTGATCTCTATTGTGTCATTTAAATTTTTTTTTTTTTTTTTTTTTTTTTTTTTTGCGGTACGAGGGCCTCTCACTGCTGTGGCCTCTCCCGTTGTGGAGCACAGGCTCCCGATGCGGAAGCCCAGCATCCATGGCTCACAGGCCCAGCTGCTCCGCGGCATGTGGGATCTTCCCGGACCGGGGCACGAACCCGTGTCCCCTGCATCGGCAGGCAGACTCTCAACCACTGCGCCACCAGGGAAGCCCCAATGTGTCATTTAAATTTTGATTTAGATTTTAATTAATGATCTATAATTATTAAGAGCTCAAAATAGTATTATGAATTCACAAGAATTACTGTCCTGTTTGAGGTGCTCAGAGTTTAAAGCAAGGTGGGCAATTTCCTTTACAGCGGCCTGCCCTGCCCAGGCCACTATGTCAGCGGCCATTTGTTAAGTCAGCCCAAAGGCAGTCAGACCTGAGTGTGTCCTAATGTGATGCTGGGACCTCCTGCCTGGTAATGGTGTTTGGACCTCAGTCATTCCCTAGAAATTCCAGTTATACTACAGACAGCTCATCAGTGAATTGCTTTTCAAATAGACCATGGTTTCCTTGAGGACAGAGGTAGGGGAGTGTGTGATGTGTGGTTAGCTCTGTGCCTGCAGCACAGTGCCATGCTCAATGGTCTAATAATGTTTGTCCAATGAATACAGTGAATGAGTCAACATAATAGTGGTCATGGGGCCACCAACATCCCCAGATGACACAAAACTGGCAGCACTTGATTCAGATAAGGAAACTGAAGTCACTTTTAGTTGGCCTGTGAACAATTTCCACATATATATATATATTTTTTTAAAGTATATATATATTTATAAGTATATATCTATACATTTATAGTGGAAATATCAAAAACAGCATTCAAAACTACATGGCTATCAAGACATGGAAACAACCTAAATGTCCATCAACAGATGAATGGACAAAGAAGAGGTAGAATATATATATATATAGATAGATAGATAGATACATGGAATATTACTCAGCCATAAAAAAGAACAAAATACTGCCATTTGCAGCAAAATGGATGGACTTAGATATTATCATACTAAGTGAAGTAAGTCAGACAGAGAAAGACATATACCATATGATATCACTTATATGTGGAATCTCATATATGACACAAATGAACTTATCTATGAAACATCAACAGAGTCACAGACATAAAGAACAGACTTGTGGTTGCCAAGGGGGAGGAAGAATGAGGGAAGGGTGGCTTGGGAGTTTGGGATTAGCAGATGCAAACTATTATAATGGATAAACTACAAGGTCCTAATGTATAGCACAGGGAACTATATTCAATATCCTATAATAAACCATACTGGAAAGGATATGAAAATCACTTTGCTGTACACCAGAAACTAACACACCAGTAAATCAACTATACTTCAATAAAATAATTTAAAAAAACACATACATGGCTACCTTTTGCCTTTTTCTTCCCCCACCTACCCACGCAGCAAAGAATTGAGGTTTGCCTTCTCTGCAGGGTGGCATAAAGCAGTCCTGCATGCAAGTTCAAGAGGTTTGCCTGTCCCCTAATTTTTGAAAAATACCTCAGCTTTTCTCAACAGGCAATAAAACTCTGTAATAAGTAGTCTTTATATCATGTAGTTTTAATTTCATAATTACTATTATAACAGTAGTCCCTTAAGATTAGGGTTTCCAAAAGCTGGTGAAATATATTAATAGGCTCTTAACATCTAAAGAAAAAGTTAAAATGATCATGGGAGCACTTCTTTGGAGAGACCAGGCGAAGCAAGGCGTGGTGTCCATCCGCAAAGGGATGTGATCCAGGACCCCAGAGCCCCTGGTCAGCAAAGCTCTTTAATATCTTGTTGTCTAAATGCAAATTTATGATATTTTGTTCCCTTAGTAATACAAGTTCCTTTTGAAATCAGTTACTAGAGTATTTTAATAAAATATATTTTAACTGAATCTGTGTGACCAGTTGTGGCGGGCCATCTCCGTGAGAATAAAACTGCAGCCGTGTTTAGCTGCTAATAATTTGTGTTAGAAGGGCCATTTCTGCTGAAAGAAAGGTTTCCTGCAGCAAATAGGAAACGGTTGCATGAGCGAGCAGAAGTAGCACTTACGCTGTCCCTGTACCACACTGTCCTCTGCTCCCAGGATTAGAGCCGTCCAAAGAAGGCATGTTCCAGGGACACCCAGCTCTATCCTCCATGCATACTATTAAGATCAATGAAATGCAAACGACCTGCCCCAATGTCATGAGACATGATGGAAACTGACCAGGAGCGGGGATCTCAGACAAGAAGGTGAGACCATGGAGCAAGATATTCTCCTGTTTCGAACCCGAATAGAAACAGTGGGAAAGTGCTAGGTTAAAAGTGCTGAAACGTGGTGATTGGGTCCAGGAGGAGAATGGTAAGTGAGGGCAGGCAGCTCCCTCCTCCTCCTGCTCATGGCAGCGCTGCCAGTGGAGACACAATGGAACCTACACCCTGCCTCTGCCCCCAGGGAGGGCCTCGACCCACTGATGTTCAAAGGGGTCCCTGCTGGTTGACAATTCAGAAGCCAAGTCCTGATGTTGCTGACAAGCCTTCCAGGTCCTGACCGCAGTGTAATCTCAGCTGTGCCAGCAGAGGTGGCTGACAAACCCTCACGCAAGTCAGGAGTTCGCTGCCAAGTAAAGTTTCCAGGGGCCATGGGAGCAGGTTCCTAAAGTTCAGTTCCTCTGATGCTCAAGTAAAGATGCTGTCTCCGGGTTTCCCTGGTGGCGCAGTGGTTGAGAGTCCGCCTGCCGATGCAGGGGACACAGGTTCGTGCCCTCATCTGGGAAGATCCCACATGCCGTGGAACGGCTGGGCCCGTGAGCCGTGGCCGCTGAGCCTGCGCGTCCAGAGCCTGTGCTCCGCAATGGGACAGGCCACAACAGTGAGAGGCCCGCGTACCGGGAAAAAAAAAAAAAGATTCTGTCTCCTCAGCTCGCCCACACCCAAGAGGCCCAGCCCCTCACTGGACTCTTGGGGTACACACACTCAAGGGCCTGGCCAGCTGTGTGGAAATGGTATGTGCAAGAGCAGCCAGCCTGGCCAAGGCAGCAGGTCATTTTGTGTGAAGGACAGCTGCACCCCTGGAGAAACATCCCGCACTCTGAGCTTCAGGCTCGGTGGGCACCAGGATGCACAGAGGCCCCTAAACACTTCGGCTGCTCACTGACGCCTCAGCTAAGCTGAGCCTGGTGGTAGCCACTGGACCGTGGTGGCCACTGGACCGTGGCGGCTGTGTGGCCCCAGCACCAGCTCTGCAGATCCCAAAGTGGACCTGGTCATTCTGTCCAGTGGGCAGGACTCAAGGCCGTCCTCATAGCTGTGGCCAGCACTCCCTGGAGGAAGCTTGTTTTATCTTTACTGACCCTTGGGCTGTTGTCAGTGGCCTCATGGTTTGGGCAGCTGCTGGGAAAACTATAGTTGCACATTAAAGACATGCTCTGTGTGGGCCTTGAACTGTGGGAATGAATTGTGGCTGCTGGTTGGGCCACCTGGGTCACTCCTATCAATGATACAGGTCCTTTTCCCAATGAGACCAATTGGACCCAAGCTTTGGTCAAGGCTGCTCCACTCAGGCTGCCACTGTCACAGGCTGGTCACCAGTACAGTATGATGCAGAGGCCGCCACGGCAGTCACGCTGGGGACTCCGGCCAAGAGCTGGTCCTTTGGTCTTGTGATTCAGGCCCACTCCTGAGGCACTGGCTTTGTTGCATAGTTGACCCTTCTCTGGGGCTATCAGTGGTGTCCTGCTACTGTTGATGGACTTTCAGATGATGGCAGTGGGTCTCAACTGGGAGTGATTTCATCCCTCAGGGGACCTTGGCACTGTCAGGAGCCATTTTTGGTTGTTGCAACTTAAGGAGATCGGTGGGCAGAGGCAAAAATGCAGATAAACCCCCTACAACACACAGGTAGTGCCCATCCCAGCCGCCACCCTCCCCCCCCAAATAATTATCTGGCCCCAGATGGCAGCAGTACTAAGACGGAGAAACTGGTTAACAGTGTTGTTCAGCCAACCCTCACTGCGGGCCTTGAAGCTGAGCTGAGTTGTCCTTCCAGCTTCCTGGATCTTTTCCAGTCTGACAATGGTGCACCTTTTGTCATAAAGGCCACCCTGCAATGGGCCAATGGTCAATGTGTTTAACAGCCATTCCACACCCCTGATCATCCACTCGCACCTGGAATGGAGGAGCCCAGAGTGGCTTCCTGAGCCGAGCTCCCTCACCTCCTCCAGCGCGACACACTTAAGTGAGGCAGATTGGTCACTGGGTGCAGCTATCCCCAGGAAGGGATCATTTCCTCTCAGTGACTTCCTCGGTAAGGATCAGAATAAAACAAGTAGAATTTACCTGTTATGTGAAGTTATACTGAGATATTTTGTAATGTGAGGATTCTGTTCTGATCTTTCCAGGTCTGGTCAAGGTGGGTATGACTGGAGAAAAGATAAACAGGAAGTGGGATGGGACCTGCCAAGGTTGGAGAGCAAGGGCCCTGGCATGTCCAGAGAGGACACCTTAGACCCTCAGAGGTACGGGGTGGGGTGGTGGTGGAGTAATGCTCTCTTTGTCCCCTAGATCAGCAGCAAGGGCTGAGTCAAAGAGCAGCTGCAGCTGACAGTCTGACTGGCTGCAGGCTCTGTCATCCTGTCCATGGACTATGGAAGCTTGTAAATTCTGTGGCCATGGCCTATCCTGATCCTGCTATGTCTGATGCCACCATCCACAGCTCCCAGCTGTGAACACATGCAGACTCACAGACCCAACGACCCTGCTTCAATCCAACTGAATGTGCACCTGCTTTTCCGGATGTCCAGGTGGACGTGGGAGATGCCCTGTGTGGCAATGAGGCTGCAGCTACTCACAACACTGCCCCCTTGACTTAACCAAATCAATGCAAAGGGTGCCAACAAATCCCAAACTGGAAGGACTGTGCCCCTTTGACTTGTATGTGAGCCATGGAATGTTGTCTCATTGGAAACTGGGGCTTTTTTGTGACCCATCTATTGCTCTTGTAATTATTGACAATGACACCGAAGATCAGAATGTCAATTTAGTGGGCTGTAATAGATAATAGTCTGACCTTAGTCTACATCCTGGCTATCTCAAAAACTCTATGTCTCTGGGACTTGTTGGAAATTGACTGAATCTATGACTTTGGGGCAGGGGGCATAATTGAGACTGGCCTCATCCTGCTACTTGGATACTGTTGATAGTAGCCTTAATTAAATACTGTACGGGACATGTCAAACGGCTTTGGCCCTTGCATCAGCTGGCCACATTAATCAGAACAGCTGGCAGAATGGCATACTCTTGAAAATTTGAGTTTGGGAAAGAACATTTTGGGACCAGCATTGGAATGATCAGAACACTCTCCTTACTTCCCTCTAAACACACAGGCACAAATTCTCACCGGGAACTTATATTTCAAGTTCAAAAAAGCTTTCAAGAACCTGAAAAATAAAGTAACCATCTTGCTGTATGATAGTTTGGGGCACAAACTCTGTGAGAATCATTCTCAAATGACAGCACATGGGTTCTCCTTCTACTTAAGCAGCCGGACGGGACTTGCCACCGAATTGTCAATGGAAATCGTTCCATTTTGGAAGTTTTGTATTTGTAGCACAATGAAACCTTTCGTGAAGTTGACTCTGATAAATATATGATGTTTATATTGCCATCAGCAGAATTACCCTCAATGGAACCCTCCAACCTATTAGAATGTGACAGGAGGGGGAACTCGAGAAGGAGGGGGGAAAGGGGGGGAAATCCCATTACCATTGAAGAAAGGAGTCAGGGCTGCAGTTTGGAGATGGAGACTGTAAGGACTCTGTAGAATTGGGCATCCTTTTTAACTTTTTAAAAGTTTGTTTTGTTATTTTATTTTCCTCTCCCTGATTCACTTTTGGGCTTAGCACTACATGGTTCGAGTAAAAATGTGTTTGTTTTCAGAGAAGAAAGAAAGCAGGAGTGGGGAAATTGTATTCCAACTGGGCTCCTTGAACAAGGAACCATTCTCTAGGAATAGAGTGGGTAGTCACAGGTGCAGAGAAGAGGAAAGCAAGTTAAACTGTGCTCTGCAGTGAGCAGGAAAGGGTGGTTGGGGACTGAGCTTGGCCAGAGAAGATGTTTGCTGGAAAGCTGCTGGAAATTTGCAACATAAACTAGAGGAGAGGGTACCCCCTGTATATAAACGCTACTTAGTTCCCACTAGGTCAGCTAGTGGAGACTTATGAAATCCCCTTCCGGGTATCTACAAAGAAGTCATTTGCTCTCTCCCCGGAAGGGCAGGTCTTTCCCGAGTCTCTTAGGGATGTCTTCAGTTTTAATAGGGCATTAATTTATTTCACTTTGTTAATTGGGTTTGTGGCTGGCCCCTGGGATACCAATTAGCTTGATTTTATAGTTAGAAAACAACAGGACCATTAAGATAGGAGCCTCATGGTTTGCCAGACACATTTCATATTTTAATTGTAATCTACTATATTCATTGTTTCATGAAAGATGTTAGTCAAACCATCCTTTTGTCCAGACCACACATGAGGCTCTGCAATACCCATTATTCCAACTCAAACACCTGTGCATCTGCAAGTCTTTTTCAGCACATGACACTTACCAAATGTCATGCAAAAAACATAATTAATATATGAAGCTGTAACCTCTAGTGTACTTGGAGAATTAAATGTCCATCCGTAACTATTTGCTAATGTTGAACTAATAAAAATGAAGAAAAGACAGTTTGACTGGGAAATCCATATTAACTATTGAGTAGAGGGGAAAAGGTAGTTTACTGCACATAGAGAAACATCAGGATTTTATTTCTCCTAAAGAAAGCATTATGTCTATTATATTTGTTAATTACATCTAGGTTTTTTAAAGATTGGGAAAAATGTTAACGTGTTATTTATTTTATTTTTTTGCGGTACGCAGGCCTCTCAGTGTTGCGGCCTCTCCTGTTGTGGAGCACAGGCTCCAGACGTGCAGGCTCAGCGGCCATGACTCACGGGCCCAGCCGCTCCGCGGCATGTGGGATCCTCCCAGACCGGGGCACGAACCCGTGTCCCCTGCATTGGCAGGCGGACTCTCAACCACTGCGCCACCAGGGAAGCCCAACATGTTATTTTTTAAAGATTCTATTAGAATGAGTTTTTAACATTTTCCTGAAAAGGAAGTCTATTATAAATGTGTGAAGCTGTTTTTAGGGACCTTTTTGGAGCTAAGTAAGATCTTAACTCACAGAATAATTTTCAAGTGGAAACTTGGCCTGGACATGGGAAGGATGTGAATTCATTGAGTTAAATCTGTGGGTTGTCCCAGAGGGTCAGTGGTGAGCTGGAGTCTCCCCCTCTCATAGGACAAGACTTTGGTCTAAGAGGTTTGGTGATTTAATGAATATTTCTGACACTTTGGGCAGTAATGACTTTTACTGATTTCTCTAAATTCCATGCAACCCTTCATTATCAGATGATTTAACAAGGCCCAGAACTTAAATCACATCTTTGCTATGAGCAAGAATCCTGAGTATAAGTCAACAAACATGCTCAGGTTTCTGTAAGTTAAATGTCATCAGTAGAAGGAGGCCTGGAGCACCAGGTTGTAGAGAGAGATACAGGTACAGACATTCCAAGACATATTATTATTATTATTAAATTATTATTATTATCTGTACTCTGTGATTATCTAGTACAGAACTTTGCACATGTGGAACTCAGGAAGAGTTTTTGAACTGACTGATTTAATGAATTAGCTGAATGACCTTGTAAAAGTAGTTTGCCTTCTCTGGATCTATTTCGCATGTGACAAATGACTTTTTTAAAGTTCTTTACAAAAATAATTTGGAAATAGGAATCAGAAGATCTGAGTTCAAATTCTGGGCATGTCATTCACTTGCTTTCTGCTCATGGACTAGTTACTTAATCAACTTACTTCTCCGAAATAAAGTCAACAGTACCCTCCTTCCATTATTGAGAGAATTAAATAAACTGTACCACCCCAGTGCCTACAAGATGTTTGGCATGTAGTGCAAGTTTCATAGGCACTCGTCCACTCCCTTTAAGCTGTAATATTCTTTAATTCAATTCCACTTAGGAACTTGAACTCAGAGGAAAACAAATAGTTTTAAATTATTAGCCCCTTTCTGTCTGTAAGAACCACATGACATATTCAAAGACACAGAAATACATTTTCTCATTTGGAAGACTGAATGGAGAAAGGACATTTCATTTCCCTTTCCTTTCTGAGAACTCATTTGTCTTTCAGTTACAAATTTCTACTTGTCGGTGATTGCTCTCATATAGCACATGGGATATGTGGGTCCTTGTAAATTGCCATGCCATGGCTTCAACTGGTTGTTTCCATTTCTACAGGGTTTAATGATTCAATAAAGTCATCTCATACTCACACTCCAATGTTCTTCTCACAACTGCGCTATGAGGTGGGTGGAATTGTATGCTTCTTTTTTTGAAATGAAGACATTAAAGTATAGGAAGCCAAAGAGATTTCCCTAAATTCATCTGATAAAAATGGACAGGGAAAGAACAATCCGTATTGCTCAATGAGCCCATGAACTCACTCCTAGATGAAAAAGGGAAAAATAGTTTGCAGTTTTATAATAATTAGTCTTCTCAATATCACCATGCAAATGTTTAATATTAGGTGGTCTTTTCAAATAACTGGACCTTGTTTTTCATATATATGTGAATGTGTATAAATATACATGTGTATGTATATCTAGGTCTATGTCAATATGACTGACAAAATATTATGATGCATACTTAATTATTTAAATAGTCCTCTTCAAAAATAACAAGTTCAGGTAGATGGGGTAAGAATAGGGTTACCATTACTGAGATGCAGCAGTGTACATTGGAAAAGAAATCATATTTAACTCTACCTTTACTTTTTATGGGTAGTATGTAATATACTTAACCACTCTGAAACTCAGTTTTCTCATTTGCAAAATAGGGTTAATAATGCTAAAAGGATCAAAGGAGGTATGTGTCTAACTAAATTTGAGTGTATAGTATATGCTTAATCGAATGCCAGCCCTTCCTTCCCCAATTTTAACTTTTTAAATGATAAAGTGTGGCACACTTATAATAAACTTATAATAAAGTGCAAAGACATAAAGGAAAAGTTTGATAAACTATTACAAAATGAGTCACTAAGGTTAAGAAGAGCACGGAAAGCCTCTCTTGTGCCCTCTTGGAGGTTTAAGCCCTTCACTTCTCCCCAAAGGTGAATTCTATCCTGAATTTCAGAGTTAAGTTTTTCCTATTTTTGAACTTTATAGAACAGAAATGATACAGTATGCATTATTTTGTGTCTTGCTTCTTTCACTCAATAATAGTATGCTTCTGATACCACCCATGCTGTATGCTGCTACATTTCATTAATTTCATTGCTGTGTATTCTCCTATATGTATGTTCCACCATTTATTGATCTGATCTCATGTAGAAGGACGTATGGGCTGTTGATGGCTTGGGGCTGTCATGACTATGCTGCCATAATTGTCCCAAGTACTTGTCTGTCTCTGTACACAGGCACACTCCTGTAGGGCTAGTGTTACTTAGTTACAGGATATGCATATTTCCAACCAGAGCAGGTAATAAACAAAACTGTTTACCCAGTTTTGCAGGATACATCCTCACCAGCTGCATACAAGAATTCCCTTGTTTCACCTCCTAACCAACACTTGCTAAGGTCAGTCTTGTAAACCTTAGCTATTACGGTAGGCTGGTGGTGGTACCACATGGTGATTTTGATTTGCATTTCCTGGTAATGAAGGAGGGTGAACACCCTCTCACATGTTTATGGACTGAATGTTTCTGTCCTCCTAAAATTTGTGTGTGGGTTCATTTGGGAGTTAATTAGGTTTAGATGAGGTGGCGAGGGTAGAGCCCCATGATTGGATTATAGCGCCCTCATAAGCAGAGGAAGAGACCAGAGCGTGTGCTCTCTCTGTCATGTGAGGGCATGGCAAGAAGGTGGCTGTCTCTAAGCAAGTAAGAGGGCTCTCACCATACTCTGAATCTGCTGGCATCTTGATCTTGGACTTCTGAGATTTAAGCCATCCAGGCTCTGGTGTATTGGGATAACAGCTTGAGCAGACGAACAGACTTGGATATCCTCTTACAAAGTGCCAGTCCAAGATTTTTGTTCATTTTTCTATTGGGTTGTGTTTTTCTTAACGACTTCTTTGTGCATACTGGATACAAGACTTTTCTGTTTGCTTATATGTTTTGCTAATATATTCTGCCATTCTGTGTCTGAAACCCCAAACACAGTAAGTTAAGCCTTTTAACACTCTTAACACTATCTTTTGTTGAACTGAACTTCATATTTTAATAAAATCCAACTTATCAATGTTTTTGTTTATGGTTAGTGTTTTTTGTGATTTAAAACATTTTACACCCTGATGCCATAAAGATATTATCCATAGCATGTTCTAGAAGAACTACTGTTTTGGTTTTAGATCTACAATCCACCCAGAACTGATTTCTGTGAATGATGTAAACTAAAGGTATATTAGCTTGTGAGGGCTGCCATAACAAAGTACCATAGACTGAGTGGCTTAAACAAGAGAAATATATCATCTCACAGTTTTGGGGGCTGGAAGTCCAAGAACAAGGTGTCAACAGACCTGGCTTCTTCTGAGGGCCCACTCCTTGGCTTCAGCTGTCCTTTCCCTGTGTCTTTTCATGGACTTTCTCTGTGTCTAAATTTCCTCTTCTTACGACACCAGTCCTATTGGATTTGGGCACACCTTAAAGCCCTTATTTTAACTTAATTACCTCTTCAAAGACCCTGTCTTCAAATACAGTCATATTCTGAGGTACTGGGGCTAGGATTTCAACATATGAATTTTCAGGGACATGATTCAGCCCATAACTTAGGGTCAATTTTTTTTTTCTTATGTATGTCCAACTGACCTCTTACATTCATTGAAAATAATGTTGTTCTTTCTTATTTTGGTACCAAATTGATCAGAAATTAAGTATCCATACATATGTGAGTCATTTATCAACTTCCTCTTCTGTTAGTGTCTTCATAAGTCTTAGAGTAACAATACTCTTTTAAGGACTTTGGGTTTTTTATGTCTTGCTACGCATAGAAAAAGAATCTTTCTACTTGTCCTTCTTCTTTAACAGGATCTTGGCTAATCTTTTTTTTATTTTTAAATTAAATTAAATTAAATTAATTTTTTTATACAGCAGGTTCTTATTAGCTATCAATTCTATACACATTAGTGTATATATGTCAATCCCAATCACCCAATTCAGCACACCACCATCCCCAAACCCCCGTGGCTTTCCCCCCTTGGTGTCCATAAGTTTGTTCTCTACATCTGTGTCTCAACTTCTGCCCTATAAACTGGTTATCTGTACCATTTTTCTAGGTTCCACATACATGCATTAATATGATATTTGTTTTTCTCTTTCTGACTTACTTCACTCTGTATGACAGTCTCTAGATCCATCCATGTCTCAACAAATGACTCAGTTTCGTTCCTTTTTATGGCTGAGTAATATTCCATTCCATATATGTACCACAACTTCTTTATCCATTCATCTGTTGATGGGCATTTAGGTTGCTTCCATGACCTGGCTATTGTAAATAGTGTTGCAATGAACATCGGGGTGCATGTGTCTTTATGAATTATGGTTTTCTCTGGGTATATGCCCAGTAGTGGGATTTCTGGATCATATGGTAATTCTATTTTTAGTTTTTTAAGGAACCTCCATACTGTTCTCCATAGTGGCTGTATCAATTTACATTCCCACCAACAGTGCAAGAGGGTTCCCTTTTCTCCACACCCTCTCCAGCATTTGTTGTTTGTAGATTTTCTGATGATGCCCATTCTAACTGGTGTGAGGTGATACCTCACTGTAGTTTTGATTTGCATTTCTCTAATAATTAGTGATGTTGAGCAGCTTTTCATGTGCTTCTTGGTCATCTGTATGTCTTCTTTGGAGAAATGTCTATTTAGGTCTTCTGCACATTTTAGAATTGAGTTGTTTGGTTGTTTAATATTGAGCTGCATGAGCTGTTTATATATTTTGGAGATTAATCCTTTGTCCGTTGATTCATTTGCAAATATTTTCTCCCATTCTGAGGGTTGTGTTTTCATCTTGTTTATGGTTTCCTTTGCTGTGCAAAAGCTTTGAAATTTCACTAGGTCCCATTTGTTTATTTTTGTTTTTATTTCCATTACTCTAGGAGGTGGATCAAAAAAGATCTTGCTGTGATTTATATCAAAGAGTGTTCTTCCTATGTTTTCCTCTAAGAGTTGTATAGTGTCTGGTCTTACATTTAGGTCTCTAATCCATTTTGAATTTATTTTTGTGTATGGTGTTAGGGAGTGTTCTAATTTCATTCTTTTACATGTAGCTGTCCAGTTTTCCCAGCACCACTTACTGAAGAGACTGTCTTTTCTCCATTGTATATCTTTGCTTCCTTTGTCATAGATTAGTTGACCATAGGTGCCTGGGTTTATCTCTGGGCTTTCTATCTTGTTCCATTGATCTATGTTTCTGTTTTTGTGCCAGTACCATATTGTCTTGATTATGGTAGCTTTGTAGTATAGTCTGAAGTCAGGGAATCTGATTCCTCCATCTCCGTTTTTTTCCCTCAAGACTGCTTTGGCTATTCGGGGTCTTTTGTGTTTCCACACAAATTTTAAGATTTTTTGTTCTACTTCTGTAAAAAATGCCGTTGGTGATTTGATAGGGGTTGCATTGAATTTGTAGATTCCTTTGGATAGTACAGTCATTTTCATACTATTGATTCTTCCAATCCAAGAATATAATATATCTCTCCATCTGTTGGTATCATCTTTAATTTCTTTCATCAGTGTCTTATAGTTTTCTGCATATAGGTCTTTTGTCTCCCTAAGTAGGTTTATTCCTAGGTATTTTATTCTTTTTGTTGCGATGGTAAATGGGAGTGTTTCCTTAATTTCTCTTTCAGATTTTTCATCATTAGTGTATAGGAATGCAAGAGATTTCTGTGCATTAATTTTGTTTCCTTCAACTTTACCAAATTCATTGATTAGTCCTAGTAGTTTTCTGGGGACATTTTTAGGATTCTCTATGTATAGTATCATGTCATCTACAAACAGTGACAGTTTTACTTCTTCTTTTCCAATTTGTATTCCTTTTATTTCTTTTTCTTCTCTGATTGCCGTGTCTAGGACTTCCAAAACTATGTTGAATAATAATGGTGAGAGTGGACATCCTTGTCTTGTTCCTGATCTTAGAGAAAATGCTTTCAGTTTTTCACCACTGAGAATGAAGTTTGCTGTGGGTTTGTCGTATATGGCCTTTTTTATACTGAGGTAGGTTCCCTCTATGCTCACTTTCTGTAGAGTTTTTATCATAAATGGGTGTTGAATTTTCTCAAAAGCTTTTCCTGCATCTATTTAGATGATCATATGGATTTTATTCTTCAGTTTGTTAATATGGAGTATCACATTGATTGATTTGCATATATTGAAGAATCCTTTCATCCCTGGGATAAATCCCACTTGATCATGGCGTGTGATCCTTTTAATGTGTTGTTGGATTCTGTTTGCTAGTATTTTGCTGAGTATTTTTGCATCTATATTAATCAGTGCTATTGGTCTGTAATTTTCTTTTTTTGTAGTATCTTTGTCTGGTTTTGACATCAGGGTGATGGTGGTCTCATAGAATGTGTTTTGGAGTGTTCCTTCCTCTGCAATTTTTTGGAAGAGTTTGAGAAGGATGGGTGTTAGCTCTTCTCTAAATGTTTGATAGAATTCACCTATGAAGCCATCTGGTCCTGGACTTTTGTTTGATGGAAGATTTTTAATCACAGTTTCAATTTCATTACTTGTGATAGGTCTCTTCATATTTTCTATTTCTTCCTGGTTCAGTCTTGGAAGGTTATTTCTTTCTAAGAATTTGTCCATTTCTTCCAGGTTGTCTGTTTTATTGGCATAGAGTTGCTTGTAGTAGTCTCTTAGGATGCTTTGTATTTCTGTGGTGTCTTTTTCATTTCTAATTTTATTGATTTGAGTCCTCTCCATATTTTGCTTGATGAGTCTGGTTAATGGCTTATCAATTTTGTTTATCTTCTTAAAGAACCAGCTTTTAGTTTTATTGACCTTTGCTATTGTTTTCTTTGTTTCTTTTATTTCTGTTCTGATCTTTATGATTTCTTTCCTTCTGCTGACTTTGGGTTTTGTTTGTTCTTCTTTCTCTAGTTCCTTTAGGGGTAAGGTTAGATTGGTTATTTGAGATTTTTCTTGCTTCTTGAGGTAGGCTTGTATAGCTATAGACTTCCCTCTTAGAACTGCTTTTGCTGCATCCCATTAGTTTCAGAACATTGTGTTTTCATTGTCATTTGCCTCTAGGTATTTTTTTGATTTCCTCTTTGATTTCTTCAGTGATCTCTTGGTTATTTAGTAACATATTGTTTAGCCTCCATATGTTTGTTATTTTTTTTCCCTGTAATTCATTTCTAATCTCATAGCGTTGTGGTCAGAAAAGATGCTTGATATGATTTCAATTTTCTTAAATTTACTGAGGCTTTTTTGTGACCCAAGATGTGATCTATCCTGGAGAAAGTTCCATGCGCACTTGAGAAGAAAGTGTATTCTGTTGTTTTTGGATGGAATGTCTTATAAAAATCAATTAAATCTATCTGGTCTATTGTGTCATTTAAAGCTTCTCTTCCCTCATTTATTTTCATTTTGCATGATCTGTCCATTGGTGTAAGTGAGGTGTTAAAGTCCCCCACTATTATTGTGTTACTGTCAATTTCCTCTTTCATAGCTGTTAGCCGTTGCCTTATGTATTGAGGTGCTCCTATGTTGGGTGCATATATATTTATAATTGTTATATCTTCTTGGATTTATCCCTTGATCATTATGTAGTGTCCTTCCTTGTCTCGTGTAACATTCTTTATTTTAAAGTCTATTTTATCTGATATGAGTATTGCTACTTTTTTTTTTTTTTTTGGTACGTGGGCCTCTCACTGTTGTGGCCTCTCCCGTTGCGGAGCACAGGCTCCGGACGCGCAGGCTCAGCAGCCATGGCTCATGGGCCCAGCCGCTCCGCGGCATGTGGGATCCTCCCAGACCGGGGCACGAACCCGCATCCCCTGCATCGGCAGGCGGACTCTCAAACACTGCACCACCAGGGAAGCCCTATGATTCCAATCTTACAATGTTATTGTCTTTACCTTAATAGTCCTAAAGTGTCCTAGAGTCCTAGAGTCCTAGAGTCCCATTCTCTGGGGTTCTGAACTAAACTGCAGGGGGCTTGTCGGACCCCGCTCTTGTAGGATCTGGACTCCAACACTGACTCTCCCAGGCTGTCTGTGACCTGCCGCCCTTCTCTGCCTCTTTCCTGGCCTTCTCAGAATGTACATACGCACCAGATTGTGGGCCTGCTTCTCAAGGTTACATTCTTCCAGAGGATCTCGGCTTTATTCTCTGTCATTGTCTTGTTTACTCTCTCTTGTCTTCAAACAGATTTATAATAAAATATTTAGTCCTGTTTTTCTGGTTGCTTCCAGGGGTTACAGTTACCTATTATACAGTTTGCCATTGTTGAAAGTTAATATTCCGTCCCCATTTCATCATCACTAATAGCATATTTAATCTCTGAGTTTTAAGAGAATAGATAAGGCAAACATTCCACTTGAATAATAATGTAATAATTGAATGTATTACCTTCCACTGGAAAGACATCAGTGTATTGAATCACATAGTTTTCAGATCACTCCAAACATTTTCACTGCATTAATTTCTTGTGTCCAAATAAAACTCTATGGGTAGCAGGCACCTGGACACACTGGTCTCGTTGCTCATCAGGTGTCCTTAGGACTCGTGTGAAACTGGCACAGGTAAATGCCTCACACCAACACGGATACCCCATCACCCTTCTCTTGACCAAGCTAGTAGCAGGCTCCAGGCTGGGCTGTAATTGCAGAGAAGCAGATGTTTGAACACTTTGTGAGTTCTTATGGAAAGCTCTCAACAGGTGGTGGAAAAGATCAGGATTTGATGGAATGTGGAGAAAGTTGAGACTCTCAGCAAGTCGTAAGGATCCAGGTTTATAAACTTTCTTCCTTTTAGAATCCATTTCCACATTTGTAGACAATTCCACAGGACTTGTGGGCCCCTGACGCCCATCTACAAAGTTGTCCAGACTACACTGACCAGTTTTTTTTTTTTTTTTTTTTTGCGGTATGCGGGCCTCTCACTGTTGTGGCCTCTCGCATTGCGGAGCACAGGCTCCAGACGTGCAGGCTCAGCAGCCATGGCTCACGGGCCTAGCCACTCCGCAGCATGTGGGATCTTCCCGGACCGGGGCATGAACCCGTGTCCCCTGCATCGGCAGGTGGACTCTCAACCACTGCGCCACCAGGGAAGCCCCTACACTGACCAGTTTTAACTGCACACTCAGCTGCTCAATCTGCATCCTGGTCTTTCTATCTAGGAGTGCCCTCCTGTGCTTCAACACCATCAGTGCCTGGGGCTCTTGAAACCCAGACACCCATTTTATACTTGGAAAATTCTTCTAGGACTGACTTCTTCCTACAAGCTGCAAACTATCTCCTGGTTGATTTCATGATACCCTGCAGGTCAAGTCCAATATTTCTCCCTTGTGACAGTCTTCCATCAGTACCTATCCTCAGGTATTGCCTGAGTCTTCTCTTTTCTGGGTTCATCATTCCTAGATCTTTCAGCCATTTCTTAGGCAAAACATCTTAGAGGCCAAATAGTTAAATAGTTTACAGAATTCAGGTAAGTAAAAGAAAGGAGTGAAGTGGGCCTGGTCTTTGTATTAAACATATGGAAATATTCTTCACTTGCACTTAGGAGTCTTTAATTTTGCTGCTTTTGTTGGACACAAGAGCAGAGAAATATCCCTCTGAAGAAAAGTGCCAGCATAAGCCTGAAGGTACTTGATAAATAACCGACAGCCTCATTCCCTAGGAGACACAGGCCAGTGGGGGCCTGAGTCCACTGGGCTTGCACATCATCTAAAGGCTGCAACCCTTCTGCTCTCTGGCCCATGAGTGCCTCATAGGAAAATGGAACCAACGTGAGTAGGTCTTCTGATTGTTTGTGATGAAAAAAATCAGAATCTAGATTTGTATCTGATATAGTTTGAATTTCAAATGAAAGTTCAAATCATGTTTGAGACCCTGTGGTTTGTGGTCTAACAAAGCAGTGGTCCCCTGCCTGCTTTCAACTTACCAAACCCTGTCGCTTCCTTCAGCCTGCTCCAGGAAGCCCATCTCCTTCCTGGTATGTGCCTCCCAATTTGGGAGGCCGTTTTCCAGGTATCATGTGCTCAGCGTGGATTAAAGTCATTCTAGATGAATTTTATTGCCACCTAAAGTCTCTTAAGGTGGGTGATGATAAGTAACACACTCTTATGTGGGGGGATGATAAGTAACACACTCTTATGCTTGGGTCACACTGAGTTTCCTGATGGATATGATCTCAAAACCATTTTTTCTTTTTGGTCATGTCTAAATCTTGTTTCCCTCTTCCTGTTCTAAGAACTTATGGGTCTTTTGACACATGAACAGAAAGTTATAATGATCAAACTTACCTCTTCCGTAAGGTCAGTACTTTGGCAGAAAGACGCTTCTCCCTATCAGTCCAGCTGGAGACAAAGTAGCCAACCCTCATCACTCTGAGTTCCAATTAAGTCAATCCACACTCTGTCTCTCCAAGTGAGGACAAGGAGATATTTCTGTAGGGAACCCAGCACCTCCCACCTGCACTTCCTTGGGTGCTCCATCCTCCTCCCTTTACTCAGGGTGGTTGGTCTTGGGGGCTAAGGGACTTCTTTCTCACTCATCCTCTGGGGACCTCGGGGCAGACCCTGTTGGTCTGTGATGCGTCCGTTGCTGCCGGTGTGCTCACGTCTCACTAAGTCTCAGGGGATAGAAATAGAAGAGAAATCAGATGACACATTATCTTTAAAGGCCACACTGTGACCTGTGTATTTAAATTTTTAGCAGCAGAATGAGAGAATAGAAAACTGACTCAGGAAAAGTGAACTCCACCCTGGCTCAGAGCTGAATCATGTGCTTAATTGGCATGTCCCAGCCCTCAGAGACCCCGAAGTCAGGAGACCTTCCTCTTCTAGACAGAGTGAAAGAATATATGTGACATCTGTATGCAGACCTGTGATTGCTGTATGACAGGACAGGATGAGAGCCAAAGCAGGCAGCAGTTAAAGGATGGAGGCGGGGACTTCCGGGTAAGATGGCGGAAGAGTAAGACGCGGAGATCACCTTCCTCCCCACGGATACACCAGAAATACAGCTACACGTGGAACAACTCCTACAGAACACCTACTGAACGCTGGCAGAAGACCCCAGACCTCCCAAAAGGCAAGAAACTCCCCACATACCTGGGTAGGGCAAAGCGGAGAGATCCGCACACAGAGGATCGGTGCCGAGCAGCACTCACCAGCCCGAAAGGCTTGTCTGCTCGGCGGCTGGGGCGCGCAGCGCTGGAAGCTGAGGCTCGGGCTTCGGTCAGAGCGCAGGGAGAGGACTGGGGCTGGCGGCGAGAACTCAGCCTGAAGGGGGCTAATGTGCCACAGCTAGCCGGGAGGGAGTCCGGGAAAACTCTGGAGCTGCCGAAGAGGCAAGAGACTTTTTCTTCCCTCTTGGTTTCCTGGTGCGCTAGGAGAGGGGATTAAGAGCGCTGCTTAAAGGGGCTCCACGGACGGGCGCGAGTCGCGACTGAAAGCGCGGAGCCCAGTGACAGGCGTGGGACGCTGGGGCTGCTGCTGCCGCCGCCAAGAAGCCTGTGTGCGAGCGCAGGTCACTGCCCACACCGCCCTTCCGGGAGCCTGTGCAGCCCGCCACTGCCGGGGTCCCGGGATCCAGGGGCGGCTTCCCTGGGAGAACGCACGGCGCGCCTCGGGCTGGTGCAACGTCACGCCGACCTCTGCCGCTGCAGGCTTGCCCCGCACTCCGTGCCCCTCCCTCCCTCCCGGCCTGAGTGAGCCAGAGTCCCCGAAGAGGCTGCTCCTTTAACCCTGTCCTATCTGAGCGAAGAACAGACGCCCTCCGGCGACCTACACGCAGAGGCGGGGCCAAATCCAAAGCTGAGACCCAGGAGCTGTGAGAACAAAGAAGAGAAAGGGAAACCTCTCCCAGCAGCCTCAGAAGCAGCGGATTAAAGCTCCACAATCAACTTGATGTACCCTGCATCTGCGGAATACATGAATAGACAACACATCATCCCAAATTGAGGAGCCCGGAGTCAGTGCTGTGCCTCTGAGGTGGGAGAGCCAACTTCAGGACACTGGTCCACAAGAGACCTCCCAGCTCCACATAATATCAAACGGCAAAAATCTTCCAGAGATCTCCATCTCAACACCAGCACCCAGCTTCACTCAACGACCAGCAGGCTACAGTGCTGGACACCCTGAGCCAAACAACTAGCAAGACAGGAACACAACGCCACCCATTAGCAGAGAGGTGGCCTAAAATCATAAAAAGTCCACAGACACCCCAAAACACACCACCAGACGTGGACCTGCCCACCAGAAAGACAAGATCCAGCCTCATCCACCAGAACACAGGCACTAGTCCCCTCCACCAGGAAGCCTACACAACCCACTAAACCAACCTTAGCCACTGGGGACAGACACCAAAAACAACAGGAACTACGAACCTGCAGCCTGCAAAAAAGAGACCCCAAACACAGTAACATAAGCAAAATGAGAAGACAGAAAAACACACAGCAGGAGAAGGAGCAAGATAAAAACCCACCAGACCTAACAAATGAAGAGGTAATAGGCAGTCTACCTGAAAAAGAATTCAGAATAATGATGGTAAAGATGATCCAAGATTCTATTTCCCAGATCCAAAATCTTGGAAATAGAATAGACAAAATGCAAGAAACAGTTAACAAGGACCTAGAAGAACTAAAGATGAATCAAGCATCGATTAAAAATACAATACATGAAATAAAAAATACTCTAGATGGGATCAATAGCAGAATAACTGAGGCAGAAGAACGGATAAGTGAGGTGGAAGATAAAATAGTGGAAATAACTGCTGCAGAGCAAAATAAAGAAAAAAGAATGAAAAGAACAGAGGACAGTCTCAGAGACCTCTGGGACAACATTAAACGCACCAACATTCGAATTATAGGGGTTCCAGAAGAAGAAGAGAAAAAGAAAGGGACTGAGAAAATATTTGAAGAGATTATAGTTGAAAACTTCCCCAATATGGGAAAGGAAATAGTTAATCAAGTCCAGGAGGCACAGAGAGTCCCATACAGAATAAATCCAAGGAGAAATACGCCAAGACACATATTAATCAAACTGTCAAAAATTAAACACAAAGAAATCCTATTAAAAGCAGCAAGGCAAAAACAACAAATAACACACAAGGGAATCCCCATCAGGATAACAGCTGATCTCTCAGCAGAAACTCTACAAGCCAGAAGGGAGTGGCAGGACATACTTAAAGTGATGAAGGAGAAAAACCTGCAACCAAGATTACTCTACCCAGCAAGGATCTCATTCAGATTTGATGGAGAAATTAAAACGTTTACAGACAAGCAAAAGCTGAGAGAGTTCAGCACCACCAAACCAGCTTTACAACAAATGCTAAAGGAACTTCTCTAGGCAAGAAACACAACAGAAGTAAAAGACCTACAATAATGAACCCAAAACAATTAAGAAAATGGGAATAGGAACATACATATCGATAATTACCTTAAATGTAAATGGACTAAATGCTCCCACCAAAAGACACAGAGTGGCTGAATGGATACAAAAACAAGACCCATCTATATGCTGTCTACAAGAGACCCACTTCAGACCTAGATACACATCCAGACTGAAAGTAAGGGGATGGAAAAAGATATTCCATGCAAATGGAAACCAAAAGAAAGCTGGAGTAGCAATTCTCATATCAGACAAAATAGACTTTAAAATAAGGACTACTAGAAGAGACAAAGAAGGACACTACATAATGATCAAGGGATCGATCCAAGAAGAAGATATAACAATTGTAAATATTTATGCACCCAACATGGGAGCACCTCAATACATAAGGCAAATACTAACAGCCATAAAAGGAGAAATCGACAGTAACACAATCATAGTAGGGGACTTTAACACCCCACTTTCACCAATGGACAGATCATCCAAAATGAAAATAAATAAGGAAACACAAGCTTTAAATGATACATTAAACAAGATGGACTTAATTGATATTTATAGGACATTCCATCCAAAAACAACAGAATACGCATTTTTCTCAAGTGCTCATGGAACATTCTCCAGGATAGATCATATCTTGGGTCACAAATCAAGCCTTGGTAAATTTAAGAAAATTGAAATTGTATCAAGTATCTTTTCCGACCACAATGCTATGAGACTAGATATCAATTACAGGAAAAGAGCTGTAAAAAATACAAACACATGGAGGCTAAACAATACACTACTTAATAACGAAGTGATCACTGAAGAAATCAAAGAGGAAATTAAAAAATACCTAGAAACAAATGACAATGGAGACACGACGACCCAAAACCTATGGGATGCAGCAAAAGCAGTTCTAAGAGGGAAGTTTATAGCAATACAATCCCACCTTAAGAATCAGGAAACATCTCGAATAAACAACCTAACCTTGCACCTAAAGCAATTAGAGAAAGAAGAACAAAAACATCCCAAAGTTAGCAGAAGGAAAGAAATCATAAAAATCAGATCAGAAATAAATGAAAAAGAAATGAAGGAAACGATAGCAAAGATCAATAAAACTAAAAGCTGGTTCTTTGAGAAGATAAACAAAATTGATAAACCATTAGCCAGACTCATCAAGAAAAAAAGGGAGAAGACTCAAATCAATAGAATTAGAAATAAAAAAGGAGAAGTAACAACTGACACTACAGAAATACAAAAGATCATGAGAGATTACTATAAGCAACTCTATGCCAATAAAATGGACAACCTGGAAGAAATGGACAAATTCTTAGAAATGCACAACCTGCCAAGACTGAATCAGGAAGAAATAGAAAATATGAACAGACCAATCACAAGCACTGAAATTGAAACTGTGATAAAAAATCTTCCAACAAACAAAAGCCCAGGACCAGATGGCTTCACAGGCGAATTCTATCAAGCATTTAGAGAAGAGCTAACACCTATCCTTCTGAAACTCTTCCAAAATATAGCAGAGGGAGGAACACTCCCAAACTCATTCTACGAGGCCACCATCACCTTGATACCAAAACCAGGCAAGGATGTCACAAAGAAAGAAAACTACAGGCCAATATCACTGATGAACATAGATGCAAAAATCCTCCACAAAATACTAGCAAACAGAATCCAACAGCACATTAAAAGGATCATACACCATGATCAAGTGGGGTTTATTCCAGGAATGCAAGGATTCTTCAATATACGCAAATCAATCAACGTGATACACCATATTAACAAATTGAAGGAGAAAAACCATATGATCATCTCAATAGATGCAGAGAAAGCTTTCGACAAAATTCAACACCCATTTATGATAAAAACCCTGCAGAAAGTAGGCATAGAGGGAACTTTCCTCAACATAATAAAGGCCATATATGACAAACCCACAGCCAGCATCGTCCTCAATGGTGAAAAACTGAAACCATTTCCACTAAGATCAGGAACAAGACAAGGTTGCCCACTTTCACCACTCTTATTCAACCTAGTTTTGGAAGTTTTAGCCACAGCAATCAGAGAAGAAAAGGAAATAAAAGGAATCCAAATTGGAAAAGAAGAAGTAAAGCTGTCACTGTTTGCAGATGACATGATACTATACATAGAGAATCCTAAAGATGCTACCAGAAAACTACTAGAGTTAATCAATGAGTTTGGTAAAGTTGCAGGATACAAAATTAATGCACAGAAATCTCTGGCATTCCTATATACTGATGATGAAAAATCTGAAAGTGAAATCAAGGAAACACTCCCATTTACCATTGCAACAAAAAGAATAAAATATCTAGGAATAAACCTACCTAAGGAGACAAAAGACCTGTATGCAGAAAATTATAAGACACTGATGAAAGAAATTAAAGATGATACAAATAGATGGAGAGATGTACCATGTTCTTGGATTGGAAGAATCAACATTGTGAAAATGACTCTACTACCCAAAGCAATCTACAGGTTCAATGCAATCCCTATCAAACTACCACTGGCATTTTTCACAGAACTAGAACAAAAAATTTCACAATTTGTATGGAAACACAAAAGACCCCGAATAGCCAAAGCAATCTTGAGAACGAAAAACGGAGCTGGAGGAGTCAGGCTCCCTGACTTCGGACTGTACTGCAAAGCTACAGTGATCGGGACAGTATGGTGCTGGCACAAAAGCAGAAAGATGGATCAGTGGAGCAGGATGGAAAGCCCAGAGTTAAACCCACGGACATATGGTCACCTTATCTTTGATAAAGGAGGCGGGAGTGTACAGTGGAGAGAGGACAGTCTCTTCGGTGGGTGGTGCTGGGAAAACTGGATAGGGACATGTAGAAGTATGGGATTGGATCACTCCCTGGCACCATACACAAAAATAGGCTCAGGGTGGATTGAAGACCTGAATGTAGGGCCAGACACTGTCGGGCTCTTGGAGGAAGGCATGGGCGGAGCACTCTGTGACATGAATCACAGCGAGATCCTTTTTGGCCCACCTCCTAGAGAAATGGAAATGGAGACAGGAATGAACACATGGGACCTAGTGAAACTTAAAAGCTTTTGCACAGCAAAGGAAACCATAAACAAGACCAAAAGACAACCCTCAGAATGGGAGAAAATATTTGCCAATGAAGCAACTGACAAAGGATTAATCTCCAAAATTTATAAGCAGCTCATGCAGCTCAATAACAAAAAAACAAACAACCCAATCCAAAAATGGGCAGAAGACCTAAATAGACATTTCTCCACAGAAGATATACAGACTGCCAACAAACACATGAAAGGATGCTCAACATCTTTACTCATTAGAGAAATGCAAATCAAAACTACAATGAGATATCATCTCACACCAGTCAGAATGGCCATCATCAAAAAATCTACAAACAATAAATGCTGGAGAGGGTGTGGAAAAAAGGGAACACTCTTGCACTGCTGGTGGGAATGTGAATTGGTACAGCCGCTATGGAGAACGGTATGGAGGTTCCTTAAAAAACTACAAATAGAACTACCATATGACCCAGCAATCCCACTACTGGGCATATACCCTGAGAAAACCATAATTCAAAAAGAGACATGTACCAAAATGTTCATAGCAGCCCTATTTACAATAGCCCGGAGATGGAAACAACCTAAGTGTCCATCATCGGATGAATGGATAAAGAAGATGTGGCACATATATACAATGGAATATTACTCAGCCATAAAAAGAAACGAAACTGGGCTATTTGTAATGAGGTGGATAGACCTAGAGTCTGTCATACAGAGTGAAGTAAGTCAGAAAGAGAAAGACAAATACTGTATGCTAACACATATATATGGAATTTAAGAAAAAAAAATGTCATGAAGAACATAGGGGTAAGACAGGAATAAAGACACAGACCTACTAGAGAATGGACTTGAGGATATGGGGAGGGGGAAGGGTAAGCTGTGACAAAGTGAAAGAGCGGCATGGACATATATACACTACCAAACGTGAGGTAGATAGCTAGTGGGAAGCAGCCGCATAGCACAGGGAGATCAGCTCGGTACTTTGTGACCGCCTGGAGGGGTGGGATAGGGAGGGTGGGAGGGAGACGCAAAAGGGAGGGGATATGGAAACATATGTATATGTATAACTGATTAAATTTGTTATAAAGCAAAAAAATAAAATAAAATAAATTAAAAAAAAAAAAAAAAAGGATGGAGGCGGTCCTCCTGCTCACGGGCTGTGGGGCCAACGAAGTTGTGATGCACTTGGTCCTTATGGCATGTTTAATTTCAATTATTAATAATGTGTTATAGGGCTTCCCTGGTGGTGCAGTGTTTGAGAGTCCGCCTGCTGAGGCAAGGGACATGGGTTCGTGCCCTGGTCCGGGAAGATCCCACATGCCGCAGAGCGGCTAGGCCCGTGAGCCATGGCCACTGAGCCTGCGCGTCTGGAGCCTGTGCTCCGCAATGGGAGCGGCCACAACAGTGAGAGGCCCACATACCACAAAAAAAAAAAAAAAAAAATTGTGTTATACGTCTTTTTCCTGTTACCGAATTCAAGTTCGTGTGCCCTACGTACAGTAAGGCTAAACAAACCAAAACATCGAAATTTGGAGCAGAGAAAGGTTTATTGCAGGGCCAAGCAAGGAGATGGGTGGCTTGTGCCCCCCAAACCCCAAACTCCTTAAAGGGTTTCAGCAAAGCAGTTTTAGAATTTTTAAAAAAGATTTATTTATTATTTATTTATTTATTTATTTTTGGCTGCATTGGGTCTTAGTTGTGGCACACTGGATCTTTGTTGAGGCACACAGGATCTTTTGTTGCCACATGCAGGCTTCTCTCTAGTTGTGGCATGTGGGTTTTCTCTTCTCTAGTTGTGTCGCATGGGCTCTGTAGCTTGCGGCAGGCAGGCTCTAGCTGAGGTGCATGAGCTCAGTAGTTGTGGCACATGGGCTTAGTAGCCCTGCAGCATGTCGGATCTTAATTCCTTGACCAGGGATCGAACCCACGTCCCCTGCATTGCCAGGCAGATTCTTTACCACTGGACCACCAGGGAAGTCCCAGCAAAACATTTTTAAAGGCCAGGGGAAGGAAGGGTGTGGTTAGTTGTTGCAAACTCCTTGGTGTAGGAATCTTTTGTTCTTGCAGCTGTCCAGGTAAGTCAGGGCACACTGTTCCTATAAACCTCCCACAAGACAAATGTTATTCTCTGTTCTGCAACTTTTTCTCTCTAAATGAATGGACTCTTAAAGGTCATATCCCTAAGAATAGGCTGGCTATATATTTCAGGCTATAGGCAACGTTCTTTTTACAAAAGGTGCAGAGCCAGCATGACTAAGCACAGGCAACAGAGGACAAAGATTAAAGTAAAAGAAACAGACCTAATAGGGAGTCAGATTGGTTCTTCCCTATTACATTCCATTCTGTATAAGTAAACATACCAAGGTTTATAAGGACACACAGATACATGAACACCAAGGCTGACTTTCTGGGATGCCAGTTAGAAAGCTGGTTCCTATAAACCTGGAAGAACGGAGACAGGCTGGGACCTGAGCCCCTTTGCTGCAGTGCTGCAATGCTTGCAGCTGGACACACCTCTCCTTGAGCAACAAAATGCAAAGAAACTATACGGGACTAAAAATAAGTGCATGCATGTACAGTTGGGGCAAATTTTGGACCCCAAAATACAAAGAAACCAAAAAACCCAACTGCCAATTTTGAAGACCCTCAAGCAAAAACAGGGTGTTGGGAGCAAAAGCAGGGTACTGAGCATGCCCCCTGCACACCACCTAAGGGGTGGGCAAAACATCTAAGCCACCCCTCCAGCCCAACCCCTGGACACATCCCTACCCTCACCCCATATAAGGAACCAGCTCACCCTGACTCAGGGAGGGAGCAAGCAAGGGAACCTGTTGTTTGTCCTTGCTCCCCACTGCTGCAACAGGGTCCCCAATAAAGCCTTGCCTGAATTTCCTGTCTTGCCTCTAGTCAACTTCTATTGATTGGGGAAGGTCAAGAACCCTGGTCAGTATCAGAACCTCCTAAGAGTTTGTCTTGTTTCCTCCCTACGTTTTTAGACAGCATAGAGATCTCAGCAGAGCAACAAGGGGCTGTGGGCTTTGGCAAGAATGTGACTGCCTGGAGAACAAAGGAAATCAGGGCCCCAGGTGCTGCCCTCCTTTGCTACCTGTGACATTAGGGTGGGGGGGGCAGCATCTCTTTGGTCCGTTTATGGACTGTATGCTTGCCCAGGTTTCCGGGGCATCTGGAATGCCCCTTTCCCACTGTTAAAAGGGTTTTCTTGCTATCTACTCTGCCAGGCTCCATGATCATTAAATAAAAACTATGCCTGTAAAACAGAAGAGGCCTTATAAATGCTGTTAACAAACCCTGGTAGCCTGATAGGGTCTGACAGCTGCACTGAATGTAAATGAAGATGAGCCAGAACCCACAAAGGGCTGGGACCTCTGGGGATGTTGCTCTTAAATTCAGATTCCCTGACCATACTGCACAGAGTGTACACCACAGATTGTTTTATAAACAAGTCTTTATAAATTGTTCTGGAGAAAATCCAGTGGTGTAAAGGGAGTCTTACTAATAGCACTACTTTCTTTTAAGAAGACCAGAAATACTTCATGATAAAAAAGATGCATGAGTTTTCACAACATTCAGTGAGTCAAGGCCGTGCTGATCCCTGCCATCTGCTCCCCTGTTGCCTCTCAGCTCCCTAGAATATTCTGCCGTTAAATGAGATAAACAAAGGGCAGTCTCAGCAGCGTGAAGATAGAAAATGAGCAGAAGCACCATGTACCCCACTCACTTTGTGGACCCAGAGCCTGCTGTGCACAGTGCTGGCCAAGAGCCAATGAGTGAAAGGCAGCCCTGTGCCTCTTGGAGCATCAGCTGCGGTGGCCTCTCAGGGAAACACGGGGCAGAGTTTGCAGTGGACCTCACAACACAGCAAACCTGCCCTTTAGCCAGCACAGGGTAGGTCCTGGGTGCCACCCACAGCTGGAGTAGGAAAGGGTGTGGGAGAGTGGGGGTGGCGGCTGCACACCAGGCGCTCCCCCTTTTCCTGGCAGACAAATGAGAGAGAGGTGTAGCTTTCTGAAAAGTGGCTGAATCCTGGTCTAAGACGAAGGGAGCAGACAGGTCAGGTCTCACTTCTGATGTCTGCAGAGTGCCAGCACTCTCCCTCAGCCCTCACATCTGGTATCATCTGACTGGGCTGGGGAGGGACACAGGACATTAACTTGGCACCACTCAGGGCTGAGTCTGAGACTGGCTTTTCCACTGGTGAGCTGGGTTCCTTGAGCAAACTCCTAACCTCCCTCTGTTCAATGCACTTCTGTGCCTTCCTCTGTTGAACCAGGAGAGTAACACCAAAAAACTGCAGAGGAAGCACCCACCTCAGGGGTCCCAGCTTCTGTTTGGCACATAGGGGGATGGTTACCTCTCTGATCTGGCCAGCTGGACGTCAGAAGGGCACAATCTCAGTTTAACAACTTCCTCAATCCTGCGAACTTTTGGATTATTTTCTTTGTTATTCCTTAAAAACACACAAAACCAAAAACCAAACAAATAAACAAGGCCCCCGTCATTCCCATCTGCACACAGACATTCTGGATCATTGTTTTTGCCTGGCCCACACGCCTCAATTCAACAAGCAACTGACAATCCTTACCATGTTTGTCTACACTTTTCAGTGGCTGGTTGAGATTTCACTCTGTGTTTGATGCTGAGATTCCATTCAGTAAAACGGCACCAAGAAACGACACAAAGTAAAGCAAGGAGGCATAACTGGAAGGGGAGTAAAACCTAAGATAGTTTTTATGACAACTGCTCCAGAAGTAGATGAATTGTACAGTGACCAGAGATACTCCCATGAAATTGTCTTTTGACAAAATAAAAACTTTGGCCCACGGTCCACTTGTTTACATTTGTTTCTTGCTCTAAAAAGTGAAATGTGTGTGTGAAAAAAAAAATCAGTTGATCAATGGCTACCTGTGTTTCTATTGACTGAAATATGATGATTCATAGAACCATCATCTTAGTGTTTCCAGACAACTGAATATCAACTTAAAGATGTTTTGTCCATCGTCAGGGCATCTCTTTGTTCAGTTAAGCAAGCATTTTTAGGATATTGACCCTATTGTAGACATTGTGCTTGGCACAGCAGATAGAAAGATGGATCAGGTAGGGTTCCTGCCCATGGAGCTTACACAGTAGTTGGGGGGTCAGGCATGTAATTAAATGATGCAGGGGGACATTGGTTGAATGAAAGCACAGTGTAGTTAAATAAATCACTAGGAGGGACTCTTAGCTCAGACAGGTCAAGAGAGGCTTCTGGTGAAGCACAGTAGGAGCAGGGGTCAGGATGGTTGAGGGAAAAGAGAGAGGACACTCCTCGCCTTAGGGAGTGTTGTGGTTCGGAAGTTCTGCTTGGCTGGGGCGTGTATCGTGGGGCATGGGATGATGAGTGATGAGGCTGGAGTCGCCCTAAGGAAACTTGTCTAGTAGGAAGGGGGAGGCACTAATAGAGCTTAGGCAGGTATGCCATGGCTGTAATTATGCTTTAGAAATCTCTGTCTGGGTGCCCCATGGGCAGCAGGTTTGAGGGATGTATTGGAGTATTGGAGTTTCAGAGACAAGTTTTTAAGTTGATTGCAATAATCCAGGCAATAGTTCATGAGGCCCTGATCTGGGGTAATGTGGTGGAGACCAAGAGCATGGGGAATAGGGGCCATATTTGTTATCTTGCCTGAGCATCCTTCAGGAAACACTGTATTCAGACCAGTGCAGAACAGAAAAGAAAGAACAGAGCTTCAGGTGATGAAGTTACACCTATTAAACAGAGACATGATTTTAGGCACCACATTCCGTTTGATGGGGAGCCCAAAACAGATGGTGCAATGCAATTTACTGGACTAGAGTTCTTCAAAAGTGTGACTTAACTTGTAACTGGGAATCCTTCAATTTGCCAAATGCTGACAACATGTCCTGCCTATTCCACTGCATATTAATTTGCATCTATCATGGTGGTTTAGGTTTTTAATTGTAGAAGAAATACAAACATATGGTAAAAATTAGAAAGAAACACAGTAGAGAAGACTATAAACTAAAAAGTAAATATTTATTTTCCCACCCCTACTTTCCCATCTGATTCTCTAGCTATAGCTACACTTATAGATTCTTTTGACATTTTAATGGATATAAAGCATTCATACAAGTATATGCTAGGTGACTATCCTTGTATATCTTTGCTTAGATGTATGGAAGTTAACTATTTCTCAGAAGTAGCATTATTGTATCTAAGACTGTGTTCATTAAATTTTTAATAACTTTCACAAAACAGTTCTCCAAAAATACACAAATTCCTCTCCTATCCACAAGCTATTATTTATTTATTTATTTAATGCCGTTTTATTACACATGCAGCGATGGTATTTCATTGTGATTTCATTTGCCTTCCCCTAATGTGATGTTGTGCATCTTTTCATGTACTTACATGTCATTCACATACCTTCTTTGGTGAAGAGGCAGTTCAGATCCTTGGCTCATTTGTTACTGGGCTGTTCATTTTCTTATTGGATTCTGGTAGTTCTTCATATAGTTTAGATACAACTCCTTTGTCATGTGTGTTTTTGCAAACATTGTCTCCCAGTCTGTGATTTGTATTTTTATTCTTTCAATCGTGTGTATTGTAGAAAAGAATTTTTTTGATTTTGATGATCTCTAATTTATTAATTTATTTTTAATGGGTTACATTTTTGATATTATAGCTAAGAAATCTTTGCCTAACCCAAAGTTATAACATTTTTTAATTGAAGTATTGTCAGTTGATACAATACTCTGTTAGTTTATAATGCTCTGTTTCAGGTGTGCAGCAAAGTGATTCAGTTATACATATATATATATATATATATTTTTTTTTTTTTTCAGATTCTTTTCCATTATAGGTTATTACAAGATATTGAATATATATAACAATTTTTTCTATGATTTCTTCTTAAAGTTTCATATGTTTAGGTTTTACCTTTAGGTCTATGGCCCATAATATTAGCATAAGATGTGAAGGGGTAAGGTATGGGTAAAGATTATTTGTGTGTGTGTGTGTGGGGGGGTTGTTTTGTTTTTAATATAGATGTCCTGTTGTTCCAGGACCATTTTTTGAGAAGTTTAACTTCTTACCCTTTGTCAAAAATTAATCACCATGCATTTGTATGTGGGATTATTTCTTGACTCTTTTTACTATATTTCTTTGTTCTTTGTGTCTATCATTTCACTAATACCACATAGTCTTGATTAATATAGTTTTTCAGTCAGTTTTTAAATGAGGTAGTGAGAGTCCTCCAAATATATTCTTTGTTCTCAAAATTGTTTTGGATATTCTAGTTTCTTTTACTTTCCCTATAAATTTAATATTGGTATTTTGTAATATTGGATATTGATATAGATTGCATTGAGTAAATAGATTTATTTTCAGAAACATCTTCAAATACATGAATCTGCTATATTTCTATTTATTTGTCCTCTTTGGTTTTTTTTTTTTTTTTTTTTTTTTTTTTTGCGGTACGCGGGCCTCTCACTGTTGTGGCCTCTCCCGTTGTGGAGCACAGGCTCCAGATGCGCAGGCTCAGTGGCCATGGCTCACGGACCCAGCCGCTCCGCGGCATGTGGGATCTTCCTGGACCAGGGCACGAACCCGTGTCCCCTGCATCGGCAGGCGGACTCTCAACCACTGCACCACCAGGGAAGCCCCTCTTTGGTTTTTATTTAATTAATTCTTTAATTAACTATTAGTTAATGAGTGTTTTGCAGTTTCCAACATACAGATCCCATGCATATTTTTTTAGAGAACTATTTCATGTTTGGGGGTGCTATTGTAAGTGGTCCTTTTAAAATTTCAATTTCCGATCGTTCACTGCTAGGAGGTAGAAATAGAATTGATTTTTGTATATGAAGTTGTGTCCTGTGACTGTGCTAACCTCACTTATTAGTTCTAGTATCTTTTTTGTACCAATTTCTTGACATTTTCTATGTAGACAATGATGTCATCTGTGAAAAGTGACACTTATTTTTCCTTTCCAATTGATATGTCTTTTATTTATTTATGTATCTTGCCTCCTTGCACTGATTAGAACCTCCATTAAGTGTACAAGTGGGCCTTCTTGCCTTGCTTCTGACTTAGGGAGAAAGCATGAAATCTTTCCCTATTAGATATGTTTTTACCTGTAGGTTTTTCACAGATGCCCTTGATCAGGTTGAGCAAGTTCCTTCTTTTTTTTTTTTTTTTTTTTTTTTTCACATTTTTTTTTTTTTTATGCATATATTTTTTATTTTCTCCCATTTTTTTTTATAACAAATTTAATCAGTTATACATATACATATGTTTCCATAACCCCTCCCTTTTGCGTCTCCCTCCCACCCTCCCTATCCCACCCCTCCAGGCGGTCACAAAGTACCGAGCTGACCTCCCTGTGCTATGCGGCTGCTTCCCACTAGCTATCTACCTCACGTTTGGTAGTGTATATATGTCCATGCCGCTCTTTCACTTTGTCACAGCTTACCCTTCCCCCTCCCCATATCCTCAAGTCCATTCTCTAGTAGGTCTGTGTCTTTATTCCTGTCTTACCCCTATGTTCTTCATGACATTTTTTTTTCTTAAATTCCATATATATGTGTTAGCATACAGTATTTGTCTTTCTCTTTCTGACTTACTTCACTCTGTATGACAGACTCTAGGTCTATCCACCTCATTACAAATAGCTCAATTTCATTTCTTTTTATGGCTGAGTAATATTCCATTGTATATATGTGCCACATCTTCTTTATCCATTCATCCGATGATGGACACTTAGGTTGTTTCCATCTCCGGGCTATTGTAAATAGGGCTGCTATGAACATTTTGGTACATGTCTCTTTTTGAATTATGGTTTTCTCAGGGTATATGCCCAGTAGTGGGATTGCTGGGTCATATGGTAGTTCTATTTGTAGTTTTTTAAGGAACCTCCATACCGTTCTCCATAGCGGCTGTACCAATTCACATTCCCACCAGCAGTGCAAGAGTGTTCCCTTTTTTCCACACCCTCTCCAGCATTTATTGTTTCTAGATTTTTTGATGATGGCCATTCTGACTGGTGTGAGATGATATCTCATTGTAGTTTTGATTTGCATTTCTCTAATGAGTAAAGATGTTGAGCATCCTTTCATGTGTTTGTTGGCAGTCTGTATATCTTCTGTGGAGAAATGTCTATTTAGGTCTTCTGCCCATTTTTGGATTGGGTTGTTTGTTTTTTTGTTATTGAGCTGCATGAGCTGCTTATAAATTTTGGAGATTAATCCTTTGTCAGTTGCTTCATTTGCAAATATTTTCTCCCATTCTGAGGGTTGTCTTTTGGTCTTGTTTATGGTTTCCTTTGCTGTGCAAAAGCTTTTAAGTTTCATTAGGTCCCATGTGTTTATTTTTGTCTTTATTTCCATTTCTCTAGGAGGTGGGTCCAAAAGGATCTTGCTGTGATTTATGTCATAGAGTGTTCTGCCTATGTGTTCCTCTAAGAGTTTGATAGTGTCTGGCCTTACATTTAGGTCTTTAATCCATTTTGAGCTTATTTTTGTGTATGGTGTTAGGGAGTGATCTAATCTCATACTTTTACATGTCCCTATCCAGTTTTCCCAGCACCACTTATTGAAGAGACTGTCCTTTCTCCACTGTACATTCCTGCCTCCTTTATCAAAGATAAGGTGACCATATGTCCGTGGGTTTAACTCTGGGCTTTCTATCCTGTTCCATTGATCTATCTTTCTGTTTTTGTGCCAGTACCATACTGTCTTGATTACTGTAGCTTTGTAGTATAGTCTGAAGTCAGGGAGCCTGATTCCTCCAGCTCCATTTTTCGTTCTCAAGATTGCTTTGGCTATTCGGGGTCTTTTGTGTTTCCATACAAATTGTGAAATTTTTTGTTCTAGTTCTGTGAAAAATGCCAGTGGTAGTTTGATAGGGATTGCATTGAACCTGTAGATTGCTTTGGGTAGTAGAGTCATTTTCACAATGTTGATTCTTCCAATCCAAGAACATGGTACATCTCTCCATCTATTTGTATCATCTTTAATTTCTTTCATCAGTGTCTTATAATTTTCTGCATACAGGTCTTTTGTGTCCTTAGGTAGGTTTATTCCTAGATATTTTATTCTTTTTGTTGCAATGGTAAATGGGAGTGCTTCCTTGATTTCACTTTCAGATTTTTCATCATCAGTATATAGGAATGCCAGAGATTTCTGTGCATTAATTTTGTATCCTGCAACTTTACCAAATTCATTGATTAACTCTAGTAGTTTTCTGGTAGCATCTTTAGGATTCTCTATGTAGAGTATCATGTCATCTGCAAACAGTGACAGCTTTACTTCTTCTTTTCCAATTTGGATTCCTTTTATTTCCTTTTCTTCTCTGATTGCTGTGGCTAAAACTTCCAAAACTAGGTTGAATAAGAGTGGTGAAAGTGGGCAACCTTGTCTAGTTCCTGATCTTAGTGGAAATGGTTTCAGTTTTTCACCATTGAGGACGATGCTGGCTGTGGGTTTGTCATATATGGCCTTTATTATGTTGAGGAAAGTTCCCTCTATGCCTACTTTCTGCAGGATTTTTATCATAAATGGGTGTTGAATTTTGTCGAAAGCTTTCTCTGCATCTATTGAGATGATCATATGGTTTTTCTCCTTCAATTTGTTAATATGGTGTATCACGTTGATTGATTTGCGTATATTGAAGAATCCTTGCATTCCTGGAATAAACCCCACTTGATCATGGTGTATGATCCTTTTAATGTGCTGTTGGATTCTGTTTGCTAGTATTTTGTTGAGGATTTTTGCATCTATGTTCATCAGTGAGATTGGCCTGTAGTTTTCTTTCTTTGTGACATCCTTGCCTGGTTTTGGTATCAAGGTGATGGTGGCCTCGTAGAATGAGTTTGGGAGTGTTCCTCCCTCTGCTATATTTTGGAAGAGTTTCAGAAGGATAGGTGTTAGCTCTTCTCTAAATGCTTGATAGAATTCACCTGTGAAGCCATCTGGTCCTGGGCTTTTGTTTGTTGGAAGATTTTTTATCACAGTTTCAATTTCAGTGCTTGTGATTGGTCTGTTCATATTTTCTATTTCTTCCTGATTCAGTCTTGGCAGGTTGTGCATTTCTAAGAATTTGTCCATTTCTTCCAGGTTGTCCATTTTATTGGCATAGAGTTGCTTATAGTAATCTCTCATGATCTTTTGTATTTCTGTAGTGTCAGTTGTTACTTCTCCGAGCAAGTTCCTTCTATTGCTAGTTTGCTGACTATTTTTATCATGAGTGGAAGTTTTGAATGATTTTTTTCATCCATTAAGATTATTATGTCTTTTTCTTTTTATTCAGTTGACCTGGCAAATTACATTCTGACTGTTGAACCAGCCTCACATTCCTGGTATAAATCTTACATGGTCAAGATTTATTCTTTTTTACATTTAGACTGGCTTTCTTATAAACAGTATATGGTTGGATATTATATTTTTAAATCTAAATAGTCTTTTAATTGTCTCTTAATAAATGCCTTTGGATCATTTACATTTAATGTAATTATTGATATTATTAAATTTTATTCTTTCAATTTTTAATTTGTTTTCTTTTCCTCTCTGATTTTTGTTCCACCATTCCAATTTTACTGCTTTCTATGGATTATTTTAATATTTTTAGTGTATCATTTTTAATTTTTTTGATTTTTTTTAGTTTATTTTTTTAACGGTTGCTCTAGAGATAATAATATGCACACATAACACTTCTCAGTTTCCTTAGAGTGTGTATTTTCACATCAGGTAAAAGTAGAAGCCTCACAACCATATTTGTCATTTTACTCCCTCCACTTATGTTACAGTTTTCTTATATAGCACAACATACATAGAAAACACCACCATACAATAAGCTTTATGTTCAATAGTTGTATATGTTTTAAAGAATTTAATAAGTGAAAAGCAGTCTTTTATGTTTACCCAAATAGTTAGCATTTCTGAAGCTCTTCCTTCATTCTTCAAATTAATAATTTCCCTCTAGTGTAATTTTCTTAAATACTAAATTATGTTCTTTAAATTGTCCTTTAAAGAAATTCTGCTGGGGACAAATTTTATTAATCTCTTCAACTGAGAATGTATTTACTTTTCCTTCAGTCCTGAGAGATGTTTTTTCTGGATACAGAATTCTGGGTGAAGAGTCCTTTTCATTAGGCATTTTACAGATCACGTTTCACTGTCTTCTGGCCTGCATGCTCTCTTCCCCTCCCCCACAGCTTTATTGAGATATAATTGAGATATAACAATGTGTACGTTTAAGGTGTACAACATGATGACTGGATATACATACATACTGCAAAATAATTACCAAAATAAGGTTAGTTAACACATCCATCATGTGCATGTGGTGAAAATTTTAAAATCTACTCTCTTAGCAACTTTCAAGTATAAATACAATAATGTTTATTAGGTCACCATGCTGTACATTAGGTCTCCAGAACTTATTCATTTTGTAACTGAAAGTTTGTGCCTTTTTTTTTTTTTTTTTTGGTACGTGGGCCTCTCACTGTTGTGGCCTCTCCTGTTGCAGAGCACAGGCTCCGGATGCACAGGCTCAGTGGCCATGGCTCACTGGCCCAGCCACTCAGCGGCATGTGGGATCTTCCCAGACCGGGGCATGAACCCGTGTCCCCTGCATTGGCAGGGGGACTCTCAACCACTGCGCCACCAGGGAAGCCCAGTTTGTGCCCTTTGATCAACATCTCCCATTTCCCCCACACCTCTGCCCCTGGCAACTACCAATCTATTCTCTACTCTCTTGTTTTGAATTTCTTCTCTCTCTCTCTCGTTTTTTTTTTAAGATGCTACATATAAGTGAGATCACACAGTGTTTGTCTTTCTCTATGTTACTCATTTCACGTAGCATAATGCCCTCAATGTCCAACCATGTTGTCACAAATGTCCCTCTTTTTTCATGGATACATAATATTCTACTGTAATACACACACACACATATATTTATATTTATATATATATACACACACATATTTTTCTTTATCTGTTCAACCAGCAACAGACACCACTTAGGTGCTTCTATGTCTTGGCTATAGTGAATAAGGTCTTCATGTTTTCTGATGAGATATCTGCGGTCATTTGTATCATTGTTCCCCTGAGTATCTTCTTTTTTCTCTACTTGTTTATAAGAATTTTTCTTTATCTTTACTTTTGAGAAGTTTAATTATGGTCTGTAGGGGCATGATTTTCTTTAAGTTTATCTCATTTGAGGTTCACAGAGCTTCTTGAATCTGTAAATTTATTAATTTCACCAGCTTGGGAAGTTTTTGAACATTATTAATAAAATTTTTTTCCTTTACCGATTTCTTTCTCTTCTCTTGCTGGGACTCCAGTGATGCAAATGTTAGACAAATGTATCATTAATATTTTTCCACATAAATGGCACTTCCCCAAAATTCTATTTAATTTTTCACCTTTTTTCCCTCTTTCTTTCAGATTGATAATTTACACTGACCTATCTGCAAGTTCACTGGCTCTTTCCTCAGTCATTTCTATTCTCTTCTTGAGCCCATCCATTATATTTTTAAGTTCTTAAATTATCATTTGCTTCTCTCTTAGTTTTTATTTCTCTGTTGTAAACTCCTTTCCATTCATTTCAATTGTATCTTTACCTAATTGACAGTTATATTTGTTGCTTTAAAGTCTTTGAATATTATGTTGTGTAGACTCTCAGTCCCATTCAAATCTCCTGGAAAATGTTAATATTGTCATTTTAGAAGCTAATCTGTCCAGATAGGATCAGACTCCAAGTTCTGTCCTGCTTTCTGTGAGTACTGGTTCCAATCTTAAATTAATTTCAAACCTTTTGTTCCACTGCATTGGGTCTGTTCTGCGTTTGTGTCACTAAGGGGTTCTTTAAGACTTAGGTGATGATTTAAATCTTATTTTGGTCCCCAGGTCTCTGCTATGCTTGTCTGGGTCTGTCCTCCACATCCACAGCCCTGGGATGAGCTCAAGGGTGTGTGGACTCATACAGAGAATGAAGGATCACCTTTTCTGCTATCTTCTCTGTAGGATATCCCCCTCTGGTACGAAAGGGTGTCTTTTCTGGTGCTTCTGGCCAGAAAAAATTTAGGTACCCTTGCCATTGCTGCAGGTACAGTTCCATGATTGGGGCATGCTCTTGGGACAAAGCTACAGAAGAAAAAAGTGAACTAAACACACACAGGGGCTGCTTCTACCATCTTCACATCACAGGGATGCTTTTCATGATTCCTCTGGACAAAAAATAGGGCTTTTAATTGGAGTTTTAGCCTCCTTAGATGACATATTGAAACTGTGTACAAGCCCCTGTGTTCTTGTCTTTTGAAGTAAAAAGCTGACTCTAGAGTTAATGATTGGGAAATGTGAAAATGGAGAAACAAAGAATAGCTCTTGGGCTGGAGAACTGGTAACAGTTTAGACTATAAGTCTGCCATGTGGCAGAATCACCAAACTCACAGTTCCCTGAAAGACATAGACAAAGGCCTGACACACATTCCTAAGTTGGTTTTACAGGAAGCAGACCCCCACCAGATGAAAACTGCTGACCACAAGAATATAGACGCTAGACTGGAACCAGAAGGTTGATGATGCTGACTCCCGATTACCTCATGACCAACCAGTGAGAAGAATGTCCACAAGCTGACCATGCCCTGCTCCTTGAACCATTACGATAAGAGTCCTCACTACCCCCTCCAGGGCAGGACACACAACCTTAAGGGCATTAGTCCACTGTGTCCCCCTTTGCCTGGCAAAGCAATAAAGCTCTTTCTTTCTGCTTTACGCAAAACTCTGTCTTTGAGATTTAATCCAGCACCAGTGTACACAGGCTGAATTTCGGCAACAATATGACTCCACATTGGGGACCCACCCTCACCTCAAAGCTGTGAAAAGAAAACAATATGGAAACCTCATCCTTTAGAGTTGCCACTCCAGTTTTAACTCCTCTCCACAATCCACCTTTTTTTCTACTACTAGTAGTAGTGGTATACTACGACTATACATTAGTAGTAATCATAGGTGGAGAGTGGTCATAGGGAGCTCACTCCTTTTTTGTAGGAACTGGAAACTCATCTCATTGTTTGATTTCTTTTTTAAAATTATGAGTGAGGTCTTCTGTGATCCTTGTTAGTCAAATCCTTGTTCATATGTCTTCTTGCATTTGCTATTTTTTAAATATTTGAAATCAAATATCTTCATTACAGAACAGTAACATAAAGTTTTTTTCCCCAGCTGCTCCAAGAATCTGCATTAAAAAATATATGACAGCTTGTATAATTTTCCTCTAGCAAGTTTCTTTTTATTTTGAAAAATATTTTAATAGACTACTTTTTAGAGCAGTTTTAGGTTCATAGCAAAATTGAGTGGAAAGTAGAGATTTCCCATATATTCCCTGCCCCCACACATGCACAGCCTCCCCCACTTGTGCACAGCCTGCATGAATGGTTCATTTGTTACAGTCTATACTGACACATCCTTATCACCTGAAGTTCATAGTTTATATTAGGGCTCACTCTTGATATTACACATCTATGGGTTTGAACAAATGTATGGTGATGTGTACTACCATTATAGTATCATACAGAGTAGTTTCACTGCCCTAAAATTCCTCCAGGCTCTGCCTGCTCATCTCTCCCTCCTCAGTTCCATTAACTTTTAATGGTCGTCTTTGTATATAATTATTATTATTTATTTTTTAAAATAAATTTATTTATTTATTTATTTTTAGCTGTGTTGGGTCTTCATTGCTGTGCACGGGCTTTCTCTAGTTGTCACGAGTGGGGGCTACTCTTTGTTGCAGTGCACGGGCTTCTCATTGAGGTGGCTTCTCTTGTTGCGGAGCACAGGCTCTAGGCATGCAGGCTTCAGTAGTTGTGGCTCGTGGGCTCAGTAGTTGTGGCTCACGGGCTTCAGTAGTTGCGGCGTGGGCTCTAGGGCACAGGCTCAGTAGTTGTGGCACACAGGCTTAGTTGCTCCGTGGCACGTGGGATCTTCCCGGACCAGGGCTCGAACCTGTGTCCCCTGCATTGGCAGGCAGATTCTTAACCACTGAGCCACCAGGGAAGCCCTGTATATAATTATTAATATTGTATATACCTTCCTAAGAAATCCACTTAGTAAAGCATCTTATTTCTTTTACTGTGGCAGCTGATTTCTTTTTAACTCTGTATGTATATAATCATATCATCTGTAAATAATGATGATTTTGCCACATACTTTCCAATATTTTCCTGTCACTTATTTCTCTTATGAAATTGCATTGACTAGACACTCAGAAAAAGTAATAAGTGGTGAAATTGTAGGTCCCAGCTGTATTTCTTTCTCAAAATTGGACAATTTTAGGAGAATTTAATCAAAGGATTAATTATTAAATGTGTAAGCAGGGATTTGGCAAAACATCAAGAGATGATGGAGAGCCCCGGACTAGTAAAAGTAGGAACATTTGCCCCCCAGGCCTGAAGCCCTATGAAGAGAGCACAGTAACAGGACCTGGGAGACAGGACTCACTGGGGAGTGATCTATGGAGAAGATGGCCCCCCAGGGAGGCAGTATCTAGGTCCTCCTTCCTTTTCAATTAAACATTACAGAAAAATAAACAGAATAATGTAAGAACTCATGTACTCACCTCCCACAATGAACAATTGTTAACATTTTGACATTATTTATTCAGAGCCAAGAAAAATTCTATGACTAATATATATGTAATCCTTCTCTCTCTGTCTTTCCCTCCCCAGGCCTAATTTCCCCTTCCTCTTCAGAGATACTCTATACCATGCATTTTTGTGTATTTATAATTTTTACATAGATACAGATATACACAATGTCTAAATAATCCATAGTAATGTGTAGTGATTTTATAAAAAAGATTTCATAATATAAATTATGTTCTGATACTTGTCTTTTTTAAATTATTTTTTTTAATTGAAGTATAGCTGGTTTGCAATGTTGTATTAGTTTCAGGTGTATAGCAAAGTGATTCATATATATATATATATGACTTTTATGAGCCTCTAGTCTCTTTGAATCTAGAATAATCCAGACTCTTTTCCCCTATGGCTTTTAGTTTTGAAAAGTCTGGACTAATTGCCTTGTACTGTGTCTAACATTCTGGATTTGTAAATTATTTTTCAGTATTGTATATTTAACTTCTCCCTCTATTCCTCACGTTTTCTGTGATCTGTAAGTTAGATTTAGATGATTTTTTTAGATTTAAAGTAAACTTTTGTCAAGAATGCTTCATAAGTGATGCTGTGTGCTTCCCATTTCATCTCACCAGGAAGTACAGAACACTTGGCTGTCCCAGGCGTTGACTTGCAGATCCTCCATCATGAAGGATACATTGTCTTTTGCAATCAGCTGGTACTCTCTGCAGGGACTCTCTGGCACGTTTCAAATATCCTGTTTCCCAACCACCATCCCCCTAATGGCTTGGGCATTTATTAATCCTCATCTGAATCAATAATTATATGGAAGAATCATTTATTTTTAATTGCTCCATAAATTGAAGGATATATTTATTTCAAAGGAACTTGTAGGAATCATCACTACTTGGTAGAAATTTCCTACAATAGGTTCACGTGGGAAGGTTGTCCTGGTCTTATCTATTGTGGACATCCATGCAGGGACGCAAGGTGGTAGAAAGCAGGAGAATTAGAAGCCTGCCCCATGGGCTGATTTTATAAAAAATTCAAGGCATTCATAAATACTCTCTACCTTTCTTCTGCTGTCACCATGACAACGTAAGTGAGCCTGGCTGGAACCTTCCTATTTCATTAGGGCTTCCTATGCTTATGCTCCTTGTTCCACTGAGAGGAATGTTCTTGATGTTTATTATATTCAGAGTAAATATAAATGTCTGAAAGTTGGAAGAGGGTGGAGTGTCAAGATGCAGGCTGTGGACCCTCTGTTTCACCAGGAGTGGGTTCATCACCTTTTTTTCTTTATTTAAAATCACAAGGTTTTTATTTGTTAAAATAGCTAACGCCTTGTTATTTTGAAAGTGTTTTTTTACAGCTTTATTTGGTATTATACTCAATTCGATGGAGTGCATATAAAAAAGAAAGATTTACCTCCTTGGAGAAACGAAGCATCGAAGTTTAGAAAAAGCCAGTGTGAGACACTTCTGTTTTCAGGACAGGACACTTCTGTTTTCAGAAGTAGACACTCTTCTTGCTATGTGTACCTCCTAAGAACAGCTGAAATCCCATCCCTGGCCATTATACATACAATAAACAAGACTCAGAATGGTGGAGAGAAAAAGGCAGCTTACCAGGGGCCTCAGGACCATGGAAGGTCACGTCATTGAGTTCCTTTGCTTTTCTTCATGCCTCACACATCGTGGACAGCGTTCCAGAGGAGCCAGGAACACAGACACGCCCTGGAGAGCACACAACTGGTGGTCCAGTGGGTAAGACTCCACGCTCCCAATGCAGGGGGCCCAGGTTCTATCCCTGGGCCGGGAACTAGAGCCCGCATGCCGCAACTAAGAGTTCGCATGCTGCATGCCTCAAGGAAGATCCCACGGGCCGCTACTAAGACCCGGTTCAGCCAAAATAAATAAATAAATAAATAAATAAAAAATCCAAGGGAACCCCAGTCCCTCGAGTCCAAGGGCCAGGAATTGGTCAGCCTAGCAGGACTGAGAAGTTTAGACAAAACTCCAGCCAAACACGCCCTTCCCAGAGCCAGCTCCCTAGTGGGGAGCCTGATCCCCACCCTTGCCCAGCAGTGATAAGGTGCACCTGTCTTCCTCCAACCCTCCTTTTTATGTTCTACTGTTGTTATGTAAAATGTAACAAACAGGGTGAAGGATACACAGGACCTCTCTGTGCTATTTTTGCAACTTCCTGTGAATCTATTATTTCAAAATGAAAAGTTAAATTAAAAAGTCAGACTGTTGGGTGATATTTTTCCTTTTCCATCTGGGTGCTCTGTAGTCACTTTGGTATACCTTGACTGGGTTCAGTGTCTCACAGCAAAACAATTAGAAGGAACAGCTGCCTGCCTGTTTAATTCTGGTACAATGTCCCTAAATTGTAGGTTTGGAGGGAGTACCATTTAGAACCAGGCAACTTGATTTTTTTATTGAAGAAACATTGGCTTATAAGCCTATTAAGTTTCATGTGTACAACATTCTGTTTCTACTACTGTATACCCTACGGTGTTCTAAGTCAGATGGAAAGACCAATACCATATGACTTCACTCATATGTGGAATCTAAAATACAAACAAACAAAAAATAAATGAACAAAGCAGGTTCATCTTTTTTATAGTAAAGTCAATTTTAACAGCCAAACACTACAATAAAGTAGATATTCACCAATAATAAAATGGATATATAGGTTGTAATATAGTCATACAATGTAATATGTATAATTATACAGCAAGAAAATTAATGATTTGCTGCAACAAAAAAATACCACAGGGGATAATTTCAAAAATATAATATCAAGCAATGAAACCAGATACTTCCGCATGATTCCATTTATATAAAGTCCTAAAACAGACAATATTAATCTATGGTATTTAAAATGGTACTGACAGTTATTGGTCTTTTATGATGTTTTAATGTCCCATTTATTTTCTTGGGATATGGTTACAAGGTGTGTCTTTTTGTGATAATTTATTGAGTTACACATTAGAATTTGTGTATTTTCATCTATAAATGCTACTCCCCAGTAAAATATGCAAGTTCATTTTTTATGTGGAAGTTCCAAGGAATATTTTGGTGGTTCTGTGTATATGAGCATCCAAAAGAGAAAGATATCAGGGACAAAGATAGGAAGACAGGGGAACACTTTTATAACAAAACACCACTCAATTCAATGGAAAGTAATAATGTGTCCCTTTCTTTAATTACTCATTTCAGTGTAATACAGTACAAATTTTATGTAAGAACAATGACTGCTGAGAGGGACATTCATTAAGGGGAGCTCTGCTTTTGACCTCCAGAAAATGTTTACTTAGCACCTCCTCACTCCTCAAGGTGGAACACATCAGCAACCAAGGTAGAGAAGGTTCCTGTTTCCCTGGATCTTGGAAATGCTCACACTTAGGGTGCTGCCTGGAATCTTCTAAAGGCAAAGTAATGTAACAATGTTAGATGGAGTTCAGGGTTTCTAGCCTGAAGCAGAACAAAGTATAGTAGCCACAAATGCCCAAGAAAGCTATACTGTAGACAATGAATTAGACTTGCCTTTCTTCATGAGAACTACGGAAAGTGGCAAGGAAGTTTTCTAGTCAGGAGAATTGTTCCTAAAGAAACAAGCTGCTTTAAGAAGTGTTCAGCACCCTTTCATCACATATTTTTGAGCGAGAGAAGGATCACATTTTGTGAAGACTGTGGTACAGAAGGAAGCACCAGCAAGGTCCCTCTGATAGCATGATTCTGGGGGTCTAGTGTGCGGTATAAGCAGATAAGTTAGGGGTCCCCCGGAGAAAAAGGCATGGCTTTCTTGACATAAGGGAAGCCATTTTGACCTAAACCATTTTGTGATCTAAGCCTGGCTGCAATGCTTGCCCTAGAACAGGTCTCAGTAACTAGTGATCTTAAGGGAAAGGAAGAATGCAGGAACAGAGAAAAGGCAGTCAAACAACAGTGCAGTGATAAAGTAGTCCTAGTTCCTCCTTAAGAGATACACATAATAATATATCTTTGAGTTCTGCAGGAACTGAGGCCCCCACCCAGGTGGAGGACAGAATGATTATGTTGACCCTCCTGCCTTCAGTCAACTAAAGCTTGGACTCTGTTGACCTTTGCCCCAATTCTATGCTGAATTCTCTGCTCAAGCCCGTTTCATGAATATGCATGTACCCTTAGCTTAAACTTCCCCAATTTTGCTGTTGGGGAGACCCTGCTTTGGGAAAGATCCCGGTGTTCTCCTTACTAGATGCAAGTAATAAATCATTCCTTCTTCCGATCTTTGGCTCAGTTGTGTTTATTGGCTGGACACCCACAAAGAGGTGAACCCAGTTTTCAGGTAACATAAGCCCCCTCAACTCTCCCTTAAGGCTGCCAGGTATGATAAAGGAGGCAGTTGGATTTGACTCCTGGATCAGTAACAAATAATTTTTCAGAACATGAAAGTCCCATGGAATCTTTGTCTTATAATTGCACTTGGTCATCTGGCAGCTCTAGTTCCAGTGCACCCCTCTTCCACGATCTCCGTCTGCTTCTAGAGTTGGCACCTGCAGCTCCTCAGACAAGGCCAGAGGGTTCCTGGAGGCTCTTCACCCTCAAGTGCAGAGACCTGGGGGTGTTGGGAATTTACTTCCCCCAGGGGACAGCCAACCACCCATAGTGCAGGGACACACGACAGCCCAGCTTTCTTGCCTCAGGTGGAGAAAAGTCTGAGGTGTCACTCACGCTGCTCCAGTGATCCCTGTGGGATCAGGCTGGAGCCAGGCTTTGTCTGAACTTGCACAGTTCTTTCCCCTTCCCTGTTCTGTTTGCCCCACATCCTTACAGGTTTCCTGCGGGAGAAATTTATTAATAAATCATTGGCATATGAATCCATTAACAGGATCCACTTCTGGAGAACTTAGCCTGAGACAATCCTGAAATAAAAGGTGAGAATACAGATTTGGCTCTGAGCTTCCTGTAGTAAGAAACAGTGCCTAAATAAACACAAACTCTGGAAATTATTTCCTCAAATTATTGTTTGATGTTAGTAGATAAGGCTTAGAGTAAAACTTGAAAACCCGACAGTGTTGTCTGTAAAAAGAATGTCTTTTTCATAATCAAGTATTTTATTCAAGAGAAAATCCAAGAAAGAGGCTTAAACATGGGTCTGTTGACGAGCAGTACTTGGCCTTTCATTCCTGCCAAGGTCACACCTACAGGCCTTTCAGCCAGATGGCACTGGAGGTTCTGACTGGGGACATGGCCCTTCCTCCAGAGACCTCTAAATTTAGCACATCCCAAAACTTGAAGTAGGCAGTCAGAACTTTGCAGATAAGGGTTCAGTGAAGCACCAGAGATGCCCATCTAGTAATTACCTTTAAAATTACCTTCTTGTGGATATTTTAACATGCTTCTGGTGGTTTGTTCCCACCCCCCCATCACCAGTTGAGTTCCAGGAGACTTTGGAGAATCTGTCCCTCACACTCACCCTCACCCCCTCCCCGCTTCAGGCAGTTAAAAAGGAACTGAGGCTCCCTTTGTTGTAAATTACTGAGGTGAGCTAGAAAATCAAAGGCACTTTACATGATACATTAAACAAGATAGACTTAATTGATATTTACAGGACATTCCATCAAAAAAACAGAATAAACTTTCTTCTAAAGCACTCATGGAACATTCTCCAGGATAGATCATATCTTGGGTCACAAATCAAGCCTTGGTAAATTTAAGAAAATTGAAATTGTATCAAGTATCTTTTCCAACCACTACACTATGAGACTAGTTATCAATTACAGGGAAAAATCTCTAAAAAATAGAAACACATGGAAGCTAAACTATAAACTACTAAATAACCAAGAGATCACTTAAGAAATCAAAGAGGAAATCAAAAAATACCTAGAAACAAATGACAATGAAAACACGATGACCCAAAAACCTATGTGATGCAGCAAAAGCAGTTCTAAGAGGGAAGTTTATAGCAATACAATACTACCTCAAGAAACAAGAAACATCTCAAATAAACAAACTAACCTTACACGTAAAGGAATTAGAGAAAGAAGGGCAAAAAAACCCTGAAGTTAGCAGAATGAAAGAAATCATAAATATCAGATCAGAAACAAATGAAAAAAGAGATGAAGGCAACAATAACAAAGATCAATAAAACTAAAAGCTGGTTGTTTGAGAAGAAAAATAAAACTGATATACCATTAGCCAGACTCATCAAGAAAAAAAGGGAGAAGACTCAAATCAATATAATTAGAAATGAAAAAGGAGATGTAACAACTGACACAGCAGAAATACAGAGGAACGTGAGAGATTACTACAAGCACCTATATGCCAATAAAATGGACAACCTGGAAGGAATGGACAAATTCTTAGAAAAGCACAAGCTTCTGAGACTGAACTGGGAAGAAATAGAATATATAAACAGACCAATCACAAGCACTGAAATTGAGACTGTGATTAAAAATCTTCCAACACACAAAAACCCAGGACCAGATGGCTTCACAGGTGAATTCTATCAAACATTTAGAGAAGAGCTAACACCTATCCTTCTCAAACTCTTCCAAAATATAGCAGAGGGAGGAACACTCCCAAACTCATTCTATGAGGTCACCATCACCCTGATACCAAAACCAGACAAAGATGTCACAAAGAAAGAAAACTATAGGCCAATAACACTGATGAACATAGATGCAAAAATCCTCAACAAAATACTAGCAAACAGAATCCAACAACACATTAAAAGGATCATACACCATGATCAAGTGGGTTTATCCAGGAGTGCAAGGATTCTTCAATATACACAAATCAATCAATGTGATAAACCATATTAACAGGTTGAGGAATAAACACCATATCATCACCTCAAGATGCAGAAAAAGCTCTTGACAAAATTCAGCACCCATTTATGATAAAAACCTTCTAGAAAGAAGGCATAGAGAGAACTTACCTCAACCTAATAAAGGCCATATATGACAAACCCACAGCCAACATTGTTCTCAATGGTGAAAACCTGAAACCATTTCCTCTAAGATCAGGAAAAAGACAAGGTTGTCCACTCTCACCACTATTATTCAACATAGTTTTGGAAGTTTTAGCCACAGTAATCAGAGAAAAAAAAGAAGAAAAAGGAATCCAAATCGGAAAAGAAGTAAAGCTGTCACTGTTTGCAGATGACATGATACTATACATAGAGAATCCGAAAGATGCTACCAGAAAACTACTAGGACTAATCAATGAATTTGGTAAAGCAGCAGGATACAAAATTAATGCACAGAAATCTCATGCATTCCTACACACTAATGATGAAAAATCTGAAAGAAAAATTAAGGGAACACTCCCATTTACCATTGCAACCAAAAGAATAAAATACCTAGGAATAAACCTACCTAAGGAGACAAAAGACCTGTACTCAGAAAACTATAAGACACCGATGAAAGAAATTAAAGAGGATACAAACAGATGGAGAGATATACCATGTTCTTGGATTGGAAGAATCAACATTGTGAAAGTGACTATACTACCTAAAGCAATCTACAGATTCAATGAAATCCCTATAAAACTACCAATGACATTTTTCACAGAACTAGAACAAAAAAATTCACAATTTGTATGGAAACACAAAAGACCCCAAATAGCCAAAGCAATCTTGAGAAAGAAAAACAGAGCTGGAGGAATCAGGCTCCCAGACTTCAGACTATACTACAAAGCTACTGTAATCAAGAAGGTATGGTACTGGAACAAAAAACAGAAAGATAGATCAATGGAACAGGATAGAAAGCCCAGAGGTAAACCCACACACATATGGTCACCCTATTTTTGATAAAAGAGGCAAGAATATACAATGGAGAAAAGACAGCCTCTTCAATAAGTGGTGCTGGGAAAACTGGACAGCTACATGTAAAAGAATGAAATTAGAACACTTCCTAACACCATACACAAAAATAAACTCAAAATGGGTTAAAGACCTAAATGTAAGGCCAGACACTATAAAACTCTTAGAAGAAAAGATAAGCAGAACACTCCATGACATAAATCACAGATCCTTTTTGACCTACATCCTAGAGATATGGAAATAAGAAAAAAATAAATCAATGGGACCTAATGAAACTGAAAAGCTTTTGTACAGCAAAGGAAACCATAAACAAGATGAAAAGACAACCCTTAGAATGGGAGAAAATATTGGAAAATGAAGCACCTGACAAAGGATTAATCTCCAATACTTACAAGCAGCTCAATATCATAAAAACAAAGGACGCAATCAAAATACGGGTGGAAGACCTAAATATACATTTCTCCAAAGAAGATATACTGATTGCCAACAAACACATGACAGGAGGCTCAATATCACTTATCATTAAAGAAATGCAAATCAAAACTACAGTGAGGTATCACCTCACACCAGTCAGAATGGCCATCATCAAAATATTTACAAACAATAAATGCAGGAGAGGGTGTGGAGAAAAGAGAACCCTCTTGCACTGTTGGTGGGAATGTAAATTGATACAGCCACTATGGAGAACAGTATGCAGGTTCCTTAAAAAACTAAAAATAGAACTACTATACGACCCAGTAATCCCAGTACTGGGCATATACCCTGAGAAAACCATAATTCAAAAAGAGTCATATACCACAATGTTCATTGTAACTCTATTTGCAATAGCTAGGACATGGAAGCAACCTAAGTGTCTATCAGCAGATGAATGGATAAAGAAGATGTGGCACAGATATACAGTGGAATATTACTCAGCCACAAAAAGAAATGAAATTGATTTATTTGTAGTGAAGTGGATGGACCTAGAGTCTGTCATACAGAGTGAAGTAAGTCAGAAAGAGAAAAACAAATACCATATGCTAACACATATATATGGAAACCAAAAAATAAAAATTATTCTGAAGAACCTAGGGCGAGGACAGGAATAAAGACACAGACATAGAGAATGGACTTGAGGACATAGGGTGGGGGAAGCGTAAGCTGGGACGAAGTGAGAGAGTGACATTGACATATATACACTACGAAATTTAAAATAGATAGTTTGTGGGAAGCAGCCGCATAGCACTAGGAGATCAGCTCAGTGCTTTGTGAGTACCTAGAGGGGTGGGATAGGGAGGGTAGGGGGGAGATGCAAGAGGGAGGGGATATGGGGATATATGTGTACATATAGCTGATCTGTTTTGTTATAAAGCAGAAACTAACACACCATTGTAAAGCAATTATACCCCAATAAAGATGTTAAAAAAAGAAAAAAGAAAATCAAAGGCAAGAAGCTTCACAGAAAGGGAAAGGTGGCATTCGACACTCACTAAAGAGTAACTTACTCCTCCAGAAGGAACTCACTTTACAGCAAAAACGTCTTCACAAAACACGCAGGCAGAGAGGTCGAATTGGTTGTTTCTCATCACTTGGTTGTGTCTGAACCTCTGGGAGGTTCATGAGTGCCATTGCCGTGTGGGCTGTTTGCTGGGAAGGCAACGACTCCACTTTGGTTTTCATTTCCTCATTACCTCATGTCAGTGGTGCTGGTGAAGATGTTTTTTTTCCTTATCTCAAGCATAATGGCTTTTCCTGTTTCTGAAACCCACACTGGGCTGGACTTGCATAAGTAGGAAAAAATCACAAGTAGAGAAATATAACACCCCTAGGAAACATGAGTAAATCACTGGAATTGTTTCCATTTATTGGATGACAGCAACATACCAAAGATTTTGTGTGTATTATCTCATTTAATAAATAATTTTTTTTATAGAGAAGGAAATCAAGACTTTGGGGAGTAAAGAACTTGGCCAACTTCAGTTAGGTAGAGAGGGATGGAGCTGGGATTCTAACCCCCTCTGTCTGTTTACAGACCCCACATCTAACCATTGCACAAACCATCCACCTGACAGAGAAGTCACAGAAGGTTGACCTAAAATAAGATCATATTTCCCCAGATTCCACTGGTGGTCCCAGCTTCAGTTTCCATGATTGACTTGCTGTATATAAACCTTGTATGTGCACTGCCAGGATTTCCATCACCATCTGTCATATACCCTTTACTGCAGAAGAGATATGAGAAAATATAAGGTTCTCAAGGGTACGACATTTCTGCAGACGAAACAATTAGAGAAAAAGGTAAACTCTTTTTTTGCTCTGGATTTAAAAGGAATTGGCCCCATACAAAGAAAGAGTGAGCTTGTCTTTGGATCAATGTGTTTTTAGTTAAAGACAGCATCAAGTGACAACTGGAATGAAAGATACACTGTGCTCTGGGATTCAGGGTTCCAGAAATTGTCTGAGGTATGGCTGCACTGATGAGCTTACCTTTTAATATCCAGCAGCGCACTGAGACACACACATGCAGAGTCCCAACAAATTCCTTGTGCGTGTTATAGAAACGTGTTTACACCCAGTGGATGGCTGACCTACTTTTGCTGCAGTGTTTGATTTGCTTTTAATTATAGCAGTTACAGTGCCCTGATCACTGGCATCATCCCCAGGATGTTGGTTTTTTCTTAATGTTATTGTTACCCAGATTACACAGCTGTGGTGCCAGTGTTATGTTTACGAATGTTCCAGGGGTGGTGTGAGTGGTCTTAGAAGCTCGTTACGAGGGGTCAGCACAAGTTCATTATCAAGATTTCTCCAGTGGCTGCTGGGTTGACCTCACTGTAAAGAGTTACTCCTTGGCATGGCCTTGGCAAACCCGAGTTGCCCTGATCATGTCCTGGAAAAAGAAGGGTTCTTTTGGGAGACCCAGCAGAGTCAACCATTCGAGGTCTACAGTGTAGAGTTTTCCAAGTGAAATTAAAGTCTTCCCAGAAAAATACTGACTTTTAGATGCCTTGTTCTTCCATTCCCCTCCCTCTCTGCCTTCCTGCCCTTCATCCCTGTATTAGTCAGTTTGGCAGCTACAACAAAGTGTCACAGACTGTGTGGCTTAAACAGCAAATATTTATTTCTCCCAGTTTTGGAGGCTGGGAAGCTCAAGATCAAGGTGTAGTGGTTCTGGTGTTGGGTGAGGACTTACTTCCTGATGTGCAGATGGCCATCTTCTCACTGTGTCCCACATGGCAGAGAAAGAGAGGAAGCACACTTTCTTTCTGTCTTTCCTTATAAGGGCATTAACCCCATCATGAAGGTTCCACCTTCATGATCTAAATACCATCACCTTAGGTATTAGGATTTCAACATATGAATCTGGGGGGAACACAAACATGTGGTCCATAGCAATCTTCAAATTCAAAACATCTATTGTAAACTTTGTGAAATAAAATTCATATTTATGGCAAGACAAAAAAAAATTAAGCATAAAAATTCTTCTCTGCCCTTTGGCCTCCCCCCTCCCCTAACTGTGCATTGTGTATCAGCATTATGCATGGACCAGACCTTCCCCATCAGCAGGAAAACCTGCTCAGCCATAAATAGCAACATTCTCCCAGCATCAATAAGGCAACTTCTTAAAAGATAACATTCCTTCTTGATCTTGTAAAGGGTCACATGACCCACCATGATGGTGCTTAAATCTGGATTATGTAAACTGTCAAAAATATGTCATTTGATGTACAGCCCTGTGTCTCAAAAAACTTATATAAACCGTATCTTGAGTTCTAACGGCGGAACAGTTCTCAGAACTTTCTGAGATGCTCTTCTTGGGTTATAATCCTCAAACTTGGCTTGAATAAAATTTTCCAATCTTTCTTAGATCAACTGATTAATTTTTTTGACAACCTGTATAGGATTACTAACAATAATAGCAGTAGGTAGAATTTATAAAGACTATTTCTATGTGCAAGTATTAACAACTTTCGTGTTCCCCAAGAAGTAGGGACTCGATTTAAAAATTGCCATGGGGATGGGATAAGTAACTTTCTGAGTTGTGGGGACTGGGTTCCAATGCAGGAGACCCACTGCCTTACCAGGGACCTCCTCCCATGCCAGAATGCAGTGAGGACACCCATCTGTGTGAACAGACCTGTCAGGAGGCCTCCTCCCATCTTGTTGGAGCTCGGTGGAGGCTGGGAATCCAACGTCACAAAGCTTCACCACCCCAAATTAATTAAATTGATACTATAAAAAATGGTGGTGCTTGATGCTTTTTATTCTTCTGGTTTGATGAAATGCACATAGTCAAATCTAATTAACCTTCACCTTCACAAAAGTGGAGTGATGACTCAGAGAGCAAGGTGTGGAATTATAGGATGCTCGGATGCTGCTCGCAGGAAGGCTGAGCACTGAGACCCAATCTAACTCAACTCATTTTTAAGTCCCCTCTGCAGAGGGAAACACTAATTTACTTACAGACCTCTGATATGTTAATTACAAATCACTCTTACCTACTCATTAGAGGAACTCCCCCACAGAATTTCCCCATTCTTTTAATTCCGTACTAATTACAGGTCTGTTCTTAAAGTACAGCAGAATGGTGAAGAATGAGACAGACCTGGTTTAGAATCCAGACTCTTCAATAATTTACTGACGGTTAATTTTGAACAAGTCACCTAGCCTCTGAAAACCCCATTTTCTTCTTCTTCTTTTTTTTTTAACCCTAGGTTCTTCATGACCTTTTATTTATTTATTTATTTATTTATTTTCTTAGATTCCATATATATGTGTTAGCATATGGTATTTGCTTTTCTCTTTCTGACTTACTTCACTCTGTATGACAGACTCTAGGTCCATCCACCTCACTACAAAATAACTCAATTTTGTTTCTTTTTATGGCTGAGTAATATTCCATTGTATATATGTGCCACATCTTTTTTATCCATTCATCTGTTGATGGACACTTAGGTTGCTTCCATGTCCTGGCTATTGTAAATAGAGCTGCAATGAACATTTTGGTACATGACTCTTTTTGAATTATGGTTTTCTCAGGGTATGTGCCCAGTAGTGGTATTGCTGGGTCATATGGTAGTTCTATTTGTAGTTTTTTAAGGAACCTGCATACTGTTCTCCATAGTGGCTGTATCAATTTACATTCCCACCAACAGTGCAAGAGGGTTCCCTTTTCTCCACACCCTCTCCTGCATTTATTGTTTCTAGATTTTTTGATGATGGCCATTCTGACTGGTGTGAGATGATATCTCATTGTAGTTTTGATTTTGAAAGCCCCATTTTCTTTACCTGTAAAATGAAGATAATCATATCCTTCCCTGGTTTGAAGGTTGTAAGGAAGAAATGAAAGCCAACCCCACTGACAGGACTATGTTGAGTTTGCAGTAGAAACTGCTGGTTCTTGCATTTAATTAATCTTCATTTTTCACTAATCCCAAACTGATCTCTTTGCAATAAACATAAATATAGCAAAAATTTTCTTTTCATGTTTCTTTGACTCTTAGTATAGATTACATTGAATGGAAAGTTCCACTGCTATGCAGTAATCCTTTGGAAATTCCATTGAAGTGACCTGAACTGGAAAATGGTGAAATCGATTTCAGAAGTGAGACTAGTGTTCCCTCTGCACATCAGTAGGTGCAGAGGAATGTCTCCTGTGGCATTCCATGGATTAGTGTAGTTTTAAGGAAGCTGTAGGAGTTTTGTGTTTATCAATGCATCTTTTGTTCTTTGACTGTCAGCAGTTTTCTTGCCTTTTAGGGTATTTTAAGACTTTTTACTCCATGAAACATAGGTATTTGTCAGACACCACCTGCCCGTGACTGTCTTTCAATCCAAAGGAAGGTAAGAGTGTAGAGCACAGTGATCTTCCAGGGGAGGTAGGACAAAATGTGGAGGAACTAAAAGACAGGGAGACAAGATCCCACTGAATGGATGCGGGAATGCCTAGTGGCAGATGTTCGTTTGGAGCAGAACTTGGAGTCATCAGCAGATTCATTGGAGGAGATGTTTCTTGTGGGTCAAATACAGGACTGTTCCTGCTCTCCGTGAGTTTCAACATCCCAGATGATAGAGACACCTTGGAGAATACAAAAGCACCACCTGCTCAGATTTGCCAGTTTGGGGACAGTTAAGATGACACCCAAGGGATATCAGCCAAGAGGTGGGTGAAGTGGGAGAAATGGGTCATGAAAGTGAACAAGTTTGTTGGTGAGGGTGTGTGATCTGTTTAGTTCTTGACACATTGAGCCGAAGTGGTTTGTGAGACATCCTAGTGGGGATTTCAAGTGACACATTCAGGGGAGAGACCTGGGCTGGCAATCCTGGCCTGAGATTCATTAGCAAACAGATGGAAGTTGAAAACAAGAAGGGAAAAAGATCCTCCCAATGAGTATGTGGTTCAAGAGATGCAGACCCAGGTGCCTGTGAGCAACCAAGAGAACATCTATGAACAGGAGTTGGGTAGACACAGTGCGCTAACATCCTCTACCTCCACTTCATCCTCCTTCCAGGGTGAGAAGTTGAAAGGGTAAAAGTAAAAACAAAACATTTCCCAGATGCACAGGCCACTAGGGTTTCAGATGACAATTAGTTTTTGCCAGTTAGATGCACTGACGCAGGACATGGATGACTACAGGGAGGCAGAGGCCATATTCCTCCTGTTGGCACTGCTGGCAAACAAGAAGTGAGGCCCTGAATGTTGGGGGCAGCTATGGGGGCTGGACTCAGTGGTCCAGCGTGTGGTCACCAACTCTGCGAGTGTTGAGAGACAGGGAGGGAGAGCACATGTGTGGGAACACAGGTGTGGTAGCTACACCTCCCTGCACCTCACCTATATCATTGTTTCGGTGATGTTCCTCAACTCTGCATCCCGGTGGAAGCCCCCTGACTTCTACTCTTCTGGTTCATCCAATGATTTTAGGTAAACAATGAATTCCCTGGATTAAAAGCTTCTTTCTTCAGAAACACCTAGAATTTCTGTTTTCTTGCATGGAACTGGGATGGATAAAGGAAATTTAAGGAAGCTGGGAGAAAAGACTATTTCAAACGGAAAGTGTGAGCTACAGTATTACATGTCATCAAGAGCTAATAAAAGTAAGAACAAAAAGATGTCTACTGTATTTGGAAGTTGTTCTCTACCAAAGAGATTCCAGTGGTGTCTGGATAGGGCAGGTGGCAGGGCCACCTAGACAAGTGTGCACCCCATGGCAGTCTGATGATTGGTGTTCTTTCAGGTTTCCTTAATTAATTAACAGCTTTTTAAAAATCAACTGGTTTTATTAAAACTCATTCTAATTAAAGAGAGTTTAGGAAAATAAGACAAAAAGAATAAAAAGTATCCAGAATTCCCCAACTTTTAAAAAACTGCATGAATATTTAACAGGTTCTCTTTTGGAACTCTTTTCGAGTCTTATTTTTTTTTTGCCTTTAAAAAAACATTTTTATTGAAATATAGTTGATTTACAATGTTCTCTTAGTTTCAGGTGTACAGCAAAGTGATTCAGTTATATACACACGTACACACATATATTGTTTTTTAGATTCTTTAAAGTATACACATTACTATATATAAAATAGATAACCAACAAGGACTTACTGTATAGCACAGGGAACTATACTCAATAACTTGCAATAACCTATAACAACTTTTTTTCTGTGAATAGATATTGTAAACTCTGTTAGGCTTATAACCTAGAAGTCAGCTGTCCCCTAGGTCTGTTCATTGGGATCTTCCAAAACAAAACTCCCTTTGTGTGAAAGCACTGTTGAAAGATAAAAATTATTGAAGAATGTGTTGGGGAGATAAAGAAGTAGGTTACATTGCATCAAGCATTTCACACGAGGACATCTTCAGTAGATGTTCTTCCTCCCCAGGACTCTTTGTTTTTGTGGCCTGGCGGCTATGTCTACTCAGCCTTTCCTGCTTCAGTCCTCGACCCATAAGCCCCCCAATCTTCCTTTCCAGATTGCCCTTTTCAAATTCTATCCCTATTTCCTGCAGAGCAATTTAGTGAAAGCAACAGTCTTCAAGCTTGCATACATCCAACCTTGGTCAATACTCTTAAGTAGGCTTAACTTGCTCTGAATAAATCAGCAAATCATATTTTCAAGATCAGCTCTTCCGAGATGCTAGTGGATCATTATAAAGAACAACTAAAAAAGTTTGCCTTTCACATGTTCAAATACACATAAGGAATTTATTACATACACTGAATGAGAGTATAAACAATATACATTTCACTGATTACATAAGAAGACTCCAGTAAATACTTGGGTTAATTGGTATGATAATTCAAAATTTTAATTGTGCTTTTTAGTGCTTCCTTATAAGGAAATGGATAATGAAGGGGAAAAAGAAGTCATGAACTATGTGAGTGAGTGGGTTGGGGCAGAGGATGTGCTAAGCACTGTATGATGAATGCTCTTGTAATGTAACATCAGTAGCAGTGGGAATTGAAAAGGGGTCAGGATAAGATGGGCTACACTGCAGTAACAAACTCTGAGCTCTCCTAGCAAAGCACAACACAAGTTGAATGCTAAGCTCGTGGAAAGCCCAATGCTGCCCAGGGGCTTCTCCATAGTGTGACTCAGGGCCAGGACTCTCAATTTTGTGATGCTACCTTCTCAGTGCATTCTTCCAGGTCAAGGTGAAGTGTAAAACAGTAGAGTGTGTGGACTTATTATTTCACAAGAAAAAGAAAATAGGGAGAAACAAAAGAACATAGCTATAGGGTATGGCAGGCAAATGAGTAAAGGGGTTAGAGTTGGGAGGAAGACATCTCTGAGAAATCTTTTAAATAATTTTGACTTTTGAACTATGTGTGTGTGTATTTACATATATACCCTCGTCCATACATATATAAAATCTCCAATAACTTAAATCAGACAGAAAAAATAAGCCCTAATATTGAGCACAAACAGTAACAAATAAATCCAAATTTATATCAAATTAATAACATAAAGTTGTAGAGAAAATATCGTGTTCAGAAAATATTGTGTTAAGTAATCCTTAATAGAGTCCTCTGATTAAATATATTTACCAGGTTATATTCTAAAGACAATGAGAACTAAAAATAAATTTTAAAGCTCACTCAGTAGTTTTATTGTTAATAATAGTAGTGGTGTTGTAATTTAAATTTTAAATGAATATCATTGGATAAAGCAAATAAATATTTTAACATTATTAGGAACTAACATTTTAATCTAAGATTTAAAATAAATCAAAGAAAGTAAGGAAAAACTTTGTGATATTAAATTTTAATTGGAAATACAGTATGAATTCATGTTTTTAAAAAAATTTCTAGCTCTGTCCATTGAAAGGGCTTAGAAGCAGTGACACTCTAGTAGCAATGAACATTGACAGTATATAGATTTCCCACATAAAAAAACTAGGCCTCCTTTGAGAAATGCTGAATCACTGTTGAGCCAGAAAAAGAATAAAATGAGTCTGATATATTGTGTAAAATGAGTCTGATATCTTGTGTTGAGCTGGAAATCAAGGTAGAACACAAAGATTCCCAGAGCGATATCAGAAGAATGTGGGCACAGGTTTGAAGGGACTCACACTGTAGCTTTTGGGTCAACTGGAACAACAAAAGGAATCATTAATGTATTTGACAGTCACACCTTATGGCTCGCAAATTTTTTTCATAGCTGTATTTTTCATGACAGCTATGCGTGTGTGTGCATGCATGTGTGTGCCTGTGAGTGTTCCCATATGCTCTAGGCTCTTATTACAATGTGACTGAAAGTCCTCCTACTGAGTTGGAGGGTCTGTGACTCTTCCTTGAATGTAGATCTGTATTTGTGACTACTCCAACCTACAGAGAATGCAAACATAGCAGTCTATGTGGCTTCTGAGCCTAGGTTATAAAAAGGATAAAGTGTATGCCTGCCTCTCTCTCTCTCTTAATGCTTGTGTTTGACACTGTTCTTGGTGGGACAGCAGTGAGTGGTGGCTTGAAGCAGGATCTTATTTCCCTGCCCAGCAATTGAACCTGAGTAGCCTGGATGAAAACCAGGAGTCCCAGCCGCTAGACCACCAGTGGCTAAAAGCTAGAAGCAAAGTAGTCCTGGCTCTTGCCCCTATTGTAACAAGAATGTTCCAAGGAGGAAAAAACTGCAAAAACAGGTTCAAAGTTTATTATTAGAGACACAGCACAACTTGGGAGGGCACACAGAGAAACAATTTATTTATTTAAGACAGAAGCAAGGCAGAAATACACACCCAGAGAGGAGTGCGGCCGTCCTGAATGAGGAATGTGCCAGAGATGCGATTTAAATCACTTACATGAGGCAGTTCTTCCGGGTCTTTTTTCTCCTCTAACCAGTTATCTCGCTTCTTTTTCCATATCTGACTTGCCCTAGAACCCTCCCAATAAACGTGCACATCTTTTTGCCAAGATGGATTCCAGCACAGAGGCTCAAAGGAATATGACCACATATATTATGAGATGATGCCCCCTACCTTTTTGACCCCCCGAGGAGCCTTCCTTCACATCTGCAGTCGGGGAGGTTTCCTTGACCTCAGGAGTAATAGATGCGGTCTTTTAATCTCTTTACTCCAGCGGAGCTCAGATCCTGCCATTAACTTTGTCCTTGGAATGTCAGGGAAAACAAAGCTTCAATTTACTCCATTTGACAAATTCCAGCTGCTCAGCCCAGGGGCCCATCTACCTCCTACCTCAACACCATCCTATGAGGAAACCAGAACTAGCCGGTGCAGAGAGACCACATGGAGAGGATCTTGCTGAGAGGAGCTGAGGTCCCCAGCCAAGAACCATGATCAACAATCAGACATGTGAGTGATGACCCAAACCTTCGAATGAGATGAGCCATCCCTCTGTTCAGATACTCTGTTCAAATTCCTGACCCACAGAAACAGTGAGCACAATAAATGGTTGTTTTATGTGACTATATTTTCAGATAGATTTTATTTATTTCTTATTTTTTAAAAGTTATGGTAAAATATACATAACATAAACCTTACCATCTTAACCATCTTAAAGCGTACAGTTCAGTGGCATTTAGGACATTCACACTTTTGTGCACCCATCACTGCCGTCCATTTCCAGAACTCTTTCATCTTCCCAAACTAAAACTCTGTACCCATTAGATAAAAACTCCCCATTTCTTACTCCCCCCTGCTCTTGCAGCCACTGTTCTACTTTCTGCCTCTATGAGTGTGACTGTTTGAGGAGCCTCATATAAGTGGAATTGTACAGTATTTGTTCTTTTGTGACTGGCTTACTTCACCTGGCATAATGTGCTCAAGGTTCATCCATGTTGTAGCATGTATCAGAATTTCCTTCCTTTTTAAGGCTGAATAATATCCCATTGTGTAGATAGATAGATAGATAGATAGATATAGATATAGCTTATCCATTGAGATAATAGCACAGCCATAACAACTAAATAAATACAAATTAATGAATTCAGAAAAGATATTCCCAAAAAAAGACAAAAAAAGGAAATCTCTTCTTTTTAAAATAATGTTACCTAATAAATGCAAAAAGAATAATAGAATGTGAAAATAACCATTTTGCAAATACAACTGTAATGACTGGTTCTGGCAAGAATTATCAATGCATGCTAAAATTGTTATGTGAAAGATCTGAGGGGACAGTGTATCTAATGGTGACAAAGTATCACCCCTCCGAATTTTTACAGATTCCAAACAGGAAAATGTAGTGTTAATGTTGAGGGATAAAGCAGTCACCACCTTAACCAAATGATCAAAGTCAGCATTTCCTATGGTGGGAACCCTGAGATTGTGCACTTCCTGATTTAATGCCATAGGAAGTACCCCAGGGCATCTGTGTAGTACTTTTTCCAAAATGTTTAATCCAGAAGTATCACAGCTCTAGACATAACTTAGAATTTACAGGAAAAATAAAGGAGAAAAGAACATATTAAATGACATTCTGTGGAATTAGTCAGGCACATCCAGAATGTGGTCATTCTGAAGATAAAATAAATCAATGCTTAGGAAGACTTGGCCTTGTTCCTGGCATACCTTCATGTTCAGTAAATAATAGTTGTTACCGTTACGCATTTAGAAACTCTGGTGATGATGCCAGGAGGAATGGGGAATTAGGTTGGCTATTCCTTGGTTCCTTCTTTATCATTTCAAAACTGAGACTTTTGCCATCAACTCTGGAATGAAAAAGTGGAAATGGAACCACTCTGGCAAGTCACATGTCTAGCAATCCCTTAAGTACAGTGTTTGATGTTAACAAAACTTGTAGATCTGCCTGATTTCATCATGGAATCATATGTATGACATTTCAGGGTATCTGTAGGCTGCCTTGCTACCTTCTGAGCCTCCTGGGAGCATCTTGTAAAGTGCTTGCCATGCACAGGTCCTCAGTGGGTGACATCTGGGCTGGCTGAGGTCAACATGATAAAAAGCACCTGGGGCCCTCTCTCCATCATGCCCTCCTTTTCCGTCATCCTCTCCTCCTTTTATATTTTTCCTTACATTATTCCCCTTCAGGCAGCCCATCTTTGACCCCTTTGACACCTCCTCTGCTATTACCCTATGGAAGCTATTTTTACTTCCATTTTATACGCTCATGCAAAAATTGCCCCCAAACTCTAGCTCTGCCACACAGATAAATCTGATTGTATAACCATGTTAGAATTATGTTTGACTTCATTTTCAGTCTGTGTGTGGAAAATAAATGGGGACCAAATCAAGGATGTAGTACTGGTTTGTCATTGTTTCATTTGAGAAAATAAATAAAAACAATTATTAATTTGAAAAGTTGGATCCTCCAGAAAAAATACAAGTAACATCTGATTCAATATTGTCATTTTTGATAGGCAGCTAAAAAATGAGTTTGGCACATTGTTTTAAATCTATAGTAATAAAATCAATAGCTCTTCAAATAAACATATTTTTAGTTTGATATTCATTCAACCTAATAATACTTTATCCCTTTTACTTTTAGTACTTTATTTTAGTCTTCCTGTGCTCCTGTCATTAAAGCACATTAGTTACTATGGCAATGAAAGAGTGAGAGATGTGAAAGGCACACAGTAGTACCCACAGCCATAAATGAGACATGGTTTATATGCCAGGTGAACACTGGCATATATGATAGGAAATAATTAAGAAAGTGCTTTTCATAAATTCCTTTTGTAAGTGATGTGGGTATTCCACTTGATTACCTGATGATTAAATTTAAATAAAATTTAATAATTTAAATTATTTTTTGACACTCATTGCATGAAGAGGTATCTGAATATTTTCTCTTTTCTTGTGTAACCTCCCTTTGATGCAGCATTTTCATCATAACCCTCCCATCATCTTTTCTGATGACATTCTGAGAGATTATCTTTGGGGCTGAGATTTATGTTGTTCACTCAGGCAAATGCTAAATACTTGTAAGTCAAAGGCTTTCATGAGGATTTCATAGTGTAGAAAATGTTAGCTTGATAGTTGTAGGGTTGTGGTTAACATTTTAATGGTGGATTCAGCAAAAACAATTCACTATAAGGAATAGTGAAGCAGGGAGAATTAAATGAGTAACTAAGTCAGATTTTTCTTCTCTGTTAGGAAAACTTGGCCACCTACCCCATTGTTTGCCACCCTGTGCTGTGGGAAAGGACTGATTCAGAGAATGGGCAAAACAAGCTCTTTCAATTCACATACTACTCCCTATCTCTTCCCTCACGTCTGTCATGATGTGCAATGCACCCAGTGACCAAGCACCATCACTGAGAGTGGGATGTGTCTTTCTGCACAGATGAGTCACACTGTTTCCCATCAGCACACTCAGACTGAGACCTGTACAACTCAGTGAGCTCCTGAAAGTTCAGAACTATGTATTTTTTCAATTGTGTTCAATTTCCCTCAGGTTGGACTTTATTCTTACATCTGCTTACATCCATGTAGCTTTCCCTGTCTTATGGATGGATTTTCCCATCTGAATGTGTTTCAGAAATAGCAACATCCATTGTATGTGTCCCTTTGTCAGGGGCTAGAAGTACTTTTCAGAGAAGGCACTCATGTATGTAGGACATTTTTGGTTACCCATGAATACCAGAGGAAGAAGTGAGATGGGAGGATGCTTTGAAGGACAAAAGGTACTAAATTTCTAAATAGCACAAGGGTAATTTCAGGAGTAAGTGAATAAACAGAAAGAGTTCAAGGTACAAGAATTGGATGAAACAAATGTTATTCCAAAGCAGGTAAACAAAATTCAGATTAGTAACTGATGCAGAGGCTTCTACAATTAAAAGTCTCCAAGAGTGATGAAAAGTTAGAAGAGATGGAAAATGTTTAGTTGATAGGTAGGACGGTAATATAGGAGAACAATGAGCCATGGATATATTTAGAGGAGAAAAACTCAACAGTCAACAAAGGCAGGTGGAGTGTGGCTGTGTTAAACCAAGGACATAGAATTTTTGTTTGAAAATATGCTTTCTATAGTCTTAATACCCCTTCTGAGATGTAGATCTTGTGCCCTAGGCTCTGAAAACATGATATCCATTCTTTGAGTTAAAGGGGACATTTCCTTTACTATACAACTGTAAGACATTATGACACAATTACTCAGGCAAAGAGACTTGTAATTAATCAGAAAAAGAACTATGAGCAGAATTTAATCAATCAAAAGTAGAAGAGAATATCCATAAGATTTGTAAATTGTTACACTTAATGGTTGCTCTTTGATTGAGAGGTCTGCCTTGAATTCTAGTCAAAGCACACAGGTTGATTGATGTTACTAATCTGGACATAAACTCTTAAAGGCAATGTAGCAGATGAAGCAAATAATCAAATGGTACAGCTTCTACCTCATAGAGTTATCATGAGAATTAAGCAAAATAATGTATGTCGAGCCTAGCACAATATATAGTAGTACATGGTAAACACATTATACATAAATCTGGTTCTTGTTCAAACTAGTAGTTACCAATAGGGAGGGGGAAGGGAGGAGAGGCAAGATGGAGGTAAGGGATAAAGAGGTACAAACTACTATGTATAAAATAAATAAGCTACAAGGATATATTGTACACCACAGGGAGTATAGCCAATGTTTTATAAAAACTATAAATGGAGTATAACCTTTAAAAATTATGAATCACCATGTTGTGTACCTGAAACCTGTATAATATTGTAAGACAACTATACCTCAATAATAAAAAAAGAAAAGAAAAAAAAGGGGGGGACATTTCTTTTATTGCATTTATTGTTATCTTATTCTGTTTATGCATTTCCATTTAAAATCTGTGTACATGAATATCAAAATAGCTTGGTTAGTTGCTTGATGAGTTCTTTTCCAACCTTGAGCTCTCTATGAATTTCAAGGACAGTAGATTATGGGTTATTTTACCATAGAACAATCATTCATTAGATGTTCCATTCCAACAACAGATGGCAAATATCTGGTTACCAGCTGTTTTCCTAACCAGCTCCATAGCCAGATGTGGCTGGGAATACTTCATCCTTATTGGTCCATATTAGATGTGTGATGTTTGTGTGTTTGAGCCAGAAGTTCCTTCTAATATTAATGTTAACAGTAGAGACAAGATAGCCTGAAAATTCAGACAGGTCTTCCTAAAACCAAGATACTGCTAATGAAAAATCTCCACTGTAGTTGCCTTTGAGGAATGTAATGATTACTTCTAGTTGTTTAAATTGAATCTTACACACGCTTTGGCTTCACTTAGTGGCCAGGGCCCCATTGAATACATGATGTATTCTTCATGCACATAACACTCTTGATCTGTGCCCAGATGGATGCCATTTTACGGATGGAGTTACTTTCCGGGTTCTTCAAGGGACATGTTCAATGTTATTTCTGACAATTTTCTAGGAGATCCTTATGTACTTCAGTCATGTGTGGAAACAGTCTGCTGTAGTGGAAGAGCTTTGGAATTAGAATCAGATTCAAGGGTCATCTTCTCTTACTAGAAACTTCACCCACAAGAGAAAGGGAGGCGGAGTCAAGATGGCAGTGTGGGAAGATGTTGAGTTGGCATCTCCCCACAACTAGGGCACCTGTTGGTCACTGGTGGGGGACCCTGACACCCAAGGAGAAGGGAGGAACCCCCAAATGAACCAGTAGGATGTGGGAGGACTGAGGGGGGAGAAGAAGTGGAGGTCAGACAGGATCGGTGCCCCTAAGTCCAGGGAGATCAGGAGAGACAGGCAGGAGGGGTCCTCTGGGAGGAGTGGGAGAGGAGCAGAGGGCATTTGCCCTGCTCACTCAGGCCTGGGGAGCCTGCTGAGCTCCCAGGCCAGTTCGCTGCCCTCCAAGTTCCCCTCCCCCTGCAGCCACATTGGTCCTGGGGGAATAGGAGGGAGGGCTGGGAGATCAGGAGAGGCAAGCGGGAGGGACCCTCCAGGACTGGAGGAGCAGGAGAGGAGAGGAGGGCATTTGCCCAACCCACTCAAGCCCAGGAAAACTGCTGTGTTCTCAGGTGAGGTTCCCCACCCTCTGAGACCAAGGGTGGGGGACATGCCTGGGCTCCTTCTGTTCCTTGAGCTTAAGCCCCATCCTCCACAGCACCCCAGGGCTTTTTCCAGCCCTGTGGGTCCTAAGCGTAGGCCCTGCCCACCACCCAAAACTTGCCCTTGCTTAGGCCCCACCCTCCACAGCCAAGACCTTTCCTCCCACATTTTTAAAATTTTCCCTCCTCCTCTTTTTTTTTTCTTTGTGGTATGTGGGCCTCCCACCGTTGCAGCCTCTCCCATTGTGGAGCACAGGCTCCAGACGCACAGGCTCAGCAGCCATGGCTCATGGGCCCAGCCGCTCTGCGGCACGTGGGATCTTCCCAGACCGGGGCATGAACCCGTGTCCCCTGCATCAGCAGGCAGACTCTCAACCACTGCACCACCAGGGAAGCCCCACTCTTCCTCTTTTTTATTATTGTGGCACTGATGTACCTTCTGGTTGTTGATTCATCTATATTTTTAATTTTATATTCTTTCTAACATATCTGTTAGTTTCCTAGTCTAATTTTATTATTTACTTTGTTATTGTTCTCTTTTTTTTCTTTTTCTTGCCATCCCACACAGCTTGCAGGATCTTCGTTCATGAGCTGGGGGTCGGGCTGAAACTCCTGCGGTGGGAGCTCCAAGTCCAAACTACTGGACTAACATAGAACCTCAGACCCCAGGGAATATTCATCAGAGTGAGGTCTCACAGAGGTCCTCATCTCAGCACCAAGACCCAGCTCTACCCAACAGCCTACAAACTCCAGTGTTGGAAGCCTCAGGCCAAACAACCAGTTAGGCAGGAACACAATCCCGCTCATTAAAAAAAAAAAAAAAGTGACAGATGAAGGAGTAAGGTAAAAACCTACAAGACCAAATAAATGGAGAGGAAATAGACAATCTACCTGAAAAAGAATTCCGAGTAATGATAGTAGAGATGATACATAATCTCAGAAATAGAATGGAGGCATAGAATGAGAAAATACAAGAAATGTTTAACAAAGATCTAGAAGAACTAAAGAACAAACAAACAGAGATGAACAACACAATAACTGAACTGAAAAATACACTAGAAGGGGCTTCCCTGTTGGTGCAGTGGTTGAGAGTCTGCCTGCCGATGCAGGGGACATGGGTTCATGCCCAGGTCAGGGAAGATCCCACATGCCACGGAGCGGCTGGGCTCGCGAGCCATGGCCACTGAGCCTGTGCGTTCGGAGCCTGTGCTCCACAATAGGAGAGGCCACAACAGTGAGAGGCCTGTGTATCAAAAAAAAAAAAAAATACACTAGAAGGAATCAAACAGAATAACTGAGCAGAAGAATGCATAAGTGAGCTGGAAGACAAAATGGTGGGGCATTTATTCTGCTGAGGAGCAGAATAAAGAAAAAGAATGAAAAGAATTGAAGACAATCTCAGAGACCTCTGGGACAACAGTAAATGCACCAACATTCAAATTATAAGGGTCCCAGAAGAAGAAGAGAAAAAGAAAGGGCCTGAGAAAATACTTGAAGAGATTATAGTTGAAAACTTCCCTAACATGGGAAAGGAAATAGTCACCCAAGTCTGGAAGCACAGAGAGTCTCATACAGGATAAACCCTAGGAAAAACACACAAAGACACATATTAATCAGACTAACAAATATTAAATTCAAAGAAAAATATTAAAAGCAGCAAGAGAAAAACAAAAAAATAACATACAAAGGAATCTCCATAAGGTTATCAGCTGATTTTTCAGCAAAAACTCTGCAGGCCAGAAGCAAGGGGAAGGATATACTTAATGTGATTCAAGAGAAAAACCTACAACCAAGATTAATCTACCCAGCAAGGATCTCATTCAGATTCGATGGAGAAATCAAATGCTTTACAGACAACCAAAATCTAAGATAACTCAGCACCACCAAACCAGCTCTACAACAAAATGCTAAAGAAACATCTCTAGGCAGGAAACACAAGAGAAGAAAAAGACCCACAAAAAATCCCCAAAATGGTAAGAAAATGGTAATAGGAACATACATGTGGATAATTACCTTAAATGTGAATGGATTAAATGCTCCAACCAAAAGACACAGGCTGGCTGAATGAATACAAAAAAATGACCCATATATATGCTGTCTACAAGAGACCCACTTCAGACCTAGTGACACATACAAACTGAAAGTGATGGGATAGAAAAAGATATTCCATGCAAATGGAAATCAAAAGAAAGTTGGAGTTGCAATACTTATATCAGGTAAAATAGACTTTAAAATAAAACTATTACAAGAGATAAGGAGGGACCCTACATAATGATCAAAGGATCAATCCAAGAATAAGATATAGCAATTATAAATATTTATGCACCCAACATAGGAGCAGCTCAATACATAAGGCAAATGCTAACAACCATGAAAGGAGAAAGCGATGGCAAAACAATAATAGTAGGGGACTTTAACACCCCACTTACACCAATGGACGGATCATCCAAATGGAAAATAAATAAAGAAACACAAGCTTTAAATGACACAGTAGACCAGGTAGATTTAATTGATATTTATAGGACATTCCACCTGCAAGCAGCAGAATACACTTTCTTCTCAAGTGCACATGGAACATTCTCTAGGATAGATCACATCTTGGGTCACAAATCAAGCCTCAGAAAAGTTAAGAAAATTGAAATCATATTAAGCATCTTTTTTGACCACAACATTATGAGATTGGAAATCAATTATAGGAAAAAAACTGTAAAAAACACAAATACATGGAGGTTAAACAATGCACTACTAAACAACCAAGAGAACACTACAGAAATCAAAGAATAAATAAAAAATACATAGAAACAAATGACAACAAAAACATGATGACCCATGGGATGCAGCAAAAGCAGTTCTAAGAGGGAAGTTTATAGCAATTCAATCTCACGTCAAGAAACAAGAAAAATCTCAAATAAACAATCTAACCCTACACTTAAAACAATTAGAGAAAGAAGAACAAAGAAAACCCAAAGTCAGTAGAAGTAAAGAAATCATAAAGATCAGATCAGAGGTAAATAAAAAAGAAATGAAGAAAACAATAGCAAAGATCAATAAAACTAAAAGATGGTTCTTTGAGAAGATAACCAAATTTGATAAACCATTAGCCAGACTAATAAAAAGAAAAAGGGAGAAGACTCAAATCAACAGAATTAGAAATGAAAAGGAGAAGTAACAACTGACACTGCAGAAATACAAAGGATCATGAGAGATTACTACAAGTAACTATATGCCAATAAAATGGACAACCACAAAAAAATGGACAAATTCTTGGAAAGGTACAATTTTCCAAGGGTGAACAAGGAAGAATTAGAAAATATAAACAGACTTATCACAAGTAATGAAATTGAAACCGTAATTAAAAGTCTCCCAACCAACAAAAACCCAGGACCAGATGGCTTCACGGGTGAATTCTATCAAACATTTAGAGAGGAGCTAACACCAGTCCTTATCAAGCTCTTCCAAAAATTGCAGAGAGAGAAACACTCCCAAATTTATTCTACAAAGCCACCATCACCCTGATACCAAAACCAGAAAAATATATCACAAAAAAAGAAACTTATAGACCAATATCACTGATGAACATAGATGTAAAAATCTTGAATAAAATACTAGCAAACAGAATCCAACAGTACATTAAAAGGATCATACACCATGATCAAGTGAAATTTATCCCAGGGATGCAAGATTCTTCAATATATGCAAATCAATCAATGTGATACACCACATTAACAAATTAAGGAATGAAAACCATATGATCATCTCAATAGATGAGGAAAAAGCTTTTGACAAAATTCAACACCCATTTATGATAAAGACTCTCCAGAAAATGGACATAGAGGGAACCTACCTCAACATAATAAAGGCCATATATGACAAACCCACAGCAAGCATCACACTCAATGGTGAAAACTGAAAGTATTTTTCCACTAATATGAGGAACAAGACAAGGATGTCTGCTCTCGCCACTCTTATTCAACATAGCTTTGGAAGTCCTAGCCACAGCAATCAGAGAAGGAAAAGAATTAAAAGGAATCCAAATTGGAAAAGAAGAAGTAAAAGTGTCACTGTTTGCAGACGACATGATACTATACATAGAAAATCCTAAAGATGCCACCAGAAAACTACTGGAACTAATCAATGAACTTTGTAAGGTTGCAGTATACAAAATTAATGCACAGAAATCCCTGGCATTCCTATATGCTAACAACAGAAAATCTGAAAGAGCAATAAAGGAAACACTACCACTTACCACTGCAACAAAAAGAATAGAATACCTAAGAATAAACCTGCCTAAGGAGGCAGAAGATTGTACTCAGAAAATTATAAAACACTGATGAAAGAAATCAAAGATGACATAAACAAATGGAGAAATACATCATGTTCTTGGATTGGAAGAATCAATATTGTGAAAATGACTATAATACCCAAAACAATCTACAGATTTAATGTAATCCCTATGGAACTACCAATGGCATTCTTCACAGAATTAGAATGAAAAATTTTACAATTCGTATGGAAACACAGAAGACCCCAAATAGCTAAAGCAATCTTGAGAAAGAAAAACGGAGTTGGAGGAATCAGGCTCCCTAACTTCAAACTATACCACAAAGCTATGGTAATCAAGGCAGTATGGTACTGCCACAAAAACAGAAATATAGGTCAATGGTACAGGATAGAATGCCCAGAGATAAACCCATGCATATATGGGTACCTAATTTATGACAAAGGAGTCAAGAACATATGATGGAGAAAAGACAGCCTCTTCAATAAGTAGTGTTGGGAAAACTGGACAGCTACATGTAAAAGAATGAAATTAGAACACTACCTAACACCATACACAAAAATAAACTCGAAATGGATTAAAGACCTAAATGTAAGACTGGACACTATAAAACTCTTAGAGGAAAACATAGGAAAAATACTCTTTGACATAAACCACAGCAAGATATTTTTTGACCTACTTCCTAGAGTAACAGAAATAAAAACAAAAATAAAAAGATGGGACTTAATTAAACTTAAAAGATTTTGCACAGCAAAGGAAACCATAAACAAGATGAAAAGATAACCCTCAGAATGGGAGAAAATATTTGCAAATGAAACAACAGACAAAGGATTAATCTCCAAAATATATAAATAGCTCATGGAGCTGAATATCAAAAAAACAAACAATCCAGTTAAAAAATGGGCAGAAGTCCTAAATAGACTTTTCACCAAAGAAGACATACAGATAGCCAATAAGCACATGAAAAGATGCTCAACATTGCTAATTATTAGAGAAATGCAAATCAAAACTACAATAAGGTATCACCTCATGCCAGTCAGAATGGCTGTTATCAAAAAATCTAAAAACAATAAATGCCAGAAAGGGTGTGGTGAAAAGGGAAACCTCCTGCACTGTTGGTGGGAATGTAAATTGATACTACCACTATGGAAAACAGTATGATGGAGCTTCCTTAGAAAATAAAAAATAGAACTACCATATGGTCTAGCAATCCCACTACTGGGCATATACCCTGAGAAAACCATAATTCAAAGAGACATGTACCACAATGTTCATTGAAGCACTATTTATAATAGCCAGGACATGGAGCCAACCTTAATGTCCATCAACAGATGAATAGATAAAGAAGATGTTCCACATATATGCAATGGAATATTACTCAGCCATAAAAAGAAACAGAACTGAGTTATTTGTAGTGAGGTGGATGGACCTAGAGTCTGTCATACAGAGTGAAGTAAGTCAGAAAGAGAAAAACAAATACTGTATGCTAACACATATATATGGAATCTAAAAAAAAAAAAAAAAAGGTACTGACGAACCTAGTTGCAGTGCAGGAATAAAGATGTAGACATAGAGAATGGACTTGAGGTCATGGGGTGGGAGGCGGAAGCTGGGGTGAAGTGAGAGTAACATCGACATATATACACTACCAAATGTAAAATAGTTAGCTAGTGGGAAGCAGCAGCATAGCACAGGGAGATCAGCTCAGTGCTTTGCAATGACCTAGAGGGGTGGGATAAGGAGGGTGGGAGGGGGGCTCAAGAGGGAGGGCATATGGGGACATATGTATGCATATGGCAGATTCACTTTTTTGTACAACAGAAAGTAACACAGTATTGTGAAGCTATTATACTCTAAACATCCGTTAAAATAAAGAAAAAAAAAAAGAAGATACTTCACCCAAGACAAACCAGTTTTTTTCCTGAGCCTTCACATCCTCCTGTAAATTGCACATGATAATTCTTGTCCTGCAAACTTCACAATTGTTATAAGAATAAATGCATACTTTTTTGTGGATCTGTTTATATGTATTTTATGTAAGCATGCATTCTCTTCCTCCCTGCCTCCTTCCTTCCTCTCCTTCCTTTCTTTCTTTCTCTCTTTCTTTCTTTCTTTTTCTTTCCTTTTTTTTTTCAGTGATTCTGTTTTATGCTTTCTGTTGTGTTCCTTCCAGAGCTCTATCCACTTCAGTTCCTCTAGGAAATCTATAATGGCATTATGTAATGGGCATTGTGTGGAATATTAATATGTTATTATGCAATAAAAAAGTTGACCCCATGGTCAAATGCATCTGAGAAATTCTGAGTAAAGAATGTTGGGGAAGGACCTTTGACCGAGGGTTTTCTGTGTCTCTGGTGTTAGTGCATTGTACATCTCCAAAAAGTGGACATCGGATGTGTGTAGAATTCTGCCCAATGCTCTTGAGCTTATTTGCTCATGGAAGCCTCTTATTACTCTGAGGTCACCTCCCATGCACAGACTTCTAAGGAATCTCTTTTGGGAAATATAACTCTGTTGTGTCTCTTGACCATTTTGCATCATGGCACATGCAGGAGGCGATGCTGTAACAGAGCAGGACCCCATGTGGTCTTCTCAGAACAGATTCCCCTCCCACACATCCTCTGCCTGCCCCTTGTCTATAAAAAACTTTAGCCTCCTAGGCTTTCCCCAAGTTCCAAAGAGTAAATTTAATCAGAGAATTGAGAAAATGCAGAAAGAAAGGAAAACAGTCAAGCAAGACAAAATAACAATAGTTTAGCCATTAAACAAAGTCAAGGACTTTCATTTCCTCCTCAAGGGCTATAGATAATATTCTAAGCCATAACCTTTGAGCTGTTTTACAGATACTGAAACCCCCACCAAGTGGAAGAAGTTAACTGCATACTGCCCACAAGCATGTAGACCCCAGACCAGTTGGAACCAGAGGTTGATGATCTTGACTCCCAATTACCTCACCACCAACCAATCAGAAGAATGTCCACTAGTTGATCACACACCTCACAACCCCCTTTCCTCACCCTGTCTTTAAAAACCTTTCCCTGAAAGCCACTGGAGAGTTCAGGCCTTTTGGACTTCTTGCTTGGCTCCTGCAATAAACGCTGCACTTTCCTTCACCACAATCCAGTGTCAGTAGATTGGCTTTACTGTGCATGGGCAAGCAGACCCAAGGTTGATTCAGTAGCAATGCTATTTCTTCAGCAGGCAGGGGTGGAAGAGGAGGTATGGACAGATGGCACAGCCTGGGATCTCCAGCAGCCCTCGATTCCCTCCAGCTTCCTTGGGGGCCAAGGGATCCATATTCAAGGGTACACTTGCAGAGCGGCTCCTCTGTCCTATTCTTTCCCCATTTCAGAAAAAGCCCTGAAGGTAGAAACTTAGGCAGTTGGTGCCGTAATGCCATTTTCTCCCAACTTCTAACCATCCCCTCCTGGTCCCTAGTGGCCTTATTACAGCCACTTGAGGCAAGAAACCCTCGAAGTCTGGCACAGCCACCGTCAAACCATGACCACCTGTTCAGAATGGGCTCCATTCCAGCCTCCCTCCAACCTCTTCCAAAAAGTTAGAGTGATCCTGTTATAAACATGAATGCCTTGGTGGCTGACCATCCTGCTGAGCACCTTTCACTGGCCTTCATCTCACCTAGAGCAGAGACACAGCTCCTCACCAGTCTCAGGATCTGGATCCATCCACACTTGCACGTACTAGCCTCCACTGTGCTGACCTGTCCCCAGTTTCTAGAACAATCCCCACCTATTTGTCAGCGTAGGCTTTTGCACTCACTCTTCCCTTTGACTATCTGCTTTGCTTTTTTCTTGTCCCGTCGCAGGGCTAAACTCCTGCTGTCCTTCAGGGCAGCTCTCCCCGGCTGTAGGTTGCAGCAGCGTGTGCTCTGGGCATTCTCCCTCCAAGCATGTGCCGCCTCCACGCAGTCCAGCTGGCCCCACTGGACCCTTCGCTTATCCACTGGGCTGCCTCTCCTAGGAGCCTAGCAGTCTCCTTCAGCACTTTGTCCTAAAAGCCTGGTATCCAGGTGCTTGATAAACTTATTTTTGAATAGATGAATGGATGAAAGGGGTATATGAAGATGAATCATGCAGACATTTCCCACAAGGAGCTTCTGGGCCAGCTGGAGAAGAAGTTACTTGCCCAACTAACCCACGAGAAATCGGGTCTGAGTAAGTGGGCGTGGTGCACAGAAAACCCCACAGAAGTACAGGTGGCTGGTGGTAGGCAGGGGTGGCTGTGAAGTCTGTAAAGCATTACAGAAGAGGAGGTGACATGTGAGTTCTGTCCTTAATGGCTTTTTTTAAAAAAACAAATACACTGAAGAATCATGCAATGCTGCCAGCATTGGCTGCAATCCTGGGCTACAAGACTGTACACTCCTTTGTGTCCTGGCTGGCAGAAAATTTCATTTTGCATTTACTGTTTACTATGACCCCTGCATTATCTTCAGAATAAAGAAACATGCCATCTTTTCTCTGATTTGACTTTGTACATCTGAATTCTCAAAGAGCACTGTCCAGAGAAAGTGCTCTTAGGGGTTCAAGAGAAGAGGAAGATGTTAAGTCTTCATTGAATAAATATGTTATAAAAGGATTAGAAATATAATGTTTAAATACCATCAGCATCCAAAATCACATTAATAAAACAGATGATCAGAAAACATGTTCCCTGGTATTACATATAAAACTTGAGCACCAGCTGTTCTAAATCTAAAGTGGATTATTATGTGCCTGCCTGCTACAGAATGACCAAAACCCTGACGTGTCTTTTCAAACCACTTCTTCCCTTTCCTGGTCATCTGTCCAGCCCACCAAACCAGACTCCAGGAGTGGTCACCAGGCCACATTGTCACTGCATGTCTATATAGTCCCACAAGAGACATCTTCAAAACTTCTTGACATCATTACCATTCCGTCGGTACATCCAGTGTACAGCAAGCAATGTGATCACTAAGACAAATGTGGAGGGAAAGCTAGAGCTGGGCCCACTCCCCAGTCTGGCAAGAGAAAGTCTGAATACCCAGCACTGGGCCCAGCTCTGATAAGGGACAGGCCCAGGAAACGATTGTTGTGATTAATACGATTACTAGAATTGTTGATTTTTGTTGATCTTGATTTTTGTTGTGATTATGTAAAAAATGAGTTTCAAGAAAGCTAGATGAAGAATAGAACATCACGTGTTCTTTTCATCTTAGCCAGCCCCAGCATGGCGCTGCATGGTGTAGGGCCAACAAAGGAAGGGCTACTTCTGGGTTGGCATCTTCCCAAAGCCCGGCTTTCAGAGTGAGAGATTCTCCCCCGGGATGACTGGCTGCCTGCTCCATCTCCTGGGTTCTGCTGTGTTTCTGAGGATGGGCCTATCTGCTCTCAGGCCCTAGACGTGTTTTAAAAGCACAGCCCATGAGATTTCCCACTCATGCTGCCAGAGCAGACTTGCAGTGGTCGCAGCCCACAGCTCACCTTGGGCACACAACACTGTAGTAGTGTGTAAGGCTTGGCCGGTAGTTATAGTCTTTCCTCCCCCAAAACAAACCCTGGCTGATAATCCACATTCATGATTTCGAGCAGTGAGGACCCAAGTAGTCTCCATGGTGATGATTCACGCTTGGGTCTCCTAGGAGACAATCACACGTGAGACAGAGTTCAGATTCATTTTACTGCCCAAAATATGAAGTGATTTTCTTTTCACACTGAGACAGGCTCAGAATCTGTAAGTTAAAATTTAATTTTTTCTAACCACCTTTTCCCCATGGCATAAAAAGGTGAGATATTCCAAAAAGGAAAGAGAGGCCTTAAAGGTAAGAAAAAAAGCATACTGTTTCTTGAATTGTATTATAAATAAGCTTCAGGAGTAAGTGATGAGCCCAGGGCATCAGAGGTGGGACTTTCATGTTGTATTTTAGGGACAGTTTGGCCCAGTGGATCGGGTTCTCTACTTAAATTTGGTGTTTCCTTCAATTTAATCTTGGATGATTTATAACAAAGCTCCAGTTGGGGCTGGGTTTGAGAACATGTAGGACTTCATTCATCGTGTTGATTAACAGTCTGAAGTTATTACTCACCACCACAATTCCTGCTTTGCCAGCAACACAGCCATGGAGAGTTTCCTGGCCAAAACACAGAAAAAAACTCTTTTCTTAGCAGCCAAAACATTCCACTTTCCTGAAAGCTCAGACACCCACCAAGCTAACACACAGGCCTCATGGGTGATGCCCTAATGCCCCTGCGAGAGGTCAGTGCTGAAACACAAGGCAGGACAGCCCCAGGGTGGTGGCAAGAAAAACGCCATATGTGTGTCTTATCAAGAAGGCTTACCTATTTCTCACAAATGGGAATTGGTTCATCTCATGCTCATCCACAAGAGGGCTACCTGTTATTACTTCTTGTTGCAAAATCTCCCTGCAGCACTTTTAGAAAGACAAAGAGGCAGGTAACAAGGAGGCTGACACGGAGGGTGCACAGCGGCAGTGGTGGATGGCTCTCCTCCTGCTTGAGTCAATACAACCCAGGATGCATTGTGAGGACCTACAGTGGCCCAAAGGCTGAAAGGACATAGCATGGCCAGGCTCTTCTTTCCAGAAGGTCCTCTTCTGATTGGAAACAAACATAAACCACAACTATAATAAAATGAGGCGGCTGCTCTTAAGAGGTGTGTTCTGTCTTTCTCTGTGTGACTTACTTCACTTAGTATGATCACCTCTAGGTCCATCCATGTTGCTGCAAATGCAGTATTTCATTCTTTTTTATGTCTGAGAGAAAGAAAATACCATATGATATCACTTTTATGTGGAATCTAAAAAAAAGTGATACAAATGAACTTATTTACAAAACAGAAATAGACTCAGACATAGAAAACAAAGTTATGGTTACCAAAGGGGAAAGGTGGAGGGGGTGTAAATTAGGAGTTTGGGATTAACATATACACACTACTATATGAAAAATAGGTAAACAGCAAGAACCTACTGTATAGCATAGGGAACTATACTCAATATTCTGTAATAACCTAAATGGGAAAAGAATTTGAAAAAGAATAAATATACGTATGTGTATAACTGAATCACTTTGCTGTACACCTGAAACTAACATAATATTGTAAATCAACTATACTCCAATATAAAATAATTTTTTTTTTTAAAAGAAGAGGTGTGTTCTGAGTGTTTGGGGAGCTCAGAGAAGGGAGTGATTGATTTTGTCTGGAGGAAAGTTGTGGGCAGTTTGGGAAGTCTGATAAAGGAAGAAGGACCAAGGGAGGCCAAAGAGAAGGGGCCATGTGTTAACTAGTTGTCAAAGAACAAGTTTAAATCATTCTATTCCAGGAGCCCAGAAAGGGGGCAGCAGGAGCTGAGCTCCAGCTGAGCAAAGGCCCAGTGGTGCCAAGGTGCCTGGCATGAGAAATGGAATATCTGCATATCTGAAATCCATGTTACACTCTTGGCTTCATGCTGTGTCTCTCTCTCTTTTTTTTTTTTTTTACAGACATAAAATTTTTTAAAAATTTTTAAACATTTTATTCTTTCAGCTTTATTGAGATATAGTTTACATATAATAAAAATCACAACTTAAAAGGGAATATTGTGGACAACTTTATGCCAACAAATCTGAAAACTTAAATGTAATAGACAAATCCTTCAAAAGACACAAACTAACAATGCTTATTCAAGAAAAACATATAACCTGAGTAGCCCTATAACTGTTTTAAAAAATTGAATGTATAGTTAAAATCATCCAAGAAAGAAAACTTTAACCCTAGATGGTTTCACAAGTGAATTCTACCAAACACTTAAGGAAGAAATAATACCAATTCTACACAGATTCTTCATAAAAGAGAAAGTAAGGGAGTACTTCGCAACTCATTTATGATGTTAGCATCACTGTGACACTAAAACAAGACAGAAACATTACAAGAAAACTAAAAATAGTATCCCTCATTAACCTAGACAGAAAAATCCTCAACATCACTTTGTTATAAAGCAGGAACCAACACACCACTGCAAAGCAACCATACCCCAACAAAGATGCCCCCTCCCCCAAAAAATCCTCAACAATAAATAGCAAATCACATTCGCCCCAGGATAAAAAGAACAACACATTATGACTGTTGAGAAGGGCAGTCTTGTGCACACAGTCTTTCTTTTTTTTTTAACATCTTTATTGCAGTACAATTGCTCCACAATGGTGCATCAGTTTCTGCTCTACAACAAAGCGAATCGGGTATACATATACACATGTTCCCATATCTCTTCCCTCTTGCGTCTCCCTCCCTCCCACCCTCCCTATCTCATGCCTCTAGGTGGTCACAAAGCACAGAGCTGATCTCCCTGTGCTATGCAGCTGCTTCCCACTAGCTATCTATTCTACGTTTGGTAGTGTATATATGTCCATGCCACTCTCTCACTTTGTCACAGCCTAACCTTCCCCCTCCCCACATCCTCAACTCCATTCTCTAGTAGGTCTGCGTCTCCATTCCCATCTTACCCCTAGGTTCTTCATGACCTTTTTTGTTTGTTTGTTTCTTAGATTCCATATATATGTGTTAGCATACGATATTTGCTTTTCTCTTTCTGACTTACTTCACTCTGTATGACAGACTCTTAGGTCCATCCACCTCACTACAAATAACTCAATTTCATTTCTTTTAATGGCTGAGTAATATTCCATTGTATATATGTGCCACATCTTCTTTATTCATTCATCCAATGATGGACACTTAGGTTGCTTCCATCTCCTGGCTAGTGTAAATAGAGCTGCAATGAACATTTTGGTACATGACTCTTTTTGAATTATGGTTTTCTCAGGGTATATGCCCAGTGGTGGGATTGCTGGGTCGTATGGTAGTTCTATTTGTAGCTTTTTAAGGAACCTGCATACTGTTCTCCATAGTGGCTGTATCAATTTACATTCCCACCAGCAGTGCAAGAGGGTCCCTTTTCTCCACACCCTCTCCAGCATTTATTGTTTCTAGATTTTTTGACGATGGCCATTCTGACCGGTGTGAGATGATATCTCATTGTAGTTTTGATTTGCATTTCTCTAATGATTAATGATGTTGAGCATTCTTTCATGTGTTTGTTGGCAATCTGTATATCTTCTTTGGAGAAATGTCAATTTAGGTCTTCTGACCATTTTGGGATTGGGTTGTTTGTCTTTTTGATGTGGAGCTGCATGGGCTGCTTGTAAATTTTGGAGATTAATCCTTTGTCAGTTGCTTCATTTGCAAATATTTTCTCCAATTCTGAGGGTTGTCTTTTCGTCTTGTTTATGGCTTCCTTTGTTGTGCAAAAGCTTTTCAGTTTCATTAGGTCCCACTGGTTTATTTTTGTTTTTATTTCCATTTCTCTAGGAGGTGGGTCAAAGGGGATCTTGCTGTGATTTATGTCATAGAGTGTTCTGCCTATGTTTTCCTCTAAGAGTTTGATAGTTTCTGGTCTTACATTTAAGTCTTTAATCCATTTTGAGCTTATTTTTTTTGTATGGTGTTAGGGAGTGTTCTAATCTCATACTTTTACATGTACCTGTCCAGTTTTCCCAGCACCACTTATTGAAGAGGCTGTCTTTTCTCCACTGTACATTCCTGCCTCCTTTATCAAAGATAAGTTGACCATATGTGTGTGGGTTTATCTCTGGGCTTTCTATCTTGTTCCATTGATCTATATTTCTGTTTTTGTGCCAGTACCATACAGTCTTGATTACTGTAGCTTTGTAGTATAGTCTGAAGTCAGGGAGCCTGATTCCTCCAGCTCCATTTTTCATTCTCAAGATTGTTTTGGCTATTCGGTGTCTTTTGTGTTTCCATACAAATTGTGAAATTTTTTGTTCTAGTTCTGTGAAAAATGACAGTGGTAATTTGACAGGGATTGCATTAAATCTGTAGATTGCTTTGGGTAGTAGAGTCATTTTCACAATGTTGATTCTTCCAATCCAAGAACATGGTATATCTCTCCATCAATTTGTATCATCTTTAATTTCTTCCATCAGTGTCTTATAACTTTCTGCATACAGGTCTTTTGTCTCCTTAGGTAAGTTTATTCCTAGGTATTTTATTCTTTTTGTTGCAGTGGTAAATGGGAGTGTTTTCTTAATTTCACTTTCAGATTTTTCATCATTAGTGTATAGGAAAGCATGAGATTTCTGTGCATTAATTTTGTATACTGCTACTTTACCAAATTCATTGATTAGCTCTAGTAGTTTTCTGGTAGCATCTTTCGGATTCTCTATGTATAGTATCATGTCATCTGCAAACAGTGACAGCTTTACTTCTTCTTTTCCAATTTGGATTCCTTTTATTTTATTTTTTTCTCTGATTGCTGTGCCTAAAACTTCCAAAACTATGTTGAATAACAGTGGTGAGAGTGGGCAACCTTGTCTTGTTCCTGATCTTAGTGGAAATGGTTTCAGTTTTTCACCATTAAGGACGATGCTGGCTGTGAGTTTGTCATTTATGGCCTTTATTATGTTGAGGACAGTTCCCTCTATGTCTACTTTTTGCAGGGTTTTTATCATAAATGGGTGTTGAATTTTGTTGAAAGCTTTCTCTGCATCTATTGAGATGATCACATGATTTTTCTCCTTCAATTTGTTAATATGGTGTATCACGTTGACTGATTTGCATATATTGAAGAATCCTTGCATTCCTGGAATAATCCCACTTGATCATGGTGTATGATCCTTTTAATGTGCTGTTGGATTCTGTTTGCTACTATTTTTTGAGGTTTTCTGCATCTATGTTTATTAGTGATATTGGCCTGTAGTTTTCTTTCTTTGTGACATCTTTGTCTGGTTTTGATATCAGGGTGATGGTGGCCTCGTACAATGAGTTTGGGAGTGTTCCTCCCTCTGCTATATTTTGGAAGAGTTTGAGAAGGATAGGTGTTAGCTCTTCTCTAAATGTTTGATAGAATTCACCTGTGAAGCCATCTGGTCCTGGGCTTTGGTTTGTTGGAAGATTTTTAATCACAGTTTCAATTTCAGTGCTTGTGATTGGTCTGTTCATATTTTCTATTTCTTCCTGATTCAGTCTTGGCAGGTTGTGCATTTCTAAGAATTTGTCCATTTCTTCCAGATTGTCCATTTTATTGGCATAGAGTTCCTTGTAGTAATCTCTCATGATCTTTTGTATTTCTGCAGTGTCAGTTGTTACTTCTTTTCATTTCTAATTCTATTGATTTGAACCTTCTCCCTTTTTTTCTTGATGAGTCAGGCTAATTGTTTATCAACTGTGTTTATCTTCTCAAAGAACCAGCTTTTAGTTTTATTGATCTTTCCTACCGTTTCCTTCATTTTTTTTTTCATTTATTTCTGATCTGATCTTTATGGTTTCTTTCCTTCTGCTAACTTTGGGGTTTTTCATACTTCTTTCTCTAATTGCTTTAGGTGCAAAGTTAGGTTGTTTATTCGAGATGTTTCCTGTTTCTTAAGGCAGGATTGTACTGCTATAAAGTTCCCTCTTAGATCTGCTTTTGCTGCATCCCATAGGTTTTGGGTCATCGTGTCTCCATTGTCATTTGCTTCTAGGTATTTTCTGATTTCTTGTTTGATTTCTTCAGTGATCACTTCGTTATTAAGTAGTGTATTGTTTAGCCTCCATGTGTTTGTATTTTTTGCAGATCTTTTCCTGTAATTGATATCTAGTCTCATAGCGTTGTGGTCGGAAAAGATATTTGATACAATTTAAATTTTCTTAAATTTACCAGGGCTTGATTTGTGACACAAGATATGATCTATCCTGGAGAATGTTCCATGAGCACTTGAGAAAAATGTGTATTCTGTTGTTTTTGGATGGAATGTCCTATAAATATCAATTAACTCCATCTTTTTTAATGTGTCATTTAAAGGTTGTGTTTCCTTATTTCTTTTCATTTTGGATGATCTGTCCATTGGTGAAAGTGGGGTGTTAAAGTCCCCTACTATGAATGTGTTACTGTCGATTTCCACTTTTATGGATGTTAGTATTTGTCTTATGTATTGAGGTGCTCCTATGTTGGGTGTATAAATATTTACAATTGTTATATCTTCTTCTTGGATCGAGCCCTTGATCATTATGCAGTGTCCTTCTTTGTTTCTTGTAGTAGTCTTTATTTTAAAGTCTATTTTTTTGATATGAGAATTGCTACTCCAGCTTTCTTTTGGTTTCCATTTGCATGGAATATCTTTTTCCATCCCCTCACTTTCAGTCTGTATGTGTCTCTAGGTCTGAAGTGGTCTCCTGTAGACAGTGGGTCTTGTTTTTGTATCCATTCAGCAAGTCTGTGTCTTTTGGTGGGAGCATTTAATCCATTTACATTTAAGGTAATTATCAATATGTATGTTCCTATTCCCATTTTCTTAATTGTTTTGCATTTGTTATTGTAGGTCTTTTCCTTTTCTTGTGTTTCTTGCCTAGAGAAGTTCCTTTAGCATTTGTTGTAAAGCTGGTTTGGTGGTGCTGAACTCTCTCAGCTTTTGCTTGTCTGTAAAGGTTTTAATTTCTCCATCAAATCTGAATGAGACCCCAGCTGGGTAGAGTAACCTTGGTTGTAGGTTTTTCTCCTTCATCACTTTAAATATGTCCTGCCACTCCCTTCTGGCTTGAAGAGTATCTGCTGAATGATTAGCTGTTAACCTTATGGGGATTCCCTTGTGTGTTATTTGTTGTTTTTCCCTTGCTTCTTTTAATATGTTTTCTTTGTATTTAATTTTTGACAGTTTGATTAATATGTGTCTTGGCGTGTTTCTCCTTGGATTTATCCTGTATGGCACTCTCTGTGCTTGCTGGACTTGATTAACTATTTCCTTTCCCATATTAGGGAAATTTTCAACTATAATCTCTTCAAATATTTTCTCAGTCCCTTTCTTTTTCTCTTCTTCTTCTGGGACCCCTATAATTAGAATGTTGGTGCATTTAATATTGTCCCAGAGGTCTCTGAAACTGTCCTCAGTTCTTTTCATTCTTTTCTCTTTATTCTGCTCTGCAGTACTTATTTCCACTATTTTATCTTCCAGGTCACTTATGCGTTCTTCTGCCTCAGTTATTCTGCTATTGATCCATCTAGAGTATTTTTAATTTCATTTATTGTGTTGCTCATCGTTGCTTGTTTCCTCTTTAGTTCTTCTAGGTCCTTGTTAAATGTTTCTTGCATTTTGTCTATTCTATTTCCAAGATTTTGGATCATCTTTACTATTATTATTCTGAATTCTTTTTCAAGTAGACTGCCTATTTCCTCTTCATTTGTTAGGTCAAGTGGGTTTTTATCTTGCTCTTTCATCTGCTGTGTGTTTTTGTGTCTTCTCATTTTGCTTATCTTACTGTGTTTGGGGTCTCCTTTTTGCAGGCTGCAGGTTTGTAGTTCCCCTTGTTTTCGGTATCTGTCCCTAGTGGCTAAGTTTGGTTCAGTGCATTGTGTAAGCTTCCTGGTGGAGGGGACTAGTGCCTGTGTTCTGGTGGATGAGGTTGGATCTTGTCTTTATTGTGGGTAGGTCCACGTCTGGTGGTGTGTTTTGGGGTGTCTGTGGAATTATTATGATTTTAGGCAGCCTCTCTGCTAATGCATGGGGTTGTGTTCCTGTCTTGCTCATTGTTTGGCATAGGGTGTCCAGCACTGTAGCTTGCTGGTCGTTGAGTGAAGCTGGGTGTTGGTGTTGAGATGGAGATTTCTGGGAGATTTTCACCATTTTATATTACGTGGAGCTGGGAGGTCTCTTGGGGACCAGTGTCCTGAAGTTGGCTCTCCCACCTCAGAGGCACAGCACTGACTCCTGGCTGCAGTACCCAGAGCCTTTCATCCACACAGCTCCGAATAAAAGGGAGAAAAATTAGAAAGAAAGAAAGAAAGAAAGAAAGACAGAAAGAAAGAAAGGAAGAAAGAGGATAAAATAAAATAAAGTAAGATAAAATAAAATAGTTATTAAAATAAAAAATAATTGTTAAGAAAAAAAGTTTTTAAGTAAAAAACAAAACAAACAACAACAACAAAAAAACGGACGGACAGAACCCTAAGACAAATGGTGAAAGCAAAGCTATACAGATGAAATCTCACACAGAAGCATACACATACACACTTACAAAAAGAGGAAAAGGGGAAAAAATAATATATCTTGCTCTCAAAGTCCACCTCCTCAATTTGGGATGATTCGTTGTCTATTCAGGTTTTCCACCAATGCAGGGTACATCAAGTTGATTGTGGAGGTTTAATCCACTGTTCCTGAGGCTGCTGGGAGAAATTTCCCTTTCTCTTCTTTGTTCCTACAGCTCCCAGGGCTCAGCTTTGGATTTGGCCCCGCCTCTGCGTATTAGTCGCCGGAGGGCGTCTGTTCTTTGCTCAGACGGGACGGGGTTAAAGGAGCAGCTGATTTGGGGGCCCTGGCTCACTCAGGCCGGGGGAGGGAGGGGCACGGAGTGTTGGGCAAGCCTGTGGCTGCCGAGGTTGGCGTGATGTTGCACTAGCCTGAGGCACGCAGTGTGTTCTCCCGTGGAAGTTGTCCCTGGATCACGGTACCCTGGCAATGGCACGCTGCACAGGCTCCCGGGAGGGCAAGTGTAGATAGTGACCTGTGCTCGCACACAGGCTTCTTGGTGGCAGCAGCAGCCTTAGTGGTTCACGCCCGTCTCTGGAGCTCCTTTAAGCAGCGCTCTTAATCCCCTCTCCTCACGCACCAGGAAACAAAGAGGGAAGAAAAAGTCTCTTGCCTCTTCGGCAGCTCCAGACTTTTTCCCAGACTCCCTCCCGGCTAGCTGTGGTGCACTAACCCCTTTAGGCTGTGTTCACGCCGCCAGCCCCAGTCCTCTCCCTGGGATCCGACCGAAGCCCGAGCCTCAGCTCCAAGCCCCCGCCTGCCCTGGCGGGTGAGCAGACAAGCCTCTCGGGCTGGTGAGTGCTGGTCGGCACCGATCATCTGTGCGGGAATCTCTCAGCTTTGCCCTCCACACCCCTGTTGCTGTGCTCTCTTCCGTGGCTCCAAAGCTTCCCCCTCCACCACCCGCAGTCTCTGCCCACGAAGGAGCTTCCTAGTGTGTGGAAACCTTTCCTCCTTCACGGCTCCCTCCCACTGGTGCAGGTCCCGTCCCTATTCTTTTGTCTCTGTTTTTTCTTTTTTCTTTTGCCCTACCCAGGTACATGGCGAGTTTCTTGCCTTTTGGGAGGTCTGGGGTCTTCTGCCAGTGTTCAGTGGGTGTTCTGTAGGAGTTGTTCCACGTGTAGATGTATTTCTTATGTATCTGTGGGGAGGAAGGTGATCTCCGTGTCTTACTCTCCCGCCATCTTCCCCCTCCATGCTGTGTCTCTTTTAAGTCCAGTAGCTTGTCTCTTGGACTGGACTGTGAACCCCGAGGGAGCAGGGCTTTTGTTTCAATTATCTTTGACTGACACATAAAACATATTCAAATTTGTTGAATAAAGAAATGAAATAATGAATAAATAAACGTCAATACAATTTTTGAAAAAATAAGGAATTTTGTTTATTGATTTTAAGTTGGTCATTAGTTCCTTTAGATCAGGACATGGGGTTCTGGGTTTTTCTTCTTTGATATTATTTTGGCAGTATATTGATGCAAAATATACACAAGAAGAACCCACCATGCCCTGCAGCTTTGATGGATTAGAAGTTTGCAGTTATGTCCTGATATCAAAAGAAAATGAAAAGAGTATAAAGCAGGCATTTCTATTTATACCACATCTCTCTTCTATTTTCTCTAGTGAATCAATTACCTCGGATGAGGTTTAACTGAATTACTCAATATTCTGGCATATAAACCCATACAAATGAAAAAAATTAAACTGTTGGACCAAAGCAAAAATAAAAACATTTTTCAGTAAGTAAAAAAAATATCAATTTCATAGTATGCAACTTGGATAAAAACTAACATTATGGATACAGTGCTTAAAAATACATTAGGTTGTGCTCTCCTAAGGTGGCATGTAGACACAGTGTCTGTGAGCTGCAATCAGGCACTTAGGGTAACTTTCCATTTGTGGGATGACCAGAAAGGCCATTGCTGAGAGCAGAAGTCAACTTTTTTTTTTTTTGAGGTATGTGGGCCTCTCACTTGTGGCCTCTCCCGTTGCGGAGCACAGGCTCCGGACGCACAGGCCCAGCGGCCATGGCTCACGGGCCCAGCCACTCCGCGGCATGTGGGATCTTCCCAGACCGGGGCACGAACCCGTTTCCCCTGCATCGGCAGGCGGACTCTCAACCACTGCACCACCAGGGAAGCCCAGAAGTCAACTTTAACACATCTTTAAAATGTGTGTCGATAAAATGACCCTAGTTCAATGACCCACAGGTAGAATGTGGACCCTTGAAAAACTCCAGAAATAAAATTTCTGATTTGAATCTAACAGATTCCATATAGATATGATATTTTAGGGACTATGGGATAAATTATAATCTTATGAATAAATCAGGAAGGAAGGAAGGATAGATGGAAGGGGGGAAGAAAGGAAGGGAGGGAGGGAGGGAGGGAGAAAAAAAGAGTGGGAGAATAGAGCAAAAGAGAAAAGAGTAACAGTTCTAAAGCTATAGAAAGGAAGAAATAATTCTGTGACTGTAGAGGTTATTGGGCTGGGCTATAAATCCAACAGGATACCACACAGCCACCTGGAAGAAATTCTTCTGTCACATGTAAAGTTCATAATAGAAACTGTATATTTCTAGACAGATGATGGTCATTGTAGATATGTGGTAATGACAAGAACAATTACAACAATATTGAGGAAAAATAAACTCACTATTAAAAGCAGTAAGTAATTTATTCAAGGTTAATAAGACTAAATAGAGATGTAAGATTCTAACCCAGGATTGTCTAACTCATGTTCTTACACATTGTAAGAAATAGTTTAAAATTTAGGTTAGAGAATCTATGAAGAAAAGGAGACTTTGGTTCATGCTCTTTAAAGAGTGATTCATGGAATATTTGCATCCAATGATATGGGATATTTTTCAAAATGCAGATTCTTTGGTCCAACCTTGACCCAATTAATCAGAATCTCTAGGATAGAGCTCAGGAATCTGCATTTTAACAAGCTCTCTGGTTGATTCATAAGCACATGAAAACTTGTGAAACACTGACCTAACCAAAATGAAGCCATGGATAATCCCTTATACTGGAGGTGAGTGTTGGTACCCTGGTGCAGTACTGAATGGGAAGAGTCAGTCAGCGTGACCTCTTCATTTACAATTAAGGATGTAGTACAATTCTTAGATTTGATTCTACAGTTTCACCAGTTAACATTTTTTCCCCTTATAACAAGTCACATACTAATATCTCCCTGAGAGTTTCCTGCATTTGGGGCTATTTCTTAACTCTGGGCCTACACTTGATGCTGGTAACACAATGTCACCATCTTTACATGAGTATTTTATTTTGTCACTCGAGCAAAAGACTTCTTGACATAGCAGAAATAGCTGCAACTAATTATTGAAATTAATCTTGATAATTTCATTCAAGTATACTTGTTTGGAGAGTTATATACAATTTTTCAACTAAATTTCTATGCTAACTATAGTAGCCAATTCTTAATTGCATGAGGGCAACATGAAGGCATCTTAACAAGAAGAGAAACATGCAAACCTTGCAATTAAATATTATTATCATTTAAACAAAGTACATAGATAACTTTGGGGACACTGAATTTTGATTGATGTTATTTGTGTGTGTGTGTGTGTGTGTGTGTGAGGGGAAGGATATTTTAATCAAATCTATGTACTTCATATTGTAAATTTTCTAAGGCTTTATTTTGGTTTCTTCCTTAATGCACAATGATCTGCACCTTCTGGGCACTTCATATTTCCAATGGGCAAAAGAACTATTCTGACAAAGACACTGAGACATTAAGAAAAGGTGGAGAATGTTGAAGCAAAACTGGATTTGTTCTATGTGATAACTTGAATACACATTTCAGATATATAATTCCACAGTTCACTATTCATGTAAAACAACTATGTCCCAAGAAGTGAAATATGCCCCAAGGATAAAAGTAACAGCATACCTCTGAAATAGGATGTCAATAGGAAATATCGGAAATGGAAATGTTGGAAATGTTCTGTATCTGTACTGCCAATACCAGAGCCACTAGCCACACTGAACTCTTGAAATGTACCTAGAGCAATGGAGGAACTGAATTTTACTTTTAAATTTAAATGGCTATGTATGACTAGTGTTGGCTAGCACAGCTCTACAATGTAGACTAGTCCAGATATTTAAGATTTTCTCAACTTACTAACATGTTATATTTTGAAAGTGTATATATAAGAAGGTGAGAAATAAAATGTGGTAAAAGAGAAGGTTTTTTAAAGGAGTTTTTCACAAAAGAAAATCAACATCATATAAATTACATATAGCACAATTTCACCCAGTAACAGGGTTGAAAGTCATTTCCAACTTTGGGGAATGTTCCAGTGTCAAGCTGCTCTGTGTCCTCCATGTTGGGGCCACAGGACTTGAGGAAATGTGTCACTGTGGCTAATAGTTGGTTTCTTCTACAGTGTCTAGATGTTCTTATTGTCATTAATTCTAGCAAGAGATAAAGCTTGGGACAGGAAATGAGGACTTTGATTCAACTGAGGAGGAAAAAAACCAAATTTTTTATTCTCTTTGGAATAAGGATTATCGGGGGACTCTGTCATCTTTTACTAGATATAAAATTATAGGTTGACAATTCTTTCAGCACATAAAACAATGTCATACCACTTCCTCCTGGCCGCCATAGTTTTTCATAAGGACTTTGTTGTCATTCAGTTGGTTTTCCCGTATAAGAATTTTTTTTTTTTTTGGTTCCCAGAAGTTTGACTATGACGGGCCTTTATGCAGATTATTTTGGGTTCACCCTAGTTGTGGTTTGTGCAGCCTCGCGTATCTCTATGTTTATGGATTTTGCAAAATTTAGGATGTTTACAGCCAATTTTTGAGGCTTTATTTCAGCTCCTCCCTCCCCCATCAGCCTTCATCAACACCTGAGGGAAGGAGTGCCTCCTCATTATGAGTGAGTTGGGTGGGAGTTTCAGCTCACCAATACACCTCTGTGGATGTCAACATGCCTGGAATGCGCAGGAGTGCCTTTACTGCTACCCATGTGGTCTCCATGGGAATGAGATGTGTAGTGTTGTCTCAGTACCACTGGAAAGTGATGAAAGTCCAACTCTCCATCAGGCTTCCTCTGACAGCACCCATCTGGAAGGGAAAAGGTGCTTCATACCAACATGATGACCTGGAAGTCCTGCCTCCTTATATGGTCTCCACTGACATTATGTGGGAAGTGGGCTCATTACTACCTATCAGAGATGAACATCCTAGCTCCTTATCAGCCTTCTCTGACACCACCCCAGCAGGCTTAAGCTTCCCAGTTGGCTTTTACTGTCCTGGGTGGATATGTGTCTGCAGTGTTTGGCTTCAGTAGAGCGGTTACTATCTAAATGTTTTCTATCCTACTAGTCTGCCCATTTCCAGCTCCTTTGACTAGAGGAAGCAGCCTTTTCTTGGGCTTTTTTTTTTTTTTTCTTTTTTGGTCTGCTCCTGTTGAGATTTCTGGTTCATCAGCTTTTTCAGTTACAAATCTGGGATATATGAGGCAAAAAGAAAGCCCAGAGAACTCTCTACCATATTGTCCTTGTGTTGCCTAGTCCCTAACTAGTATATCTTTTTCTCTCAACTTTCAGAGTCTTCATATGATTGTTTCACATATATTTCTACATTTTTAGTTGTACTTAGTGGGAGGAAAAGAAAAATGTATGTATACTCCATCTTCTCATGTGAGAAAGTACCTGGTATAATTTTATAATATTATTTAAAAAAAAATGATAACACGGAGTTCTTGTTATGGGGTTAGGAATTATTCTGAACACATTATATATATTTTATCCTCATGATAACACTTTGAGGTGCATATTTTTTATTATTTCAGTTTTCCCAAGAAGGAAATCAAGTCCCAAGGAGGCTGAGTAATTCTGTAATAAGGGGTGAGCTCAGCAGGCTTGTGTGCCCACATTCCCAAGAAAGGACTGGTCCTTGACTGGCTCCTGGGAGATGACCTCTGGGGCCTGATGAGAGGGGTTTTGTATGGCTGAGGCGCTGGGGCAGGCTGTATCAGTGTGATGCTAACAATGTGACTTGTGATCAACTGTTGTTGTATGCCTGAGACTTTGGGCCATGTTATATCAGTCTGACTCTTCTGCTGGAGACTGAGTAGCTGAGGTCATCTTATGGTTGCTACCTGCCTACGTGACTGAGCCCAGTACAGCGCTGGACACCAAGTTTTGGGTGAGCATCTCTAGTTGGTAACACTTGGCATGAGTTGTCACACATCATTTTTTGGGGGGAATATGCACTTTCCAGGACAACTGGAAGCTTGCCTTTCTTTGTGGACCTCACCTTATTTGCCTTTACCCTTGGCTGACTTTAATCTGTGTCCTTTTACAGTAATAAACCATGACTGAGTATAATGAATTATTTTGAGTCCTGTGAGTCTTTTGAGCAAATCACCAAATGTGAGAGTTGTCTTGGAGACAACCAGCACACCAACCCCAGGTCCTATTAGCGGAGAAAAGGGTCCATCTTTGTCCAGAGCCTTACTTCCAAGACACTCACTTCAATACTTAGGCTCAGTTAAATGATTGGATTATTATGTCTGCAAGTTGCTTCTCTTAGTCTCTGTGTTTATATGTTATATGACAGCCAGGAAAGAATCACTGCTTCATATTAATACATCCTGTTTTCTCCATAGTGACGTTTCAAACATTATTCTTGCTGGCAGATATTTCTTTTCATTTGAAAAATAAAAAATTGAAGATCTTCCTTAATCTGGAAGAAAAAACTCAAACAAAAACGATCATTTATGAATTTTGGGGAGGAAGACAGACCACTGACCATATCACAGTGGGAATTCTTTGAATCACCTGGACAAACCCTGGGCTTGTGACCTGTGACAGAGCATTGGGTTTCAGCACTAAACTGATTCTCTATACCATGGATCTCCAAATTATATTAGAAATGGACTGGAAGACATTATTACAGTAATTTGGATAGTAAATACATCATCAAATCTTACATTTAGGAAAGAGCATCATGATTATGTTAAATAAATTACCACTTGTATAACTTAAGCCTGATAAAGTTTACAAAGCAGTCATAGGGCTTACCTTTTGGCCCTTGAAAACATTTTCTTGCCACCAGCCCACCTTTGGGAGAAGCTGATCCTCATCCACCTTCACTCCTGCCCCAGGAGCCCAAGGATCCATGACATTTACATACACACCTTGTGTTCTTCCTGTGTTTCTTGGATCAGAGTTCAGACCCAAGAGGCCATTGCTCTGGGCCTGCAAACTTCAGGCCAACTCTGCTGTTTCCCCGTGGGCCTCTCTGGGGACTGAGTTCTTCTCAGACATCAATTCCAGAAGGATCCCTGGGCTCTTAAAATTAATTAATATAATTTTACAATTAGCTTTCATAATATTAATCTCTTAATTATCCTGTAAGCAGCAATTATGGAGCTCATGGTTCTTCTGCCACCACCTCCATGACTTATATGTGAAAATTAGCATTTTAACATGAAGTTCTGCTACTTTATTGAGAACTCAGGACACTAGAGGTAATTGGAAATTGCATTTCATTAAAGGGCAAGTGGGTGAGTGGAATTTGATCTCTGAAAACTCAGCTCTGGGTTGTTATTTTGGTAACTTTTGACGTTTGTTTGGCCAACTGTGTCCAAACCAGCATTCCTTTTATTGCTCTTGAATTTTACTTTTGTCCCTCTGTCTATGACCATTTGCAGTGTACAGAAATTAAAGCTGTCAAAGGTTTTAGGCACTGTACCCCTTGAATCCTCCTTCTGCCTGCACTGGTATTTGCTCACCAGGACTGTATCAGGCAGGCCAGAGTGATGATCTCCCTGCTCCTGCTCACTTAGTCTGTGGGGGAGGGTTTTTTTTTTTTTTTGACTCCTGATTGCAGGAGAATGAACCCAGAATGCTCAGGTTGAACAGTCCTCTCCTTTCCTCTGAGAAGTGGGCTTGCCAGTGGGGAGCACCCCCTGTCCTTCTCTGTCACCCATGGAGATGCCTGGAGGCATGTGTGTCTCATCCGGGACACAGTTTGAAAAGTCCTCATGCCCACTGATTTAGGCCACATTCCTCAATACTTAAGTGTTGTACTGTAAAAGTGTTGTTCTGTAATTCTCAGTTGGTTCAGGTACCAAGTGGGTAAGAAGGGCATCTTGAAAGTCCAAACCCAGTTCTTTCGACTAATCCACCAGCACTGGAGATTTCATGGGAGCAGAACACAAGAGCAGCCCCCACAGCAGAATACAAGAGCAGCCCCCATATGAGCCCTCACTACATATGAGCCAAAAAATCACTTTCCACAGTAATAGACTGAATTTTATTTTATGTAATGTAATATTTAATAATAAATAGTTCTTTTATAGCCTAATCTAAAAATTATTTAAAAGTTTATTTATCTCTCCTTTTTTGTAACATATATCATGTTTCTAACCAGAATCTAAAATCCTAAAGACTGTAGTCATGTCTTATGTCTCGATGTATCCTCCCCAGATTTAAAATGATGCTTTAACCATAACAGACACTTGTTTAATGTTGGTGACAATTTCTCACTTGGGGTTACAAGTGTAGGTATACGGTGATTTTTTTAATAAATGAGACCATATCTGGATACATGCCATCCATCTCCCAACTTACAAACTCTCTTCCCTGGGGATAAGACATCTATTAAATGTACAGGTTCACCATCATCATATCACAGTTATTGAAAGTTGTTTTTCTGACATCTCTCAGGTGTCTTCCCCACTAACAACTCAGTCACTGGGGCAGAAATTTCAGTTGTAGCCTAACAGAGATTCAATGACATAGTGGTGAGTCTGTGAGTAGTGAGTCTTTATATTTTATACAAAGACACAACCCCCTTCGTCTTCCCACCCTCTCTGCTTTCAACACCTCCTTAGAAGCCACCGCCATCGATTCTTGGCAATCAAGTGCCAGCCATTGGAGGCTCAGATCAATTTACCATTTCTTTCATTATCTCATTCTAATTATTAGCTGGAGCCATATTAAACTGCCTATTTTTGACCCACAAAAAGCTTATTTCATAGTGTGAGCTATTAGTAATTCAGAGGCTTTCTGAATTGTGTCTACAGAGATACGCATCCTCTTAGTACAGTTGGTTAATCCATCGTTTCTCATTCCTCTTTCCCCCAAGCTTTGAGGAGTAATCATCAGTGCTGATCAGCTCTTCCTGCCTACTGCAATTCCTAATTTTTTGGTACTTACTTAACTGGCTCATGGTCCATCCTTCCCTGTTTATGCAGGTGGAGAGAAACTAATATGTTTTAGACAAACATTTACTCCACAGGCATAAAAGAACAAAGCTAACAAAGCTGCCTACAGAAAAATGCAGTGTGATAATCTATGAGCTAGATAAAGAGAGGAGGCAAAGTCAGCAAAATACATGTTGGGATTTTAAGAACTGTATGTTTAATACAAAGGTCCTAAACTCAGTGTGATGAATGCTGACATCTGTGTCTCAGAAGTAATTTAAATTCAAACTTTTCTTTGGGAAACAAAGTGTGAATAGAAGGGCAATTAATATATGTAGAGTTGGTCCTCATCATTTGCAGCTTCCCTATTTACAAATATTCCTACTCACTAAAATATGTTTGTCACCCCCAAATCTACACTCTCAGTACTTTTATGGTCATTTGTGGATGTGTGCAGAGTGACAAAAATCTGAGTCTCCCCACGTGCCCATTCTCAGCCAAGGTCAAAAGAGGCATTAGCTCTGCCGGCTTCTTTCAGCCCTCACACTGCAAACAAGCATCGTTTTCATGCCCTATTTAGCTTGTAGTGTATTTCTTCTTCTTCTTCTTCTTTTTTTTTTTTTTTGCATTTTTGTGCCTTTTGTTGGTAATTTTGCTGTTTAAAATAGTCCCCCGAGTATAGTGCTGATGTGGTGTCTAGTGTTCCTAAGTACAAGAAGGCTGTGATGTGCCTTACATAGAACATCAGTGTGTTAGAAAATCTTCATCCAGGCATAAGTTATAGGACTGTTGGCCATGAGTTCGATGTTAATGAATCAACAATATATATTAAATAAGTTGTCTTTAAATAGGTATGCACTGTTTAGATACAAGGTTATCTATTGATCAGTTAAAATTTTTGTGACCATAGCACAGGGAGATCAGCTTGGTGCTTTGAGTCCATCTAGAGGGGATGGATAGGGAGGGTGGGAGGGAGATGCAAGAGGGAGGAGAAATAGGGGTATATATATATATATATATATATATATATATATATATATATGTACAGCTGATTCACTTTATTATACAGGAGAAACTAACATACTACTGTAAAGCAATTATACTCCAATAAAGATGTTAAATAAATAAATAAGTAAAAAGGAAAAAAAGGGAAAACATATTTGAATATGACTTCAAGATAAAACAGGAAAATTTTATTGTAAAAAAAAATTGGTACGGCCACTATGGAGAACAATATGGATGTTCCTTTAAAAACTACAAATACAGCTACCATATGATCCTGCAATCCCACTCATGGGCTGTATGGAGAAAAACATGGTCTGAAAAGATACATGCACCCCAATGTTCATTGAAGCACTGTTCACAATAGCCAGGATATGGAAGCAACCTAAATGTCCATCGACAGAGGAAAGGATAAAGAAGATAGGGTACATATATACAATGGAATATTACTCAGCCATTAAAAAGAATGAAATAATGCCATTTGCAGCAACATGGATGATTGTCAGATTGTCATACTGAGTGACATAAGTCAGAGAATCCTATGATATCACTTATATGCAGAATCTAAAAAAAATGATAAAAATTAACTTATTTACAAAACAGAAACAGACTCACAGACTTAGAGAACGAACTTATGGTTACCAGGGGGAAGGGTGGGTAGAAAGGATAGTTAGGGAGTTTGGGATTGACATGTACACACTGCTATATTTAAAATAATTAACCAACAACAACCACAAAAAAGATAAAGTTATGGAGATGGATGGTGGCAATGATAGCCGAACAATGTGAATAGACTTAATGTCACAGAACTGTAATTTAAAATGGTAAATTTTATCACAATTAAAATTTTTTTTAATTTAAAAAGCAAAAAAAAAAAAGTTTTTAATTTAAAAAAAAAATTGTGACCAGAAGCTCACAGGAACCAATCTCTGTATTTTCCCTAGAAGTAATGGTTCTGTACTCATTAACTCAGGGTTTGTGGTGAGTTTAAGAATGTAACTACTGTGAATAATGAGAACTGACTGTATTATGTATTTTTCTTTGGTTTTCAATCATTGCCTAAATAAACATTTATGGGCATTACATTAGGAAGTAAAAAATATGCAGATGAAGAAAATGTAGACTTGCTTTTGAAACAAACAACAAAAAGTAGTAAAAATACAATGTGATAAGGATTGATAGTTCCTCACAGTAATGAAGAGGCAAGAGTAATGAGCTTGTTGTTGCTCTCCATAACAAAGATAGCCAGGAATTTTAATCAATATCAATATTATTGAGATGCAGTTCAACTATTCCAGTTTCACATGGGAAGTTCTTAATATAAAGCTTATTTAGGGACTTCCCTGGCGGTCCAGTGGTTAAGACTTCACCTTAATGCAGGGGGTGCGGGTTTAATCCGTGGTCTGGGAGCTAAGATCCCACATGCCTCGTGGCCAAAAAACCAAAACATAAAACAGAAGCAATATTGTAACAAATTCAATACAGACTTTAAGAATGGTCCACATAAAAAAAAATCTTAAAAAAAAAAAAGCCTATTTATAGGGAATGACCTGGGTGAGGTGACTGGGGAGGGTTTCTCAGAAGACAGAAAATTGTTGCAATCCTTTCTCAATGATAAAAGTACTGTTTACTATGAGAAGATGAAGGAAAGTCCAATCACTCTTTGGTGTAGTGCCTACTTAGGTTTTCAAAAACTACCCTAAATAGCTTAAGAATAATGGTCTGCTTCTTTATCATTTCAAATATGTACAAAGTAAGAAAAGAAATGGAAATAAAGGGTGATTCTACTTCCCAAAATTATAAAACAAATCATAAAAATTTCTTGGTGTTACAGGATAGAAAAATGGAAATATGCCAACAACAATAAAAATAAGAATTTTCTCACTTCCTAAACTTCATTCTGATCTAAATCAGTCCTCTTCTGTTAATTTTTTCAGGCATGTCCATAGGTATTCTCTCTCTCTCTCCCTCTTTCTCTCTTTTGTTTTTCTTTCTTTCTTTCTGAGAATTTGAAGAGTCTAAAGTTATAACAGTATTATTCTTTTGTGGTTGCAATAAATTATCTTTAAGACAAAGAATTAAAATCTTTCAAGTCCAAAATTTCATTAATTATTAGATGTGCTGTTAAGGTAATGAAACTTTTGGAGAAAAACAGGTATTTTACATCAAACATACTTTATAAAACCTAACAATAACACACTTTTGCATTCAATTACCTCCCACTTTCCTCATTTCTATAATCAAAGTTTGGTTCTAAATCTTGTTTGTATTTGTATACTAAAAGTTTTTCTGAATCTCTTTTGGCCATTAGCAATTATAAACATACATACTTTTTTCCCCCATATCTGGTGCTTGAGATTTTGACCTCTTTATTACTTTTAGAATTGATAGTATAATTTTCAAAGGGATATCAAAGAACATCAGAGAAAATTTTGTATACATTTCTGTTAAGCTACACCCAGTTCTATTTTTTTTCTTTAACTGAATAATATATTGCTCAGAGTTAAACTGCTTATATTTTGGGAACTGTGAAGGGTCTGAGGTTTCACCATACTTGCAAGCTAAAATGTTAGCCTTTCCCTGTTTCATGGATGCTGGGAGAAGACAACTGTGTCAGAGATGACGAACAGTTTATTATCATAGCAATAACAGGAGCCAGAGTAATAGCGTTTTTGTGACAATTCCTTGAGCCCAAATACTATAGGGTAGCAACAAAAAAGCCAGATGACATTTACACATACAGTGGGTAGCTTTATAGGAGAGAAACCCTGCTCTTACATCAGTGGCTGTTTCCACCTGGATAGAAAAGGACTTGTCCTGGGGTGTCACAATTTATTCCTTACTTTATAGCAGTGTAATGTTTCTCAACTTCAGAAATGCTAAAACATAAAGATAACATGTATTCTAGAATTGGAGGAAGTGTGGAATGTGAGACTTTTAGGAGCCTGGGGTTAAAGAAAACAATAAGACCTCAAGATTCCAAAGATGAAAGGGAATTTAAAAAATCTCAACCAAATATATTTGACATAATTTTCTTTGCTTTTCACAACTCTCCTTATGAGTACCTTTTTAGCCAAAATAACACATCATGGCATTTCAAATAACCACATGTTGTTTTAGAGTTTGAAAAGATTCTAAAATAATTTAAAATTGAGGGTAGTTGAAGATTTTCTGGGTCTATGTGTGCGTCTTCAGTGCTAATCATGGCATCCTCAATTTCCTTCTATAGATTTTGCCAGAGAACTAAATCTGTTAATAGTGAGAGGATTCTGTCCTCCACCAACATAAAAGTACTATATTAAGAAAAACAGTGTCTCTCATGCACTCATAATCCATGAATACATGCAAATGGTATTCTTTTTAAAGTGAGATGGATAAAATTCATAATGACTAGAGATATAGTTATATCACTATTCAAATATTATACTTGCATAATACAGTGTACTTTCTGTGTACCAATTACATATAAAAGATAAAAGAAGGGCTTCATATAAAAGCTACACAGCTATATTTTTCCTATTATGTGCAAACATATATATTGTAAAACCAGAACACCAAGCATCTTTCCTTTCTAAAAATAATTAAATTTCATTTTTACAACAATAAAATTTAATTGCAGTTGGCATTTTTAAAAGCCAATACTCTATTTCATCAGAGGTAGCTATAATTAATCTTTCCATATTGGATGCTACCATACCCAAAGTAGTTCCAAGAAGTACATACTGTTTGGGGGAGAAAAGAGAAGAAAAATTATACAACTTTACATATGACTACTAAAAATTAATTTTTTTTCTTAATTTACTTTCCTCTTTGAAATGCTGATAAAATATTTTATGAAATGTCTTTTAACAGAAATTTTTAAAAAATCCATAATGTGTAGCCTGAAAAATGGTCCACTAAAAGACATCCAGGTGCTAATCCCCTAATTCCTGGAACCTGTAAGCATTACTGTCTAAGGCCAAAAAAAAGAGTCTTTGCAGATGTGATAAATTAGGATCTTGTGATGGGGAACTTGTCCTGGATTATCTGGGTTGTTCCTAAGGATAATCACACATATCCTTATAAAAGGGAGAAAGAGGGAGATTTGACACACACACACACAGAGGAGAAGGTGAAGAGAAGATAGAGAAGAGAGAGAGTTGAATATCCTGGGCTTGAATATTGGAGTGATGCAGCCAAAAGCCGAGGAATGCTGGCAGCCAACAGAAGCCTGAAGAGACAAGGAATGACTTTCCCCTAGAGCCTCTGGTGGGGTGGGTGCTGGTGTCCACTGTGCATTTACACTGGAACTAGGGTAAGGGATATTGGCTAAGGAGACTTCGATGCAGTGATGAGGGACTTACCCCCATGAATATCTGGGAGGAAGAGCATTCCAGAAAGAGGTGATGGTAAGTGCAAAGGGCCTGAAGTTGGCACACGCTTGGCTCCTGGTGCATCTGGAGCATATCAAGTGAGGAGGAAAGAAGATACCAGTTGGGCAGAAAGGTCTTGCATCCAAGGAATAGCCATGGCATGGCCTTTGAGGGGAGGGTTTGAAGCAGAGGAGTGGCATAATTACCCAGTCCAATCTCATAATGCTTGCTTCATGACAGGCCAATAAATCAAGAGATGAGTTGTTGGGGCAAGGAATAGAAACCTTATTCAGAAAACCAGCAGATGGAGAAGGTGGTGAACTATTGTCCCAAAGAACAATACCTGAGTTAGAATTCAGGCTTCTTTTATGCTAAAAGGGGAAGGGGTGTGGCTGGTTGTTGCAAACTTCTTGCTGCCGGCCAGATCCCCCACAGGGGATGTGATAATCCTTTGTTCTTGCAGCAGAACACATAGGATGTTCATAAATCTCCAACAAGACAAATGTTATTCTCTGTTCTGCAAACTTTTATCTCCATATGAATGAAAAGAGTTATATCTTTAAAGGGCAGAGTCTTGAGAATGGGCTATACCATATATTTCAGGCTATAGGCAGCATTCTTTTACAAAAGGTGCAGAGCCAGTATGACTAAGCTCAGGCAACAACAGAGCACAGGGGTTAGAGCTAAAAGAATAAATCCAATATGGAGTCAGGTTTGTTCTTCTCTGTTACAGGGCCTGAGACTGCATTTCTAACATTGTTCCACCCTGCTGATGCTACTGGTCTCTTTTGAGTAGCAAGGCCTTCTGGTGGGTCAGAGTCCATTTCCACATCAATGGATGTTCTTTCTGAAAATTTAAAGATGCAAAGTTCTAGCAAAAAATAGAGTAGCTATTATTTTATAAACTGTGGGCTTCATGCCTTTCATTGCTGTTTCTTTCACTTCTCTGTTGAGCTATTTCACTCAATGTAAGGTTTTTGTTTTTATTTGTTTTGGTTTATTGCTTATCTGTATTTTTACAATGTCTGTGCAACTTTGGGGCAGAAACATTTCATTTGATGATTGATTGAAATGAAAGAATAGATGCTACAGCTAATATGGTCAATAGCCTCTGATGTTTATTGATATGATATATGAGAAGTATTTCAAGGGTTTATACTTTAATACCAGGCATACTATAAGTAGGGCCTACCAATACTAATACACACATGTTTTGAAATATCATAAAAATATTTCTATTTGCATTTCAATTCACAAAGTGGTGAGTTAGATAATTGGTCTTAATTGAACTGGTTAAGCAGAATTAGATTTGAATCCTAAATATTTTAATCTCTCATGTAAGCATATTCTCCTCAAGAAGGATACTTTAGCTGATGTATCCTTGGAGCTCTTATATTTTCTTTCTTGAATAACAATGTGTGTTGCAAGAAGATAGGCTTAAGTGTTCTTGAACCCTGGGGCATTTAGAGGCCACCCTGGCTGAGAGGACATGGGGGGACAAGAATTGCATTCACCTGAAGCAGGAGACCCTAGCAGGCCATCCAACTCCAGGATCCCATTCTTCCAGGGTGAGTGGAGCCCTGCCTTGCAGTTCTACTCCCTGAAATGAGTGCCCAAGTTAGTGGGCTCTGTGGAATCCACAAGCAGGTCACCATGTATCTGGTGAGAGCTCCTCCTTAAAAGTCAGACTGACTCCAGAAATTGAGCTGCCAGAAATTTAATGTAGTATAATATAGAAACCCCAAGAGTCTCTAGTCTGCCTTGTCTTGACATCAAGCACATTCTTTGCCAGGGTGTAGCCTCCATGCTCACCCGTTCTTCTGTGATTTAGCACCTATTTTGGCAGGCAGGCTCTTCAGGACTTCACTCCAGCCAGGTACATGGGGAAGACACCTCCTCAAGGAACAGGCACAAGTAGGTGGGGGTGAGGCAGCAGCTTCCTCAAACTGGAGGCCATCCTTATCCCTGGTCCTGCACCTACTTCCCACTTTTCTAGTCCTGCTTCCTCAGGTCCTGTAATAAGTTTGTCCTCTGACTGTGAGTGGTGTTGGTATTCAGGCTGCAGGAAAATGCTGAATTGGAAATGAAAAAGGTCCAAACTTTACTTCCAGCCCTTCTTTTCAGACAAACCACTTCTGCTTTCTGAGAATCACATAGTGGGCAGAAAAGAAACTTGGGAAAGGATGGGACACATGCACATGTAAGTAATTATACTAGTCTGCTCAGGCTGCCATAACAAAATACCATAGACTAGGTGACTTAAACAGCAAGTGTTTACTTTCCCACAATTCTGGAGGTTGAGGGTGTAAAATCAAGGTGCCGTCAGATTCAATTCTTGGCAAGGGCCTCTTCCTAACTTGCAGCGGCTGCCTTCTTGCTATGTTCTCACTTGGTGGAGAGAGAGAGCTCTTCGGTGTCTCTTCCTGTAAGGGCACTAATCCTATCACACCAGGGCCCCACTCATATGACCTGCTTTAACCTTAATTACTTCCTTGTAGGCCCCATTTCCAAATACAGTCACATGAGGGTTAGGGCTTCAGCATATGAATTTGGGGGGATACAATTCAGTCCATAGCAGTAATCAATACAAAATCTTAGCCTATTTCCTTCACCATTGGCATTTTAGGTTGACTGCCTATGAAAATGAGTCAACTAATTTTGATCTTCAAAAATGGCAGTTTCATGTGGTTCAGCTTCTTCATCAGGCTGGTGTTTTCCTCTGTAGCTGATAATCCTTGATCACAGTGGGGCTATTTCCCTGGAGAACTCTAAGACCCCTTTGCTCCTGGTGGGGGTCTTGGTGCAAGTGTGTGTGTGGGGCCCAGGGACACTAGAGGGATCTGTATTTGATCTATGTACATCCATATGCACAAAGGAATGCAGCATTAAATAGCAAATTAAAAATCCCGTGATAGGCTGAAAGATCATGGAAGAAGGGAAAATGTTTTATCCTGATGTTTGAACAAAGTGCCCACATTTTCATTTTGCACTGGGGCCCACAGTAGTTCTGAGGCTGGCCCTGAGAGTGGACATAGAAGAGAATCCACCATGGGCCCAGCAGACAGACCTCAGCATCCTGACTTGGAGGCTCAAGTTCCTTTCATCTCCAGTCCTCTGTCTAGGACTCTGGATGATATGCATTCAGCCCCCATGACTGGAAAGAATATGGCAGATGGTAGGGTGGGAAGATTTGTAGGTCAGCCTGAAAAGGACATTCACCATTTCCCGCACATCCATTGCCAGAACTCAGTCCCATGGCCACAGAGGCCACCTTCTCACAGAGGCTGAGATGTGGGCCAGGTGTGCACTTGGTGAAAGAGGTATCTGGTAGTAGGAGGGCTCAGAGCTCTGCCACATGACCACCCACCTTTTAAAATACCCATCTCATGTGGTACATAGCCATAAAAAAGAATGAAATTATGCCATTTGCAGCAACATGGATGGACCTAGAGATTGTCATACTAAGTGAAGTAAGTCAGAGAAAGACAAATATCATATAGTATCACTTATATATGGAATCTAAAATATGATACAAATGAACTATTTACGAAACAGAAACAAACTCACAGACATAGAAAACAAACATGGTTACTGAAGAGGAAAGGCGGGGAGGGATAATTAGTCTGGGGTTAGCAGATACAAACTATTATATATAAAATAGATAAACAACAAGGTCTTACTGTATAGCACAGGAAGCTATATTCAATATCTTGTAATAAACTATAAAGGAAAAGAATATGGAAAAAATGTACATACACTGTATATGTATAACTGAATCACTTTGCTGTACACCAGAAACTAATACAACATTGTAAATCAACTATATTTCAATAAAAAATAAATTCATTAAATTAAATACCCATCTCAGGTCTTACTCTTACACTTCTTTGTTACTTCCCCCCCACTAGAATGTACAGTTGGTGGGAGAAAAGCCTTGTGTCTCTTTCTTAGAGCTGCAGCCCCAGTGCTTGAAATGGTACCTAGAACCTGATGTCCTCATGAGATGTTTGTTGACTGGCTGTTGCAACAAAAATAGAAATGAGGCTTTTCTTAAATAGAAATGAGGTTTTTTTCTTTTCTGACAAACAAGGAAAATAAAGGAGCAATGGACAGACCATGGAAGCTGCATAAACTGGCCTGAAAGAGTTAATCGATCCTAGTTTTATTTTAATTGTTACTAATCTGTAGTGCCTGTAGCTAGACTTGTCCTTCACAAAGCTAACATCTGACATTCTCTGACTCCATATGAATTACACTCTGCACCTGGCATTTTTCTCCACTTACACTCCCTTATAGCACTCTTCATTTCAGAAAGAAGGTCACAGGCCAATAACTTCAGGGACACCAGACCAGGTTGCTGAGCCACCTGATGCCAGTTATGGCCATGAATTTGCAGAAGAAAAGAAATGCAAGACCTTAATTACTTTGAGCTTTATCGCCTACCCCAGACCATGAGCCCTGGGCTATAAAACCATTCCCTATTCCCCAGGGAGGGGGGCACAGTTCTTGAGGCGCTGGCCCACTGTTTTCCCTCTTTGCCTGTCAAAGAATAAAGCCACTCTTTCTTGTTCCTCCAAAACTCTGTCTCTGTATTGCTTTTCAGGATCAGTCCACAGACAGCCAATATTTTGGGATCATGGCTGACTGACTGACTCAATGAACAAGTTCCACAGCTCATGGGACCTGCATACCCTTTTGCTGCTGCCCACACAGACTTAACACAAAGCTTGGTCTGAACTTGAATCTCATGTACACCTTTACTAAGGTTGATCTACATGAGTGGCCTGGCCTGCCTGCTCCTCAAACCCATCTTTACTTTCCTAACCTACAAGACCTCAGGTCTGCCCAGCTGACTCCTATCTCTGTTTCAGGGATACACTGGTGCTTGCAGAAAATGAAGAGAGGCAGATGGTTCCAATGATGCCATTCCTTTGTCCTCAGAAGAACATTAATAAGAAGAAACTTAAAATATAGGCGAGACTAGTTTGTGGGTACATGGTCTGGCTTTACAAATATTCAGAATTTTATGACTTGCTGATAAAGGACCATACACATAAATTTTTGTTTATCCATAATATCCCAACTTTGGAGAAAATGTACAGACCTAGTAATATGAAAAATGTTTAAACTTATCCTGAGCTATTGATGAAACAGGAACCTCAAATGAAAACATCTACTAGGAATGTGCCATTTAGGGAGCAACAGACTATTGCACAAGAATCAACAAAGAATGTGGTTTCAGATTTCTGGCAGAAAAATTAATTTCTTAATGGACATTATGAGGTTGAAGATTAAGTGTTGGTAGAGAGGAGTTCATTTCAAGCCTGCATGGTGTGTCTCCCCAGATGGTGGTGTTTAGGTCACTTTTGGGAAGTGACACAAACATGGGAATGGGATAAGTGTTCCTAACTAGGCAAATGGTACAAGCAGGCCAGTGTCCTTTTCCAACACACTCCACACCATTGCACATGCATAGTAAATAAACATACACACACAATATACACACACACAGAGTTTTATAGTTCTGGTGTGGTTAGGATAACCATATGCCGAGCAAGACAAGCCTTTCAGGATGTCTAGCCTGCTCCCATCCCTGATGCCTCAGACGTGCAATCTCAAGAGCTGAGTGTTTCTTACTCCATGTCCCAGTATTGACAGGACTCACGCTGGCAGCCAATGATATTAGGTGGGGTTGAGTTAGCAGTGTGATGCCTTGGGTCTGTGCTTCGGAAGCAAATTTATAGACCAATTGATTCAAAAGCAAAGCACAGTAGCATGATTGAAAATCAAGTTCTCTATTCTTCAGATAACTTCTCAGATGTCCCCCTCGTTCACTGCTTTGGCACATGTTATCAACTTTTCCAGGGTCTTCTTCCTGCTAGCCACAGACATGCCTGAAGTTAGAGGTAGCCAAGGAAATGTGTGGAACTGGGTGGAAGCACTTTCATTCCAGGGCACAAGTCTCCTCCCTCTACACCTCAAAGGCAAACCATAGAGCCTCATGATCAGATCACTGGACGCTGTGAGCAGATGAAGTCCCTGTCAGACTAGGTTCCTGATGAGTTAAGCTCTTCCTCCCACAAACCCTCCCCTTCACAACCTCTGTTGGAAATGAGGCATAGCCAAGAAACAAACTATTGTTGCTTAACACCACTGAGACTTGGGTCTTCTTATGTAGCATTATTGAATCTATCCTGACATATACAGGAATAGTCAGATGGAAGAGGAACACAGCTGTAACAAAAAATATTTTTGTGGCATTAGCATGATAATTAGGTAGCAGACAGTGAGGAAATTTTGAGAGTTTAAAAAGAGGCTTCTCTTTATTATGTTGCAGCAAAGTAATTGCTGAAATCCTTACCTGTGATAACTTAGGAGGAAGATGTACCTAGTGAAACTAATGAACCACGTACCTAAAAGATTTATAGCTCTAGAAGTTAATACACATAACACTGTAGTGTTGTTGATTGCTGTCAGCTCTGTTTGGTAAGGTATTACATGATAAAGGTGCACTTAGGAAAGAACTGACTAGTGCAGAAGTGAAAAGGAATGTAAAGCATCCCGAAACTCAGAGCCTGTTAAGGTGGACAATGATATTCTTGATCCCAAACAGAAAAGATAAAATTAAGAAAGTCTTCCTGTTTCAAATGCCCACTAAAATTTTCAATCATTCAAAATGCTCCAGGGAAAGGATCAGAGATAGAGTGTGGCACCTAGTGTGTTTTTCAATTGGATTAAAATCAGGGTAGAGGGTAAAGCATGACCATGGTGGCCCTCCCCACTCAAGCTAGATAAGGTCCAGGTCCCTGCCCCTAAGGTGAATGAGACTCTCCTTGGAGGAAAGAAATTTAAAAAGTACAACAGTTCTGGAGACCATCTCAAAAACAGTGTGGGCATGGCTACTGGCAGATAGTACTCACTGGGTCAAACTGGTAAGAAACTGGCTAAATTTTTGTTGAGGGAACCAGGAAGCTGAGCTTGTTCTAGGTGTAAGATGACCCTTGGGTACCTAACTCTCTAGGCAGGACGTGACTGTAGAAATCTTCACAGCCCCTCTCTCCACTGCCCACCTCCCGAGGGAGCCCACCCCCAGCACTTTCTTTACATGTGGTTGAGGAAGAAGATGGAAGAGAAGGCTGTTTAAGCTGGAGGCAGGAATTGTGGAAACACGAAGAGTCTTTTTTGAAACATGGACTGGAGAATTCTTCTTAAAGAGAGGAATCAAGATATACTCTCCCTTCATGGTTCAGGACACCCATGTTGTCCACCTCGTGGGGTCTCAGAGTTGCTCTGGACCAGTGACTATATCTACCAATTGTTCCTCTCTCCAAAGGGGAGTGTTTGCTGCAGAGATCTTGTCCTTGTTCAACCTCTCTATGGGGGCTCCAGGGGACAGAAAACTGAGTTTTTTAGTTTATTGGTCTCTGGATCAAAAGCAGCTCTATTCATACCCACTGAAGATATGACTACGCACTCTTGAGAGCCTAATGATGCACGGAAGGGAACTTTTGGGCACTTCTGTGAACAGGGGATGAGTGTCAACAAGTTGTATGTGGAAAAGAGAGTAAATTAAAAGGTTGACTGCAGTAGCCATCCGTTGGTGCCATTCACCCTGATTCTCCCCTCTCCCCAGGCACCACCCTCCCTTGATGTTAAGGGTGACCCTGTGGCTTGCTTTGATCAATGAAATGTGATATGAAGAGATGCATCCCTTCCCAGTGGATGTAGTTAAGAACTGGTGACTGATTTTCCACACTCTCTCCCCCAACCACGGCATACCCAGAATTCTGGGTTGAGGTAGCAGTTGAACCTCTGTTAGCGTGGGTACCCAAGTGACATCAGTGAAATGAGCAGAGACCTCCTGTGAATGGCAAAAAAATTTGTTGTAAGCCTTCTGGATTTTGAATTGTTTGCTACTGCAACATGACCTCCCATCTTGACTAATACATCACTCATATATTGTAGTATCATAATAACTTGTCAAAGCATGTGCTACATCCCTAAGAATATAGCTTAAAATGGGAAATGTCAGGATCAGATATTTACTTCTGTAGGACTTAGTGTCTGACATTCCTTTGGTAAGGATCCTTAAATTTTAAATTTTTAGGTGAATTGTTCACTATACACTCTGTCCTGTTGATTATTGTGTAAGTCCCTTGAGAGGATTTTCTACAGTGTGCTTAACAAAAACTTCAGTACTGAAAGATGTAAGCATCATCTTCATAAGGAAAAAGGAATCAGGGGAATTGAATTTCCAAGGAAATCACAAACATTTTCCTACAGAGGAACTTTCAAATAGAAACAAAACAAGAATTTGAAAATGACATTAATAGAGCTGAGATGGAAAGTTCCTCCACTGTATCTCATAGTTCTCCACATATCTAGGTTTTTGGACATGTGGGTAATGCTATAAATAATTTCATATACAACTTCCCCACATATACAACTTCTCTGAGTTCTTTGAGGGGTGGGAAGGTGCTTACTCCTTGGTGTGTCTGCATTACATAGCACATTCTTTATATATCACAAGCTCCCAGCCCTGCAACAGAAACTTGCATGTATCATCACTTGCTCCTTACCACAACCTAGTGATGTAGGAATTGATATCCCCACATCATAAATACAGAAACCTGGGCCCCAGGAAGTTAGGGCACTTGTCCAGATTTGCACATATTTGCATAAGGTCTTACGCAGTGATGTCTCTCTTTAAAGCTCACATCATTCATTGGTTTATTTGTTTATGATTCAACATTGTTGAATGAATGATTGAGGTAGATATAAAATATATTTCAATATATAGGAAAACATGGAAAAGGCAGGAGGCAATCCCTCTAGTGTAAAGACTTAAGAAGGAGATTTTTTGGTTGAAAATGAACTTAAAGAATATTCCCATTAATACCAATTACCTCATCATTTGACCTCATTGTTAATGGGTCTCTCAGTTCAGGGAAAAGTCCAAGATCACTCCTCTCAGGTGGCTGTTTCCTTGTGATGTCACCAGGCTCCAACTTTGCCTCTCAGTCCTTATTGGGCCTTCTTCCCTTGAGAGACAGATTTTTTAGGCAAACAGAATGCCCTCCAATAAAGCATTTGGACATGCAGATGTTTAAATCATGGCATGTAGGTCACTTACAAAAAGAGGACAACTATTTCTGGTATCATTTTAAATTTATTGTGATGAGTCAAGGCTAACGCAAGGTGAACTCCTTTTACCATCATCTGCACAGCTGCATTAGCTCATCCATGTATTAAAAAATGGATCTCTGGACATTTAGTTGGCAATTTGGCAAATTGCTCATGTATAATGCAAGAGAAGAAAGTCTAGTTTCAACTCATACTGATTCTACCTCTACATTTCATGAATAATTTTTATTTTATGGTAAAATGTGTCACATGTTTATTCAACAAAATGGAAATTTGAAAAATCCCAGCTATATATTAATTTTATTATCATTAGCTCAATTTTTTATAGTCACAGATTATGTGAAGAGTGCCTACCTTTATCTAGATGGAATTATTTATTTATTTTGAGAAACAAATACATTCATCTAAGATGTTGACTTTATTTTTCTCTTTTCATGCTACATGCTTTAACAACCTTTACATCTACGAAATGGATGAATTCTAAATCCCTTGGAACAAAGGGTCTTTCCTAAGCTTTTGTGCAAAACAAATGGTTTATTAGCCAACATATTTTCCATTCAGGAGAATTCACATTTGAACCATTATTTTGATGAGTTTTACACTGGATAATTAATTCCATTTTCTTTTCTTGTAAAGTCAGTTTTCCTTTTCAGTTTCATTCATTTATTCATTAATATTTGTTGGCAAACTTTTATAGAACACTTGCTTTAGGGAAGACATGATGTTGGCATTGGGGGCTATAGTCATAAATGAGACAGATCCACTCTGCCTATGGATGCCCTTATGATTGGGGTGGGTGACTGGGGATTGAATAGTGCTGGAAGAAGGATTATATATTCTCAGCAATATAACAGGGAGAAAATATGTAATGAGAAAAGCCTCTACTTACCTTTCCAGGATAAGGTGGAATTAAATTCACTTCTCAAGGTGTTGCTAAAGCCAAAATGTTTGCTTTGGTGCCTAAATGAACATGGGTCTGCACTGTACTAGGATGACTAAGGCAGGAGCTGGTGTGAGAAGTGACAGCACCAATTCTGGAAGTGAGCCCAGAGGGAAGGAGGCAAGCTGAGTGGTTACATTTCTACCATTTGCCAGCACTGTGTTCTCTATGAATTCAGCAATTTAGACACACTCACTGTCCCCATCTGCCTCCACATGCCCATCCCTAGAGAGCACTGTGGACCCACTCTTTACCCAGAATCATTGTCACATGACAGAAAGAATGAGGAGTGGCTTCCTGGGGCATCAAATCCGCATGTGTATAGGAGGAAGGCATACTCCTCTTCATTAAAGCCTTCCAGAAGGCAACAACTATCAGTTTTTCAGTTGTTTTTAAAAGTCTTTTAAGGATGATGATGATCATGATGATACAGAGAGGAGATATCTACAGTCACCTTAAACCATTTCTCTCTGGGAAGGCATTCCCAGAAGGATTAATTTTCCTCTCTTTATTATACACACAAAAAATGATTACAATAAAATCTATCACTATGTTCTTAGGTTTCTTTCAAATATTCAGAGATAAATGCTCCGAATTATTCTGCAAGAAGAGGTAGGGAGGGCTGGAGTGAACTGTGGAGACAATAATTTAGGGGGCATAGATGAGCTTGAGAAGGCATATCGTGTCTGTACAAACACCCAAGCACAATGGCATGAGAGCATTTCCATTGTAAAGTTGCATTATCAGGAAGCTGGAACTGGCAGTGCCATCCAATTTGAGCATAATATCCAGTTGGAACCCATCTTGCATGCAGGCGAGTGTTCCTTCTCATCCTTCAATGATTCATTCATATCCTTTGGTACTGGTTCTTGAATGCTTATCAATATCCAAATCCAGGTCTTCTATTTTATCATTCTTTATTTTAGTTGATGAAGAACCTGGTCTTTATATTGCATTTTTCAGCATAATGAGCAATGTGTATTCTAGGTACATTCCATGGTATTTAGCCTTCATTATTTATTCCATCAACTCTGAAGAAGCTTGGTAAGCAGATGTAAGGATCTCATGATCAAATGCATATGTCTGTCTTTCTAAGGGTACCTCCTGCCATACCAATCTACCCTTCATTTCCAGAACATTCTTTATATTTCTTGATTATGGTCTTTTGCTTGCTCTTTTATCCACCTAGAATCTCTTCCTTTTTCTTAGAGTGCTATTATCCAAAAACCTACCAAGAACTCACTCCCTCAGAATTCATTTCATCCACTCTCAGTGGGCCAGAAGTAAATATATAGCAAGTATTAGCTGTGATACTCTGACCCTATTTGAGTTTCATTTTAAGTTGTAGGTTCTTATTTGTGACATATATTAGAATAATCAGGGAAACTTTAAAACATATAATTGTTTGGGTCAAACTCGAGACCAAATGAATCAGATTTTTTGGAGGCAGGGACAAGGCAATGATATTAAAAAGGAAAAGAAAACCAAAACATACCCAAGTAACCTCTCTGAGTAACTGTAATATGTATCCAGGGTCAACATAGTTCAGTCAAAATGTTAATAGGACAAATGGCAATACCCATGTAGTCCATTTAGCTTTGAACACAGACAATTTAATCCACTGCATCTTTAAAAACCCTTACACAGGGGTCCCCAACCCCCAGGCCATAGACTGGTACAAGTCTATGGCCTGTTAGGGACCAGGCTGCACAGCAGGAAGTGAGTGGCAGGCGAGAGAGTGAAGCTTCATCTGCCACTCCCTGTTGTTCCCCATCACTCCCATTATATCCTGAACCATCCCCCCACTCCCCACCCCCATCCATGGAAAAATTTTCTTCCATGAAACTGGTCCCTGATACCACAAAGGGTGGGAACTGCCGCCTTACAACAAGGTCAACAACGAGAGTCACTTGTAACAGGGAAGAATCAGCACATGCAATGCAATCTGTTACCATTCCTGGAATCAATGTAACATAGAGTAAAGCCCTCCTGATTGGACGGTAGAATTCTTGTCATGCGTAAAGCTCATCTAAGATACCAAATTGTGGGTTTGGGCATTAGAAGTGTGCATCAGAGTGTGAAAGGTTAGAATCAGAAGTCTGGGCAGAACTGAAGGTCATGAAAAAATAGATTATCTGAACACAGGAATGAATAAGATTTGGTCGTGTTTGGGTCAGGCATTTGGGGACATAGGTCTGAAACTGGATGACCAGCTCAAAGTAGGAAGGAAAAGTAGGGTATAGAGATCAATACTGTAAGACCCCTACTCAACCTGAGATCTTAGAGGGGTCATAGCAGGTGAGTGATGGAAACCTAAGACAGAGGTTCCAGCAAGGAGGCCACTCATGTTCAGCTAGATAAGGAGCAGCTGTGGAAGACCTGACTACCCCACCAGCCATAGAAGGACTGCCTTTGAGGGTACAGTTGTCAGATCAAATACAGGATGCCTAGTTAAATTTGAATTTCAGATAAACAACACATTTTTTAGTATAAGTATGTCCCAAATTTGCATTAGATCTGCTGCCAGGATTGGGGAGCTTGTGGAACAGAAGGAACTAGTCATCTAATTCCTCCTGATGGCCAATTCCTTCTTGTAGAGAAAACCCTTCTTCTTGTATGTCCCATGTGCAGCTGGCTGTACCATCACCCAGTTGACTCCCATTAAATCAATTGAAATAATATAGGAATGTTAGTAACAGATGGGCCCAAACATGTAGTTGTGGGAGTCTAGATTCAGTTTCTCAGTGAAAGGAAGTCTGGATCTGAGCTTAAATCAGATCTGGCCACATGTCTAAAATTTACTTAAGCAAATTTTTGTAATTCTGAAAAAAGAATTAACTTATTTGAATGACTTTTGCCCTGAATTTTCCATATACAAATATGAATAAATTACTCAGAATAATGTACTCTTTATTCTAACAGCAGTTTAGCCATTTAAACTTGAGGTCTCTTTAATCAATAGAAATTGACAGAAATGGCTTTTAACTTTGTTGATTTTGAATTAAAATTGCCATCTAACCAAATCTCTGGAGAGTCTAACTTTAACCTCCTTCAGTTATTGATGAGTAAATCACTGGGTCCTTGGAGAAATGGTGGAACAAGGAACACAGGAAAGTTCAAAGTGAACTTGGGCTCTTGTGCCATAAGGCAAAATAGTATTAAAAGATTGATGAGGTCACATCAAAAGGACCCAGGTATTCTGTTGGAGTCAATGGGAATACATTTAATCAATGGGATACGCGGGTTCATGGAACTCAGAAAAGAGAATGCCAGATAAAATAATTAAAACTCATGCTATTGCTTTGAAAATTGGTGTCTTGCTTTGCTTTTTTAGTAGTAATTTTAGATGAGGTGAACAAATAATCCTATGTGATGAAGAAAGCTCTGTGCTATATGAGAAAGCAACTAATAATGATAGGAAAGAAAGAAATCATAGAATTCAAAAAATCATCATTATGGGAATCATCACCACATGGGAACTGGGTATTTGCATAGTGCAAACACTATGCAATAGTGCTAACACTATTTGCAAGTGCTAACACACTTGACAGTTTCAAGAAAAGGAGGGGGGAACCTGAATGTACATGAAAGTTCATATTGCTATCACCCTAATTAAGGTGTCAATTTCCCATCACCACTGGTCAACCTGATGTTCTGCCACTTGATGTGATGCAATAAGAATTACACAACATCACAGAGAATGACTGCTAACAAATTATGTTTTGCCTGAATTCATTATGCTTTCAGATCTACCTGCCAATGTGTAGAAACTACAGGAGTTATACGATTAAACTGAGAGAGACTATGGAGAAATAACCAGACAAATCCATAAGGTTGAATATTTTTCTCAGGGTAACTAGCTTGTAAATTTTTTTCTATAACTTGGTGTCATGAATAAAGAAAGGGGGCAGGAGGTGTGCTGTACCAAAGTAAAAGAGATGTAAAATTCATCGCCGCCAAATTCAACCCATAGTCATATATTTGGATTGTGATTTGGACAAAACAACAGTAGAGGATATTTTTCAGACAGTTGAGGAAATTTGATACTGCATTGGATGAAAATTTTGACATAACAAAATGTACATTGTAAGCTTAAAAATATCATTTACAATATAACCTCTTGTAAAAGAAGTGAAAAGAAAAGATCTGGAGGCATCCACTGGGGGTAGACAGTGTCACCTTTGGGTGGCTGAATACAACATTGTTACTTTCTTAGTTTTGTGATCTCTATTTTCTAACTTCATATAGGCATTATACAGCTTTTGAAGTGACAAACTTTTTTTTTTTTCGGTACGCGAGCCCCTCACTGTTGTGGTCTCTCCCATTGTGGAGCACAGGTTCCAGGTGTGCAGTCTCAGCGGCCATGGATCATGGGCCCAGCCGCTCCACGGCATGTAGTATCCTCCTGGACTGGGGCATGAACCCATGTCCCCTGCATCGGCAGGCGGACTCTCAACAACTGCGCCACCAGGGAAGCCCTTATTTTTAATTAAAAAGGTAAATAAAACAAATATTCTTGATTAGCACACATATCCACTTTTTTTTAAAGTTTAATAATTGGATTTTTCTTTCTAGAACTTTGACTTAGGTTTTGAGGTGAATCCATTCTCTTTAGAGTTTCTAAGTGGCTTAAATAACATGTTTCTCCTCCTTTGGATTTCACATGGTTTTCTAAACTAGCCTGGAAAAAAAATCCCTTGAGAAAACTCTATTTTCATTGAACTTTTGATCCTACAAGAAGCAATGTTTGTAAAGCCTACTGCTTCTCTTTACAAATTCAGTCTGATGTTACATCAAAGAAATTCAGATAAACATTGAGGCAATAAGTTTCAAGCTCAAGATAAATTCTTAATTTAAATTTCTAAAGAAGTTTTTGAAGTTTTTACATAACTATAACAAAAGCTTCAGGGACCCTGCATCTATGGAATACCTGAATACACAACAAATGATCCCAAACTTGAGGTGGTGGATTTTGCGAGCAACTGTAGACATGGGGTTTGCTGTCTGGGACTGATTTGTTTCTGATTTTTATGTTTATCTTACTTTAGTTATTAGGACATGCTACCATTGGTGGATTTGTTTGTTTGGTTGCTCTCCTTTTTTATTATTACTAATTTTTAATTTTAATATCTTTAAAATTTTATTACTATTATTTTTTATTTATATTTTTTCTTTCTTTTTTCTCCCTTTTCTTCTGAGTCCTGTGGCTGACAGGGTCTTGGTGCTCCGGCCAGCTGTCAGACCTGTGCCTCTGAGATGGGAGAGCCAAGTTCATGACATTGGACCACCAGAGACCTCCCGGCCCCATGTAATATCAATTACTGAAAGCTCTCCCAGAGATCTCCATCTCGGTGCTAAGACCCAGTTCCACTCAATGGCTAGCAAGCTTCAGTGCTGGATGCCCCATGTCAAAAAACTAACAAGACAGGAACACAACCCCACCCATTAGCAGGGAAGCTGCCTAAAATCATACTAAGTTCACAGACACCCCAAAACACACCAACGGATATAGCTCTGCCCACCAGAAAGACAAGATCCAGCCCCACCCAGCAGAACACAGACACCAGTCCCCTCTCTACCAGGAAGGCAAAACAAGCCAGTGAACCAACCTCACCCACTGGGGGCAGACACCAGAAACAATAGAAACTACAAACCTGCAGCTTGCCAAAAAGAGACCCCAAATACACTAAGTTAAACAAAATGAGAAGACAGAAAAATATGGAGCATGTGAAGGAACAAGGTAAAAACACAGCAGACCAAACAAATGAAGAGGAAATAGGCAGTCTACCTTTAAAAGAACGCAGAATAATGACAGTAAAGATGATCCAAAATCTTGGAAATAGGATAGAGAAAACACAAGAAATGCTTAACAAGGACCTAGAAGAACTAAAGAGCAAACAAACAATGATGAACAACACAAAAAATGAAACTAAAAATACTCTAGAAGGGATCAATAGCAGAATAACTGAGGCAGAAGAATGGATAAGTGATTTGGAAGATAAAATAGTGGAAATAACTGCAGAGAGCAAAATAAAGAAAAAAAATGAAAATAATTGAAGACAGCCTCAGAGACACTTGGGACAACATTAAATGCACCAACATTCAAAGTATAGGGGTCCCAGAAGAAGAAGAGAAAAAGAAAGGGACTGAGAAAATATTTGAAGAGATCATAGTTGAAAACTTCCTAACATGGGAAAGGAAATAGTTAATCAAGTCCAGGAAGTGCAGAGAGTCCCATACAGGATAAATCCAAGGAGAAACATGCCAAGACACATATTAATCAAACTATCTTAAATTAAATACAAAGAAAAAATACGAAAAGCAGCAAGGGAAAAACAACAAATAACATACAAGGGAATTCCCATACGGTTAACAGCTGATCTTTCAGCATAAACTCTGCAAGCCAGAAGGGAGTGGCAGAACACATTTAAAGTGATGAAAGGGAAAAACCTACATCCAAGATTACTTTACCAACAAGGATTTCATTCAGATGTGAGGGAGAAATCAAAATCTTTACAGACAAGCAAAAGTTAAGAGAATTAAGTAACACCAAACCAGCATTACAACAAATTCTAAAGGAAGTTTTCCAGGCAGGAAACACAAGAGAAGGAAAAGATGTACAAAAACAAACCCAAAACAATTAAGAAAATGGTAATAGGAGCATACATATTGATAATTACCTTAAATGTAAATGGATTAAATGCTCCCACCAACAGAAATAGACTGGCTAAATGGATACAAAAACAAGACACATATATCTGCTGTCTACAAGAGAACCACTTCAGACCTAGGGACACATACAGACTGAAAGTGAGGGGATGGAAAAAATATTCCATGCAAATGGATATCAAAAGAAAGCAGGAGTAACAATTCTCATATCAGAAAATATAGACTTTAAAATAAAGACTATTACAAGAGACACTACATAATGATGAAGAGATCAATCCAAGAAGATTGTAAATATTTAGGCATCCAACATAGGAGCACCTCAATACATAAGGCAAATGATAACAGCCATAAAAGGGGAAATTTACAGTAACACAATCATAGTAGGGGACTTTAATACCCCAATTTAACCAATGGACAGATAACCCAAAATGAAAATAAATAAGGAAACACAAACTTTAAATGATACATTAAAAGAGATGGACTTAATTGATATTTATAGGACATTCCATCCAAAAACAACAGAATACACTTTCTTCTCAAGTGCGCATGGAACATTATCCAGGAGAGATCATATCTTGGGGCACAAATCAGGCCTTGGTAAATTTAAGAAAATTGAAATCCTATCAAGTATCTTTTCTGACAACAATGCTATGAGACTAGATATCAACTACAGGAAAAAAACTGTAAAAAACACAAATACATGGAGGCTAAACAGTGCGCTGCTAAATAACCAAGAGATCACTGAAGAAATCAAACAAGAAATAAAAAAATACCTAGAAACAAATGACAATGAAAACATGATGACCCAAAACCTATGGGATGCAGCAAAAGAAGTTCTAAGAGAGAAGTTTATAGCAATATAATCCTACCTTAAGAAAAAAGGAATATCTCAAATAAACAACCTAAACTTAAACCTAAAGCAATTAGAGAAAGAAGAACAAAAAACCCCACAAAATTAGCAGAAGGAAAGAAAACATAAAGATCAGATCAGAAATAAGTAAAAAAGAAATGAAGGAAACAATAGCAAAGATCAATAAAGCTAAAAGCAAGTTCTTTGAGAAGATAAACAATATTTATAAACCATTAACCAGACTCATCGAGAAAAAAAAGGGGAAGACTAAAATCAACAGAATTAGAAATGAAAAAGGAGAAGCAATAACTGACACTGCAGAAACATAAAGTTCATGAGAGATTACTACAAGCAACTATATGCCAATAAAATGGACAATCTGGAAGAAAGAGACATATTCTTAGAAAAGCACAACCTTCCAAGACAGAACCAGGAAGAAATAGAAAATATAAACAGAACAAAAACAAGCACTGATATTGAAACTATGATTAAAAATCTTCCAACAAAGAAAAGCTCAGGACCAGATAGCTTCACAGGGGAATTCTATCAAACATTTAGAGAATAGCTAACACCTACCCTTCTTAAACTCTTCCAAAATATAGCAGAGGGAAGAACACTCCCAAATTCATTCTACAAGGTCACCATCACCCTGATACCAAAACCAGACAAAGATCTCATACAAAAAAAAACTACAGGACAATATCACTGATGAACATAGATGTAAATATCCTGAACAGAATACTAAAAAACAGAATCCAACAGCATACTAAAAGGATCATACACCATGATCAAGTGGGGTTTATCCCAGGAATGCAAAGATTCTTCAATATACCCAAATCAGTCAATGTGATACACCATATTAACAAACTGAAGGATAAAAACAAAATGATAATCTCAATAGATCCAGAAAAAGCTTTTGACAAAATTCAATACCCATTCATGATAAAAACTCTCCAGAAAGTAGCCATAGAAGGAACCTACCTCCACATAATAAAGGCCATATATGACAAAGCCACAGCCAACATCATCCTTAATGGTGAAAACTGAAACCATTTCCACTAAGATCAGGAACAGGACAAGGTTGCCCACTCTCACCACTATTATTCAACATAGTTCTGGAAGTTCTAGCCACAGCAATCAGAGAAAAAAAAGAAATAAAAGGAATCCAAATCGGAAAAGAAGAAGTAAAACTGTCACTGTTTGCAGATGACATGATACTATACATAGAGAATCATAAAGATGCTACCAGAAAACTACTAGGACTAAGGAATGAATTTGGTAAAGTAGCACGATGCAAAGTTAATGCTCAGAAATCTGTTGCATTCCTATATGCTAATGATGAAAAATCTGAAAGAGAAATTAAGGACACACTCCCGTTTACCATTGCAACAAAAAGAATAAAATACCTAGGAATAAACCTTCATAGGGAGACAAAAGACCTGTATGCAGAAAACTATAAGACACTGATGAATGAAATTAAAGATGATACAAACAGATGGAGAGACGTACCATGTTTTTGGATTGGAAGAAGCAACATTGTGAAAATGACTATAGTACCCAAAGCAATCTACATTTTCAATGCAATCCCTATCAAACTGCCAATGGCATTTTTCACAGAACTAGAACAAAATATTTCACAATTTGTATGGAAACACAAAAAACCCTAAATAGGGCTTCCCTCGTGGCGCAGTGGTTGAGAGTCTGCCTGCTGATGCAGGGGACACGGGTTCATGCCCCGGTCCAGGAAATACCCACCTGCCACGGAGCAGCTAGGCCCATGAGCCATGGCCACTGAGCCTGCGTGTCCAGGGAGAGGCCACAACAGTGAGAGGCCCGTGTATCGCACACACACACAAAAAAAGACCCCGAATAGCCAAAGCAATCTTGAGAAAGAAAAACAGAGCTGGAGGAATCAGTCTCCCCAACTTCAGACTATACTACAAATCTACAGTAATCAAGACAGTATGGTACTGGCACAAAAATAGAAATATAAATCAATGGAACAGGATAGAAAGCCCAGAGATAAACCCACGCATTTATGGTCACCTTATCTTTGGTAAAGATTCAAGAGTGTACAATGGAGAATGACAGCCTCTTCAATAAGTGGTGCTGGGAAATCTGGACAGCTACATGTAAAAGAATGAAATTAGAACACTCCCTAACACTGTATACAAAAATAAACTCAAAGTGGATTAAAGACCTAAATGTAAGGCCAAGCACTGTACAACTCTTAGAGGAAAACATAGGCAGAACACTCTATGACATAAATCACAGCAAGATCCTTTTGGAACCACCTCCTAGACAAATGGAAATAAAAACAAAAATAAACAAATGGGACCTAATGAAATTGAAAAGCTTTTGCACAGCAAAGGAAACCATAAACAAGACACAATGACAACCTTCAGAATGGGAGAACATATTTGCAAATGAAACAACTGACAAAGGATTAATATCCAAAATATATAAACAGCTCATGTAGCTCAATATCAAAAAAACAAACAACCCAATCCAAAAATGAGCAGAAGGCTTAAATAGACATTTCTCCAAAGAAGATATACAGATGGCCAACAAATACATGAAAGGTGCTCAACATCACTAGTCATTAGAGACAGGCAAATCAAAACTACAATGAGGTATCACCTCACACCAGTCAGAATGGCCATCATCAAAAAATCTAGAAACAATAAATGCTGGAGAGGGTGTGGAGAAAAGGGAACCCTCCTGCACTGTTGGTGGGAATGTAAATTGATACAGCCACTATGGAGAACAGTATGGAGGTTCCTTAAAAAACTAAAAATAGAGCTACCATATGAGCCAGAAATACCACTACTGGGCATTTACCCTGAGAAATCCATAGTTCAAAAGTGTCATGTGCCACAATGTTCATTTGAACACTATTTACAATAGCCAGGAGATGCAAGCAACCTAAGTGTCCATCAACAGATGAATGGATAAAGAAGATGTGGCACATATATACAATGGAATATTACTCAGTCATAAAAAGAAACAAAATTGAATTATTTGTAGTGAGGTGGATGGACCTAGAGTCTGTCATACAGAGTGAAGTAAGCCAGAAAGAGGAAATCCAATACCGTATGCTAACACATATATATGGAATCTTAAAAAAAAGAAAAAAATTCTGATGAACCTAGGGACAGGAGAGGAATAAAGACACTGACGTAGATAATGGACTTGATGCCATGGAGGGGAGGAAGGGTAAGCTGGGACGAATGAGAGAGTAGCGTTAACATATATACACTACCAAATGTAAAATTAATAGCTAGTGAGAAGCAGCTGCATAGCACAGGGAGATCAGCTCAGTGCTTTTTGACCAGGTAGAGGGGTGGGATATGGAGGGTGGGAGGGAGATGCAAGAGGGAGGGTATATGGGGATATATGTATACATATAGCTGATTCAGAAACTAACACCACATTGTAAATCAATTATACAGTAAAGATGTTTAAAAAAAAGAAAGAACAGAAGTTCTTTTTCTAGAAAAAAAAGAGGAAAAACAAATGATCATCTCAATAAGTATAGAAAAAGCTTTTGACAAAATTCAACATCCATTATGATAAAAACTCTCCAGAAAGTGGGTATAGAGGGAACATACCTCAACATAATATAGGCCATATGTGATAAGCCTACAGCTAACATACTCAATGGTGAAAAGCTAAAAGCTTTCCTCTAAGATCAGTAAAAAGACAAGGATATTTACTCTTGCTGCTTTTATTCAACATAGTATTGGAAGCCCTAGCCAGAGCAATTATGCAAGGAAAAGAAATAAAAGGCATCCAAATTAGAAAGGAAGAAAGAAATAAAACTGTCGCTATTTGCAGATCACACAATCTACATAGAAAACCCTAAAGATTCCATCAAAAAATAGAACTAAAAAATAAATTTAGTAAAGTGGCAGAATACAAAATCAACATACAAAAATGTGTTGTGTTTCTTTATATTAGCAACTATCAGAAAGAGAAATTAAGAAAACTATCCTATTTAGCATCAAAAAAAATATCTGGCGAAATATTTAACCAAGGAGGTGGAAGCCTGGGTATTTATTTTTATTTTTATTTTTTTAACATCTTTATTGGAGTATAATTGCTTTACAATGGTGTGTTAGTTTTTGCTTTATGACAAAGTGAATCAACTATGCATATACATATATCCCCATATCTCCTCTCTTTACATCTCCCTTACACCCTCCCTATCCCAACCCTCTAGGTGGGCACAAAGCACCGAGCAGATATCCCTGTGGTATGTAAGCCTGTGTATTTAAAACTACTAGACATTAATGATAAAAATTGAAGAAGACAGAAATAAATGGAAAGGTATTTCATGCACATAGATTGGAATAATCAATATTGTTAAAATGTCCCATACTACCCAAATCAATATACAGATTCAATGCAATCCCTATCAAAATTTCAATAGTATTTTTATATAAATAGAACAAACAGTCCTAAAATTTGTACAGAATCACAAAGATCCCAAATAGCCAAAGCAATCTTGAGAACAAAGAACAAACCTGGAGGCATCACATTCCCTGATTTGAAACTAAATTATAAAGCTATAGTAATCAAAATGGTATGATACTGGCATAAAAATAGACACGTAGATGAATGGAAGCAAATAGAAAGTCCAAGAATAAACCCACACATATATGGCCAATTAACTTACAACATAAGAGCCAAGAATAAAAATGGGGAAAGGCAAGGCTCTTCAATAAATGGTGTTAGAAAAATTGAGCAACCATATGCAATATGATGAAACTGGACCATTATCTTCCACCATACACAAAAGTTAACTCAAAATACATTAAACATTTGAACATAAATCCTGAAACCATAAAACACCTAGAAGAAAACATAAGTGGTAAACTCCTTGACACAGGCCTTGGCAATGAGTTTTTTTTTTTAACTCTGACTCCAAAAACAAAAGCAACAAAAGCAAAAATAAACAAGTGAGACTACATCAAAATAAAAAGCTGCTGCACAGCAAAGGAAACCATCAAATGAAAATGAAATCTACTGAATGGGAGAAAATAACTGCAAATCATAATTCTGATAAGGAGCTAATATCCAAAATATATAAAGAACTCATACAACTTAATAGCAAAAAAAAAATCCAATTAAAAATGGGCAGAGGCTCTGAACAGACATTTTTTCTGAACATCGTTGTTCATCAAGGATATGTAAATCAAAACCACAGTGAGTTATTACCTCACACCTGTTAGAATGGCTATTAGCAAAATGACGAGAAATAACAAGTGTGGTGAACACATGCAGAAAAGAGAACACTTGTGCACTGTTAATGGGAATGTAAATTGGTGCAACCATATGGAAAACAGTATGGTGGTTCCTCAAAAAATTGAAAATAGAACTACCATATGATCCAGCAATTCCAATTCTGGGTATTTATCAGAGGAAAATGAAAACACTAACTCAAAAAGATATCTGCACCCCTATGTTCATATGCAGCATTGTTTACAATAGCCAAGATGTGAAAACAACCTGTGTCCAACAATGGATGAATGGATAAAGAAAATGTGGTACATTTACAATGGAATGTTATTCAGCCATGAGTAAGGGCTTTTTTTTTTAATCTCATCTGTTCGAAATATAAGTTACCAAAAATTTTTCTGAATTTTATTTTATTTTTTTAAACAGCAGGTACTAATTACTTATCCATCTTATACATATTAGTGTATATATGTCAACCCCAATCTCCCGATTCATCACAGCACCACCACCTCACCCCTCCCCTGTTGCTTACACACCTTGGTGTCCATATGTTTGTTCTCTACATCTGGGTCTCAATTTCTGCCCTGCAAATCAGTTCATCTGTACCATTTTTCTGGGTTCCACATATATGTGTTAATATATTTGTTTTTCTCTTTCTGACTTACTTCACTCTGTATGACAGTCTCTAGATTCATCCACGTCTCTACAAATGACCCAATTTCATTCCTTTTTATGGTTGAGTAATATTCCATTGTATATATATACCATATCTTCTTTATCCATTCATCTGTCGATGGGCATTTAGGTTGCTTCCATGACCTGGCTACTGAAAATAGTGCTGCAATGAACACTGGGGTGCGTGTGTCTTTTTGAATTATGGTTTTCTCTGGGTATACGCCAGTACTTGGATTGCTGGGTCATATGGCAATTCTATTTTTAGTTTTTTAAGGAACCTCCATACTGTTCTCCATGGTGGCTGTATCAATTTACATTCCAACCAACAGCGAAAGAGGGTTCCTTTTTCTCCACAACCTCTCCAGCATTTGTTGTTTGTAGATCTTCTGATGATGCCCATTCTAACTTGTATGAGGTGATACCTCATTGTAGTTCTGATTTGCATTTATCTAATAATTAGTGATGTTGAGCAACTTTTCTTGTGCTTCTTGGCCATCTGTATATCTTCTTTGGAGAAATGTCTATTTAGGTCTCCTGTCCATTTTGCGATTGGGTTGTTTGTTTTTTTGATATTGACCTGCATGAGCTGTTTATATATTTTGGAGATTAATCCTTTGTCTGTTGATTCATTTGTCAGTATCTTCTCCCCTTCTGAGGGGTGTCTTTTTGTCTTGTTTGTAGTTTCCTTTGCTTTGCAAAAGCTTTTAAGTTTCATTAGGTCCCATTCATTTATTTTTGTTTTTATTTCCATTACTCTAGGAGGTGGATCAAAAAAGATCTTGCTGTGATTTATGTCAAAGAGTGTTCTTCCAATGTTTGCCTCAAAGAGTTTTATAGTGTCTGGTCTTACATTTAGGTTTCTAATCCATTTTGAGTTTATTTTTGTGTATGGTGTTAGGGAGTGTTCTAATTTCATTCTTTTACATGTAGCTGTCCAGTTTTCCCAGCACCACTTATTGAAAAGACTGTCTTTTCTCCATTGTATATATTTGCCTCCTTTGTCATATCTTAGTTGACCATAGGTGTGAGCGTTCATCTCTGGGCTTTCTACCCTTTTCCACTGATCTACATCTCTATTTTTGTGCCAGTACCATATTGTCTTGATTCCTGTAGCTTTGTAGTATACTCTGAAGTCAGGGAGTCTGATTCTCCAGCTCCATTTTTTTCCCTCAAGACTGCTTCCACTATTCGGGGTCTTTTGTGTCTCCATACAAATTTTCAGATATTTTGTTCTAGTTCCATAAAAAAATGCCATTGGTAATTTGATAGGGATTGCATTGAATCTGTAGATTGCTTTGGGTAGTATAGTCATTTTCACAATGTTGATTCTTCCAATCCAAGAACATGATATATCTCTTCATCTGTTGCTATCATCTTCAATTTCTTTCATCAGTGTCTTATAGTTTTCTGTATACAGGTCTTTTGTCTCCCTATGAAGGTTTATTCCTAGGTATTTTATTCTTTTGGTTGCAATGGTAAATGGGAACGTTTCCTTAATTTTTCTTTCAGATTTTTCATCATTAGTATATAGCAAGAGATTTCTGTGCATTAATTTTGTATCCTGCAACTTTAACAAATGCATAGATTAGTTCTAGTAGTTTTCTGGTGGCATCTTTAGGATTATCTATGTATAGTATTATGTCATTTGCAAACAGTGACAGTTTTACTTCTTCTTTTCCCATTTATATTCCTTTTTCTTCTTTGATTGCCATGGCTAGGACTTCCAAAACTATGTTGAATAACAGTGGTGGGAGTGGGGAAACTTTTCTTGTTCCTGATCTTAGAGGAAATGCTTTCAGTTTTTCACCATTGAGAATGATGTTTGCTGTGGGTTTGTTGTATATGGCCTTTATTATGTTGAGGTAGGTTCCCTCTATGCCCACTTTCTGGAGAGTTTTTATCATAAATGCATGTTGAATTTTCTCAAAAATTTTCTGCATCTATTGAGATGATCATATGGTTTTTATTCTTCAATTTGTTAATATGGTATATCACATTGATTAATTTGCATATATTAAAGAAGCCATGAATCCCTGGGATAAATCCCACTTCATCATTGTGTATGATCCTTTTAATGTGTTGTTGGATTCTGTTTGCTAGTAATTTGTTGAGGATTTTTGTATCTATATTCATCAGTGATATTGGTCTGTATTTTTCTTTTTTTGTAGTATCTTTGTCTAGTTTTGGTAGCAGGGTGATGGAGGCCTCATAGAATGAGTTTGGGAGTGTTCCTTCCACCACGATATTTTGGAAGAGTTTGAAAAGGACGGGTGTTAGCTCTTCTCTAAATGTTTGGTAGAATTCTCCTGTGAAGCCATCTGGTCCTGGACTTTTGTTTGTTGGAAGTTTCAATTTCATTACTTGTGATTGGTCTGTTCATATTTTCTTTTCCTCCTGGTACAGTCTTGGAAGGTTATACCTTTCTAAGAATTTGTCCATCTCTTCCAGGTTGTCCATTTTATTGGCATAGAGTTGCTTGTAGTAGTCCCTTAGGATGCTTTGTATTTCTGTGGTGTCTGTTGTAACTTCTCCTTTTTCATTTCTCATTTTATCCTCTCCCTCTTTTTCTTGATGAGTCTGGCTAATGTTTTATCAATTTTCTTTCTCTTCTCAAAGAACCAGCTTTTAGTTTTATTGATCATTGCTATTGTTTTCTTTGTTTCTTTGTTTCTATTTCATTTATTTCTGCTCTGCTCTTTTTGATTTCTTTCCTTCTGCTAACTTTGGGTTTTGCTTGTTCTTCTTTCTCTAGCTCCTTTAGGTGTAAGGTTAGATTGTTTATTTGAGATTTTTCTTGTTTCTTGAGGTAAGCTTGTATAGCTATAAACTGCCCTGTTAGAACTGCTTTTGCTGCATCTCATAGGTATTGGATCATCATGTTTTCGTTGTCATTTGTCTCTAGGTATTTTTTGATTTCCTCTTTGATTTCTTCAGTGGTCTCTTGGTTATTTAGCAATGTATTGTTTAGCCTCCCTATGTTTGTGTTTTTTACGTGTTTTTCCCTGTAATTGATATCTAATCTCATAGCGTTTTGGTCAGAAGAAATGCTTGCTATAATTTCAATTTTCTTAAATTTACTGAGGCTTTATTTGTGACCCAAGATGTGATCTATCCTGGAGAATGTTCCATGCACCCTTGAGAAGAAAGTGTAATTTGTTGTTTTTGGATGGAATATCCTATAAATATCAATTAAATCTATCTGATCTATTGTGTCATTTAAACCAGTTTCCTTAGTAATTTTCTCTCTGTATGATCTGTCCATTGGTGTAAGTGAGGTGTTAAAGTCCTCCACTATTATTTTGTTACTGTCAATTTCCTCTTTCATAGCTGTTAACAGTTGCCTTATGTATTGAGGTGTTCCTATGTTGGAAGCATATATATTTATAATTGTTATATCTTCTTCTTGGATTGATCCCTTGATCATTATGTAGTTTCCTTCCTTATCTCTTGTAACATTCTTTATTTTAAAGTCTATTTTATCGGATATGAGTATTGCTACTCCAGCTTTCTTTTGATTTCTATTTGCATGGAATATCTTCTTCCATCCCCTCACTTTCACTCTGTATGTGTCCCTAGGTCTGAACTGGGTCTCTTGTAGACACCATATAGATGGGTCTTGTTTCTGTATCCGTTCAGAGAGCCCGTGTCTTTGTTGGAGGATTAAATCCATTCACGTTTAAGGTAATTATCGATATGCATGTTCCTATGACCATTTTCTTAATTGTTTTCCATTTGTTTTTGTAGGTCCTTGTCTTCTCTTGTGTTTCCCACTTAGAGAAGTTCCTTTAGCATTTGTTGTAGAGCTGGTTTGGTGGTGCTGAATTCTCTTAGCTTTTGCTTGTCTCTAAAGCTTTTGAGTTCTCCATCAAATCTGAATGAGATCCTTGCCAGGTAGAGTAATCTTGGTTGTAGGTTCTTCCCTTTCATCACTTTAAGTATATCATGCCACTCCCTTCTGGCTTGTAGAGTTTCTCCTGAGAAATCAGCTGTTAACTTTATGGGAGTTCCCTTGTATGCTATTTGTCATTTTTCCTTTGCTGTTTTCAATAATTTTTCTTTGTCTTTAAATTTTGCCAATTTGATTACTATGTGTCTCAGCCTGTTTCTCCTTGGGTTTATCCTGTATGGGACACTCTGCACTTGCTGGACTTGGGTGGCTATTTCCTTTCCCATGTTAGGGAAGTTTTCACTACAATCTCTTCAAATATTTTCTTGGGTCCTTTCTTTCTCTCTTCTCCTTCTGGGTCCCTTATAATGCGAATGTTGTTGCATTTAATATTGTCCCAGAAGTCTCTTAGGCTGTCTTCATTTCTTTTCATTGTTTTTTGTTTATTCTGTGCTGTAGCAGTGAATTCCACAATTCTGTCTTCCAAGTCATTTATCCGTTCTTCTGCCTCAGTTTTTCTGCTGTTGAGTCGTTCTAGTGTAGTTTTCATTTCAGTTATTGTATTGTTCATCTCTGTTTGTTTGTTCTTTAATTCTTCTAGTTCTTTGTTAAGCATTTCTTGCATCTTCTCGATCTTTGCCTCATTTCTTTTTCTGAGGTTCTGGATCATCTTTACTATCATTATTCTGAATTCTTTTTCTGGAAGGTTGCCTATCTCCATGTCATTGGGTTGTTTTCTAGGGTTTTATCTCATTCCTTCATCTGGTACATAGCCCTCTGCCTTTTCATCTTGTCTATATTTTTGTGAATGTGGTTTTTGTTTCACAGGCTGTGGGATTGTAGTTCTTCTTGCTTCTTGCTTCTGTTGTTTGCTCTCAGGTAGATGAAGCTATCTAAGAGGCTAGCAAGTTTGCTGATGAGAGGGACTGGTTGTGGGTAGAACTGTCTGTTGCTCTGGTGTTCAGAGCTCAGTAAAACTTTAATCCACTTGTCTGCTGATGAGTGGGGCTGTGTTCCCTCCCTGTTGGTTGTTTGGCCTGAGGTGACATAACACTGTAGCTTACCCAGGCTCTTTTGTGGGGCTAACGACAGACTCTGGGAGGGCTCACGCCTAGGAGTACTTCCCAGAATTTCTGCTGCCAGTGTCCTTGACCTCACAGTGGCACATAGCCACACCCCTACCTTTGCAGGAGACCCTCCAACACTAGCAGGTAGGTTTGGTTCAGTCTCCTATGAGGTCTCTGCTCCTTCCCCAGGGTCCCCACTACTTTGTGTGTGCCCTCCAAGGGTGGAGCTTCTGTTTCCCCCAGTCCTGTCAAAGTCCTGCAATCAAATCCCACTAGCCTTCAAAGTATGATTTTCTAGGAATTCTGCCTCTCGTTGCCAGACCCCCAGATTGGGAAGCCTGACATGGAGCTCAGAACCTTCACTCCAGTTTGTGGACTTCGGTGTTATAAGTGTTTTCCAGTTTGTGAGTCACCCACTCAGCAGTTATGGGATTTGATTTTATAGTGATTGTGCCCTTCCTACTGTCTCATTGTGGCTTCTCTTTGACTTTGGATGTGAGGTATCTTTTTTGGTGAGTTTCAGTGTCTTCCTGTTGATGATTGTTTAGCAGTTAGTTGTGATTCCAGTGCTCTGCAAACAGAGTCCAGACACTGTTTTAGACACTGTAGAATATCAGTAAGCAAAACCAGCAAAATTCAAGGTGTTTACATTCTGGTTTCAATTCTGGTTAGAATTTGAGAACCCTGATGATGTTCAGTGACTTATTTTGTTCAGAGTTCCAAAAACTCCTGAATAAATTTCCAGGTTCTCTGCATTCATTCAACACTGATGCCCAGAGAGATACCATCTCCTTTCACTGGATCAACATTCTTTTATTTGTAACTTATTTCCAGGTTCCTAAAGAGAAGTTTCCATTTCACACTAGCCCTTGTGAATCTCAATGCACTGACTGGCAATAATGGCAACTGCAGTGAGAAAGGACATTTTGCCATTTGCAACAATATGGATGGACCTAGACATTATGCCAAGTGAAATAAGACAGACAGAGAAAGACAAATACTTTATAATGTCACTTACCTGTGGAATCTAAAAAATAATGAATTCACAGATACTGAGAACTGATTGGTGGCTGCCAGAGGCAGGAGGTGGGGATAAGAAAAATGGGTGAACTTTTTAAAAAATTTAAATAAATTACCTAAATTTTTAAAACGATAGAATTGGGAGTCTGAGAAGGCCAAGGCAGCCAGAGTTTTGAGAACAGATGACGAGAGTGCAGAGAGAGCTCTAAAGATCTGAAGCAACTCCTTCTCAAATTTCCAGCTGAGTACTGATCAGCACATGCATGTAAGGAAGTTATCTGAAAGAACCACTCAAAAGGAACAGAGATGACAATAGCCATTTCTGACAAATAAAAGCTGAAACAACTCATCATCAGCAGATCTATACTATAAAAAAAACTGCAGAGCAGAAGGAAGAGGATACCAGACAGAAATGTGGATATATTCAAAAGAAGGGAGAACACAAAAAACAATAAATGTAAGGACTTTTCCCCCTTAGTTTTAATCTCTTTAAAAGAAAATTGACTATGTAGCAAAAGTAGCATATTATGGAAGTATATAATATATGATAACAATAGCACACAGGCTGGGCCAATGGAAGAGTAAGATTCTTATGCCACATTTGAAGTTGTACAATATTACATGATAGTGAACTGATAAGTCAAAGATACATACTATACATCCTAAAGCAAGTAGTTTTTAAAAGTTACAGTTAAAAAGCCAACAAAGTGTTGAGATGAAATCACACACACACACACACACATACACACACACACACAACCTTCAATTTAACTCATCCAAAGGAAGACAGAAAAGTCAGAAAAAGGGAACAAAGAAAAGATAGAGCAAATGGAAAACACATACCAAATAGTACACTTAAACTCAACCTCACCAATGACCACATTAAATGTAAATGGTTTAAACACCTTGGTTAAAAGGTTTTCAGATTATATAAAAAAACAAGAAATAACTATATTCTACCTACAAGAAATTCATTTTAAATACAAAGACATAAAGAGATTAAAAGTGAAAAGATGACAAATACCTGCTCATGATGATAATATCATGAATAGGTATTTTAATATCAGACAAAGTACATTTCAGTGCAAAAAATATCACCAGGGACAAAAGAGATCATTTTATAATGATAAATTGGTCAGTTCACTGAGGACGCAGTAATCTTAAGGGTTTTTAAATACTTAATAACAAAAATTCCACATACATGGAAGCAAAATCTGATAGAATTTCAAGACTAAATAGACAAATCCATAATTGTAATTTGCAATTTCAACACTCTTCTCCTGATAATTTGTAGAACGAATTGGCAAACAACAAGGTAATACATATTATTTCCAAGTGCACAGAAAACATTTACCATGATAGACCATAAAACAAGTCTCAATAAATTTAAAAACATTCAAGTCATACAGAGCACATTCTCTGACTATAATGGAAGTAAACTGGAATTCACAGAAAGATCTCTGAAAAATCTTCAAATTCTGTTCATGCTTGAATAAGGTGGGGGTGAGGGATGCCAAACCTCTGTGCAGTCAAGTGTTGGCCCTCTGTATTCGATATTCCACATTCATGGATTCACCCAACTGTGATTTGTGTAGTACTGTATTATGTATTTATTCAAAAAAATCCATGTATAAGTGGGTGCAACAGCCAAACCCATGTTGTTCAAGGGTCAGCCATACTAAGAAACTAAATAACATATTTCTAAGTAACCCATGAATCAAAGAAGAAATCAAAAATGAAATTAGAATGAATTTTGAAATGAACAAAAATTAAAACACAGTATATCAAATATTGTGTGATGCAGTTAAAGTAGTAATTTGAGGGGAATTCATAGTAGTTAAAGTAGTGATTTTAGGGAAATTCACATAACTGTATTTTTAAAAGAAGACCTCAAATCAATGACCTCTGTGTCCACATTTTGAAACTTAAAACAGAGAAGCAAATTAAAACCAACAAAATCAGAAGAAAGGAAATAAATATTTTATGACAACTTCTACCTTCTAGTTCCTTTCTACATTTATCTTGTCAGAATCAGAATGAGTGGTTCTATGGGATGAGTACCCTGAAGGATAGTACTCAATTAAGAAGAGAGACATTACTGCCACAGGTGGGGAGTTGGGGCGTGAGATTACTTCTAACTCTGGTCTTCAAGGAGGTGATTCCCTAACGTTCATATTGCTACTGCCTGTCTGACTGCCATTGATGAATGAGTCAAAAGTTTCAGGGCCAGAGTACAACTGAATGAATGTACCCTTTATTCTGCCACTTATTGATGGAGACTTCCTTCTGAGCTCTAATCTATCAGTTTGCAACTAGGTGCCACATAGATCCTTACCTCAGATGTTACTCGAGATGTATTCAGCATCAGGAATCTCCACTACAGTCTAAAACCTCATGAATTACTGCTCAGTCTCTCACATGCCCTGTTTGCTGGCCTGTCTTGTTCTTAGTCACTGGAATGATAAGCAGATGATCTAGGAGTTCTTCCCTTTTCTCTTTTGTCCAACACTTTATTTAGATTCCTGCAATTTTAGGCATTGCTTAAACCCCCTGACCCCTGCTAGTATTTTTCTTGTCATGGCTAATGCCCATCATCTCATGACTGCTTTTGCTATTATTACCTGAGCAGTTTGCTTCCTCCATCCAAGACAGGTTCCTCATCCCCAAATGACTGGCCCTGATTTCTACTGCCATCTTGTGATCATGAGGAGTCTGATACCATCACGAAACCCCTTGACATCCCTTCCACACTGCCACTCACAAAAATTGACATCTGTAAAACGTGGGTAGATGAATGTATCTCAGCCATAAAAAAAAAAGTCAAGATTTCAAACATTTTCAGTGTTAGAAAGGACAGCAAAGGTTATCTAGACAGAGTTTTATTTTCCCTGATTTATCTCATCATATCCTTGATTATAATCCTACAAGCAGAAAATAATGATCACAGAAACTCATGCTAGAAACTGTTCTAAGTGGTTTACATTTCTTAGAACATTTAATCCATACAACAAATTTATAAAACGGGAACTATTGTGACTTCCATGTTACAGATAAGGAAACTGAAGTGTAGAGAGAAGTAACTTTCCCAACAGCTAGTGGGTTAAGTCTGGTTCCCCAGACCCACCCCCCTCTTTTCCCTGACACACAGACACTGCCAACATCTCTGTTAAGGGAGGATATAGGATCTCCTGGTGGTCAGATTTCCAACCCCATTAAACCAGAGGAAGTAAGTAATACTTCATACTTAACCTCCATACCAAGCATCCCCAACTCCCAGAAGTTCCCAAGTAGAAATGTGAACAAAGGCAACAGGAAATAAGAAATCCAACTTTTGTACATTTTAACTGAGTTTTTCCTCCAAACTCCAATACATAAGACTGATCAACTGTATTGAAGCACAAGAGACAGGCCCAAGGTCTAGCCAGAACTCTTTCAGTCCAAAACCCAAACTCAAAATCTTGTCAGCAGTTGCTTCCCTACATTGAAAAAATGGGATTCTCGCATGTGTTTAAGAGAAAAATGAAGAGAGAGAAAGCTAAATGGTTCACCTCCTCATGACAATTTTTTTTTTTTTTTTTTTTTTTTTTTAGTGAGACCACAACATTCATCCACGTGAGCTTTCTAACAATCAGGCACATCACTGATTTGTCCACTCAGCCCAACTGGAATACAGACTCCTTTTCCTGGTGATGAAGGAGGTGGGTTCATATACAGGGGATGAGAAGAAAAAAATCCTTTTTTCATCAATAGTAGCCCCCAGACCCAATTTATACATTTGTAGCTCATCCTCTTTTCTGAATTCTATCCCGTATGGGACCTTTCTGGGACACACCCCCGCCCCCCATGTCCTGTGTCTGCCTCTTGTTTATAGAAAAACATTAGCTTCTTAGGCCTTCCCTGAGTTCCAAAGAATAAATTTAATCAGATTAAGTGAGAAAATGTAGAAACAAAGGAAAATGCTCAAACAAGACAAAATAATAATAGTTCAGTCATTAAAAAAAAGTCAAGGACCTTTAGTTCTTCCTCAAGTACTATAGATAATATTCTGAGTCATATCCTTTGAGCTGTTTTGCAGATACTGAAACCCCACCAGGTGGAAGAAGTTAGCTGCATGCTGCCCACCAGCATGTAGACTCCAGATGGGTTGGAACCAGAAGGTTGATGATGTTGACTCCTGATTACCTCACCACCAACCAATCAGAAGAATGTCCATGATCTGATGACACACTCCACAACCCTCTCCCTTGCCCTGTCTTTAAAAAAAACCTTTCCCTGAACAACATCGAAGAGTTTGGGCCATTTGAGCACTAGCTGCTTGGACTCCTTGCTTGGCTCCTGCAATAACCATTGCACTTTCCTTCACCACAACCCAGTGTGTGTTTTGCTGCACAATGGCACATGGACCCAAGATTGGTTCAGTAACAGCCACAGCAGGAGGTTTTGGAAATACTTTCCCTGCCCCAATTCCACCTTGACTAACCTTCATCAAAGAGGAAAACTTAAGACATGAAATAATTTTATTGGCTCTGACTCATTCCTCTTCTGCATGGCAAAGGGAAGCCCACTGATATCTGGTGTCTCCCACAACTCAGGAAAGAGTAAAATGTTAATTGCCGCAGAAAGCCAGTGTTTATTCTTGCATGCCAGAGCAAAGTCCAAGTCATGCTCACAGAAGGAATATTCTCCCCTCACATGATAATTCTTTGTTTCTGAGACAAAGCACGTCTTGATCATACACATCTTAGTTTACACTTCATTTTCAGTAGCTGAAGTTCTCACTTGGGGAGCAAAATGTAGTTACAGGTCACATTAGCTTCCCTCCAGTTAGAAAACATTGGGGCCCAGCAAAGATTGCATCAAGGAGAAAGATTTTGTAGCCTCCAGCTAAAACTGGAGAAGTGTGAATTTTCAAACACTGTGTTTCTCATCTGAGTTATGTCGCTGGTGGAAGGCACTTGGAGAAAAATAGTAACCACCCCCACAACCACGCCATGCCCCTGGTAGCAGCAGCTGCTGGAGACCTGGCTAGATAGGCAGAGCTTCTGTCCTCCCGCATCTCATGACTCCCGACCTGGACCTCTTACCTGAACCTGCACGTCCCCAGGCATTTCAATCTTAACATCTCACACTCCCCAATCCCCTCTTCCATCTTCCCAAACCACTACTTCACATAGTCTTGTCCTCAGCTAACACAGACAGTATTCTTCTGTTGCTTGAGATAAAAATCTTGGAGCAATCTTTGACTCCTCTTTTATGCTCATACTCCACATTTAATTCAGCAGAAAATCCTGTTGTATCTACCTTCAAAATACATTCAGAAACCATGACCACCAATATCACCATTATAGTGTAGCTAACATCATCTCGTCTGGGTTATTGGGATGATTTCGGGCTCTTGCTCACTCATTTCAGCCTATTCACAACACAGAAGCTAGAGATACCCTGATGACATGTAAATTAAGTAAGTTCACTCCCATGCTCAAAACTTTTCATATTAGTAAACTTAAGTATGTTGTATTAACACACAAACCCTGAAATCTCAGTGATATCATGTATAGTGATTACTTCCACTTCATCACTTTTTGTAAACATTATTATAGCTATTCTAGGGCCTTTGCATTTCAATGTAAATTTTTAGATAAGTTTGTCTACATCAACAAAAAATTTTTCTACTCTTTTGATATAAATTGGATTAAACCTATAAATCAATTGGAAAAGACTTGCTATCTTTGCTATGTTGAGTCTTTGGACTTATGAACATGGTATGTGTCTCCATTTATTTAAGTTCTCTAGTTTCTTTCATCAGTACTTTACAGTTTTCTGCATACAAGTTCAGTTCATGTTTTATTTGATTTACACCTACGTATTTCATTTTTTGAGAGATTAAAAATTAAATTGTATTTTTAATTTCAGTGTCTATGTGCTCCTTATTAGTATATAGAAATACAATTTTTATAGGTTATCCTGCATCCTGAGAACTTAATGGAATCATGTCTTAGTTCCAGGGGAACTTTTATTTGTTTTTTTTGGGGGGGGGAGTGGTGGTAGATTTCTGGAATTTTCTATGTAGATAATCATGCCATCTCTGCACACAGGGACGTTTCACTTCTTTCTTTCGGTTCTGTGTGACTTTTATTTCCTATCTTACCTTAGTGTAGTGGCTAGAACTTCAAGTACTGTGTTGATTAAGAGTGATGAGAGACAACATCCTGTCTTGTTCTTGATCTTAGGGGGAAACATTCAGTCTTGTAACATTAAGTATGATATTAGCTGTAGGTTTTTTTAAATGGCTTTTACCAAGTTGAGTCAATTTTCCTCTATTCTGAACTTGCTGAGAATTTTTATCATGAATGGGTGTGGCCAAATGTTTCTGTGTCAATTGATTTGATGACATGATTTTTCTTTTTTAATTTGTTGATATGGTAGATGACATTGATTTTTATTTTCTGAACTAGTCTCTTAGAGCTGAAAAAATTCCCACCTGATCAAGGTGTATAATATTTTTATACATTGACTGCTAATATTTTGTTGAGAATTTTTGCCTCTAAATTTATGAGATATTGGCTTGTAGGCAGTCTTTCTCCCTCCCTCTCTATCTTTCTCTCTCTCTCCCTCTCTCTCTCTCTCATAAAGCCTTTTTCTGGTTTTGTTATCAGGATAATACTATCTTCAGATAATGAATTGGAAATTTCTTTCTCTTCTGTTATCTGGAAGAGATTGTGCAAAATTGGTATTAATTCTTTTAAAAATGTTTAATATAATTTTGAAATTATGTCATGTGGGTTTCCCCTGATTTCTTTTTCAAGAGCTTTTAAATTACAGATTCAATTTCTTTAATGGTAACAAGAATATTCAGATTGTCTATTTATTCTTGATTGAATTTTGGTAATTTGTGGGTTTTGAGGAATTAATCCATTTCTTCTAAATTTTCAGATTTATGAGTGTAAATTTGTTTGTAGTGTTCTCTTATTATCTTTTTAATGGCTGTAAAATCTGCAGTTATTTCCCTTATTACTTCCAAAAATTGGTGATTGTGTTTTCTCTCTTTTTATGTTTGTCAGTGTTGCTAGAGATATTTTACTGATGTTTTGAAGAGGGAGGATTTTATTTCATTCATTCTGCTCATTCATTTTTCTATTATTCTACTTTCAACATTATTGATTTCTGCAGGTGTCTTTACTCTTTTCTTCCTTCTGCTTCTTTGAGTTTATTTCCTCCCTTTTCTTGGTGGGGAATTTGTATTCTTAATTTAAGACCCATTCTTTTTTCTAATGTAAGTTCCTAGTACTATAAATGTTCTTCTCAGTACTGCTTTAGTTGCATTCCACATATTTTGATATGTTGTATTTTCATTTACATTCCATTCTATTGATATGTATTTATATTTCCTTTGAGACTTCCTTTTTGATCTATGGATTATTTACAAGTGTTTGTTTAATTTCCATGTGTATAAAGATTTTCCTGTTGTCTTTCTGTTATTGATTTCTACTTTGATTCCATTATGGTCAGAGAACACAATCATTATTATTTTAATTCTTTTAATTTTGTTGAGGATAGTTTTATGTCCCAGGATGTGGTTTGTCTTTGGGAATGTTCCATATACACTTGAATAAAAAGTGTACCTGCTGTTATTGAGTGGTGTGTTCTATAGATTTCAACTGGATCCTGTTGATTGATTGTGCTGTTTAGGTCTTCTCCATTGCTGATTTATAGTCTAATAGTTAGTAAGAAGGGAGTGTTGAAGTCTCCAACTATAATTGTGAATTTGTCTATTTCCCTTTTTAGTTCTATAAGTTTTTTGCTTCACACATATTTTGTGTTTTCTGTTCTTTATATTCTGCTGTCAAACATATTCTGTCATTTGATTCATACACATTTAGGATTATTATGTCTTCCTGGTGAGTGATTATTTTATCATTATAAGTAATGTCCCTCTTTTCTCTAGTATTTGTCTTTTCTCTGAAATCTATTTTATCTGGTATTAATACAGTCATTCCCAGGTTTTTAAACTAATGCTTGTATCTTTTCCCATCTTTTTACTTTCAGCCTACAAATGTCATTAAATTAGAAGTGAGTTTCTAATGGCATATAGTTGAGTCATATTTCTTTATATTCTATGGCAATTTTTGTCTTTTTTATTGCTGAATTTAGACTGCTTATGTTTCAGATAATTATTGATCTGTCAGGGCTTAAGTCTGCAACTGCATTATTTGTTTTCTGTATGTTTATTCTGTTTCTCATCCCTGTTTCCCTTGCTTTCCTGTGGATTATTGAACATTTTGTAGAATTTTGCTTGATTTATATTTAGGGCTCTTTGTATAGTTTCCACAGTGGCTCTGGAATACAGAATTACAATATATATGTGACTTACAGTTCACTGCTATCAACATTATATCACTTGGAATTAATTGTGAAAAACTGACTTCCATTTACTACCATTTATTCTCCTCCCTTTTATTTATTTATTTTTCTATCTATCTATCTATCTATTTATTTATTTATTTAACATTTTTATTGGAGTATAATTGATTTACAATGGTGTGTTAGTTTCTGCTTTATAACAAAGTGAATCAGAAATACATATACACGGGCTTCCCTGGTGGCGCAGTGGTTGAGAGTCCGCCTGCCGATGCAGGGGACACAGGTTCATGCCCCGGTCTGGGAAGATCCCACATGCTGCGGAGCAGCTGGGCCCGTGAGCCATGGCCGCTGAGCCTGCATGTCCGGAGCCTGTGCTTCGCAACGGGAGAGGCCACAACAGTGAGAGGCCTGCATACCGCACAAAAAAAAACAAAAACATAAACAAACAAACACAAAAAAGAAATACATATACACATATCTCCATATCTCTTCCCTCTTGTGTCTCTCTCCCACACTCCCTATCCCACCCATCTAGGTGGACACAAAGCACCAAGCTGATCTCCCTGTGCTATGCAGCTGCTTCCCACTAGCTATCTAATTTACATTTGGTAGTGTATATATGTCCATGCCCCTCTCTCACTTTGTCGCAGCTATCAATTCCATCTCCCTGTGCCCTCAAGTCCTTTATTCTGTTTGCTAGTGTTTTGTTGAGGATTTTTGCATTTATGTTCATCAGTGATATTGGCCTGTAGTTTTCTTTCTTTGTGACATCCTTGCCTGGTTTTGGTATCAAGGTGATGGTGGCCTCATAAAATGAGTTTGGGAGAGCTCCTCCCTCTGCTATATTTTGGAAGAGTTTGAGAAGGGTTGGTGTTAGCTCTTCTCTAAATGTTTGATAGAATTTGCCTGTGGAGCCATCTGGTCCTGGGCTTTTGTGTGTTGGAAGGTTGTTAATCACAGTCTCAATTTCAGTGCTTGTGTTTGGCCTGTTTATATTTTCTATTTCTTCCTGGTTCAGTCTCAGAAGGTTGTGCTTTTCTAAGAATTTGTCCACTTCTTCCAGGTTGCCCATTTTATTGGCATATAGTTGCTTGTAGTAATCTCTCATGATCCTTGGTATTTCTGCAGTGTCAGATGTTACTTGCCCTTTTTCATTTCTAATTCTATTGATTTGAGTCTTCTCCCTTTTTTTCTTTTTTTTTTTAAGAAGATATTGGGGGTAGGAGTTTATTAATTAATTAATTTATTTTTGCTGTGTTGGGCCTTCGTTTCTGAGTGAGGGCTTTCTCCAGTTGCGGCAAGCGGGGGCCACTCTTCATCGCGGTGCGTGGGCCTCTCACTATCGCGGCCTCTCTTGTTGCAGAGCACAGGCTCCAGACGCGCAGGCTCAGTATTTGTGGCTCACAGGCCCAGTTGCTCCGTGGCACATGGGATCCTCCCAGACCAGGGCCCAAACCTGTGTCCCCTGCATTAGCAGGCAGACCCTCAGCCACAGCACCACCAGAGAAACCCTTCCTTTTTTTCTTGATGAGTCTGGCTAATGTTTTATCAATTTTGTTTATCTTCTCAGAGAACCAGCTTTTAGTTTTATTGATCTTTGCTGTTGTTTCCTTCATTTCTTTTTCATTTATTTCTGATCTGATCTTTATGATTTCTTTCCTTATGCTAACTTTGGGGGTTTTTTTGTTGTTGTTCTTTCTTTAGTTGCTTTAGGGGTAAGGTTAGAGTGTTTATTTGAAATGTTTCTTGTTTCTTGCAGTAGGATTGTATTGTTATAAACTTCCCTTTTAGAACTGCTTTTGCTGCATCTCATAGGTTTTGGGTTGTCGTGTTTTCATTGTCATTTGTTTCTAGGTATTTTTTGATTTCCTCTTTGATTTCTTCAGTGATCTCTTGGTTATTCAGTAGTGTATTGTTTAGCCTCCATGTGTTTATATTTTTTTAACTTTAAGATTTTTGGTTGTTTTTTTAGTTTTCATTATTTTTTGTGACTTGGCATGGATTTCTTTGGGTTTATTCTGTTTTAGGTTATTATGCTTCTTGAATCTATAAATTTGGATGGATGGATGCCTTAAATCCTTGTCGGGTAATAGGACTTAGATAAAAGTGCCCATCCAACTGAAAGAACTAGAAATTATCCTATACATTTCTCTCCTTATCACCAACATGCAACATGTCACCAAGTCTTGTTGAATTTTATCATAAATGTATGGATGTAATGTAGTGTTTTTATATCTATTTTCTGTTCTCTCATCTCTCTTCTGCTTTGCTTGGGTCATTGTAATTTCTCTCCTGGTGAACTCCAAGACCCCCTTCTTATCTCTGAGCCTCCAATTCTGCTCCGCCTCCATGCACCCACTATATTGCCTCCTTGGTAATCTTCCTAAAGTTTTCACAAGGCCTTTCATCTGTGCACAGCAACCATAAGTGTAACAATAGCAAGTTTACTCTTGGACTGCTACTGAACACTTCAAAAGTCCAAATAGAAATACATAAGAAGTGCCAAACACACACCAGATTTCAAAGACTTGGTACAAAAAAAGGAAATAAAGTACGTCACTAATAATTTTATATTGACTATATATTGATAATAGTATTTTGAATATACTGTAATTAAAGAAAATACATTGTTAAAATTAATTTACCTGTTTAGTTTTATTTTTTATGTGATATAAGAAAAATTTTAATTATACAGAGGTCTGTATTCTATTTCACTTTCTATTCATTATATTTCTGTTGGATATTACTTACATCTCTACTGCTCTAGATTATAAGGCCCTTCCTTCTTCTCTAATCTGGTCTCTGCCATTCTCCTACAGGATTCTGAATTCTAGTTTTGCTGAACCTCTGGAAATTCCTCACACAGTGTGATTTAAGTAAGTTCCTTAATACCTCTGAGTCTCTTTCCTCATTTGAAAATTGAGCATAATAATAAAACCTTCCTCACAGAGTATTTTTAAAATATTATTTATTTAATTTATTTACTTTTGGCTGTTGGGTCTTCGTTGCTGCGTGCAGGCTTTCTCTAGTTGTGGCAAGCGGGGGCTACCCTTCGTTGAGGTGTGCAGGCTTCTCATTGCAGCGGCTTTTCTTGTTGCAGAGCATGGGCTTTAGGCACATGGGCTTCAGTAGTTGTGGCTTACAGGCTGTAAAGTGCAGGCTCAGTAGTTGCGGCACACGGGCTTGGTTGCTCCGTGGCATGTGGGATCGTCCCAGACCAGGGCTTGAACCCATGTCCCCTGCATTGACAGGCAGATTCTTAACCACTGCACGACCAGGGAAGCCCCCTCACAGGGTATTTATGAGCATTAAATTACATTGTGCATGTAAAAAACCTTAAGGAGTTTCCAGCTTCAGCACTCAACAAATATTAGCTATAAGTGTCATTAAAAATGGATCTCCCAAGTTCCAGTTCCTACATAGCAGGGTAAGGAGCTCTGTAGAATGGCTTTTCAATGAAATAAGCATAACTGGTAAAAATTATTTTTAGAAAAAGTTTAAGTTTGTGGAGGCCTTCAGTTTCAGGTCTAACATCTAACAAACTTGGAAAGAGTCACTCTTACCCTTGCCACAAGAAAAATCTGAACAATTTGAAAATCAATGGCTTTTCCTGGAACCAGCAGAGAATTGCAATCACAGGGCAAACCATCACCCAAATCTGGAGAGACGGGAGAACACAGAGAGCCACAGCTGAGGTCTGCTTACCTGGAACAGAAGCCACTGGAGCCATAAACTGGTAGGAATGCTCAAAAGGTAATTCTGACAAGTTGCTGGAGACTACGTGTAGTAGTCAGGGTTCTCCAGAGAAACAGAACCAATAGGACGTATGTATGTAGATATGCATACACATATGTATAATACAGAGAGAAAGTAATTTTAAATAATCAGCTCATTCAGTTGTGGAGACTGGCAAATCCAAAGCCTACAAGACAAGGCTGTAGGCTATAACTCAAGGGAAGAATTTATGTTGTAGTCTCAAGTCCAAAGGCCACCTGGAGGCAGAAATCCTTCTTGCTCAGGGAGGTTCACCTTTTCTCTTAAGGCCTTCAACTGATTGGGTGAGGCCCACCCACACCACAGAGGATAATTTGTTATACCAAAGTTTGTCCATTTAAATGTTAATCTCATCTAGAAAAAGAAAACAACCTTTATATCAACATCTAGATGGGTGTTTGACCAAACAACTTGTCACCACTGCCTAACCAAGTCATTCCATAAAATGAACCATTATACTAAGTAGAGGATAGTCTGGGAGTGAGACCCTTCAGAAGTCCCAGGCTTAGGGAAGTCACCACACATTCGTGTGTTACCTCCAGGAATTTCACCAGGTTCTCATTGCAAGAAGCAAGGGAGAGCCTCTCAATGCTCTAGTGGGGCAGGAAAAACAATCTTTGGGATATACACCCCAGGTGGGGTGTTCTTTCCAAGAAGAGCCTACTCTCCAAGGAAAAGGTCTTACCAGAGCCTTGTGTGACCTGGGAAAGGCCCCTCCAGCCTCCCGATCTCCTGTCAGGGGGTGGAAGCCCCCCAGGGTGACTCATGTGTCAGCACTGCTGCTGGGCCTGTGGGAGTCTCTATGCTTTTTCTTAAGATTTCAAGGATCAAAGATAATCGAGATAACTCTGATCTTCCTATGAGTTTCAATCACCCAACTGTGTAAATTTAGAACAAGCCTGACACTCGACACTGGAGCAGAACTCTGGCTGTCCCTCTGCTGAGACCTGCAATGCTCACTTTGGCCCCAAGCCACCTCTGAGCAACTGGACGGCCCCCTGGCCACTTCTGCCTTTCATCTCCTCTGCCTCACTCCCCTGCCAGCGAATCCTTTTATTATGTTAAACTGGGACGTCAGTACTGGAATTCGAAAGGAAACTACCAGCTGCCTTGTCCTCCAGGAAGCACTAATTAGCCAGCAGCCAGGGTCTCAGGCGACAATGGGATGCATGCGGGCTAATTACCAGCTAGCTGCCTCTGCACCCGGGTGGCTCAGGTGGCAGCACCTGCACTTCAGGGCTGAGATACTCTTAGGATCTGGAATTTCCCCCTGGCCCTTATCTTGCTTTTGATGTCTTCATCTCACATCTCCTTTTGCAATAGCTTTCCCACTGGTCTCTGATTTCTAGCCAAACCATCTTGCACAAAACAGCCAAATTCATCGCTTTAAACACAGGCCCAATCATATCATTTCCCATCCTCAGTTTGTCAGCATAATCCCCGTGCTACATGTAAATTACAGTCCAGCCCTGAAGGCTTTATATAAAGGGACCAAGCCCACCTTTCCAGCCTCCTGTCAGCCACTGCCTTCCTCAGCCCTACCCTAACCGGCACTTTCACCTCCAATGTGCTCACAATAATCGCCATGGGAGCTTCAAAGACAGAAACACAAACTGTACCCAGACCAATAAAGAATCTCGAGGCGTGGGGAAAGGGTATTGGTAGCATTCTAAAAGCTGCCCTGGGGACCCCACAGCTCAGCCAGATGGAGGACTCTAGTGCAGGCAGAAGTTCAGGAGGGAGCTAGAATCAGTCTTGTGGGTAGGTCTGTGGAAGGTGTGTATCCTTCCAGCCAAAGCCTGCAGCACAGCCCTGTCCTTCCCTCATGACCATGACAAGTTAAGACCTACATCCTCCCTTCAACTCTGACCACACAGATGGGATCTGACATCTTGCTTCCCTCTTTCTAGATTCATCTGGTGAGTGTGAGAGCTCATTACTGTAAAGTGAGTCCTGCCCAGGCCAGGTCCTGGTTTATTATACCCTTTGGACACTGTCTACACTGAAGTCCAACCTGCAGCCTCCACTTTCCTCCACCTGACCCAGCTCCTACTTCCTCTCTGCTCAAAAGTCCTCTTAGCTGAGTCTGTTGCATGAAAATGCTTATAACAGGAGCTAAAATGGAAATTTTCTCCAGGCACCAAGATACAGTTGAAGTGTGATGGCAAAGTGATGTGTCAGAACACCTGGTGCAAAATTTACAAAAGAAAGAGATCTTCTTACAGGTTTCACACTCTCATCCTTTTGAGACACACACACACACACAGAGAGAGAGAGAGAGAGAGAGAGCAGGAGCAGGGGGACGGGGGGTGAGGGTGGGGGGTGGTGATGATCTTCCTGATGTGAGCATGGCTGCCACATGCAGGATCCACACCCCTTACCACACACGTGGAGGTGTCTGTGGCTCTCTACTTTCTGTCGCAGAGCTAGAGAGAGGCCTTCTAAGAACTCTCTGCAAGTCTTGGTGTGGGAGATGCCACTACTGTGTTTGATACTCTGGGTGCCCTAGAGGCTGAGGCAGCCTCTGACAGCTCTGGTGCCCTTGGTCCACCCACCTTGGTCCAGTCTGTCAGGAGCAGGATGCCAATGTGTCTTCTGGACCAGAGAGGGGAGCTGGAGCTGCTCCAGGGATGGCTGGGAGGGGTGATGGCAGGGATGAAGAAACACGGTGCCCCAGGAATACAATACTGTGACTGTTGTAGGAATTGCAGGTAAAGAGGTCCCCAGGCATGGGAATCTCTCAAGAAAAACTCCAGGAAGAAAAGAGCTGGCTTCCCCCATTTGTGGGTCCTCTTCCCTGTCTGGCCAACTGGCCCCTTCCTGGTCTCTCCGGCTGCAGTGGTTGCTGGCCCAGGCCAGCATTCTCCTTTCCACAGCCTTCTACTGGGCCAGAAACACATTTATTCAAAACCACAATCTGTCCAAAATTAAACAGAAGAGAGCAGTCATCCAAACTAAAAGAAGGAGAAGGCAAGGGGGAAAAGAAGCACAATTCCTCTATCTCCTGGCACTGCCTCCCATCCTATATCCCCTGGTAGGGTTGCTGACCACTGGGGAAGGGAGGGGAGGGGTCCTGCTGCTGAGGCTTCAGCTGCAGGTTGATGCCTTGCACGGGGCTCCTCGTTGATGAACCAGGCAGGGCTGCCACCACCTGCGATGCACGGTAAAGTCAGGGCCTACCCACCTTCTCAACATGACTCAGAAAGAGGCTACCTCCGCTGGATAAATCTCAAAGGGATGGTGGATGCCTCCTCCTCTTCCTTCTCTGTCTCTCAAATCCCAAGGATGCTTGTCTACCACCTCAATGACAGGCCCTTCAGGAAGTTGCCTCCTCATTGCAAAGCCTTGCTTCATTGTTTTTCACTCCTCAAAGGGATTTCACTTTTTACCTTTTTTGTTTTGCACTCCTGTACTGCCTGGTACCTACATCAGTGTCTTATTTCCCCTGCTACCCTCCCATCTAGACAATGACTGGAGCACTGACCAGCAGGAACAGCGTCAGGTAGCATTTATTCTGCACCCACCCTGCACCAGGCACTGTGCTAAGCTCCCCACCCACCTTGTTGCTGGATTCCCCAAACCTCTGAGGTCAGCTTGTACTGGAGCCATTTTACAGATGAGAAGGCTGAGGCTTACAGAGGTGTATAACCCCAGGACGTAGGACAGCCAAGATTCTGATGAATGTTTTGCTTATTGAATGAAGCACCTGGCAAATTGTGGGGCTCAGTGAACATTTGGTCAGTGAATAAACATTGTCTGGCTCTCGATCTACACCATGTAAGTGAACATGCAGAAGCCTCTTATAGCCCCTAATGGTTGCATCCTTTTTAAAAATAAGCAACCAGGAATTTCCTGGTGGTCCAACGGTAAAGAATCCACCTTACAAGATCTCACATGCCGCAGGGCAACTAAACCGGCGTGCCTCAACTACTGAGCTCGCGTGCCTCAACTAGAGAGCCTGCGTGATGCGAACTATAGAGCCCACACGTCCTGGAACCTGTGAGCCACAACTAAATAGAGAAAACCCACATGCCACACTAGAGAGAAGCCCGCGCGTTGCAACGAAGAGCCCGCACGCCACAACAAAAGATCCCGCAGGCCTCAATGAAGATCCTGCGGGCTGCAACTAAGACCTGGCACAGCCAAAAATAAATAAAAACAAAAACAAAACTAAACTAAAAAGACTCTGCAAACATTTCCTACACTGCTTGGTGTGGATATGACTTCAGTTTTTTAAAAAATTAAATTAAATTAAAAATAAATAAATAAAAATAAGCAACCGTTTTAATTTATTTCTGAGCCACATCTATCACTTTATCAGAAATCAACTAAACTGAGGTTATTATGCCCCCTCTTTCAAAAACTTAGTTTTAATTTCTTTACAATGTTGGTTTGAGGTTGACACTATGATTTTTCTCTGAAGAATTTTTTAACCATTTCTGACAAGGTGGATGAAACACTGCCTTTTAAATTTAAACATGCAAAAAGGTCCTCGGGGAATCTTGCAGGTTCTGACTCAGTGAGTCAGGGGTGGGGCCTGACATTTGGCATTTCCTACAAGCTCCCAGGTGATGCCAGAGCTGTTGGTCTGAGGAACACGCTTTGAGAAGCAAGAGATTGAACTTGACCTAGAGTTTGACTCACTCTATTTATAGAAATAAAGTATAAATTATATGATCCTTACTTCCAAGTGAGGAGGGCTGTCTAGCTCTAGGCAAAGACGACTGCTGTGAGTTGAACTGTGTCCCCCAAGAATTCATATGTTGAAGTCTTAACCCCCTGGTACCTCAGGAAGTGGCTTAATTTGGAAAATGGTCATCGCAGATGTGATCCGTTAAGAGCAACTCTTAACTAAGGTCAAACTGGAGTAAGGTGGGCTCCAGCTCACTGTGACTGGTGTCCTTATAAAAAGGAGAAATTGGACACAGAGACAGACATGCCTGCAGGGAGCATGAACATGAAGGCACAGAAGGGGGGATGCTGCTACAAGCCAAGGGATGCCCAAGATGGCCAGCAAACCACCAGCAGCTGGGAGAGGCTGGGAAGAGTCTCCTTCATGAACCCCAGAAGGAACCAACCCTTGACTTCAGACTTCTGGCCTCCAGACTGTAGTCTTCTGAGCCACTGAGTTTATGGTCCTTTGTTATGGCAGCCCTGGGAAACTCATACGAGGATGATGCATTTTCACACTACAGCGTTGCAAAACTCCCCCATGAAAAGGAGAATGGGGGCCTCCCTGCCTCACTTCATTAATCAGAAGCTTAGTGTAAGGAGCTGAGGCATGCGTGACTTTTAAATGGCAGGTAATATGTGGAGCATTACTCACTATTCCTTAATTAATACTTGCCTTGTCACTTCCTCTAATTACCTTTACTTGGCTTGGCTCCCTTACAGACATGTCACCAGAATTTCTTGGCCAGCAGTATCTGCTTGCTCTTCTTTCACCTGCTCCTTTCCTTACCTGCACCTTTCCTCACCTACGGCTCAAAGACTTCTACCCAAGGAGCCAAAGTCTCCTTGGCTGTGTGTGTGCATTTTCACTTGGTTTACACTCTGTCATGTTTGTCAGAGTCCCTGGGGGCTGTCTCATCCCTGACACATATGTGAGTGAAAAGATACTGTCTGCCATATCAGTAAACAAAGGATGTTGTGGCCATCAAGCCATCATATTACAGCCACCCTGATGGTGAGACCTGAGGAAGCTCACAATGGAAACAGGATGCCCATCATCAAGCCCTCAGTCACTGCAGCCACCACTGATGGTGCACCCTGAGGAGACTCAGGATGAGAAAGAACAGGATACTGGCCCCAGAGAGCCAAGGTGCATATCAAAGGAATGATTTCAGTGAGCCCAGACTCTTGCATCTCCCCATATATAGAAAAGCGCTAAATTTCTGAACATGAGATGTCTGGTTTCCTTCAATTAACAGTAATCTTTTGATGTTCCGACTACCTGGTCTTTTTGTAAAAACTCCTATAAATGCTGGCTCCTCCCTTACCTCTTTGGAGCAGTCCCTCAGAGCTAAGAGGCTGCATCCTGGGCTTGCGTCCTCAGTTTTGTCCGCCAAATAAAACTTTTATGTTGTGCACTTCTTTCAGTCAACAGATACAATTCTGAAGATGACCCCCAAGATTCTGTTTCCTGGTTATTCAATCAGATGCTAATCTAGGGGCTTCTGTGAAAGGATTTCCTAGATGTCATTATTATCCCAAGTTGGTTGACCTTAAAGTTGATGAGGAAGTTACGTGGTGGGGCAGTAGTCAGGCAGGCAAGCTTTTTTTTAAAATTTCTTTCTTTATTTATTTTTGGCTGTGTTGGGTCTTCATTTCCGTGCAAGGGTTTTCTCTAGTTGCGGCGAGCGGGGGGCCACTCTTCATCGCGGTGTGCGGGCCTCTCACTGTCGCGGAGCACAAGCTCCAGATGCGTGGGCTCAGTAGTTGTGGCTCACGGGCCTAGTTGCTCCGTGACATGTGGGATTTTCCCAGACCAGGGTTCGAACCCGTGTCCCCTGCGTTGGCAGGCAGGTTCTCAACCACTGCGCCACCAGGGAAGCCCCAGACAAGCTTTTTAAAAGCAGAGTTTTTTCAATCTGGGTGCAGAAGAGGAAGTCAGTTTCCAAGCATGAGAAGGATTTGACACACCATTGGTGGCTTGAAGATGTGGAGGGCATTGCACATGTCAAAGAGTGTGGGCAGTCTCTTGCAGCTGAGAACAGTCCCTGACTGACAGGCCAGAAGGAAATGGGGACCTCAATCTTGCAACCACTAGGAACTAACTTCTGCTACCAACTTGGATGATCTGAGAAGCAGATTCTCCCCAATCTCCAGATAAGAGCCCTGTCCAGATAACACCTTGATTTAGATTTGTGAGACCCAGAGCAGAGAACTCAGATGAGCCCTTTTGAACTTTTGCCTTACAGAACTCTGAGGTAAGGAGTGGTATTGTTTTAAGTTGATACATTGGTGGTTATTTGTTACAAAGCAGTAGATAACTAATACACTCTCCAACCTAACAGAGTCCTGAAGGTAATTGCTGGTTTCCTCCCCCCTCCCCCAACCTCACTGCACAGGAAGAGTGCTGAGCCCCAGGTAGGACCTTTTGGATGACTGACCAGGGTGTCTTGGTAATCTCATGTTCCACTTGTGCTATGGGAACTAGGTTGCTATAGTTTTTCTGAGTTCGCTGTTGAAAACCTACCATACAGCCAGACTCCCACAATGCTTCCTGCAACAGGATCTCCCATCAGTTGAAAATAAGTGAGACACTGTGAACGTCTATAATATAGAAATAGCTTTGCTCCAGTCAAATTAAATGACTTTAATAATTAACATCAAGTCCTAGATATGAAAATAAACCTTAGTGGAAGAAAAATAGTGACAGAAGGAAACCACCTTCCTGTTGCTGAAGCCAAAGCTCATCCGCTGATTTTTATTTGGCTATACATTCCCTCCAGTCAAATGAGTGTTAGTGTGTTGACACAGGCGTCAGTGCAAAATGGATTTGCTCAGTCCACCTCCACCCCTGCCTCCCTGCCCTGATTCACAATGAGGCAGGCAAGCCCCCACCTCTGTTAAGAGGCACAGTGTCCAGGGCTTCAGGTGGCAGGTGGGTGGTTCCCCGGGGCGTGCACTGCTGCCTGCAGACCTGAGGGTGCTCATCTCCAAGTCCTGTCCACCCGCCCCAGCTGGCAGCGGGTGCTGTTCTCCCTGCCTCACCTTCCCTACGCCCCCTCCCCTATTAGCATCTTCTTTCTCACCCACCGCCCCTGCCCTTTCTAGACTTAACTAAGTCTCTCTCTGGGCATGCTTCTGAGAACATGGGACACTCACCAGACTTTACATTGCTTTGATTGCTCCGGGGGCTGGGAGAGTGAATGGCTCTGGAGGGACCAGGGGAGCCCAAGGGACTCACACAGCCACCAGCTGCCAGGACTGACTCACCACAGGGATGTGCAACAGAAGCCCACCCTCGCCCACACGGCCACTATGAGCAAGTCAGGACTTTACCTCTTTGAACACCAGGCTATCCACCTTTAAAATTGGCGGAATACTAATACCCACTTCACAGGCCTGTTGCCAGAGTTTGAAAAAAGAACGCAAGTAAGCGGATTCGAATTGTATTGTATGATGCTTATATGGTCGGTTCTAAGCAAGCATCGGTTATTTCAACATATCACATAAAAGTAATGTGACTTCGTTTTGTAAATTTAAAAAAATTTTCCCCTGAACCACTATCCCTTTTTTGTCTGATTTTATTTGGATTATTTTGATAGCAGTGAACTGGGAGGGCCCCTGGGTATAGGGTCAGAAATACTAGAAAGAAGCCTCAGTGCAGCCTTTTGCTATTTGTATAACTTGGGGAAATCCCTTCCCCTCCCACCTGGTTCTCTCCGACCCCTCCCCCGTGGGTAAGGGACTTGACACCATGATGCCCGGGAGAGCAGCCTTTACACTGCAGTGGGCTGCTATAAGCCAGCTTTCAGGTGCTGGCCTCGTTGCCTGTACAGAGGAGGTGAGGCACCTGGCTGGGTCACAATGCCTCAGGGAGGAGCTGACATCACGTGCTGCATGGCTGCTGAGTAGAGACCTCTGGTCTGTTGTTGCAGTTTTGTTTGTAATTACCTTGGCATGCCGCTGCATGAAGGGAGGTGGCCACTTTCTAGAAGCTGCAAACATTCTAAAAAGCACGAGAGGAGGGGTTTCTTTCCAGTTGTTAGTCTATTACCTTCTCAGCCTTTATTGAGTTCAGGGATTTTAAAAGCAAGACAGGCTGTCCGACTCCCTTGGATCCACCTAAGGAGAAAGGCACTCAGCATTTTCTCTCCTCCATCAGCTCGGAACGGCTTGCTGTCAAACTCCAGCCCCAGCAATGTAAAAGTTGCTCTAACAAGTTAGTGGTATTCTGAGCTGCAAAGTCCAGAAGTCACTTTCCAGTCTTTATGGCATTTAACTTCTCTGCAGCATTTGGTCTTTCAATGCTCCGTCTCAGAACTTCTCACCTCACCTCCCCTGAGAGCATCCTCTCTTGTCTTTCTCCCTTCTTTGGTCTCTGTGAGGCCACAGGGCTCGTCCTGGCTCTCCAAAATCAGTGGTTCCATTTTCAGTAATTTTGCTAGCCAGCTGATGTCACACTGGTACTTGAAACCAGCTCAGGTGTGGGTATTTATACCATGGAAATTGTCAAAAACTACAATTCGGGACCTTTTCTTTTCCTTTCCAGTAAAGCTGGTGTTAAACTGTTGGTAGTTAAGGGCTCATCTTGCTCTGCCCACATCTTAAACACTGCGGTTCCTTAATGTTTTTGTCTTCAGGTCATTTTCTTTTCTGTGCTCTCCCATGATTGATTTATTCTGCACTGCACCTTCTGTATACTTCGACATGTGAATGACTCCCATGCCTACCTTACTTTTCTTTCATCTCCAGTCTTACATAGCAAAGAGACTACTGTCCAATTATCCTCTGAGTGTGGAATGTCCAAACCCAGTGCACAGATTCATGTGGGCAAGCCTGCCCAGGCCCGGCTTCTCTGCTCGGGAACGACGCCCTGTCTTCAGGAAGCCTGTCTTCTCACATCCTCCACAGCTCTCATCCCACTTCCCAAAGAGCTTCTGAAACTCTCCACTTCTCTCCATCTACACTGCAGACCACCTAGTTCAAGCCACCATCATCTCTCACCCACACCGGCCTCCCGACAAGCCGTTTGTATCCACTCTTGTCTGATGCTCATTATTTCTCCATATGGTAGAAAGATGAAATGTTTGACCCTGCAAACCATGGTCTTCCTGTTTAAACTCTTCTGATGGCGTCTGTGGTCCTTAGAAGGAGAAACGCTTAGCAGATTTATGCAGCCCCCCTCTAGCCTCGTCTGCATCAGCCCTTCCCCTCTCTCCCCAGCAGAGTCCCATCCTCTGTCTCTCCCTGCCCTGGGGGCAGACTGCCACCTCTGTCGGAGCCCCGTCCTCCGCATCCGTGTGGGCACCCTTTTCACTGGTGGACACTTCTCACTCTTCATTCTCAGTCTAACTGCTCCACCCTTGGGTCACCTTCCCCTCCTCCCTTGGTCACAGAACTCCTGGCTCCACTGCCAGCAGTGCCCGGATCTTCTCTGTTGTGACACTCGTCACCTCCTTGACCATTGCCCGTCTGATTTCCAGAAGGTGGAGACTGCCTGCACTCACACCGGTGCCAACCCTCGGACCCGGCTCCACATCTTGCCTAGTCATTAAAATCACAGCTTCTCTAATCCATTGCTTTTTTTTTTCCAGGAGCACCCCCGTTGGGTCAGGCCCTTCTGGATTTTGCTGATAGCTGCTTTTATACCTTCAATCATTCTGTCATCCAGACCATTTTCTGCATGGTTTCCATAGTGTTAAAGTGCAAGACTGAATACGTCATTCCTCTGCTGAAGTTTCCCGTGATGAAAACCATGTTTCCTCGGCACAGCAGAGGGTGGCTGGCAGCCTGGCATTTGCCCTCAAGCACCGTGTTCCATCACAGCACCCATCACCCCCACCCCAACATCTCACCTTCACCGCACTTTGGTCTTCAGGTGTCATGTCCTCCAGGACAATGTCACCGGTCCTCAAAGTCAAAGACCCCATCCTGGTGCCCCCAGTACCTGGGCATACTTCCAAATGACACTTAACCTCCACCTTGGAAAAATTAGTTTGCTGATGGCTTGAAGGCAAGACCCTCCCTTTGTGCATCTTCTTATGTCCATCTTATGTCCCCAACCATGGACACAGTGACAGGTGCAGAGTCAGATGCTCAAGGTGAGTTGTTGGCTGATTGCAGTAAATTAACAAAGGACTTGTGTGCACAGGACTGTCTACTGCTCCTTAAACAAAGCAAGAAGCTCTTATGTTATCCTTTCAACAGTATCCTGCTCTTCAGCTCCATTGTTTGATATCAGTGGGACCACGTCTACAGAAACTTCACAAAACCAGGTTCCCTGACAGTCATGAAAGGACCCAGCCCTCCTTGTTTCATTGTCACCTGTGAGAAGTGTATTTTAAATTAGGCTGGTATATAATTATGGCATTTCCCCTCAGCTCATGTCTATGCTTCATTTTCATATTGAAATGTGATTACTAAGTCGAAAAATAAAAAATCTTCCTAGTTGCTTGCTGCTGTGAGGCCAAGGTGCTATTTTCCTTGCTGTGTTGACAGCAATTACTCCAATTGATTTTGCCTTCAGAAAGAGTCTCAGGACACAGAGGCCTGAATTTCCAAGTGTGCCAGTTCACTATGGTTTCCCCAACTCAGGCCACTTCCTCCCTTATATTTACTTTTATATTTTCTCTCATTTCAAAAATAATTTGTAGAATATTGACCCTAGAAGTCTGGGTTTGTCATGGCACTATAAAGCATTTTTAAAGTTTATACTTCATTCAGATTTCCTTAGTTTTCACCTTTTCTCCTTTTTCTGTGCCAGGGCCCTATGCAGGATCCCACATTCCATTTAGTCATCATGTCTCTTTAAGTTCCTCTTGGCTATAAGAGATTCTCAGACGCTCCTTGTTTTTGATGACCTTGACCATTTTGAGGAGTACTGGTCAGGTATTTTGTAGAATGTCCTTCAGTTTGGATTTGTCTCATGTTTTTCTGGGCAATGAGTGTATTTGTTGCTACTGGGGTGAAGAATTTACAGGAATGTTGTTCCATTCATAATATACACAGGACCATATGGTCCTGCAATCTCACTCCCAGGCATAAATCTGGAGAAAATTCTAATTCAAAAAAATATATGCACCCCAATGTTCATAGCAGCTCTATTTACAATAGCCAAGGCATAGAAGCAACCTAAGTGTCCATGAACAGATGAACAGATAAAGAAGATGTGGTGTATATACACAGTGGAATATTACCCAGTCATAAAAAAGAATGAAATAATGCCATTTGCAGCAACATGGATGCACCTAGGGATTGTCATACTAAGTGAAATAAGCCAGACAGAGAAAGACAGATATCATAAGATATTTCTTATATGTGGAATCTTTAAAAATGATACAAATGAACTTATTTACAAAATAGAAATAGACTCAGACATAGAAAACAAACTTATGGTTACCAAAGGGGAAAGGTGGGGAGGGATAAATTAGTAGTTTGGGATTAACAGATACACACTACTATATTTAAAATAGGTGACCAGGGCTTCCCTGGTGGCGCAGTGGTTGAGAGTCTGCCTGCCGATGCAGGGGACACGGATTCGTGCCCCGGTCCGGGAGGATCCCACATGCCATGGAGCGGCTGGGCCTGTGAGCCATGGCCGCTGAGCCTGCGCGTCTGGAGCCTGTGCTCCACCATGGGAGAGACCACAACAGTGAGAGGCCCGCGTATTGCAAAAAAAAAAAAAAAAAACCGGTAACCAACAAGGACCTATTGTATAGCACAGGGAAATATATTCAATATCTAGTAATAACCTATAATGGAAAAGAATCTGAAAAATATATGTTATATATATATATCTGAATCACTTTGCTGTACACCTGAAACTAACACATTGTAAATTAACTATACTTCAATTCAAAATGGTTTAAAAAATTAATATTAAAAAATGTGTATATATATATATGCAAGAATGTTGTTCCATTCAAAATATGTTAAGAATATTCTCCCAAATACTATTTGTTCTCAATAAAATCAAACTGTAAAAGATGTATTTATCATAAGTCTTTTAGGTTTTATTAGGTTTTCCAACATTACCACTTTTTTTCTCTTGTTTTGCAAATTAATATTACTATCCTCTTCTAAGCACACACATGAAATTCCAAAGGCATAGCTGAAGTCTAACTTTTGTTTTACCAGTTTCAGTCTTATCTCCTTTTCTTATTTATCACCCAATCTAAAAGAGATTCAGTATATCCCTTCTAACATCAGCTTGGTGATTATTTTATTTTCCTTTATTTGAGCTGATCTGATTCTAGTCTTGCCCAGGCTTTCTTGTCCAGCAGCTAGAACTTCAGGGCGTAAGAGGCATCATGACTTTGCACATGGGTAAGGTAATGCATTCTGGATTGTGTCCAGTCCAATCAGAACATTTGGCTGACCTTTCTGGTAGGAGCAGCACATTTAAGCGATGTCTTCAGTAAACGGTCTATAGTGAATCTCGGGTCCATTTCCTGGATCATCGCTGAAAATTCAGAGCTCAGAATCTTATGAAAATAGCTTAAGCTTCTTTTTCTCTTTCTAGATGTGTTATTTTGCTCTTGCTCACATTATATTTCATCTGCCACTTTCCTGCAGCCTTGCTAGACTGAATTACTTCCAAGATTGAATTTAATCATTGGCTATACCTGAAATGATGCTATGTGAGCTGTATCAGAAATAGACCTGCTAAATATGAGACTTTGCTCTTTCTAAATTAGAGAATCACTTTATACTTGTACATTTAGCTATGGGTGAGGGATGAAATGCCATGAGAATGCAAGTGTACCCTGATTCTTAAGCTCATGATGATTGCACAAAATGCTGAAAGTACTAGCAGTTTCTCAGAAGGGATTTCTGGCATATTCTGGCATCTTTTATTCAGGATGCATGAGGCCAATGGATAGGAGAAAGTTGCAGAAAAGGAAGATGCCAACTTCACCCATTTATGGTGAGTTTGTGTACAGCACGGGGGAGGATTTACCCAGGTATGTATCAGCCTTCTCCTGTAATTTTAAGTCAACAGATTAATTCAGCGAATGTTAATTGAACATCTATTCTATGCCACACATGTACTGGGGTTGGGCAGTCGAGGGGGCAGAACTCCTTCCCCACTGCTAGCCCCTTGTGTTTGTCCCTGTGCTTCCTCAGGGCTGAGGGCCAGCTTGAGAATCTTCACCTGGTTTAGAGCATCTGCTCTGAATAAATCAAGGGGAGCTGAATTTATCCAGCCTGGCTACATGGCGAGTGAATGAATCTCAAATTTCTTATCTGTAGCCTTGAGTATCACTACAATTCTGTTAGAAGTATTTATTTATTATTATGTTTTACTTTTACCATCAGTTACCACTTGTCTCACTTTCTCATTGAAATATATCCTACATGAAATCATTAACTGCACATTCAAAAGTGCCATCTATGTTGGGCGTGAGCCCGCTGCGGTGGTATTTTAAATTCTTCCATTTCATGCCAGACACGACAGCCTTGAAGGGAAGCAAGTGATTACCATGACATTCAAAGATAGAACTCTGAATGCCACAAGCAGAATGTCACCGCTTTCAGTCATAGCTGAAAGCCGTTTGCATTTCTTAATCATGATTAAGGGATGTAAAACATAACTACATTTTTAATTGTCAAATTAAACCTTATATATTTCAGGCATCAAAAAAAAAAAAAAACCAAAACACCCCACACCCTAATTCTCAGTCCTTCGAGAGCAGGTTCTAGCAAGATGGATATGAGTCTTGGGTCTGTGCAATGTGTTAACCCTGGGACCACCAGGCTTACTCCTTCCCTGTCCAGTGAGTTGGATGCATCTGCTTGCAAAGTGAGCTCAGAGTGCTGGAGAAAGTCGAGTCTAATTAAGAGAGCTTCACCAGGTACCAAGTCAGGGTCCAGGAACATGCTAGTACTGACTTGGCCGCAAGAGGCAGGGCTTTTCAACAAGACCTGGCTCCCAGCCCAAGGCAGGCTTCTGGGTACTGGAGGGCCCAGCCCTGCGCTGTTGGCACCCATGCAACATTTAGGACACACTGGTACTAAAAATTTATTGCTGTTTATCTTAAATTCAAATTTAGCTGGGCGTCCTGTATCTTATCAGGTAACCCTAGTGAGGGGACACCTCCCAGCTAGCAGCAGAAGGAAGATCCAGGGACAGAAGTGGTAAGATAACATGTGTTCCATCATCCTATGACAAAGAGCCTCAGAAACTGGCTGCTCCAAGAGGCTGATACAGTCCAAAGAGATGGGACCTCCTTGGGATGCAGGAAATGGAGAGAGTAGAGAGCACCTGTGATCTTCATCTTCTCTGTAAGGTGACGATAAGGAGGCCACAACAGAGGCAGTCCTCCTGGAATACGTGAATGCCATTCTCTTGGTCCCAATTCCTTTTTCCCCCAGTTTTATTGAGAAATAATTGACATACATCACTGCATATGCTTAAGGCATACAGCATGATGATTTGATTTACATATTTTTTGAAATGATTACCACAGTACGTTCAGATCTTCTCATATACATACAATAAAAAGGTAAGAAAGAAAAAAGGAAAAAAACTTTCTCCTTATGATGAGAATTCATAAGAGTTACTCTCTTAACAACTTTCCTCTTAACAATTTAATGCAGCAGTACTAGCTACAATCATCATGTCATACATTACATCCCTAGTGGTTATTTACCTTATAACTGGAAGTTTGTTCCTTTTGACAACCTGCATCCAATTTCCGCTCCCCCTAACTTCCACTTCTGGTAACCACAAGTCTGATCTCTTTTTCTATGAGTTTGTTTTTTTGTTATTGGTGTTTGCCTTGTTTTTGTTTTAGATTTCACATATAAGTAAGATCATACAGTATTTGTGTTTCTCCATCTGACTTATTTCACTTAGCATTATGTCTTCAAGGTCCATCCACATTGTTGCAAATGGTAGGATTTACTGATTTTTTTTGGCTGAATAATATGCCAGGTGTATGTGTGTGTGTGTGTGTATGTGTGTGTGTGTGTATATATATATATATATATATGTATGTATATATACACATATATCAACATTGTTATCTGTTCATTCATCAATGGATACTTAGGTTGTTTCCATGTCTTGGTTATTGTAAATTATGCTGCAATGAACATTGGGGTAGGGTATATGTATCTTTTCAAATTAGTGTTTTAGTTTCTTTTGGATATATTCCCAGGACTGGAATTGCTGGACCATATGGTAGTTCTATTTTTAGTTTTTTGAGGAACCACCATACTGTTTTTCACAGTGGCTGCACAAATTTACATTCCCACTAATAGTGCATAATATTCCCTTTTATCCACATCCTCACCAGCGTTTGCTGTTTCTTGTCTTTTTAATAATTGCCATTCTAACAAGTGTGACATGATACCTCATAGTTGTTTTTCATTTCCCTAATGACTAGTGATGTTGAGCATCTTTTCATGTATTTGTTGACCTTTCATATTTCTTCTTTGGAGAAATGTCTATTCAGGTCCTTTGCCCATTTTTTAATTAGGTTATTGGTTTTGTTTTGTTTTGTTTTTTGATATTGAGTGAGTTGTATGTGTTCTTTATAAATTTTGGATTAACCCTTATCAGATATATGGTTTGCATATTTTTCCCATTCCATAGGTTGTCTTTTCACTTTGTTGATGGTTTGAAGAAGAACAAAGCAGGAGGCATCACACTTCCTGATTTCAAGATATACTTTAAAACTATAGTCATCAAAATAGTAAGGTGTTAGCATAAAAACAAATAGATCAATGAACAGAATCAAAAGCCCAGAAATAAATCCAAGTATATACAATCAACTAATATTTGACTAGGGAGACAAGAACACTTAACGTAGTAAAGACAGTCTCTTCAATAAATGGTGCTGGGATAACTGGGTGTCACGTGTAAAAGAATGAAACTGGATTGATTCATAGCTTACACCATTTACAAAAAGTAACTCAAAATGCATTAAAAACTTAAATGTAAGACTCAAAACCATAAAACCCCTAGAAGAAAACATAAAGAAATAAAGCTCCTTGACAGGGGTCTTGGTAATTATTTTTTGGATATGACACCTAAAGCACAAGCCATGAAATAAAAAATAAACAGTGAGACTACATCAAACTAAAAAGCTCCTGCACAGCAAAAGAAATCATGTACAAAGTGATTCCAGTTCTTCTTTTGGTGATTGAGAGGGGGACAGTGAAGGGCCTTGGGCTCCCCCTAGAGGTCAAGGGGAACCATCCTTGTACTGGGCAGAGAATGGTTCACTACTTCACCTCCAGCTGAGAAAGCAAGGTTCATGGAGTCACCCCGAAGTCTATGAAAAAATTTTAAAAGACCTTCAATTCCCAGAAATCAGGAAACTTAGCAAGTGAAGAGCAGGACTGGCATCGGTTTTCTACAGCTGTATCCATGCTGACTGGCCACTATTTTGTTCACACAGTGTTTGGGCCACGAGCCTGGTTAAACACTTGTAATAATCACTGTCGGTTAGGGGACCAGCCATACAAAGGTGATGGGGGCAGGCATGCGACAGTCCTGGAGGGGAAGGCAGGAAGACGTGATGTTTGATTCTCACATAAGCTAGCACTTAAACCTGCTGGGACCTTGTTACGCTGTGTTGTAACTGCTATTATCATTAGGGTTACATTTGTATACTGTGAGGTTACTGAAGACAAGAATGTTCTGTGATCTCTTGGGTCCAGAATGCAGTAGACACTCGAAAACTGAATCATTGAATGGATAGTAGACTGTGAGTATAGGTAATATATATTTTTTAATTTTTAAATTAAATTTAATTTTTTTATACAGCAGGTTCTTATTAGTCATCAATTTTATACACATCTGTGTACACATGTCAATCACAATCACCCAATTCATCTCAACCCCACCCCAACTCCCTCACCGCTTTCCCCCCTTGGTGTCCATACATTTGTTCTCTACAACTGTGTCTCAATTTCTGCCATGCACACTTGTTCATCTGTACCATTTTTCTAAGGTCCACATATATGTGTTAATATATGCTATTTGTTTTTCTCTTTTGGACTTACTTCACTCTGTATGACAGTCTCTAGATCCATCCACATCTCAACAAATGACCCAATTTTATTCCCTTTTATGGCTGAGTAATATTCCATTGTATATATACACCACATCTTCTTTATCCATTTGTTTGTTGATGGGCATTTAGGTTGCTTCCATGACCTGGCTACTGTAACTAGTGCTGCATTGAATATTGGGGTGCATGTGTCTTTTTAAATTATGGTTTTCTCTGGGTATATGCCCAGTAGTGGAATTGCTGGATCATATGGTAATTTTATTTTTAGTTTTTTAAGGAACCTCAATACTGTTCTCCATAGTGGCTGTATCAATTTACATTCCCACCAACAGTGCAAGACGTTTCCCCTTTCTCCACACCATCTCCAGCATTTGTGGTTTGTAGATTTTCTGATGATGCCTATTGTAACTGGTGTGAGGTGGTACCTCATTGTAGTTTTGATTTGCATTTCTCTAATAATTCGTGATGTTGAGCTGCTTTTCATGTGCTTTTTGACAATCTCTATGTCTTCTTTGGAGAAATGTCTATTTAGGACTTCTGCCCATTTTTGGATTGGGCTGTTTGTTGTTTTAATATTGAGCTGCATGAGGTGTTTATATAATTTGGAGATTAATCCTTTGTCCGTCGATTCATTTGCAAATGTTTTCTCCCATTCTGAGGGTTGTCTTTTCATCTTGTTTATGGTTTCCTTTGCTGTGCAAAAGCTTTGAAGTTTCACTAGGTCCCATTTGTTTATTTTTGTTTTTATTTCCATTACTCTAGGAGGTGGATCAAAAAAGATCTTGCTGTGATTTATATCAAAGAGTGTTCTTCCTATGTTTTTCTCTAAGAGTTTTATAGTGTCTGGTCTTACATGTAGGTCTCTAATCCATTTTGAGTTTATTTTTGTGTATGGTGTTAGGGAGTGTTCTAATTTCATTCTTTTACATGTAGCTGTCCAGTTTTCCCAGTATCACTTATTGAAGAGACTGTCATTTCTTCATTGTATATCCTTGCTTCCTTTGTCATAGATTAGTTGACCATATGTGTATGCGTTTATCTCTGGGCTTTCTATCTTGTTCCATTGATCTATGTTTCTGTTTTTGTGCCAGTATGATATTGTCTTGATTACTGTAGCTTTGTAGTATAGTCTGAAGTCAGGGAGTGTGGTTCCTCCAGTTCCGTTTTTTTCCCTCAAGACTGCTTTTCCTATTTGGGGTGTTTTGTGTTTCCATACATATTTTAAGAATTTTTTTTTTTTTTTCTTTTTGCGGTATGCGGGCCTCTCACTATTGTGGCCTCTCCCGTTGCGGAGCACAGGCTCCGGATGTGCAGGCCCAGCGGCCATGGCTCACGGGCCCAGCCGCTCCGCGGCATATGGGATCCTCCCAGACCGGGGCACGAACCCGTATCCCCCGCATCGGCAGGCGGACTCTCAACCACTGCGCCACCAGGGAGGCCCCATATTTTAAGAATTTTTGTTCTACTTCTGTAAAAAACGCCATTGTTAATTTGATAAGGATTGCATTGAATCTGTAGATTGCTTTGGGTAGTATAGTTATTTTCACAATATTGATTCTTCCAATCCAAAAATATGATATATCTCTCCATCTGTTGGTATCATCTTTAATTTCTTTCATCAGTGTCTTATAGTTTTCAACATACAGATCTTCTGTCTCCCTAGGTAAGCTTATTCCTACGTATTTTATTCTTTTTCTGACAATGGTAAATGGGCGTGTTTCCTTAATTTCTCTTTCAGATTTTTCATCATTAGTGTATAGGAATGCAAGAGATTTCTGTGCATTAGTTTTGTATCCTGCTACTTTACCAAATTCATTGATTAGCTCTAGTAGATTTCTGGTGGCATCTTTAGGATTCTCTATGTATAGTATCATGTCATCTGCAAAAGTGACAGCTTTACTTCTTCTTTCCAATTTGTATTCCTTTTATTTCTTTTTCTTCTCTGATTGCCATGGCTAGGACTTCCAAAACTATGTTGAATAGTAGTGGTGAGAGTGGACATCCTTGTCTTGTTCCCGATCATAGAGGAAATGCTTTCAGTTTTTCACCGTTGAGAATGATGTTTGCTATGGGTTTGTCATATATGGCCTTTATTATGTTGAGGTAGGTCCCTCTATGCCCACTTTCTGGAGAGTTTTTATCATAAATAGGTGTTGAATTTTGTCAAAAGCTTTTTCTGCATCTATTTAGATGATCATATGGTTTTTATTCTTCAATTTGTTAATATGGTTTATCACATTGATTGATTTGCATATACTGAAGAATCCTTGCATCCCTGGGGTAATTCCCATTTGATCATGGTGTATGATCCTTTTAATGTGTTGTTGGATTCTGTTTGCTAGTAATTTGTTGAGGATTTTTGCATCTATGTTCATCAGTGATATTGGTCTGTACTTTTCTTTTTTTGTAGTATCTCTGTCTGGTTTTGGTATCAGGGTGATGGTGGCCTCATAGAATGAGTTTGGCAGTTTTCCTTCCTCCAGAATTTTTTGGAAGAGTTTGAGAAGGGTGGGTGTTAGCTCTTCTCTAAATATTTGGTAGAATTCACCTGTGAATCCATCTTGTCCTGGACTTTTGTTTGCTGGAAGATTTTTAATCACAGTTTCAATTTCATTACTTGTGATTGTTCTGTTCATATTTTCTGTTTCTTCCTGGTCCAGTCTTGGAAGGTTATACCTTTCTAAGAATTTGTCCATTTCTTCCAGGTTGTCCATTTTATTGTTATAGTGTTGCTTGTAGTAGTCTCTTAGGATGCTTTGTATTTCTGCGGCGTCTGTTGTAACTTCTCCTTTTTCATTTCTAATTTTATTGATTTGAGTCCTCTCCCTCTTTTTCTTGATGAGTCTGGCTAATAGTTTATCAATTTTGTTTCTCTTTTCAAAGAACCATCTTTTAGTTTTATTGATCTTTGTTATTATTTTCTTTGTTTCTATTTCATTTATTTCTGCTCTGATCTATGATCTCTTTCCTTCTGCTAACTTTGGGTTTTGTTTGTTCTTCTTTCTCTAGTTCTTTTATGTGAAGGTTAGATTGTTTATCTGAGACGTTTTTTGTCTCTTGAGGTAGGCTTGTATAGCTATAAACTTCCCTCTTAGAACTGCTTTTGCTGCATCCCATAGGTTTTGGATCATCGTGTTTTCATTGTCATTTGTCTGTAGGTATTTTTTGATTTCCTCTTTGATTTCTTCAGTGATCTCTTGGTTATTTAGTAACATATGGTTTAGCCTCCATATGTTTGTGTTCTTTATGTTTTTTTCCATGTAATTCATTTCTAATCTCATAGCGTTGTCATCAGAAAAGGTGGTTAGATATGATTCCAATTTTCTTAAATTTACTGAGGCTTGATTTGTGACCAAAGATGTGATCTATCCTGGAGAATGTTCCATGAGCATTTGAGAAGAATGTGTAATCTGTTGTTTTTGGATGGAATGTCTTATAAATATCAATTATATCTATCTGGTCTATTGTGTCATTTAAAGCTTCTGTTTCCTTATTTATTTTAATTTTCGATGATCTGTCCATTGGTTAAGTGAAGTGTTAATCACGTAATCTCCCACTACTATTGTGTTACTGTCCATTTCCTCTTTTATAGGTGTTAGCAGTTGCCTTATGTATTGAGGTGCTCCTATGTTGGGTGCATGTATATTTATAATTGTTATATCTTGTTCTTGGATTGATCATTATGTAGTGTCCTTCCTTGTCTCTTGTAAAATTACTTATTTTAAAGTCTATTTTATCTGTTATGAGTTTAGCTACTCCAGCTTTCTTTTGATTTCCATTTGCATGGAATATCTTTTTCCATCCCCTCGCTGTCAATCTGTATGTGTCCCTAGGTCTCAAGTGGGTCTCTTGTAGACAGCATATAGATGGGTCTTGTTTTTGTACCCATTCAGTAAGCTTGTATCTTTTGGTTGGAGCATTTAATCCATTCATGTTTAAGGTAATTTTTGATATGTATGTTCCTATGACCATTTTCTTAATTGTTTTGGGTTTCTTTTTGTAGGTCTTTTTCTTCTCTTGTGTTTCCCACTTAGAGAAGTTCCTTTAGCATTTGTTGTAGAGCTGGTTTGGTTGTGCTGAATTCTCTTAGATTTTGCTTGTCTGTAAAGCTTTACATTTCTCCATCGAATCTGAATGAGATGCTTGGCAGGTAGAGTAATCTTGGTTGTAGGTTCTTTCCTTTCATTACTTTAAGTATATCATGCCACTCCCTTCTGACTTGTAGAGTTTCTGCTAAGAAATCAACTGTTAATCTTATGGGAGTTTCCGTGTATTTTATTTGTCGTTTTTCCCTTGCTGCTTTCAATAATGTTTCTTTGTCTTTAATTTTTGCCAATTTGATTACTATGTGTCTCAGTGTGGTTCTCCTTGAGTTTATCCTATATGGGACTCTCTGCACTTCCTGGAATTGGGTGGCTATTTCTTTTCCCATGTTAGGGAAGTTTTCGACTACAATCTCTTCAAATATTTTCTTGTGTCCTTTCTCTCTCTCTTCTCCTTCTGGGACCCCTATAATGCAAATGTTGTTGCATTTAATATTGTCCCAGAGGTCTCTTAGGTTGTCTTCATTTCTTTTCATTCTTTTTTCTTAATTTTGTTCTGCAGTCGTGAATTCCACCATTCTGTCTTCCAGGTCACTTATCCGTTCTTCTGCCTCAGTTATTCTGCTATTGGTTCCTTCTAGTGTAGTGTTCTTTTCGGTTATTGTATTGTTCATCTCTGTTTATTTGTTCTTTAATTCTTCTAGGTCTTTGTTAAACATTTCTTGTATCTTCTTGATCTTTGCCTCCATTCTTTTTCCAAGGTCCTGGATCATCTTCACTATCATTATTCTGAATTCTTTTTCTGGAAGGTTGCCTATCTGCACTTCATTTAGTTGTTTTTCTTGGGTTTTATTTTATTCCTTCATCTGGTACATAGCCCTCTGCCTTTTCATCTTGTCTATCTTTCTGTGAATGTGATTTTTGTTCCACAGGCTGCAGGACTGTAGTTCTTCTTACTTTTGCTGTCTGCCCTCTCGTGGATGTGGCTATCTAAGAGGCTTGTGCAAGTTCGGTAATATCTTGAGAAATCACCAGCTAATGTATTTTAATTTGCAGTAAAGCAGGTTGCCCCATATCTTCCCATCCATTGAATCAGCAGCATGTATTGCTTCTGAGAGAGGGCAGATACCACCACAACCAACAGAAAGGCCATTGTTCGGTTTCCAGTTTCAACCACACTTTTCACAGTCAGTCATGTTGAGATCCTAGATTTCCCAGGTCCAGAGCCAAATTTGGGGACCTGAGAAGAGAGCTTTGCTGTGAGCCATCGCATATGACAGACACAGGCTGTGAGGAGAGTCCCTGACAGGAAGGGCTGTATGAGAAGTTCCATGGAGAGAGAGAGACATGCAGACATTATTGTCCTTGGCCTGTTCAGGGGGGCAATATCCAGACAGGTTTGGGGAAACATGAGAACACTGGGACTGGTGCCCACTCCTTTGAGTTCATCATGACACACATCCAGGCAGAGTAGCCCTAGTCGGGGAGGTGAGGAGGGAAGGGAGCAGGACACTGAAAGATGGCTATGGGGAGTGGAGGTCCTAGACTTTGCATCCACCTGTAGGAACATCTGTACCTCTTAAATCTCAAAGGGGAGCCCTTGTGCTCCAAATTCAGGGAGGAGGGGCACCTAGCAGCCAACCCAGCAGACAGGACTCCACACACCAGTGCCCTGATACTGACCTTTAAAGGTGGGTGTATTTTTTTCCTTGGGCTGATGTGTAAGTTACCACAAACCAAGTGGCTTAGAACAATAGAAATGTATTCTCCCACCGTTCAGGAGGCCAAAAGTCTGAAATCAAGATGACAGCGGGACTCGTTCTTTCTGGAGGCTATGAGACAAAACCATCCCCTGCTTGTCTCCTTTCTTCTGCTTGCCTTCTCTCTTCCGACTTCACCAAGTCAGGATCCTTGGCTTTCCCTGACTTGTACATGCATCACTCCAGCCTCTGACTTTATCTTCATCTTCACATGGCCTTCTTCTCCATGTGACTCTCAAACCACCCTCTCCGTTCTTTTATAAAGATACCAGTCATTGGATTTATGGTCCATTCTACATCTAAGATTATTTCAAGATTCTTTGAAGTCCGATTCCAAAGAAGATTACATTCTGAGGTTCTGGGAGGATGTGAGTTTGGGGGGATGCCATTCAATATACTACAGTGGACTTAAAGTTCAGCATCAATTGTTGGGAAAGGATAAACACTCATTGATGGGGAAGATGGTTAGTATAATAAGATGAAATAAAAAATTAAAATAGCTCTTTAACTGGGCTGGAAATGCTCTTGCAATCATGTTATATATTGTTAACTTTCTAGTCATTACTATATTTTTGTTTGTTTGTTTTTTGTGGTACGCGGGCCTCTCACTGCTGTGGCCTCTCCCATTGTGGAGCACAGGCTCCGGACGCACAGGCTCACAGGCCCAGCTGCTCCGTGGCATGTGGGATCCTCCTGGACTGGGGCATGAACCCGTGTCCCCTGCATCGGCAGGTGGACTCTCAACCACTGCGCCACCAGGGAAGCCCAAACTATATTCTTAATTTTAAGTATATTATATCATTTGTAGTTTTTAGGTCTAATGACATTGTAGAGTGATCAGAGAACTTACAAGGATAAAATATATGTGAATTCAGCATAAAAGGATAAGTGCAAGTGTAGAATTCATATGAATAAAAACACATATTAGGTTCAAATGGGGATTTGCTTTTCATTGTGTCTTTTGTTAAATGCTGTGGGTGTAGAGTTGATGGAAAATTGACATATATCAGCATAGATGCCCCCACCCTGTGTGCCATTCTCGTGGGGCCCTGCTCAGTTCTTTTCCCACTTTCCTCTTTCAGACTGTGTGCCCCTGTGTTTTCATAGTGATGACCCATAGATTCCATGGTGTAGGAAGTGTCCTGGAGGCTGATCTCCTCCAAGATGTAACTCAGGGTCCTGCTATTGAGGCTGTTGAAGCATTTTCATCTTTGCAGTCACCACCAGAGACCCACACCTGGATGGAGGAGGCATGTCTGGAGGATGGGGCAGGCAGATGTGCATGCTGGCCCTACCTCCCTCTGGGCAGTGGTTTACTTTGGGGAGCAGTAGAAGACTTATGTCAACCTGTCTCTCTATCTTTGGTTTTATAGTTAGAACATAGTCTAAATCACACTTAAAATTTTTAAATTCTTATTTTAAATTGGTGATGGTGATGTAGATCCAACGCTGATACTGACAGTTTTCTTCCAGCTTTCATATCTCTGCAGGTCTCTAAAGATAAAACAAGAGACCAATGAGGAAGTTAACACGTTAGAAAGAGGGTAGGGGCTAAACTAGGTAAATCAGAGTGTGGAGATGCTGAATGAGAACTAGATTATAGAAACAGTCGAGAAAGTTGAATACACAGAACTTAGTTCTATACAAATGGAGTCCCAAGAATAAACCCCAGTACCTCATAATTTCCCAAGCTTGACATGTAAACTAAATTGTAATATGGATCATAGATTTTGTCAAAGATAAATACCTTTCATGCTTGTATGTACATTGTGCATGTGTGAAATATAATGAATATATTGATATAGATAGGTACACAAGTTTACAGAAATATGTTTTCTAAGATTAATATATAAAACATGGTATAAAAGTGGCATATTAAATTATGGATAGATTTTTAAATAAACATTTCAATATTAGTTTTTTATTATGAATTTATATAGCAACTTTGCTCTCAGAAATTCAAAGTGAATGGAATGAAAATGACTCCAATTTTCCTTTCAAGTTAAGAGGTCATAAGAGAAATCACATATTTTCGACTTAAAAAGACATCTAGAAATCTTACTTTTTTCCAGACATCTTATTTTTTCAGATGATTACTGAGGTTCAGTAAAAACTGACTAGAGAATGTACAATCTGTCCATTAGACATATTACATCTGTCAGTGACACCAGAGCTCCCTCTGGTTCAACAGTGGACTGAACCAAGATTCATGTCTAAAACTCCAGTTCAATCATTACTCTTAAGAGTCCAACTTAAACAATGGATTTCATTAATCTTCATCACTATAAATTTATAAATAAATTTATAATTACCCAGACTGTTTCCAAATTAAGGCTCTATATTTTACAAGAACAATTAATGAAATTATCACATCAATAAAGGTTAAAAGAAGAATTTAAAAAAATTTTTTGAATATCCCCTGTATTTATTATTGTCTGTGGCTCTCACCATTGGCTGTACAATTTAATCACTTGAAGACCTGGGCTCCGGAACCCCACCCCAGATATTCTTCGATCATTGGTCAGGAGGTGGGTACCAGGCAGCATCGTCATTTGTAAAGTGCCTTCAATGATTCAAATGTGCAGCCAGAGTTGGGAACCACTGGTCTAGCAATTTTTCTTTTCTTATTGGGTCTTCTGAAGTACATCCATTACGATCAGTGTGAAATTAAAAGTTAATAAGGTAGTCAGAATTGGGGGGTCTGAACTATCTATGTTAAGATATACTAGCCTAACCTTATAGGCATTCACTTTGCTTCACATACATTTAAACCACCCCCACTGCCCCCGCCTTGCAATTCTGGGTTCTCACCTATGTAACTCTCCCAAAGTTTACCAGCCCTTTCTCTAGACCCTGACTCTATTTCTTCACCACAAATAAATCTGAATTCTGTAGTTTCTACCCTCAGAGCACCTTTTCCCATATTTCCTATTTTAGAAAAAGGCAGTCCTCTCTTTCTAGTAACTTAAACCAGAAACTTCAGAAACGTGTGCTAGTCAGAGTGCCAGGCACTGGGGATCCAGCAGCTGAGAGGACTTGTTCTCAGTTGCCCTGAGGGTGTGAACTTTGAGGCCAGGTGGTCACTGAGTCAGGAGCTTCCAGAGCTTCTTGTGTGGTTGCCATGCTGATGAATGCCACACGGATGGCCTCCTGTCTCATCTTCCAGCCCAGGTTTCCCCTGCAGCCAATGAGCTCTCTCCAGAAGATAAATTTGAGGAGTCCTTCCACTTAATACTCATCAGTTTTCTTGTCATTGACAGAAAATGTACAATCAACCTGCTGTGGCTGATAGTCCTCCAGGTCTGATGTTAGCCCCAAACACATCATCCACTTCACAGCTCTACAACATCCTGTGTTCCATATTGCCTGCCGGCAACATCTCCCTCACTTCTTTACTGGGGAATTCAAACCCCAGGCTTTGCGTAACCTTGTCTTTGAAGGCTTCTTTTAGGCCTCTAGGAATTTATGCTTTCTCTCCTTACATTAGTCCCAACTCACTGAATAGGAAGTCATTCTATTGTGGTTGTCATCCTTTCTGCTATTTTCAGTTGCTGTTCTTTAATTATTAATCTTTTTTAATTGAACTATAGTTAATTTACAATGTTGTGTTAAATAGTTAATTTACAAAGTTTCAGGTGTACAACAAAGATTCAGATATACATTTTTTTCAGATTCTTTTCCATTATAGGTTATTACAAGATATTGAATAATGTTCCCTGTGCTATATATACAGTAGGTCCTTGTTCTTTACCTACTCTATATATAGTAATGTGTACATATTAATCCAAAACTCCTATCCCTCCTCCCCACTCCACTATCCTCTTTGGTAACCATAAGTTTGTTTTCTATGTCTGAGTTTATTTCTGTTTTGTAAATAAGTTCCTTTGTATCAGTTTTTTTAGATTCCACATACAAACAGTGATATCATGTGATATTGTCTTTCTCTGTCTCGCTTACTTCACTTAGTATGATAATCTTTACGTCCATCCATGTTGCTGCAAATGGCATTACTTCATTCTTTTATTATGGCTGAATAGTATTCTATTGTATATATATATACCACATCTTCTTATCCATTCATCTGTTGATGGACACTTAGGTTGCTTCCATGTCTTAGCTATTGTAAATAGTGCTACTATGAACATGCGGGTGCATGTATCTTTTCGAATTACTGTTTTCTCTGGATATATGCCCAGGGGTGGAACTGCAGAATCATATGGTAATTCTACTTTTAGTTTTTTAAGGAACCTCCATACTGTTTTTCATAGTGGCTGTACCAACTTAAATTCCCACCAACAGTGTAGGAGGGTTCCTGTTTCTCCACACCCTCTCCAGCATTTGTTATTTGTAGACTTTTGAATGATGGCCATTCTGACTGGTGTGAGGTGATACCTCATTGTAGTTTTCATTTGCATTTCTCTAATAATTAGTGATATTGAGCATCTTTTCACATGCTTGTTGTCCACCTATATGTCTTCTCCGGAGAAATGTCTATTTAGGTCTTCTGCCCATTTTTTGATTGGGTTGTTTTGTTTTGTTTTTTTATATTAAGCTGTATGAGGTGTTTTTATATTTTGGAAATTAATCCCTTGCCACTAACATCATTTGCAAATATTTTCTTCCAGTCCATAGGTTGTCTTTATTTTTTAAGAGTGTGTTAAGAATACTTTATTCCCACCATATTAACTTGAAGTCTCTCTCAATAAATGTTTGTAGTTTAGGAATCTATGGGACTCAAGACCTAAATATATTCTTTTTTGTCTATTTTGGCACTTTTCCATGTCAGGAATCACCTCATTCTAATGATTTTTGACACATGAGATTTATATATCATTTATCTGTCTTCTATTTATTTATTATTCATCCATCTTCTATCAGTTTCTTTTCTATACTCTGTATCTATCACCTATGTATCAATCTTTTCTCATCTGTCCATCTCACTATTTTTTTCTGAGCTATTTGAAAAAAGTGTAGAGCTCATGACAACATAAAAAGATAGACTAAGAGACCCCCATCCCTTTCTATTATGAGTGATCATTTTCATTTGTTTCTGATTTATCATAAATTTATTTATAATAAATTTTTGCAATAATAATCAAATATGTTTTCTTAATAGCTCACTGATCCTTCTTACAGTTTTCTTTTTTGTTGTTATTGTTATCATTGCTTTCTTTCTTGCAGTTGACCTTATGAGATAATCAAATCATCCTTGAACATGCTTATTAATTTTGTTACCTGGGCAGTTTTTAAAAGAAATAGATAATGCAAGTATATACTTGACAAGAAAAGATGTAAAAAAGAAACACACATACACACACCTTCAGTACACTTAGTTGTGAAAAAGAACGAAAATTGGCTTGATAGAAACAGATCAGTAGGTTGAATACATTTTCACATCCCAAAACTTTCCATAAAAGTGCAGGCCCCAAAACAGAGTGATGGCTCAGCCCAGGTGGAATATCAGGTTTCTCCTGCATTAATTTTGAACTATATCTAATCTTTTGCAAAAACAGAGAAAATCAAACCGTGAAGGCTGGAGGTAAGTTGAAGAAACCTTTCTTCCTCACCACTGTGACAGAATGCATGTAGAAAATGTAACAAAAATTCTGGCCACGCATCTTCAAGGGCAGGAGGAGGAATTACTCCACGAAGGTAAGTGGAAAGGATCGAATATTTCTCCAGAGTTCTTGGAATGTTTATTTGAGGCATTAATTAGGGCAGTAATAGGTAATCACTGAATGGTGTTACCAAGCAACCAAGGAAGACAGGAGGGTCTTCAACCAGTGTTGGGAACTGCAGACCAGAAGTAACTCAGTTAAGATTCTTGGAGCACAAAACATAAGGTGTGGAGCACAATTCTACTGTTAAAGCTAATTAAAGAATGGCTCCCAAGAATCTGTATGAAATCCCTGGAAAAGGACAAAGAAGACAGAGAGAGAAAATAGCCTGTTTATGTCTATTGTAAGTATCTCATGTGTCCCAGGCACTGGACAAAACAAAAACACATAGGAAAACCTCTGCTTCAAGGACCCTCAATCTAATGTAAACAAAAAGTATTATACAATGGATAAGTTTTGTAAAAATGTGCAAAAGTCCTTTTCTGAACACACAATAAAGCATACTATATGTATATATACATATATATATATATCTTGCTTTTTGTACTTAAAATACAAAGAGTTCTTTCTTATTTTATTCACATCATAGTTCACACTATTTTATTTCATAGTTTATTTAGCCAGTTTGTTACCAGTGTATTCAACACTATTATTGGATTTTGGCTTACTTTATCCTAATGTATTCTGAATAAATATGGAAATATGCTGTTTGGTATTTGTTGATGTGAATCTTGAAGTGATGGTCCCAAAATTGAGAGAGCTGGATAGAAAGATAAGTGCATCTGCAATTTTGTAGGATTTTCCCAAATTCCTTTCCATTTAGTTAATGATTCTCCAAAACCTTGCCAATAACAGAGTGGGATGGTAGGTTTTAGATTTGTGCCAACCTGCTGGGTAAGAAATGAGTATCTTTATACAGTTTTAATGTGCATTTATTTTACTAAAAGTGAGTATCTTTACATGTTCATATGCTTTGTTAGTTGGTTGTATTACTAATTTTATATTCTTAGAAAACAAAAGACAGAATTTTCTTCTTTATATGTTAAGAAAATGAGTCCTTTTGGCTATGATGTGAATTAAAAATATTTTTCCCAAGATTATTTGTCTTCTGACTTTGCTCATGATTTTTTTGCCAAGCCTTTTTTAATGTAGTGAAATTATCAATTTCTCAAATTTAAGTTATATTTGAAAGCTTTTTTTCGTTCCCAAATTATAGAGACATGCATCCATGTTTTCTTCTAGTATTTGAATGGTTTCATTTTTAGACTTGAATATCTAATCTGTTGGAAATTATTTGGTTTCATGATGTTAGATAAATATATGCCCTTATTATTTTCTAAGTGGCTATCCAGTTTTAACAACTTTTATCAAATATTCATTGTTCCTAGGGATTTGAGAGGCCACATTCTGGTGGCCTAAAATGACCCTCACATCTGATATTTACATCTTTAATTTTCTTCCACAGAGTGTGGCAAGGGTGATAGAGTGTCACTCCTGTGATTACCTTACATTCCATGACAAAGGTGACGGGTTACCACACTCATGATTAAATGATGCCACAGAAGACTCAATCTCTCTGCATTGCTGGCTTTGAAGAAAAAAGCTGCCATGAAGTAAGTGGCCATGTCTGAGAAGCCCACGTGACAGAGACTGCAGGTGGCTTCCTGGAGCTAAGAGAAGCCCTCAGCAAGGAAATGAAAACTTCAGTTCTGCGGACACAGGAAATGAGTTCTGCCATCAGCCCAAAGGGGATGGGAAATTGGTTTCCCCCCAGCCAACTCTTTGAGGAAGCACAGCTCCAGTGACAACCTGGATTGCAGCCTGGTGAGACACTAAACAGAGAACCAGTTAGGCCATGCTGGACTCCTGACCTGCAGGAACTGTAGGATAATAAATGAGCATTGATTTTGAGCTGATAAATTTATAGTAATTTGTTACACAGCCTAGATAACTAATACACATGCATGTCATCCCAAATTTCAAAATGCAATTTAGACTAATTCTGTACTTTCTATTCTATTTGTTTGTAGCCTTTTCATGCTTTAGTATTACTATTGAATCACAGTTCTTCATACTATGTCTTAATATCTGGTTGAACTAACTCCATTCATAGTTGTTCTTTTTCATGGTTGTACTCGCCATTCTTGATTATTTATCCACATAACATTTAGAGTCAATCAGTCTGGCCAGAAGAAAAAATTGTTATTTTTACTGGGCTCACATTAAATTTTTATGTTAACTTGAGGAAGTCATGTGATACTGAGTTATTTTACCCAAGAATGTATCTGATGGCTTTCCATGCATTCTACTTTGTCTTTCGGAATTACATGTAGGTTTTGCACAATTTTGGATGATCAATTATTAAGCTTTTAAAAAATTAGAGGTAAGTCATTTGTATTTTAAGGAGTCTCTGTCTAGTTTAATAATTTTTGGCCTGAATTTTATCTTGTCCTATATTAAATTGTTTCAAATACTATTTTACTCTCTGTTGAAGTATCTGAATATCATCTATTAATGTGGTAAAATGTTAAGCATTTTTAAAAATTAGAAATGAGTGTCAGGTAATATCTCAGAGTCTATAGAAGTATCTAATTATGAGTTTTCTTCTTAGGTTTATTAATAGGGTGAAATATATTAATATATCTCTAATATTGAGCCATCCTTAAATTCCTGAGATTCCTAGAGTTTCTTCTTCACCATGCCTACTAAATGTGCTATGGGATTTTTCTTGCTAAAATTTTATATAGAATTTTTGCATTTGTAAGTGAGATTGAACTGTATTTTTCTTTTAGGTATAATATTTGACAGGTTTGGGATGCATTATTGATCAATATGCTTTTTCTTTTTTATGCTCCTAAACAATGAAAGAACATTAGAATCTTGTTATTGTTAAATAGTTTGATAGAATTCCCTTGATAAATCATCTGGATTTGATGCCTTTTTTTTTTTTTTGGTGAAGGGGGGCACATGGAAACTTTCTCTATTTCACCTATGAATATTAGTCTATTAAACTTTTACCTCTATTGGTATTAATTTTGATAAATTATGAATTTTCTAAGAAATTATTGATTTCAAATATTGATTCAATTATTCAATCAATAATTGATTATTGATTTCAATTATTGACTTCAGAAAATGGATTTCAATTTTATTTGCCTAGTATTGAGAAAAAGATCTCATAATTTTAGAAATTTCCTATGTTTTAATGTCTATTTCTGTCTAGATGTAACTTAAGTATTTTGCTTTCTCCTTTTTTATCTTGATTGAGATATATAATGATTATATTATTGATTTTTCAAAGAGTCAATTTTCAAAATGGATTTCAAATACTGCTTTTCTGTTATCTTCCTCATTATTTTCTGCTTCTTCTCTCTTTTGATTTACTTCTTCCTTTTTCTAATTTTTTTCACTTAGAGGTTTAATTCATTTATTTTCATTATTCTTTTCTAAATAGTGTTTGAGGCTACATTAAAAATTTATCACTGCTTAAAATGTATATCATAGATTTCCATATATTTATTTTATTATCAATATCTTTGACCTAAGAGTTGTTTGAGATTTTTTAATACCCAGCTGAATATTTTAACATTTATTTCTACTGCCATTGCACTGTGGTAAAATACTTTTTATATATTATTTCTACTTTGTGGAATTTGTTGAGGTTTCCTTTATACCTAACAATAAATGGTTAAATTTTATGAATGTCCCATGTTCACTAGAAATGAAGATTTGTATTCTCTGTGATTTTGAATACAAAGTTCATAAAATTCACAATACCTGTAATATTAATCATGTAGTTTGGTCTTCTATTTAAACTACATATATACATATATATTTATATTTATATTTATACATATATATAGTTTATCCATTGAGGATTGTAGTAACAGTGCTGTTTGAAAAAAAATAAACAATCTCCTTGATAATTAATGTGTTTCTATATTCTTCTCCTCAAATTTCCTAAAGTTTCTACTTGGTACAAGTTGTTGCTATGCTATTTGGTATGTAGATATTTATAATTGTTGTATATTTGTTGATAAATCTGTTGTTTGTATTTTAAGGAGTCTCTGTCTAGTTTAATAATTTTTGGCCTGAATTTTACCTTGTCCTATATCTACATTGTACCCCTGGTTTCTGTCTGCAATACACTTTTACACATCCTTTTATTTTTAGACCTTATAATATATTTGTTTTAGGCATCTCTTTTATATGGAGCATATACATTTTTTTGCTTTGTGAACCAGTATGAAAATCATTTTTTTTACTTAAATAGGCAATATAAGCCCTTTCATATATATTGATTAAGTGATATGTTTGGTTGATATGGACATATTATTTTATCCCATTTCTTATATGTATTATGTCATATTTACAATGTGTATCTTATTATGTTGTCTTTTCTCTCTTCCTTTCTCATTTATTTTATTTTTATAGTTCTTTTTGCCTATATAATAGTTTGTATTTTGTTTGAGAAGTTAAATTTATACTAATTGTCTAACACCTTCATCACCTCTTTTATTACTATGGATTCTATTATTCTCACCTTAAAATTATATCATCTCCCACTTAATGGCTATGTGCCAACCAATATATTTTATACCACATATTTCATTTTTTCTTTTTAAATGTGTATTATTTTTACTTTGAGAAAGCTCTGAATTTACTTTTCTTATCCAAAATCAGAAGTACAGCCAGTCCTTTCAAAATTATTTTTTATAACTTCTTTTATTCAAAAACTTGTAGAATTATATATACTTATATAGTTGTAAGTATTAGTTCTATGCCATTTTTTCCCCACTCTTCAGAAAAATACATTTTATATGTATTGGATACCAATGTATAGACAATAAAAATACCCATAGCACAAGCTAATTTTTCTGTGTTGGGTTTTTACTTTTCGCCAATGTTATATTTAAATGACATTTTTGATCTGTGATTTGTGTTAAATTCAATGTGTTTTTTTTTTTTAATCTTAAGAATACTATGTTAGGAGGAAGATGTTCAAGATGGTGGAGGAGTAAGATGTGGAGATCACCTTCCTCCCCACAAATACATCAGAAATACATCTACATGTGGAACAACTCCTACAGAACACCTACTGAATGCTGGCAGAAGACCTCAGACTTCCCAAAAGGCAAGAAACTCCTTGCATACTGGGGTAAGGCAAAAAAAAAAGAGAGAGAGAGAGACAAAAGAATAAGGATGGGACCTGCACTTGGGGAGGGAGCTGTGAAGGAGGAAAAATTTCCACACACTAGGAAGCCCCTTCACTGGCAGAGACAGTGGGTGGGCAGGGGGGAAGCTTCGGAGCCACAGAGGAGAGCACAGCAACAGGGGTGCAGAGGGCAAAGCAGAGAGAATCCTGCACAGAGGATTAGTGCTGACCAGTACTCGCCAGCCTGAGAGGCTAGTCTGCTCACCTGCCGGGATGGGTGGGGCTGGGAACTGAAACTCCAGCTTCGGAGGTCAGATCCCAGGGAGAGGACTGGGGTTGGCTGCGTGAACACAGCCTGAAGGAGGCTAGTGCGCCACAGCTAGCCAGGAGGGAGTCCGGGAAAAAGTCTGGAAGTGCCTAAGATGCAAGAGATCATTGTTTCAGGGTGCGTGAGGAGAGGAGATTCAGAGCACCACCTAAATGATCTCCAGAGAAGGGCACGAGCCGTGGCTATCAGCGTGTACACCAGAGACGGGCATGAGACGCTAAGGCTGCTGCTGCAACCACCAAGAAGCCTGTGTGCAAGCACAGGTCACTATCCACACTTCCCCCTCACAGGAGTCTGTGCAGCCCACCACTGACAGTGTCCCGTGATCCAGGGATAACTTCCCCAGGAGAACACACAGCACACCTCCCGTCATTGCAATGTCACACCAGCCTCTGCCACCACAGTCTCACACTGCATTCAGTACCTCCCCCTCCCCCTGAAATGAGTGAGCCAGAGCCCCCTAATCAGCTGCTACTTTAACCCTGTCCTGTCTGAGTGAAGAACAGTTGCCCTCAGGAGACCTACATGCAGAGGCGGGGTCAAATCCAAAGTGGAACCGCAGGAGCTGTGTGAACAAAGAAGAGAAAGGGAAATTTCTCTGAGCAGCCCCAGGACCAGCGGATTAAATCTCCTCAATCAACCTGATGTACCCTGCATCTCTCAAATACCTGAACAGACAACGAATCATCCCAAAACTGAGGCGGTGGACTCCCTGTGATTTTGTCTATATAGCTTTGCTTTTATCATTTGTCCTGGGTTCTATCTGTCCTTTTTTTTTTTTTTTAGTATAGTTTTTGTTGTTGTTGTTGTCGTCATAAATGGGACTCTCACTGTTGTGACCTCTCCCATTGTGGAGCACAGGCTACGGATGCGCAGGCTCAGCAGCCATGGCTCATAGGCCTAGCCACTCCACGGCATGTGGGATCTTCCCGGACCAGGGCACGAACCTATGTCCCATGCATCGGCAGGTGGATTCTTAACCATTGCACCAACAGGGAAGCCCTAGTATAGTTTTTTAACACATGTTATCATTGGTGGATTTGTTTTCTGCTTTGGTTACTCTCTTCCTTTTATTATTTTTTTATAACTTAAAAATTTTATTTTAAATATTTTAAACATTTTAAAATAATTTTTTATTTTAATAATTTTATTTTTTCTTTCTCTCTTTCTTTCTCTTTTTCTCCCTTTTCTTCTGAGCCATGTGGCTGAAAGGGTCTTGGTGCTCTGGCTGGGTGTCAGGACTGTGTCTCTGAGGTGGGAGAGCCAAGTTCAGGACATTTGTCTACCAGAGACCTACCAGCTGCATGTAATATCAAACAGTGAAAGCTCTCACAGAGATCTCAATCTCAATGCAAAGACCCAGCTCTACTCAATGACCAGCAAGCTAGTGCTGGACACCACATGCCAAACAACTAGCAAGACAGAGACACAACCCACCCGTTAGCAGACACATTGCCTAAAATCATAATAAGGTAACAGAAACCCCAAAACACACCACAGGAGGCAAACCTGCCTACCAGAAACACAAGATCCAGCTTCATCCACCAGAAAACAGGCACAAGTCTCCTCCACCAGGAAGCTTACACAACCCACTGAACCAAACTTACCCACTGGGGGCAGACACACAAAACAATAGGAACTACGAACATGCAGCCTGTGAAAAGGAGACCTCAAACACAGTAAGTTAAGGAAAATGAGAAGACAAAGAAACACACAGCCAATGAAGGAGCAAGGGAAAAACACACCAGACAAAACAAATGAAGAGGAAATAGGCAGTCTACCTGAAAAAGAATTTAGAGTAATGATAGTAAAGATGATCCAAAATCATAGAAACAGAACAGAGAAAAGAAAAGAAACATTTAACAAGGAACTAGAAGAACTAAAGAGTAAGCAAACAATGATAACATGATAAGTGAACTTAAAAATCCTTTAGAAGGAATAAATAGCAGAATAACTGAAGCAGAAGAACAGATAAGGGACCTGGAAGATAAAATAGTGGAAATAACTACTGCAGAGCAGAATAAAGAAAAAAGAATGAAAAGAAATGAAGACAACCTAAGAGACCTCTGGGACAACATTAAGTGCACCAACACTCAAATAACAGGGGTCCAGAAGAAGAAGAGAAAAAAAGGGATTGAGAAAATATTTGAAGAGATTATAGTTGAAAACTTCCCTAACATGGGAACGGAAATAGCCAATCAAGTACAGGAAGTGCAGAGAGTCCCATACAGGATAAATCCAGGGAGAAACACACCAAGACACATAGTTATCAAACTATCAAAATTTAAATAAAAGAAAAAATATTAAAAGCAGCAAGGGAAAAACATCAAATTACATAAAATGGAATCACCATAAGGTTAACAGCTGATCTTTCAGCAGAAACTCTGCAAGCGAAAAAAGAGTGGCAGGACATATTTAAAGTGATGAAAGGGAAAAGCCTACAACCAAGATTACTCTATCCATCAAGTATCTCATTCAGATTTGACAGAGAAAACAAAACCTTGACAGACAAGCAAAACCTGAGAGAGTTCAGCACCACCAAACCAGCTTTACTACAAATGCTAAAGGGACTTCTCTAGGCAAGAAACACAACAGAAGGGAAAGACCTACAATAACAAACAAAACCAATTAAGAAAATGGGAATAGGAACACACATATCATAATTACCTTAAATATAAATGAACTTAATGCCCCCACCAAAAGATACGGATGGGCTGAATGGATACAAAAACAAGACCTGTATATATGCTGTCTACAAGAGACACACTTCAAACCTAGGGACACATACAGACTGAAAGAAAGGGGATGGAAAAAATATTCCATGCAAATGGAAACCAAAAGAAACCTGGAGTAGCAATTCTCATATCAGACAAAATAGACTTTAAAATAAAGACTATTAGAAGAGACAAAGAAGGACACTACATAACAATAAAGGGATCGATCCAAGAAGAAGATATAACAATTGTAAATATTTATGCACCCAACATAGGAGCACCTCAATACATAAGGCAAATACTAACAGCCATAAAAGGGGAAATCGACAGTAACACAATCATAGTAGGGGGCTTTAACACCCCACTTTCACCAATGGACAGATCATCCAAAATGAAAATAAATAAGGAAACACAAGCTTTAAATGATACATTAAACAAGATAGACTTAATTGATATTTATAGGACATTCCATCCAAAAACAACAGAATACACAATTTTCTCTAGTGCTCATGGAACATTCTCCAGGATAGATCATATCTTGGGTCACAAATCAAGCCTTGGTAAATTTAAGAAAATTGAAATTGTATCAAGTATCTTCTCCAATCACAATGCTATGAGACTAGACATCAATTACAGGAAAAGATCTGTAAAAAATACAAACACATGGAGGCTAAACAATACACTACTCAATAACGAAGTGATCACTGAAGAAATCAAAGAAGAAATTAAAAAATACCTAGAAACAAATGACAATGGAGACACAACGACACAAAACCTATGGGACACAGGAAAAGCAGTTCTAATGGGGAAGTTTATAGCAATACAATCCTACCTTAAGAAACAGGAAGCATCTCGAATAAACAATCCAACATTGCACCTAAAGCAATTAGAGAAATAAGAAAAAAAAAAACCAAAGTTAGCATAAGGAAAGAAATCATAAAGATCAGAACAGAAATAAATGAAAAAGAAATGAAGGAAACGATAGCACAGATCAATAAAACTAAAAGCTGGTTCTTTGAGAAGATAAAAATAATTGATAGGCCATTAGCCAGATTCATCAAGAAAAAAAGGGAGAAGACTCAAATCACTAGAATTAGAAATGAAAAAGGAGAAGTAACAACTGACACTGCAGAAATACAAAAGATCATGAGAGATTACTACAAGCAACTCTATGCCAATAAAATGGACAACCTGGAAGAAATGGACAAATTCTTAGAAATGCACAACCTGCCAAGACTGAATCAGGAAGAAATAGAAAATATGAATAGACCAATCACAAGCACTGAAATTGAAACTGTGATTAAAAATCTTCCAACAAACAAAAGCCCAGGACCGGATGGCTTCACAGGTGAATTCTATCAAACATTTAGAGAAGAGCTAAAACCTATACTTCTCAAACTCTTCCAAAATATAACAGAGGGAAGAACACTGCCAAACTCATTCTATGAGGCCACCATCACCTTGTTACCAAAACCAGGCAAGGATGTTACAAAGAAAGAAAACTACAGCCCAATATCACTGATGAACATAGATGCAAGAATCCTGAACAAAATACTAGCAAACAGAATCCAACAGCACATTAAAAGGATCATACACCATGATCAAGAGGGGTTTATCCCAGGAATTCAAGGATTCTTCAATATACGCAAATCAATCAACGTGATACACCATATTAACAAATTGAAGGAGAAAAACCATATGATCATCTCAATAGATGCAGAGAAAGCTTTCGACAAAATTCAACACCGATTTATAATAAAAGCCCTCCAGAAAGTAGGCATAGAAGGAACTTTCCTCAACATAATAAAGGCCAAAAATGACAAACCCACAGCCAACATCATCCTCAATGGTGAAAAACTGAAAACGTTTCCACTAAGATCAGGAACATGACAAGGTTGTCCACTCTCACCACTCTTATTCAACTTAGTTTTGTAAGTTTTAGCCACAGCAATCAGAGAAGAAAAGGAAATAAAAGGAATCCAAATCAGAAAAGAAGAAGTAAAGCTGTCACTGTTTGCAGATGACATGATAATATACATAGAGAATCCTAAAGATGCTACCAGAAAACTACTAGAGCTAATCAATGAATTTGGTAAAGTAGCAGGATACAAAATTAATGCACAGAAATCTCTGGCATTCCTATACACTAATGATGAAAAATCTGAAATTGAAATCAAGAAAACACTCCCATTTACCATTGCAACAAAAAGAATAAAATATCTAGGAATAAACCTACCTAAGGAGACAAAAGACCTGTATGCAGAAAATTATAAGACACTGATGAAAGAAATTAAAGATGATACAGGTAGATGCAGAGATATACCATGTTCTTTGATTGGAAGAATCAATACCATGAAAATGACTCTACTACCCAAAGCAATCTACAGATTCCATGCAATCCCTATCAATCTATCACTGGCATTTTTCACAGACCTAGAACAAAAAATTTCACAATTTGTATGGAAACACAAAAGACCCCGAATAGCCAAAGCAGCCTTGAGAATGAAAAAAGGAGCTGAAGGAATTAGGCTCCCTGACTTCAGACTGTACTACAAAGCTACAGTAATCAAGACAGTATGGTACTGGCACAAAAACAGAAAGATAGATCAATGGAACAGGATACAAAGCCCAGAGATAAACCCACGCACATATGGTCACCTTATCTTTCATAAAGGAGGCAGGAATATACAGTGGCAAAAGGAAAGCCTCTTCAATAAGTGGTGCTGGGAAGACTGGACAGGTACATGTAAAAGTATGAGATTAGATCACTCCCTAACACCATACACAAAAATAAGCTAAAAATGGATTAAAGACCTAAATGTAAGTCCAGACACTAGCAAACTCTTAGGGGAAAACATAGGCAGAACACTCTATGACATAAATCACAGCAACATCCCTTTTGACCCACCTCTTAGAGAAATGGAAATAAAAACAAAAAACAAACAAACAAAAAAACAAATGGGACCTAATGAAGCTTAAATGCTTTTGCACAGCAAAGGAAGCCATAAACAAGACCAAGAGACAACCCTCAGAATGGGAGAAAATATTTGCAAACGAAGCAACTGACAGAGGATTAATCTCCAAAATTTACAAGCAGTCCATGCATCTCAATAACAAAAAAACCAACAATGCAATCCAAAAATGGGCAGAAGACCTAAGTAGACATTTCTCCAAAGAAGATATACAGACTGCCAAGAAACACATGAAAGAATGCTCAACTTCATTAATCATTATAGAAAAGCAAATCAAAACTACAATGAGATATCATCTCCCACCACTCAGAATGGCCATCATTAAAAAATCTAGAAACAATAAATGCTGGAGAGGGTGTGGACAAAAGGGAACCCTCTTGCACTGCTGGTGGGAATGTGAATTGGTACAGCCACTATGGAGAACAGTATGGATGTTCCTTAAAAAACTACAAATAGAACTAAAATGTGACACAACAATCCCACTACTGGGCATATACCCTGAGAAAACCATAATGCAAAAAGAGTCATGTACCAAAATGTTCATTGCAGCTCTATTCACAATAGCCCAGAGATGGAAACAACCTAAGTGTCCATCATCAGATGAATGGATAAAGAAGATGTGGCACATATAGATAATGGAATATTACTCAGCCATAAAAAGAAACGAAATTGAGCTATTTGTAATGAGGTAGATAGACCTAGAGTCTGTCATATAGAGTGAAGTAAGACAGAAAGAGAAAGACAAATACCAAATCCTAACACATATATATGGAATCTAAGAAAAAAAATGCCATGAAGAACCTAGGGGTAAAACAGGAATAAAGACACAGACTTACTAGAAAATGGACTTGAAGATATGGGGAGGGGAAAGGGTAAGCTGTGAGAAAGTGAGAGAGTGGCATGGACATATATACACTTCCAAATGTAAAATAGATAGTGGGAAGAAGCCACATAGCACAGGGAGATCAGCTTGGTGCTTTGTGACCACCTAGAGGGGTGGGATAGGGAGGGTGGGAGGGAGGGAGACACAAGAGGGAAGAGATATGGGAACATATGTATATGTATAACTGATTCACTTTGTTATAAAGCAGAAACTAACACACCATTGTAAAGCAATTATACTCCAATATAGATGTAAAAAAAGAAAAAAGATTATGAACTTCTTGAAAAGTGGGATCATATGTTTTTCGCTTTTATACCTTTCTTTTTACCTCCTATTGAGAACATAAAAAGTGCTCAATAAATATTAATTTAATTGAAAAAAATCATATCAGAAATAAATGGAAAAGAAATGAAAGAAAAACAGAAAAGATCAAGTAAAAAAAGCTGGTTCTTTGAGAAGATAAACAAAATTGATAAACCATTAGCCAGACTCATCAAGAGAAAAAGGGAGAAGACTCAAATCAGTACAATTAGAGATGAAAATGGTAAGTAACAACTGACACTGCAGAAATACAAAGGTTCATGCGTGATTACTACAAAGCAACTCTATGCCAATAAAATGGACAACCTGGGAGAAATGGAGAAATTCTTAGAAAAGCACAACCTTCTGAGACTGAACCATGAAGAAGTAGAAAATATAAACGGACCAATCACAAGCACTGAAATTGAAACTGTGATTAAAAATCTTCCAACAAACAAAAGCCCTGGACCAGAAGGCTTCCCAGGCCAATTCTATCAAACATTTAGAGAAGAGGGAACACCTATCCTTCTCAAATGCTTCCAAAATATAACAGAGGGAGGAACACGCCCAAACTCATTCTACAAAGCCACCATCACCCTGATACCAAAACCAGACAAAGATATCACAAAGAAAGAAAACTACAGGCCAATACACTGATGAACATAGATGCAAAAATCCACAAAAAAATACTAGCAAACAGAATCCAACAGCACATTAAAATCATCATACACCATGATCATGTGGGGTTTATCCCAGAAATGAACGTATTATTCAATATGCACAAGTCAATCAATGTGATTAACCATGTTAACAAACTGAAGGAGAAAAACCATATGATCATATCAATAGATGCCGAAAAAGCTTTTGACAAAATTCAACACCTACTTATGATAAAAATCCTCCAAAAGTAGGCATAGACAGAACTTACTTCCACATAATAAAGGCCATATATGACAGACCACAGCCAACATTGTTCTCAATGTTGAAAAACTGAAGCCATTACCTCTAAGATCAGGAACTTTATAAGGTTCCCCACCCTCACCACTATTATTCAACATAGTTTTGGAAGATTTAGCCGTAGCAAACAGAGAAGAAAAGGAAATAAAGGAATCCAAACTGGAAAAGAAGTAAAGCTGTCACTCTGCAGATGACATGATACTGTACATAGAGACTTCTAAAGAAACTATCAGAAAACTACTAGAGCTAATCAGTGAATTTGGTAAAGTAGCAGGATACAAAATTAATGCACAGAAATCTCTGGCATTCCTATACACTAATGATGAAAAATCTGAAATTGAAATCAATAAACACTCCCATTTACCATTGCAATGAAAAGAATAAAGAATAAACCTACCTAAGGAGACAAAAGACCTGTATGCAGAAAACTATCAGACACTGATGAAAGAAATTAAAGATGATACAAACAGATGGAGAGATACACCATGTTCTTGGATCGGAAGATTCAACATTGTGAAAATGACTGTACGACCCAAAGCAATCTACAGATTTAATGCAATCCCTATCAAATTACAAATGGCATTTTTCACAGAACTAGAACAAAATGTTTCACAATTTGTATGGAAACATGAAAGACCCTGAATCGCCAAAGCAATCTTGAGAAAGAAAAACGCAGTTGGAGGAATCAGGATCCCAGACTTCAGACTATACTACAAAGCTACAGTAAACAAGCAGTATGGTACTAAGACAAAAACAGAAATATAGATCAATGGAACAGGATAGAAAGCCCAGAGATAAACCCATGCACATATGGTCACCTTATTTTTGATACAGGAGGCAAGAATATATAATGGAGGAAAGACAGCCTTTTCAATAAGTGGTGCTGGGAAAACTGGACAGCTACATGTAAAAGAATGAAATTAGAACACTTCCTAACACCATACACAAAAATAAACTCAAAATGGATTAAAGACCTAAATGTAAGGCCAGACACTATCAAACTCTTAGAGGAAAACATAGGCAGAACACTGTATGACATAAATCAAAGCAAGACACTTTTTGACCCACCTCCTAGAAAAATGGAAATAAAAACAAAAATAAACAAATGGGACCTAATGAAACTGAAAAAACTTTTGCACAGCAAAGGAAACCATAAATAAGATGAAAAGACAAACCTCAAAATTGGAGAAAATATTTGCAAATGAAGCAACTGACAAAGGACTAATTTCCAAAATTTACAAGCAGTTCATGCAGTTCAATATCAAAAAAATGAACAATTCAATCGAAAAATGGGCAGAAAAGCTAAATAGACATTTCTCCAAAGAAGATATACAGATTGCCAACAAACACATGAAAGGATGCTCAACATCACTAATCATTAGAGAAATGCAAATCAAAACTACGATGAGGTATCACCTCACACCAGCCAGAATGGCCATCATCAAAAATCTAGAAACAGTAAATGCGGGAGAGGGTGTGGAGAAAAGGGAACACTCTTGCACTGTTGGTGGGAATGTAAATTGATACAGCCACTATGGAGAACAGTATGGAGGTTCCTTAAAAAACTAAGAATAGAACTACCCTATGACCCAGCAATCCCACCACTGGTCATATACCCTGAGAAAACCATAATTCAAAAAGAGTCAAGTACCACAATGTTCACTGCAGCTCTATTTACAATAGCCAGGACATGGAAGCAACCTGTGTCCATTGACAGATGAATAGATAAAGAAGATGTGGCACATATATAAAATGGAATATTACTCAGCCATAAAATGAAATGAAATAGAGTTATTTGTAGTGAGGTGGATGGACATAGAGACTGTCATACAGAGTGAAGTAAGTCAGATAGAGATAAAAAATACCATATGTTAACACATATATATGGAATCTTAAAAAAAATGGTTCTGAAGAACTTAGGGGCAGGACAGGAATAAAGATGCAGACATAGAGAATGGACTTGTGGACACAGGGAGGGGAAAGGCTAAGCTGCGATGAAGTCAGAGAGTGACATTGACATATACACACTACCAAATTTAAAATAGATAGCTAGTGGGAAGCAGCCGCATAGCAGAAGGAGATCAGCTCAGTGTTTTGTGACCACCTAGAGGGATGGGATAAGGAGGGTGGGAGGGAGACGCAAGAAGGAGGGGATATGGGGATATATGTATACGTATAGTTGATTCACTTTGTTTTAAGGCAGAAACTGACACACCATTGTAAAGCAATTATACTCTAATCAAGATATTGAAAAAAAGAATACTATGTTAATCTTTATTATTTTTAATTAAAAATTTTATTGAGGTATAGTTGATTTACAGTATTATATAACTTTCAGGTATACAACATAGTGATTCACAATTTTTAAATGTTATACTCTCTTTATAGTTATTATAAAACATTGGCTATATTCCACCTGCTGTACAACATATCCTTGTAGCTTATTTATTTTATACATAGTACTTTGTACCTCTTACTCCCTTATGCCTATATTGCCCCTCCCCCTTCTCTCTTCCCCCTGGTAACCACTAGTGTTTTCTCTATATCTCTGAATCTGTTTCTTTTTTGTTATATTAACTAGTTTGTTATATTTTTAGATTCCATGTATAAGTGATATGATACGGTGCTTATCTTTCTCTGTCTGACTTATTTCACTTAGTATAATACCCTCCAAGTTCGGCCATGTTCTTGCAAATTTCATTTTTTTTTATGGTGGAGTAGTATTCCAGTATATACATATATATATATATATATATATACACACACACACACACGTACACATATAAACAAGCACATACCACATACATATACATACCAAATCTTCTTTATCCATTCATCTGTTGATGGATGCGTAGGTTGCTTCTAAATCTTGTGATTGCAAATAATGGTGCTATGAACATCGGGGTGCATCTATCTTTTCAAATTAGCGTTTTTGTTTTCTTTGGGTATACCCAGGAGTAAAATTGCTAGATCATATAGTAGTTCTATTTTTAGTTTTTTGAAGAACCTCCATACTCTTTTCCACAGTGGCTGCACTAATTTACATTCCCACCAAAAGTGTAGGAGGGTTCACTTTTCTCCACATTCTCACCAACAATTGTTATTTGGGTTCCTTTTGATGATAGCCATTCTGACAGGTGTGAGGTGGTATATTATTGTGGGTTTTTGTTTTGGTTTTTTTTTTGCAGTACGCATGCCTCTCACTGTTGTGACCTCTCCCATTGCGGAGCACAGGCTCTGGATGCTCAGGCTCAGCAGCCATGGCTCACAGGCCTAGCCGCTCTGCGGCATGTGGGATCTTCACGGACCAGGGCACGAACCCGTGTCCCCTGCATCGGCAGGCGGACTCTCAACCACTGCGCCACCAGGAAAGCCCCTGACCATTTTTTAATTGGGTTGCTTGTTTTGATGTTGGGTTGTATGAGCTGTTCATATATGTTGGATATTAACACTTTATCAGTTATAACATTTACAAATACTTTCTCCCATTCAGCATGTTGTCTCTTTTGTTTTGTGGATGGTTACATTTGCTGTGTAAAATCTTTTAAGTTTAATTACGTCTCATTTTTGCTTTTATTTCCTTTGCCTTAGAAAACAGATTTTGAAAATTGCTACAATTTAACAATTGTGGGAGCTTGTGACTGCCCACCAGTGGGTGGGGTTGGAACCTGAGGAAACTGGCTTGGACCCCCAAGGGGTAGAGCTGGTATCAGTCTGCTGGTGGACTGGATTGGTTCTTGGGGGGCCCTAGAGTTGATGCCTGCCCACTTGTGGGTGAGGCCGAGTCCCAGAATGACTGGCCATGGGACCTGGGAGTCCCAGAGCAGGTGTCAGTCCACTGGTGGGGGCTGGGTCCAGGTCCCAGTGCCAATAAAGCTACAGGGAGGATTCTAAAATGGCACTTGCCAGCACCTGTGTCCTTGTGGTAGAATGAGCTCCCAATAATGGCTGCCACTAGCACCTATGTGCCCAGGGTAGTCCTGGATGCCTCCTGCCTCTCCAGGATCTCCTCCAAGATCAAGTTTGGTCTGACCCAGGCTCCTTTCAAATTACTTCTTCTGCCCTGGGTCTCAGAGCATGTGAGATTTTTTTGTGCATCCTTTAACAGCCCTCTGGCTCCCCTGAAATCAAGCCTCACTAGCCTTCAAAATCATATCTTCCTGGGGCTCATCTTCATGTTGTAAGTCCCCCAGGCTGGGGTGCCCAATGTGGGGCTTGATCCCCTCACTCCTTGGGAAGAGCCTCTGTAATTGTGATTATCCTCCCATTTGTGGGTCACCTACTCAGGAGTGTGGGTCTTTTCTGCTATTTTACAGGTTGTTCTCTTTGATAGTTTCTCTGTAAATAGTTGTAATTTTGGTGTGCCCATGGGAGGAGGTCTTCCTACTCTGCCATCTTGGCCAATGCTCTGTATCATCCATGATTTCTGATGAGAAGTCAACTGTTACTCTTATAGTGGTTCTCATGTACATGATGAGTTGTGTACATGATTTTTATGCATGTGTCTTGGTATATAAAGTCATGTACGTGAGTCTTGCTGCTTAAAAGATTTTCTCTTTATCTGTGACTTTGTCTGGGTAAGGATCTCTTTGTGTTTAAAAATAAAGTTGCCTACTTGGAGTTCACTCAGATTCTTGGATGTGTTGATTAGAGTTGTTTTTTTTTTTAATCAAATATAGGGAGTTTTCAGCCATTATTTCTCTATTTTTTCTACCCCTTTCTCTTTCATCTCCTTCTGTTATTCCCATTATGTTTATCTTGATGTGTTTATACTGTTCCACATTTCTCTGAGGCTCTGTTTATTTTTTCTTTGTGCTCTTCAGTCTGCACAGTCTATTAATCTATCATCAAGTTTGCTGATTCTTTCCTCTACCAACTCAAATCTTCTGTTGAACCACTCTAATGACTTTTTCATTTCAGTTATGTAATTTTTTACTCCAACATCTACATTAGTTTTTTTTAAAATTTCTATTGATATTCTCTATTTGATGAGTTGCTATATCATGTCTTTCTTTAATTCTTTAAGCATGGTTTCCTTTAGTTCTGTCAACATATTTGTAATAACTACTTTTATGTATTTGGATGCTATGTCCAACGTATGTGTCCTCTCAAAGGCAATTCCTACCACTGCTATTTTTCCCTCTATATGGACTATTCTTTCTCCATACTTTTCTGTTTCTTTGCATGTCTCACATTTCTTATTGTTGGACACTAGACATTTTAGAGAATATATTGTAGCAACTATGAATACTGATCCCCCCCTTCCTGTAGCTTATTTGCTTGGTATCTCTAGATTGGACTAATTCTATGTATCTGTTTTTTCTTCATTGAACAGCCTCTGGTATCCCTACTTAGACTTTTTCCTTTGTTTTTATCTTTTAGACTGGCTTCCTAGGAATCAACCCCTGGTCTGAAGGGAGGCCAGGGTGTGATGTTTGTAAGCCCTGGGAGGCTGGGGTGTGATGTTTACCAGCCCCGAGGTACAAGACCTAGTTCACTCATTCTGCCTCCTTGGATGGCATCACGAGAATGAGAGATGGATGTTACAGAAAATCCTGTTTGGACCCCAAATAAGACCCAGTACTTTCTTACAAAAAGAGCCTCTAACCATACCACAAGCTTCTAGGGAGAGAGTGAGGGCCAGATGAGGGCTGGGGATGGGTGGCAGATGGTAGGCAGAGAGCTCTGAATCAAGGATTCTGTGGTTCCCTCAGGATGGCCACACTTGGGTAAATTCACCACAAAACAAAGGCCTGTGGTAGACTCAGGACCCAAGGCTCAAAAGAGAAACTCGTGCTAAGGGGACAGCTCTGGGGAACCAAAACATCAGGAAAATTCCAGAGCCATTGGAACCCATGGTAAATCTCCATAAGACCGCTTGTTGAAAAGGGGGGAATAAACATGTGGCCAAAAGGAGAATGAGCCAAGTAAGCTGCCCTGAATCTCAAGCTGCACCAGAGGGGCTGCTCCTCTTCTCTCCTCCTAGCTGAGGGTCCCCTGGGCTCAGGAAACACCGTCTGTCCTCACCCCCTTCCCCGGTTGAAGCCATCGCTCTGCAGCGTCCATCTCCTGACTCCTGAGGCGGACACACCGGTGACAGAGCAAGGCAGAGAGTTTCAACGATGCTGCGGGAGATCTGCTGGACAGGCCACGTGAGGCACGGGCTGCAGGCCTTTCAACCATCAGCAAGCCAGATTTACAAGGGCTGGAAACTTGTTCAGTCCGTGATCTGCATCTTTCTCTGTGTTGCTTTGTGGAGCTGAATAGACAGGTCCCAGAAAAGACATTTTGGGAGAATGTGGTCAGTCCCAGTCATGCCTGTGTTGATATGGCAAGTCATCAAAAATAAACCTAATTCAAATACAGTTTTATCTGTATGTTGTGTGTGATTTTAACTGTTGTATGTTCTTCTGACCTTTTCCTTCCTTTGTGGATTGCACATCACAATCCCTTGAGAAGTCCATCAGTAAGTGGATTTGTATCACCATCTTGCATGCTGATATTCTCCGGAGTCTGTAAAATCCTTTCACTTGCACTTATTCAGCAAGTAGTTCTTCCACCAAACAGCACTCTGCACTCATTACTAATGACCCGGTCTCTTCTAATGCTGTGTGGGGAACTGGAGAGCCAAAGCAGAATAAGGGCCACACTTAATGCTGAGTGAGGATAGGGCCACGAAAGAAAAATGCCCCCCATATGCAAGACTACGGAGGTTAAGTGAAATATGTGTTTGTTGGTTTTAAATCTAAAACAAAAGAAAAACTGCCTGGAGGCTCCTCTATCAGCATCTTTGTGAATGACAAGGAACACATCAAACAATACTCCAGAAGAAAAATTGCTGATGGACATCAGTTCAGAGTGTGCTGATGGAACCAAGCAGAACCCTGTGCCTCCCCCGTCCTCAAGTACAAAGGCCCCTCGATGTCCCCTCTCTCTTGTTTGCAGAAAAGCTGAAGTCTCCCAGGCCTCCCAGAGTCACAAGAGAGTAGGGTCGAGCAGTTAATGATTAGGACAATAGTCACAGCCTCAGTGTCTGATAAAAGAATGGGATTAACACTATTGCTCATAATAATCTATATTTTTGTGGGTATTAGAATAATTGTAGCTTACTCTGACCATATATGTAAGCAGGCAACTAAAACTGTCAGTAAAGAGATGCTACAGACCCATGTCAACATCTTCCACTCTAAGAATATGGCCCCCTATGTCAGCATGAAAAAGTTACAGAAGACAGACCTCCACCCTTAATCCCATAGAAATGGAATGATGTCTGACAAGTGGGGATTTGTAAGCAACTCTTTTGCCCCTTTTCTGTTTGCCCATCTCTGTTTTCCTCAGACCTTAATTATAAAAATGAGATCACTAGGAAACATTTAACCTAACTCCTGATTTTGATCTACTGAATATACACAATGCCTTGCCTAACCTGTTGACTCCTTTCCTGGATTAGAAGGAATAAGAATGAAGAATTAAGTAGTTAAAGAATGACTAAATCTCTACCCCCATGTTCCCCTTAGCAAATTTGCAGGCGGACCACACAGGCAAGACAGCATCCAAAGGAAGATCAGGAGAAGTCAGCAGGTCTGCACACAATGGAAAAATGATGAAGAATCTGACCTCCTACCTTAACGATTAACTGAGATTGTTTCCCCTTTTTCCCTTTAAAAATTGTCATGGCTTAGCAAAATCTTCAGAGTTGGTCCCTGGACAAGAGTCCAGCTTCTCTCAGATTGCTGGCTTTTCTGACTAGAGCCCCTTTCCTTTCTCCTGACACTTGCCCCTCGATTATTGGCTTTTGAGCAGTGAGCAGCTGAACCTGAGTGTGGTAACACTGACAACCCTGCTTCTTGCTGGTGGTGCAGTTTATGTCTGACTGACAGGAGGGAAGGAGAAATAGACTCCATGAAACCCTTGGATGTATTTGTTACTGGATCAATTTTCCGTCCTCTCCCTTTAATTAAAAATTCAGTTCTGATAAATTGGATTGTTGGGGTTTTTTGCTGCTTTTGAAAGGGAGGCCTGTCCTTTTCCAGCACCACAGTCCCGCAGCTTGTGCACAGGTGAGTGCTCTCCAGTACTCATTCTGTGGCAGCTTTGCAGAACTGATTAAAACAGGGATGGGAACAGAGCAGATAGATAAATGACTGCAGAGGCTTGGCTGTCTCCAGAGCATATTAGACCTATTCCAGTTGCCAAGGAGTAATGTGCTTGCAATAGGTTTTGTGTTCTATTCCCCTAGGCTCACTTCTGTTATCTCCCTCTCATTGGAGAAACGGCCAATACAGAGGGATGGGAACTGATTACCCAGCAAGATACAACAGTGAGAAGAACGGACCTGGAAAAACTTGTTTGTGGAATTCATTTTCCTATGTTCTAAAACATAGAAACATCAAAAGGGAGGATAGCAAACATTTAAAGAGAATTTCCCCTAACATGTCCCCTCTGTGTCTTCATGAGCTTGGAGTCAGAGAGACCAGAGTCCCAGTCTCATCAACAAAACAGGTGTCTGGGAAGCCCCAAGTCTGTTGGGCTTTGTCAGCCTTTAGTTAACACAGGCTGTCTTCTCCAGTCCTACACTGCATAGGGACCAAAGTCTGCAGCCAAGACCGTGGAGGGCGTTCAGTGATTAATATGTCATCAGGCACTTGGTGAGATTGTATTTCAGGACTTTTATGTGAATAAGTTATCTGAAAAAATAGAATGAATCATCACAAGGGTTTTCCATGGCTAAGGTGAGAATGTGGAATGAGTTGTTTTTCATTTTCCTTTCTTTTATATACAAAAAGCCCCTGAAGGCTGTTTTCATTAACTGCTCCAACATTCATAGTTACTAGATTCCAGTACATCCATCTGTACCTAAGTCATTTTCTTTTTCTTTTTTTTGGCACCTCTGGTACTTTTTAACTCAGGAACTAGAAAGCAGGGTGTCAAGAATAGTAATTGCATACACAAGGTGAATCATTTTCTTTTACTGAGTACTGAAAAGGAGTTCCCGTTGACATTTTATCAGCATCCCTCTGTGGGCCATAAGCAAAATGTTCTCCAATTTGGTCTGAAGTGAGGAAAATGCAATCATTAGGGTTCGGCTTCACCCATGTAAAAATTAGAGGCAGTGTTTTAATATTTGATATTTATCTTGGGACCATATTTTAGAGTTTATTGACTGGCCAGACACGTAGTTAACTAAATCTACGAACACATTTTAGCAACTGCAGGCCTAGTTTTCTAGCCTAATTCTTTACAGAACTGCAAGGAAGCTGCTTCCCTTTCTTCCTTTGTAGATAGTCTTCTTTGTTATTGCTATTAACCAAGATTTAAAAGCTTTAAAGTTTACATTATTATTGTGAATAAATATTTCTACATTTCCTTAAACCTTTGGCAATCTATATAACCCTTATATAAGGAAATGAAAAAATGAATAGGGTAATTATTGCTGGAAGCAAAAGCAACTATGACTTGAAAACTATTGAGGACAGTGAGTTCAGCTTATACCTGCCTTTCTCCAGGCTAAGTAAGGCTGAATATTACCTGTTTACTATTTGTTATCCATCCTTTCCAAGCAACAGTCTTTTCTAAAAGTATGCCCACTGTTTGCAGCATAGGTTCTGAAAAGGCCTTCAAAACCAGGAAATCTTCTTCTATGTCATGTGAGATTCTGAGGGAAGAAGCACTCTCATACATTGTAAATGTAGATCATGAGACAGCCTTCTGGAGGAAAACTGGTGATAGCCATCAAAATTTTAAATGCATTCATCTGTTGATGGACACTTAGGTTGCTTCCATGTCCTGGCTATTGTAAATAGAGCTGCAATGAACATTTTGGTACATGACTCTTTTTGAATTATGGTTTTCTCAGGGTATATGCCCAGTGGTGGGATTGCTGGGTCGTATGGTAGTTCTATCTGTAATTTTTTGAGGAACCTCCATACTGTTCTCCATAGTGGCTGTATCAGTTTACATTCCCACCAACAGTGCAAGAGGGTTCCCTTTTCTCCACACCCTGTCCAGCATTTATTGTTTCTAGATTTTTTGATGATAGCCATTCTGACCGGTGTGAGATGATATCTCATTGTAGTTTTGATTTGCATTTCTCTAATGATTAATTATGTTGAGCATTCTTTCATGTGTGAATGGATACAGAAGATGTGGCACATATATACAATGGAATATTACTCAGCCATAAAAAGAAATGAACTTGAGTTATTTGTAGCAAGGTGGATGGACCTAGAGTCTGTCATAGACTGTGAAGTAGGTCAGAAAGAGAAAAACAAATACCGTATGCTAACACATATATATGGATTCTAAGAAAAAAAAAAAGTCATGAAGAACCTAGGGGTAAGATGGGAATAAAGACACACACCTACTGGAGAATGGACTTGAGGATATGGGCAGGAGGAAGGGTAAAAGTGAGAGAGTGGCATGGACATATATACACTACCAAACGTAAAATAGATAGCTAGTGGGAAGCAGCCGCATAGCACAGGGAGATCAGCTCGGTGCTTTGTGACCACCTAGAAGGGTGGGATAGGGAGGGTGGGAGGGAGGGAGAAGCAAGAGGGAAGAGATATGGGAACATATGTATATGTATAGCTGATTCACTTTGTTATAAAGCAGAAACTAACACACCATTGTAAAGCAATTATACTCCAATAAAGATGTTTTTTTAAAAAAAAGTCAAAGCCTTGAGAATGGGCTGTTATGTATATTTCAGGCTACAGGCAACATTCTTTTAGTGATTAACTTGTAGCAAAAGCAATAGAATACAAACATTAAAGTAAAAAAACCAGAATCGATATGGAGTCATATTTGTTCTTCCTTATTACAGTTCTTCTATAGAGAATAACTTTTTCTCACCAAATATAGTCTGCTCAGGAAAGCTTTGTTTTCTCCCGGTATTTACAGATTTGCAGAAATAATGAGCTTGTACTCTAGCAACCTCAATAGTGAGCAAATAATTTATTTTAAAAGTATCATTATTGCCTTATTTATTTTTATGTATTTGATATATATTTGATGTATTTATGTATTTGATTTATTACATTGTCTTTTATTTTTATATTATTCGAGAGGAGATTTCCTTTTAGTTTTGTTATATTTTGATTTGCTTCATTAAAAATTATTATAAAAAATTCCAGATAAAAAGTAGAGGGAATACTGTAAGGAACCCCATTTATTTATCATCCCAGCTTTAACAATTCTGAACTCATTGTCAGTTTTGTTTCATGTATACTACTCCCCTTTCCCATCTCAGATTATTTTGATGTAAGTCCCAAATGCCACAAGATTTTATCTGTAAATATTCATCCTTAAAATCAATGAACAGTAATTCCTTGTTATCTTCAAATATCCAGTCAGTGCTCAAATGTTCTTGATTGTCTCATGATTTTTTTTTTTACACTTACTCTGAATAAGGATTGAAATAAGGTGCATATCTTGTCTTTGTTCAATGTATGTTTTAAATCTCTTTTAGTCAATGGGATCACCTTCCTCTGTTTTTCTTGGTGCTTTATTCATGGAAGATGAATGAACTTATCTTGTAAAGTTTCCTATAGTCTGGATTTGCTGACTCAGGTCATTAAATATGTTTCTCTGTTCCTCATGTTTCATGGAAATAGGCAATTAGATCTAGAAACTTGATCCAGTTTACATTTGACTTTCTTTCCTTGTTTGTTAAGACAACTTCATGAGTGGCAGTGTACCACTAGCTTTAAAACTATCTGGTTCCATAGCATCCTGCAGTTTAGCTGAGGCTATTGTTGTGAAACCTTCAGTATGTACTCATGTGTTTATACATAATGCATGTGTTTCAATCTGTTACTGACCAGGGTTCTTAGACTCTTTATTCAATAGAAATTGATAATAGGCCAGAGCAGGAAATTCAGGCAGGGCTTCATTGGGACTCAGCACTGAGGAGTGAAAACAAGTAACAGTTTTCCTTTCTCACTCTCTGAGAGAGGAAGAGCTGGTCCCTTAAATAGGGTTCAGGGTAGGGGCAGACCATAAGTTGGACCAGGCAGGAGGGATGGCTTAGGTAGTTTGCCCACAGCTTTGGTGGTGTTGTGTGGAGGGATCATGCACAGTACCCTACTTTTGTTCCTGGCTCTTCACAAGTGGCAATTGGGTTTTTATGGTCTTTTTGTATCTTGTTGTCCATGATTTTCCCCAACTATGTATGCACACAGTTATTTTTAGTCCCTTATAGTTGCTTTGTATTTTGATGCTTGAGGAGACATTTGTCCAGGTGCAAGCACTGCAACAAAGTGTCCCAGGTCCCAGCCTGTCTCAAATCCATTTCCAGTATTTTCTTTATTATGCTCAAATTGTCCCAATTTTGACCATTGAGAGACTTCATAAGTTGTTCATTAATAGTCTTTGATGTTCCAGACTCTTCTTGAGCAGTTCCTGTCCCAGACCAGAATATGCCATTTCTCCCAGGAGCACTGATATCTTTAATGGGAAAGTTGCTTATAGGCCACAATCTGGATGCTAGAGGTAGCTGTTGCTGCTGAGTTGGTTTCTCTTTCAATGGACAAAACTACGAAATGCACAGACATTTTTTATTAGTTCATGATGTATTTTACCTTACAATTTAAATTCAGGCTATATGCTACTTTTTTAATGTAATTTATCTTACACACCTTCATCTTCTTTCTCTCATGCTGAAGAATCATGTTCTCAATAACTCTAATGTAATTTACCCATTTGTTTCATTCCACAATATGCAGTCACTGTTACTGAACCAAACTTGTGTCCCCAGGCCCACAGGCAGTAAAGCCAATCTACTGATACTGGATTGTGGTGAAGAAAAGTGCAGTGCTTATTGCAGGCTTCAGGCAAGGAGTCCAGGCAGCTAGTGCTCAAAAGACCTGAATCCCTCAATGGCTTTCAGGGACAGGTTTTTAAAGACAAGGTGAGGGAGGAGGTTTGTGAGGTGTGGGATCAGCTCATGGACATTCTTCTGATTCGTTGGTGGTGAGGTAATCGGGAGTCAACCTCATCAACCTTCTGGTTCCAACTGGTCTGTGGTCTGTGTGTTGTGGGCAGCATACAGTTAACTTCTTCCACCTGGTGGGGTTTCTGTATCTGCCAAACATCTCAAAGGACGTGGCTCAGAATATTGTCTATAGCCCTAGGGGAAGAACTAAAAGTCGTTGGCTTTGTTTAATGGCTAAAGTGTTATTATTTTGTCTTGCTTGACTATTTTCCTCTCTTTCTGCCTTTTCTCACTTCTCTGATTAAATTTATTCTTTGACTAAAGTTTTTCTACAAACAAAAGGCAAGTGGAGGACATGTAGGGGTGGGGGAGTCCTGTTCTTGGAAGGCTCCATAGGGTCCTGCTCGGTTATATCACCAGTCTTAGAATAACTAAAACATCAGCCACAACATTATTAATGAAAACATTTCAAGCTGTTTTTTGCTTTCATTTTTTTTTCTTTGTCTTAGGAATATTTCCCACATGAATGTATAGTCAAACAAATGTATTTTGAAGTCTCTGTATAGTTATGTCATCAATGGGACACAGATTCATTTGCTTCCTTTTGCCTTCAGTGTATGGACACTGCTTTTTAAATTTAACTTTGATTTATGTTTACATAAAATATTTTTAGGATTACAAAGTCACAGGCATAAACTAAAGTACATTTAAAGAAGTCTAGTTTCTGTCACCACTCCCTCCACCTTATTCTCTTCCTTCTCTAACATGTTATAACCACTTAAAATATATTTTAGTTTTCTTTCCAGTGTTTTCTATATTTATTAATATTCCCTTTCTTAGATAAATGGTAGCATACTGTGCTTTCTTTTTTCCACCTTACTTTTTTTCCCACTTAATTTTGGGCTTGCAAACTATACATGGCCTGCAGTCCAAATCTGGCTTATTACCTATTTTTGTAAATAAAGTTTTATTGGAACACAGACACACTCATTTATTTACATACTGCTGGTGGCTGCAATAGCAGAGTTGAGTAGTTGCAACAAAGATGGTAAGGCATGCAAAGCCAAAAATATTGTTAACTATATGGCTCATTATGGGAAAAGTTTGCCAACTTTGTATACTAGAGAATCAATACACAGCAATATACTTCTCATTCTTTGTTTTGACTATATATTTTATTAGTCTCCTGTGGCTGCTGTAACAAATTACTACAAACATGATGGCTTACAAAAGCAGAAATTTATTCTCTTGTAGGCCAGAAGTCAGAAATCAGAATCACTGGGCCAAAATTAAGGTATTAGCAGGTCTGTGCTCCCTCTGGAGGCTTGGAGGGAGAACATGTTCCTTGACTCTTCCGCTGCTGGTAGCTGCCAGCTTCTTTGGCTTGTGGCCACATGGCTCCAGTCTTCAAGGCCAGAATCTTCAAATCTTTCTCTGTTACACCATCTCATTGCCTTCTCCTCTGTGTGTGTCAAATGTCCCAGGACCTCTTTCCTAAAAGCTTGCATTTAGGGTCCATCCAGATAATTCCCATCACAAGATCCTTAATTCAACCACATCTGCAAAGACTGCCCCCCCACCACTGTGTGTGTGTGTGTGCGTGTGTGTGTGTGTGTGTGTGTGCGCGCTTTTTAAGGTAACCTGCACAGGTTCCAGGGAATATGGTGTAGATATTTTTTGGGTGGGGGTGGGGGGCATGGATGATTTTCAGCCTGTCGTAAACAGTGTGGTACTCTACTGTGTGGCTGTATTGTAGTTTATTCAAAGCATCCCCTGTTGGTGTATATTTTGTTATTTCTAGTTTTCAGTTTATAATAATGCTGCAGCAAATAACCTTATGCAAAATTTTTTCATATCTTTTGCCCGTGTGTCTTTGGAATAGATTCCTAGAGGTGGGATTGCTAAATTACTGGTAAATGTGTGTTCATTTTTTTCTGGGTATTGGGAAAATCTGCCTTGGAAGGGTGGAACTAATTTGTATTCCCAAGGGGATGTAGATAAATATTGTTTTTGATGCATGGATTGTTTGGCATCTTTGGCTCACACTGGCTCTGCTTCTCTTATCACAGAGGTCTACAGTAGTATTTATGTGTTGAACATGTCTCTCTGTCTATCTGTATGTCCCATGAATACACTAGCAAGTGACACCACCTGGTAATGAAACCGGACTCCTTCTCTCTCAGGTGGCACTTAAACCTAGCCAAAACTCAGACTGGGACTCAAACCTATGGGCTGGGACTTGAATCCACCTGCACCTCAGATTGGGACCTGAACCCACGATCCCTGACTTAGAAGGGGACTCAAACCCACTGTCTTTTAATTGAAACTACTCACCTGGTGTCAGGACTTACTGAAGCTCAGGTTCTTTTGTCTGGCACAGAAAAATTCAGAGAGAGGAAAACTGGCAGGAGAAGAATGAGTTTATTAGCATAAGACACTTGTGAGAAATGCGAGTGGGCAGGTGAGAAGGCTCTGCCCCAAGGACTGAGAGGGGGAGGGCTTTATTTTTATAAATAAAAGAAAAGTGGAGAGGAAGAGTAGACAACCTTCTTCTCATTCTTGGGCTGACGTCAAGGCTTACATCACTAGTTCCTCCTTTGGCCCTATATGGTTTAACTGGGACTGTCATGACACTGTTTAACTCATATGTATATTAGCAAAAGTGTGGTAACGTATACTGAAATATGGTAATTCATCTCAGGTTTTGGTAAACACTTGGACACCTGGTCTTCCTTCAAGGTAGTATAGATGGTTGCTAGGTTAATGGATTCTTTTCTTGAGTGGTCATTAGCTTACAACAGTCCCCCAAACTCCCTTAAAATTCCCTTTCTGTCTTTAATCCCCTGCTGGAATTTCTAAACTGACTATTTAATTATCCTACTGTATCCCTATCAGTAATAGATTCATCATCTTAACTCTGCAGAAAATAACCCTGTCCTGATAACACTAATGGTTACCAACAGAGTAGGACATCAAATAAACTTGGGGGAGGAGAGGGAGAGGCCTATTTAAGAAAGATTTAACATCAAAGTCTCTTTTTTTATTGATCACTTTTCACAATCATCTAAAAATGCACTGATTGTCCAACTCCAGGATTAAATCAGTGGGGGAAAAAAGACAAGTCTGTGGTTTGGTAGTCAATGCAAAACACATTTAGATTGGTATTTTCCAAACTTGAGACTGGGGGCTTCCCTGGTGGCGCAGTGGTTGAGAGTCCGCTGGCTTCTGAAATCAAAATCTTCCAAAGACCTCTAATGCAGATTTAAAAAATAAATATAGGTCAGTGTAGTTCTGTTTTGCGTTGGTACAAATATACGTTGTTTCTCTAATCCAGGCTTCTAGCATGTGCATGTCTATTTCAGCAAAATCCCACTTAAACTGTTTCTGCCCTGTTATATGGAGAAACCCATGAATTGTTCATTAGGTTCTCATTAACTCATCCTGTGGAAATGAAAACGCACAGAGTGGTCAGGCTGCTGGAAATTTCTGCATTCATTTAATACATCATTGAGAGGAAACTCCCTCAACTTTCAACAGAGTGTCAGGCAAGGTTTTATGGGTGAAGAGAGGGAGCACATATTTCCTCTCTTCAAATAAGTTCACATTTCCTAGTCTCAGCATTCCTTGGAAATGTTGCAGTTGAGATTTTCTGATGCAAAATAAGGTGGTTCTCATCATTCTGTCACTTGCCTTCTCCCAGATTTCAGCCACTGACCATCAACTGGCCAGAATGGTGGTGCCCTTGGGGGCCTCTCGCCCACTGTCTGGATCCTGCAGTGTTTGAAATGTCACTAGTCCTTTTCAAATGAGTTATTTTTAGCAAGAAATTTATCCCAGGACTCCCATTTTTAAGATGACTTCTATTATTTTCAGAGTTAGTTCGTTCGGACCCAGTGATGGCAGAGCTCATTGGCTGCCCAGAGCCACAGGGGTAAGTCCACAGGCAGGTGGGTATTTTCTAACAGCCTCCAACTCTGTATGACAAAATTATTTTCAGAAATAATCATGAAATGAAGCTCCTAAAAATAATGGCCAGAAAGGAAATGCAGACAGTGAAAATGTCCTAATATTGAAACTCATATATATAATCATGGCAGTAAACAAATAAAATTTTTAAAAATACATCTTAATTACATTAATATATTTTGAACAGAAGAAAAAGTTACTAGTCATCAAAACGGCAGCAAATGTTGAGACCCGGGGCTCTCATTGGGGTGTGATTTTGCCCCTCAAGGAAGTTTTGGCAATGTTTGAAATATCTCTGGTGCCACAACAGGGTGGGAGTTGGTCTACAGACAACAAGTGGGTAGATACCACTAGACATCCTACAATACTCAGGACAGCCATCCTCTCCCACAAGAAAAAATGTCAATAGTGCCAAGGTTGAGAAACCCTGGTTTAGATAATATATTGTCAAAAGATGTTTTCAGAGAGAAATATTTTACTTCTGATGCTATTTAGATTTACTGGTTATTTAGATTTACTGGCATAAAAACAGCCTAACTTTGAGTCAATTTTATTATTGTTTTAAAATTACTGCCTGAAGCTAGGGTTGCACTGGCCTGCATCTGGTGTATCACTGTGGTTGCCCATCCCAATATCCCTAGTAAAAAAACTCATTTCCATAAAGCCACCAGATAAAAACTACACTTCCTGGCCTTCCTTGTCACGTAGCATAGCCCATAGGTAGCTCTGTGATAGACGCTTAGTGATTGAAATGTATGAGAACAGGAGGAAAATGGCTTCCAAAAAACCTCCTTCATGGCATCTGGTGAGCACCCTTTGCCCACTTCCTCTATGTTTCATCCTAGAACTTGTTATCTGGAATACATATGTGATGGCTGGAGTGTGAGTCACCATTTTAGAGTGCTGAAGATGATAGCATTTCCCAGAGGATGGTGGAGTGGCGAACTAGAAGGAATCCAGGACTCCAATGGCTATGTTAGTACAGGACTACTAACCTCAGTTACATTCATGTGAAGGAGAAATAAGCTTCTGTCTTGTATAATCCAAAATTAATTTGGAGTAACTTTTTTTTTTCCAGCTGAATCTGATCCAATCAGATGCCAAATACAACTATCTCCAACTGCAGAATTAGTTCCATTGGCTTGTTGGAATGGAAGTTTGGACCTATTAATCAAACCTCAGTTGCCATTTTAGTTATGGCTTAATATTATCCTCAGAGAAAAGTTTGCCTCCAGATTCAGTACCTACTAGGCAATACTAATTTTAGCAAACTTTCACACTCAGTTATTCCACACAAATAAAGCAGTTTATCAGAACTGTTTAAGTGCCTGTCATAAGAACAGTATAAACATGGATAAAATATGTTCTGACTGACTGATGATCAGTTATAAATCCAACTAAACCTTTAATCCAAATTTGAAATAAATTTCATTGCAAACCTTTTTAGCTTCCCCAATGCTAGGGTTATTTATTTTTTCTTTTTTTAAAACATTATCAACTATCTATACATCTATGGTCAGCTGATTTTGACCAGGATGCCAAGATCATTCCAAGGGGAAAGTACAGTCTTTCAACAAATGGTGCTGGGAAAACTGGAAAATCACATGCAAAAGAATGAATTTGTTTCCTTACTTCAGACAATATCCAAAATTAACTCAAAATGGATCAATGACCAAAATATAAGAGCTAAAGGTATAAAGCTCTTAAAAGAAAACAGGAGTAAATCTTTACACGCTTGGGTCTGACAATGGATTCTTAGGTATAACACCAAAAGTACAAGGAACAAAAGAAAAGAAAAACAGGACTTCATCAAAATTTAAGATTTTGTGCCTAAGAGGACACTTAAAGAAAATAAAGAGGCAAACTACAGAATGGGAGACAATATTTGCAAACCATTTACCTAATAAAGTACTTGCATTTAAAAAATACAAAGAATTCTTATACCTCAACAATATAAAGAAAAATAACCCAATTAAAAATGGGCAATAAATCTGAATAAATATTTCTCCAAGAAGATATATAAACACAGGAAAAGTTGTTTGACATCATTAGTCATCAGGGAAATGCAAATCAAAACCACAATGAGATATCACTCCACACCCACTAGGATGGCTAGAGTTAAAAAGTCAGATAACAACAAGTGTTGGAGAAGATGTGGAAAAGTTGGAACACTCTTAATATGTGCTGGTGGGAATGCAAAATCATGCAGCCACTTTGGAAAGCAGTATGAAATGTCCTCAAATGATTAAACATAATTATCATATCACTCAGTAATTCCACTCCTATATAACCAAGAGAAATGAGCACATATGTTCACATAACAACTTGTACATGAATGTTTACAGCAGCTTTATTCATAAAAAACAAAAAGTGGAAACAACTCAAATGTCTATCAGCTGATGAATGGATAAACAAAATGTGGTATATCAATATTATGGAGCATTATTCAGTATAAAAATAAAGTACAGATAGATGCCACAAAATAGAGAGACCTTGAAAATATTATGCGCAGTGAAAGAAGCCAGTCATGAAAGGCCACAAATTGTGTGATTCCATTAATAATAGGAAAATCTGTAGAGAGAGAAAATAGATTAGTGGCTGCTTAGAGCTGCAGGTGGGGCATGGAAAGAGTTGAGAGATGATAGGTAAAGGATATGGGGTTTCTTTCTGAGGTGATGAAAATGTTCTATCTAAAGTTGACTGTGGTGATGGCTGTACATATCTTTGAATGTACTAAAAACAGTATGGTTTAAATGCATGAATTGTATGCTATCTGAATTATACCATAATAAAGCAGTTAAAACTATATGGATGGCAAATAAGCACCTGAAAAGATGCTTAATATCAATAGTCACTAGGGAAATGTAAGTGAAAACCACAGTAAGATATCACTACACGCCAATAAAACATCTGAAAATTAAAAGACTGACTATTGCCAAGTGCTGGTAGTGATACAGAGAAGGTAGAACTCATGTACTGCTAATTCACTAAATGAACAAGAAAAGTATTGCTCAAGTGCTGAGTAGGTCTCTTGGGCCCTTGGATTACTTTTATACATTTTTACTCCCTGAATTTAATTTTCCTTGGAAAACAGTTTGGTAGTGTTTTAAAATGTTGAACAAACATCTACCATATGCCCCAGCCATTCCACTCCAGGTGGAGTGGAGAAATGGAAGAATATGACCATGCAAAGACTTGGACACAAATGTTCATAGTAGATCTATTTTCAAGCCCCCAGATGGAAACAACCCAAAAATCTATTAACAGGTAAATGGATACACTGATATATGGATACAATGGAATACTACTCAGCAATAACAAGGAATGAAGTCTTGGTATATGCCACAACATGGATGAATCTCAGAATAGCTATACTGAGTGAAAGGAGCCAGACAAAAAGTATTACAAAGATTATGATTCCATTTACATAAAATTCTAAAAACTGCAAAATAATCTATAGTGATAGGAAGTAGAAGCTGCCTGGGGCCTGGAGGTTGGAGGGGGTGTCAGGAGGAGGTTGATGAGAAGGAGGATTTACAAAGGGGTGTGTAGGGCCCAATGAGGGTATTACTGTCTGGATTGAGGTTATGGTTTTATGAGTCCATACATATGTTAAAACTCTTTAGATTTTATCTTTAAATATAAGTAATATATTATATGACATTTATACCTCAATCAAATTGGTAATTTTTTAACAAACCACTATGAGTTGATTTTTCCTTTGTCTCTTCCCTTATCTCCTAGAGATAGAAATCATGAGCTTCTGCTGAGAAGCAAGCCTCCAAGGTCTTTTTTCTCAGCTTATTAGAAGATATTGACCCTAACTCAAAGAATAAGCTTGTCTTTGAAAAAGTTCTTGTCTGAATCAAGTCATTTCTCCTGTTCCCTAGAACAGGAGATTTGTTTGAACAAATATGCAAAGGAGAAACTGATTAAACAGTTGGGTACTGAATTTCTCCTTGTCATTGCTCTTCACTGTGATAAGTGAATTCATATTGCAACAGGGATTATTGCATAACAAAGAGCATGTTTCTAGGAGCTGCAGCACAGCACTAGAAAAATCTCAGGGAAAGAAATAAGAAGACTAGATTTCTGGTTAACATTACCAGCTGTGAGAACTTGGGTAAGACATCTGAATTCATTTGCCTCAGTTTCTTCTGAGGCAAAAAGTTCTATTTATCAATTTTTTTTTTTTTTTTTTTTTTTTTTTTTTTTTGTGGTACGCAGGCCTCTCACTGTTGTGGCCTCTCCCATTGCAGAGCACAGGCTCCGGACGTGCAGGCTCAGTGGCCATGGCTCACGGGCCTAGCCGCTCCGTGGCATGTGGGATCTTCCTGGACTGGGGCACGAACCCATGTCCCCTGCATCAGCAGGCGGACACTCAACCACTGCGCCACCAGGGAAGCCCTGCTTATCATTTTTTCATCAGTTGGAATAATATTTCAACAAGATGGCTTTTGTTTTTCCTATATTACTTAATAGATCTTTAGGGACTGTGTATTAACTATCAAGAAATAGGTACAAACACGAACTTTTTAAACATACGTTGGAGCATTTATTCTAGAACTAGAACGATTTCAATTATCCAAAATTCAATATTTATGGAATACAGTGTGGGCCATACTCTACATTAATTTTTTCTTCTAACTAATCATCTATGCTGGGACTTCCCTGGTGGCACAGTGGTTAAGAATCTGCCTGCCAATGCAGGGACACAGGTTCGATCCCTGGTCCAGGAAGATCCCATATGCCTCAGAGCAACTAAGCCCGTGCACCACAACTACTGAGCTTGCACTCTAGAGCCCGTGAGCCACAGCTACTGAGCCCGCGCACCACAACTGCTGAAGTCCATGCACCTAGAGCCCGTGCTCTGCAACAAGAGGAGTCCCTGCGATAAGAAGCCTGCACACTGCAACGAAGAGTAGCCCCCACTCGCCACAACTGGAGAAAGCCCACATGCAGCGATGAAGACCCAATGCAGCCATAAATAAATAAATAAATAAATAAATAAACAAACAAATAAATAAATAAATTTATAATTTAAAAAATCATCTATGCTTTCTTTCTCCTCTTCTTGAACCTTTCTGTAGCTGTGCAATGTTCCTTTATTCAGTTCTAACAATCATCAGCCAAAGATCTTAAAATAGAGCCCAGCTTCAGCACTTTTATCGTTTCCCCTGAAGTGTCATGCAAAGAATTCACTGAACAATTGTTTCAGCACTTGGCACCATGTCACCAGTGGTTGTGAATATGCAACTAAATCTTTGCAAAACTGCAGTAAAAAACACTCTCAGAATCTTACAGTACATTTAGTACCTTTGTTTTGTGTAAAAGGAATAACAAAATATGAAAAAAATAAGGCAATTTTATTGCAATGTAATATATAACAGGTTATAGTCTGTATAGAAGTATCTCAAAATGTACAGAATTACATTTCAGTGCAATACACATATCAAAGACATATTTTTTTACATGACACATCTACTTTTTTTTTTTTTGAAGATGTTGGGGGTAGGAGTTTATTAATTAATTAATTTATATTTGCTGTGTTGGGTTTTCGTTTCTGCGCGAGGGCTATCTCTAGTTGTGGCAAGCGGGGGCCACTCTTCATCGCTGTGTGCGGGCCTCTCACTACCGCAGCCTCTCTTATTGCAGAGCACAGGCTCCAGACACGCAGGCTCAGTAATTGTGGCTCACGGGCCTAGTTGCTCCGCGGCATGTGGGATCCTCCCAGACCATGGCTCGAACCCGTGTCCCCTGCATTAGCAGGCAGATTCTCAACCGCTGCGCCACCAGGGAAGACCCACATCTACTTTTTTAAAGCTATTAAAATCTGGAAGACATTCTTTTATAATTAAGAAAATTAAGTAAATTCCCTCTGTTCAATGAATAATCACAGTTGAAGGAAAGAAAATGTAGTAAAAAGGAAGATAAGAGTTTTAAATCAAGGAATAACTAACACAAAGATTGAATTGAACACTCAGGGCCCCTGCAGCATCCAGGCTGTTTAATGCTGGTGTATTTAGGGAGGCTGCATCTGCTTATGATAGCAAAGCCCAAAGCTGGGCAAATGAGCCCACCTCCATGCATCTCTGTCCTGAACCACACTTTCCCCAGACATGCAAACAAGGAAGGACAGTGGTCTAAGCTTCATTTCTGTTTTTGCCAGAAATATCATGTCAATCTGTGGATCTGGTGGTGTAAAGATGGATTTCAAAGGAGCTCAGTGCAAATCCTAATCTAGTGTGATGCGCCACAAATCAAGTCAGATGATTTTCCCCAGGAGTCACTAAACAACATTTTCAGAGGAAGTTGGCCATTTTCTGGTTCTCAGCTTTTCTTTCCCCCACTCCTCAGACTAAACCCATTTATCACCTTCCCTTTTGGGGAATCTAATCCAGGCATTCCCCAGCAAGGCCCACACGTTAAGGAACTGTGGTCCATAGAATAATGCTTCCCACCAAAGAAGTCCTCGTACTGATCCCCTGACCCTGTGACTATGTTGCCTGTCAAGGGATTTTGCAGGTGCAGATAAGTTAAGGTTCTTGAGATGGGGAGGTGGTCCTGGGGGGTCCAGTCTAATCACATGAGTTCTTAAAAGCAGAGAACTTTTCCCAGCTTGTCAGAGAGATATGACAACATAAGAAGAGTCAGAAAGATGCTGTGTTGTTGGCTTTCTAGATGAAGGAAGGGCCATGAGGGTGAACTTGAGAAGCTGGAAAAGAAGGAAATCCATTTCCTTGCCTTGACTTTAACTGAGACCTTGATCTTAGCCCAGTGAGACCATGTTTAACTTCTGACCTACAGACCTATAAGACAATAAACCTGTGTTGTTTCAAGCCACTATGTTTGCAGTAATTTCTCATGGCAACAATGCAAAACATATACAGAAGTTTTCACAGCGCCATAGTATTCAAGAGCCAATAGGAAACTGAGGAAACAACAAGGAAAATATAAAGTGTCTTCCAAAATTTTAAAATCATTTCCTGTGCATGTGGGTAAATATACCAGTGGTAAATAGAATGGTTTAATTGTTATTTTTTTCCATGGATATATATACATTTTAAAAGTTTTGTAACCCTAGGTACCTTCTTCTAGCCTATAAGACCCAGTATTACTTTTTCAATTTTTAAAAATTTAGACAGTCACTTGGCAAACACACATGATTTTACTCAGCTTTGAGTGCACCACCAGAAGCTAGGGAAGCTAGTAACTAGTGCTGAGGTGTGGAAAACCCCAACGGAGGCCAAACAGTCAGGGAGCAGGAACAGCAGTGACCTGGCCCAGGAGGCCCCAGTCTGCTGGATGTGGCCAACTCAGAGCATCTTCCTCCTTCCCTTCAGCTCTTGCACTGAAAACTGAAGAGGCAATCCCATTAAGTAGAGGAAGTGGATGGTGGGAGGGTAGGATGAAGTCATTAGGAACATAGAAGACAGAACATCTGGTGAATAACATCACAGCATTGCTCAGGATCTTGCCTTCAGTTAAGATGGAAAGAACATATATGTGTCTTGACCTCTTTCTCACCTCAAATTGTTTCAGATTGTCTGAGGTCTAAAGCATATTGACAGCCATTTTTCAGGCTATGTCTTAAAAAACGTATTTGAACTATAATGTATAAACCCACAATAAATCCACAAAATCAGCACATATTTTAGGTAAGGTATTATATCAATTTGCAACTTATATCAATGGCTAAACTTAGCAAACACTTCATAATCTAGATTTTTTTTTAACCTGGCCATGATCATAATTATAAGATTTAGGTGATGTCTTGCTTCTATTGCTCTAGGAATAAAATGAGGAATTGTGAACCAAGGCAAATATCATAAACTTGTTTTACAATTTGGTATCAGTAAAAATAATAATATTTTCTATTAAGATTTTAGTTTGTAATGTTTTCTTCCCCTGGGGAGGGTTAAAAAACAAAAACAAAAACAAACGTTTAGTCATTTAATCTACACACAAAGTTGCTGTATCTGAAGAAAACTCAGCAAATTAAAGTCTCCAGTAGTCACAGAATTTGTTGGAAGAGTTAATAGAGACATCATCTGATCAGGCTTTGAGGTCCCTCCCCCATCAACCATCTGGAATGCCCTTAGTGATCAATAAATAAGGAGAGAAGTCTGAATAGTGGAGTAAAACACAGCCATAGATTTCCAAATGTGATAACAACAACTGTGAAAGATCTCAAAATTAAATCACAGTTGATATCTGCATTACTCCAGGGATACTACTACTGCTCCTTTAAAAAAAAAAAAAAAAAAAAAAAAAAAAGCCAGTTCAGGAAAATGGTCACTTATATTTACTAAATCAGAAGAAAATCTGAGGTTGCGTGATGTCAAAATAGTTCAGCTTTTATGATTCTTTTTTAAATTTCTTAGCGTTGTAGAAGGAAACTTGCTTCCTCTACTCACTATACTTCTGACAACAGATGTGCATGCAGTTTTCCCACACTTCAGACATTAGCTGGGTGTCCTACTGTTCAGTCCTGGCACATACTCCCTGGACTTAGTGCAGACCCCACAGGTTAAGGGCTCAGCTCCACAAGATGCCCCCACTTCAGTCTCCAGTTGCAAATCCTAGATGTCACCTGTGCTTCTGACCAACTGGTTATAAACTGTAGGTTTCCACAACGCTCTCCCCAGATTTGATAATTTGTTATATGACTCACAAAACTCAGGGAAAACTTATGTTTACTGGTTTATTATAAAGGATATGGCTGAACAATCAGATGAAGAAATACGTGTAGTCCAGTCCTGATGTGTCCCTAGCACAGGAACTTCACTCCCATGGAGCTGGGTTGGGTCATCCTCCCAGCATCTGGATATATTCTCTGACCTGGAGCTCCTGGAACTCTGTAGTTTAGGGATTTTTATGGACCCTTCATCAGGTAGACATGATCAGTTATTGAGTCAATCTCCACCCCACACCTCCCTACCCCCCACCCCCACTCCCCTCTTCAGAGGATGGGAGGTGAGACTGGAAGTTCCAAGCTCCTAATCATGGCTTGGTCTTCCTGGTGACCAGCACCCATCCTGAAGCCCTCCAGGAGTCCACCAAGAGTCTCCTCATTGGAACAAAAGACACTCCTATAACTCAGGAAATTCCAAGAGATTTAGGAACTCCGTGTCAGGAACTGGGGACAGAGACCAAAGATGTATTTATTATGTCACAAGTTGTACTTAGTCTCTTTCAAATGATTTTGCATTTATGAAGGCATACTGTGGTAATGAAAATAAGGATCCTACTTTTCATATTCTTGCAGAGTAAGAAATAGTCTTTTCTTTCTAAGCTGCCTGGGGCATGCCTTGGCAGGCTATCAGGAGACAAAAGGAGATACGAGAGCAAAACAGAGAACTACTTTCTAATCAGTTGCAAGCTCTTAACTTCATTTTATATTCCCGATTCTCACTCTATGACTGTATAATGACTTTTGATGCTTGCTTCCTCTGCCTTGACATTGCGTTTCCATGGAATAGATTTATACACCGAAAATCCAAAAGAATCGACAACCTGATAGGTACCCTGGCCATCTCATTCTAACAGGAATTCCATTGGTCTAACTATGAGATCTCTCTTCCAGGGAGCACTTCTGTGCAAGGAGTCCCCTCTATGATTCCATCCAGCCTGTGTTGGGCCAAACCTTATCCTACAGAAGACTTGGATCTTTCCTGGTTCAATTGGATATGGTTGAGTTTTCACATCCCTGCAGCATGGGACATAACATACCAGGACATAAACTCATTCTGAACAGAAGCTTTGATTTCCTTGGGTGAAAATTGTTGCTCACTTCCTAGATATTATTGTTTTCAAAACTTGACTCTGCTAATTCAGTGCTGAGCCTATAAGAGGTTTTAATAAATGATAACTGTCCCTTTTTAAATGCCAAACAATCACTTAATATGATAAAGCAAATATTTTTTATTGTCCTGAGAAATAGCTGTGTCAGGAAAATAAAAGCTCTGCTTTTGTAAAATCAGAACAATTTAATTTTCATTTCTGAAAATATACCCAATATCGCATTTACTTAGTTACATCTTGAACATTGCCAAGAGTAACCAGTGTATCCATACAGCGTGTTTCATTTCAGCAGTTAGAAAGGAAATTTTTCCACCTCCTTAAAAACACACCCAGGGATGAAAAATGTTGCCTGCCATATGAATACACAAAAGATGTTGTGGCCATCAGCCACTCCAGCACTCCACTCATGCACTCCAGGTGCATGCTGAGGGGACTCAGGATGGGAAAGCACAGGATACTGGCCCCAGAGAGCTGAGGTGCACATCAGAGGGATGATTTCAATGAGCCCTGATGCTTGCATCTTCCTATACATAGCAAAACACTAAACTCCTTAACTTGAGATGTCTGGTTTTCTTTAATTAACTGTAATGTTTGGTGTTCTGACTACCTGGTTTTGGTTGCAAAACTTCTATATGTCCTGGCTCCTCCCTTACCTCTTTGGAGCTGTCACTCAGAGCTATCTGAGAGGCTGTCTCCTGGGCTTGAAGTCCTCAGAAAGTTTGCCAAATAAAACATAATTCTCAACTTCTAGGTTGTATATTTTTTTCAATCAACAACACACACATTTTTCTTTACTTCTAGGTGTGGTTTTATTGAATATATATCAATTCAGAGAACTTTGTTTGAGCAACTACTGGGTGAAATGACCTTGTGTGTGGTTTAAAATGTAGAGGCTGATGTCTGTCCTTAAATTACATGGACTTTGGAACAGGTGAAGCTCATTTACGTAAGTGAGTCTAATACAGGCTAAGCCATGATGTGTTGAGGTAATAAACAACCTGCAAATCCAGTTGATTAAAGCAGCAAAGGTTTGTACCTTGCAAATGCTCCCCATCCATCCCTAGTTGGTGAGAACTCAGGTGTTCATAAGCCCTCCAGTTGACAGAGCAACTATCATCTCAAGTGTGCTCAGTGCTGTACACAGGCAGAGTCCTAGAGTGTCCCACACCGGAAATGAAGCCTTCTATTGGCTGCCCCAATCTCCAACAGGCCAAGGAAAAGCAGTGGTAATCCTGGGCCCAGAGGGAAGAAAGCTGGAAATGTTTGAGGACCTGCCTCAATGACCCATCACACATGAGGCAGAGTGGAGTGAACAGCATGTGGATTGACAGGTGACGCTACCACAGAGAAGGTGCATCTCAGGTGAGTCCTTGGAGGAGGAGACTGTGAGGGCACTGGCAGTACTCCAGGTAAGAGAATAGCCAGAAAGGAAGAGACAAATTATAGGATTAGAGATGTACGTTTGGGAGTAATTAACATTTGAGGGGTATTTGAACCATCATACAAATGAGATTTGTTGAGATATCTTAAGATGAAAGGATCAAGAAAGCAGAAATGGAAAGGTGTGGGGAGAAGAAAAATCTAAGATCAGTCATAGGTACTCGGACTTTTATGGGTAATAGAGCCATAGATTGTCAGGCTGTCTACCTCCACCCCACTAGACAAAAGCGAGCATCACGGGCCTCCTCAGGCTGTTCACAGCATCTCCTCTAGTGTGAGAAACAGTTTTCAGTGTGGCCATTCTGCACATTTGGTTGACTCCACAATCTTCCACACTTAGTTGTCTCTCAGAGCAGGTTGCCTACAATGTGGTTTACATAAAAATATCCTAACAGGAAATAAGTAATATTATGAGATGAAAATCAGACTTGTGGCCTGTGAGGCCAAGCTTCATAATGAAGACAAATTATAAAGGGAAATTCTCTGAATTTAAAACCGGAAATGTCGAAGAGCACAGATGAATCCATCAGCACTGAGGCCATGGATTAAAATATCCCTCCCTAACTTCATGCTGCTTAGAGAAACACTCGGGGCACATGGGACCATGATAAGAATCACGATTCAGTGTAATGCAGTTTCCCGTGGACCTTGGTGGGTATGCTTGCCAAAACTGATTTATATAATATGGGAAGTTAACTGCTTTATTGATATTATCCCCATTTTAAAAAGAGCAAAAGGAAAAAATTACCTCTCTGTATTCCCTAAAAGGATCATTTTAACAATGCCATGTAATTTTATACGGTTTATTCTTAATATTTGGTTAGCAAAAAATTTTGTATTTCAATTACTCAGAGGAAGTAACATTCACAACAAATGCAGCACACTTTGTTCTTTGTTTACCAGGAGAAACAACAGGCATAGGCCATGAAAAGGCAGGTCTTGAAAAGGAGTTTCATTACTCCAAGTCACAAGATGGTAGGAATGCATCCACACTACAGAGACATGTCTAGTGATTATCTGCTGTGTTCCAGGCACTGTTTGATCGTGAAGTTAAACTTGTGTTAAAGGTGAAGAAGAAATATTGTTGCTGCCCTTATAAAGCTTAAACTGAATGTAAATAGTAATTGCAAAGTTTGAGAAATACTAGGAATGAAACTAGTGGATGATACACTAAGTACAAAGAGGTGAGAGCCTTTTAGATGGGGAGGCCAGGGAGAGCTTTAAGCCAGTACCTGAAGAATGACTCAGAAGCCAGTCCAGGGGCAGGGGTGGGAGAGGGTGGGAGAGAGGAGAAAACCCTCCGAGCCAAGGGAGTGACATAAGCAAAGGCCTTGTCTGGGAAACACAGAAAGCATACCAGGATGCTGAGGTCCCCCAGAACAAGTGGCTGCATGCTGCACAGAGAGAGGAGACAGGTGGGAGGGAGCAACGGGCCAGGCTGGAGTGAGGCCAGACCCCTGAGGATGGTGCCGCCAGACGTTCTGGTGATGGAGCCTTTGCCCAGGTGCCTTGAGGCTGGTTTTGGCAGCACCAGAAAGGCTAGAGGCTGGGTCACCTGCTACAGACACAGTGAAGGGCCTTCGTCTAGGCACCACTGACAGGAACATAAAGCAGGGGAGCCGTAGACCCCCAGCCCACATTCCCTCTGTCCAGCACCCTGATGGTCAGCCTCCGGGAGCAGCTGGCAGGCAGACGTGTGACCTAGGGCCCTAGGTCAGCACTGAGAGCAGTGCGGAGGGCAGGTGTGGGGCTGACAGACAATGGCTCACTGACTCTCATGGTGGGCCAAGGGATAAACTGGAGGTGGGCTGCTATGGAGTGCAGGAGAGACATGAGGTTGGTAGAGAGGTGAGGCAGATGGCACAGGCCTCACAGCCTCTGTCAGGAGTTTGTGTTGAATTTTAGGTACAAGAGGAAATTGTTGAGGGCCTTTGCAATGAGAAAAATCGGTAGTAATCACAGTTATTGTAACAGCAGAAGAAGCGCTATTTATTGTGAGCTTGCTATGTGCCAGCCCCCACTCTAAGTGCTCTGCGTTCAGTTCTCATAACATCCCTATGAGTCAGGAACTCTTAGCCCCATTCTACAGAGAGAACTGAGCATGGAGAAGTTGAGTAATTTGTTAGGAAGCAATTTGTTAGGAAGTAATTTGCTTAAAAGCTTGGCAGCAATTCAACGTCCTGATTAACTTGGGAAGAGGGGAGACTAACCATGCAGGGAATTTAGGATCATGCCTCCAAGACATTCAGAGGGTAGTCCCTGCATTGGGGGAGTGCCTTTAATACCCGGGGCAGCTGTGACCACTTCTTAAACCTGAAGAACATAAACCCAAGTTGCAGATGCAACTCAGAGAAACAGGCCACTAAAGCAATAGGTTTTCTGGTATTACACTTGTCCATCTTTCCACCTAAAGAAACAAGCACAGTGTCAGGTGGTCCCTGCATCCTAGAAACCTGCCCTGGTGCCACAGAAGCCTAGAGAGGCCCCCGATGAGCTCTGCCCCACTTGGGAAAAAAAAACATGATCCAAGACGTGGGACTCAAAGGAAGATTAGAACTAACATCAGAACCAATCTCATTGATCTAGGGATTGACCATAAAGTTACCAAACTCAGGTCCAGCTGCTCACTGCTTGAAAATCAATACTCAAGAGGCAAGTGTTGGTAAAAATGGAAAATGTTGCATTTAATCAGAAAGCTGGCAATCTGGGGAGAAGGCAGACTCAGTGTCTCCAAAAACCAACTCCGAAGATTCTGCTCAGCCATGAAAGTTTTTGAATGAAAGGGGAAATAATCTCAGTTAATTACTGAGATAGGGGGTCAGAGTCATCACCATCCCCCAATGTGTGCAGGCTTGTTGACTTCTTATGATCTTTCTTTAGATGCTATCTTGTTCACACAGAAGCTAGGGAAAGCTAGGGAAGAGATCTGGTCGTCTGTTAATTACTTATTCTTCATTTCTACTTCTTTGATTTATGGAAAGAACCAACAGGTTAGGCAAGGTATTGTGTGATCAAAAGATTTGAAAGGTGTGCTTGGGCTGGAGATGAGTAGAGGATGGGGGTGCCTGGTTTAAGGTTAGTTACAGTATAGCTCTGTTAATGTGACAAGACAAAGGGGCCTCTGGCAGAGGAGGAAGCTGTTTACAATAAGGCTCTGAGATACTAAGCTTCACTGGAGTTAACTGGCCTTAAGCAAGGCATGTGCCTCAAAGTGTGAGTGTGTGTGCACATGTGCAAGTGCACGCATGCCTCTGTGTGTGTGTGTGTGTGTCTGTGTGTGTGTGTATGTTACATCCACAAAGACTGGTCCTAACCATTCAGGGTGAGCCAAGGAGACTAAGGCTGGAAAGTGGATTTATGAAACTTTACAGAATAGATTATTACTGCATTATCTACTATTTCTGGATTGAACTGCAGAGGAAATGAAACAAAAATAATATTTGCAACCTTGCAAGAAGAATATTTTCTCAGGAGAATTTCAGTTTAATTCTGTAATAAGACCCAGTGCAGTTGTGAAGTTTTGATTAAATTTGATAAGCAAAGCTGGACGTATGGGTCCTGTGTAGTTTGCTTCCTCGTAATTAAAAACATAATTCTTGAACAGTCACAGTAACATGTTTTTCTGTTAAGTCAACATATACCACAGGACTAGGGGGAAAAAAAGAGTATTCAATCAAATATTTGCATTTATTGAATCACTTAAGAATAGTGCAGGCCCGGAGGAAGATGGCGGAAGAGTAAGACGCGGAGATCACCTTCCTCCCCACAGATACATCAGAAATTCATCTACACGTGGAACAACTCCTACAGAACACCTACTGGACGCTGACAGAAGACCTCAGACCCCCCAAAAGGCAAGAAACTCCCCACATACCTGGGTAGGGCAAAAGAAAAAAAAGAATAAACAGAGACAATAGGATAGGGACGGGACCTGCACCAGTGGGAGGGAGCCGTGAAGGAGGGAAGGTTTCCACACACTACAAGCCCCTTCGCGGGCGGAGACTGCAGGTGGCGGAGGGGGAAGCTTCGGAGTAGCGGAGGAGAGCACAGCAACAGGGGTGTGGAGGGCAAAGCAGAGAGATTCCGGCACAGAGGATCGGTGCCCTCAGGCACTCACCAGCCCGAGAGGCTTGTCTGCTCGGCCGCCGTGGCGGGGGGGCTGGGAGCTGAGGCTCGGGTATCGGCTTTCAGTCAGAGCGCAGGGAGAGGACTGGGGCTGGCGGCAGGAAGAGAGCCTGAAGGGGTTAGTGCACCACGGCTAGCCCGGAGGGAGTCCGGGGAAAGGGTCTGGAGCTGCTGAAGAGGCAAGAGACTTTCTTCCCTTTTGTTTCCTGGTGCGCGAGGAGAGGGCATTAAGAGGGCTGCTTGGGGAAGCGCCGGAGACAGGCGTGAGCCGCGGGTAAGGCGCGGACCTCGGAGACGGGCGTGGGCCACCGGCGCCGCCGCCGCCCGCCGACGCCCGCCGACGCCCGCCGCCGCCGCCGCGGCCGCCGCCGTCGCCGCCGCCGACGCCGCCGACGCCCGCCGCCGACGCCGCCGACGCCCGCCGCCGCCACCGCGGCCCGCCGCCGACGCCGACGCCGACGCCGCGGCCCGCCGCCGACGCCGCCGCCATCGCCGCGGCCCGCCGCTGCCGCCGCCGCCCACCGCCGACGCCGCCGCCCGCCGCCCGCCGCCGCCGCCGCCGCCGCGGGGCCTGTGTGCGAGCGCGGGTCACTGTCCGCCCCGCCTTCCGGGGGGCCTGTGCACCCCGCCACTGCCGGGGTCCCGAGACCCGGGGACGGCTTTCCCGGGAAAGCGCACGGAGCGCCACGGGCCGCTGCAACGTCACGCCAGCCTCTGCCGCCGCAGGCCCGCCCCACACTGCGCGCCCCTCCCTCCCCTCTGCCTGAGTGAGCCAGAGCCCCCAAATCAGCGGCTCCTTTAAACCCGTCCTGTCTGAGCGAAGAACGGACGCCCTCCGGCGACCTACGCGCAGAGGCGGGGCCAGGTCCAAGGCTGAGACCCGGGAGCTGTGAGAGCAGAGACAGGGAAATCTCTCTGTGCAGCCTCGGAGGCAGCGGATTAAAGCTCCACGGTCCATTTGATGTGCCCTGCGTCTGTGGAGTGCATGAATGAACAGCGAATCATCCCAAATTGAGGAAGTGGACTTTGAGGACAAGATTTAAGACTGTCCCCCCTTTTCCTCTTTATACAACGAATTATTCCAAATTAAGGAGGTGGACTTAGAGAGCAAGATTTCAGACTTCTCGCCCCTTTCCTCTTTTTACAACGAATTATCCCAAATTGAGGAGGTGGACTTGGAGAGCAAGATTTTTGATTTTTCCCCCTGCTCTCTTTTTGTGAATGGGTATGTGTAATCTTCTGTGTAAGATTCTCTCTGTATAGCTTTGCTTCCACCATATGTCCCAGGGTTCTATCGGTCCTTTTTTTTTTTTTTCTTTTCCAATAATTACTTTCTAATTTTAATAACGCTACTATATTTCATACTTTATTCTATTTTACTTTACCTGCTCTTTCTTTTTTTCCTACCTTCCCTTCCTCCCTCCCTCCCTCCACTCCTCCTTTCCTTCTTTTTCTTTCCTCCCTCCCTCCCACCCTTCTTCTTTCCACTTTCTTTTTCTTTCCTTCCTCCCTCCCTCCCTCCTGTCTTTCTTTCTTTCTTTCCTTCCTCCCTCCCTCCCTCCCTTCTTCCATTCACTCTTCCTTTTGCTTTTATTCCTCCCTCCCCCCCTCCTTTCTTTCCTTCTCTTTCCATCCTTCCTCCCTCCCTCCCTCCTTCCTTTCTTTCTTTCTTCCTTCCTTCCTTTCTCCCCTTCTTCCTTTCTTTCCCTCTCTCTTTCTTTCTTCTACTAATTCTTTCTTTCTGCTTTTTCTCCCTGTTATTCTGAGCCGGGTGGATGAAAGGCTCTTGGTGCTGCAGCCAGGAGTCAGTGCTGTGCCTCTGAAGTGGGAGAGCCAACTTCAGGACACGGGTCCACAAAAGACCTCCCAGCTCCACATAATATCAAGCAGCGAAAATCTCCCAGAGATCTCCACCTCAACACCAGCACCCAGCTTCACTCAACGACCAGCAAGCTACAGTGCTGGTCACCCTATGCCAAGCAACTAGCAAGGCACGAACACAACCCCACCCATTAGCAGAGAGGCTACCTAAAAACATAATAAGGCCATAGGCACCCCAAAACACACCACCAGACGTGGACCTGTCCACCAGAAAGACAAGATCCAGCCTCAACCACCAGAACACAGGCATTAGTCCCCCCCACCAGGAAGCCTACACAACCTACTGAAACAACCTTAGCCACTGGGGTCAGACACCAAAAACAACGGGAACTACGAATCTGCAGCCTGCAAAAAGTTGACCCCAAACACAGTAACATAAGCAAAATGAGAAGACAGAAAAACACACAGCAGGTGAAGGAGCAAGATAAAAACCTACCAGACCTAACAAATGAAGAGGTAATAGGCAGTCTACCTGAAAAAGAATTCAGAATAATGATAGTAAAGCTGATCCAAGATTCTATTTCCAAGATCCATAATCTTGGAAATAGAATAGACAGAATGCAAGAAACAGTTAACAAGGACCTAGAAGAACTAAAGATGAATCAAGCATCGATTAAAAACACAATAAATGAAATGAAAAATACTCTAGATGGGATCAATAGCAGAATAACTGAGGCAGAAGAATGGATAAGTGAGGTGGAAGATAAAATAGTGGAAATGACTGATGCAGAGCAAAATAAAGAAAAAAGAATGAAAAGAACAGAGGACAGTCTCAGAGACCTCTGGGACAACATTAAACGCACCAACATTCGAATTATAGGGGTTCCAGGAGAAGAAGAGAAAAAGAAAGGGACTGAGAAAATATTTGAAGAGATTATAGTTGAAAACTTCCCCAATATGGGAAAGGAAATAGTTAATCAAGTCCAGGAGGCACAGAGAGTCCCATACAGAATAAATCCAAGGAGAAATACACCAAGACACATATTAATCAAACTGTCAAAAATTAAACACAAAGAAATCATATTAAAAGCAGCAAGGGAAAAACAACAAATAACACACAAGGGAATCCCCATCAGGTTAACAACTGATCTCTCAGCAGAAACTCTACAAGCCAGAAGGGAGTGGCAGGACATAATTAAAGTGATGAAGGAGAGAAACCTGCAACCAAGATTACTCTACCCAGCAAGGATCTCATTCAGATTTGATGGAGAAATTAAAACCTTTACAGACAAGCAAAAGCTGAGAGAGTTCAGCACCACCAAACCAGCTTTACAACAAATGCTAAAGGAACTTCTCTAGGCAAGAAGCACAACAGAAGGAATATACCTACAATAACGAACCCAAAGCAATTAAGGAAATGGGAATAGGAACATACATATCAATAATTACCTTAAATGTAAATGGACTAAATGCTCCCACCAAAAGACACAGAGTGGCTGAATGGATACAAAAACAAGACCCATATATATGCTGTCTACAAGAGACCCACTTCAGACCTAGAGACACATACAGATTGAAAGTAAGGGGATGGAAAAAGATATTCCATGCAAATGGAAATCAAAAGAAAGCAGGAGTAGCAATTCTTATATCAGACAAAATAGACTTTAAAATAAAGACTATTAGAAGAGACAAAGAAGGACACTACATAATGATAAAGGGATCGATCCAAGAAGAAGATATAACAATTGTAAATATGTATGCACCCAACATAGGAGCACCTCAATACATAAGGCAAATACTAACAGCCATAAAAGGGGAAATCGACAGTAACACAATCATAGTAGGGGACTTTAACACCCCACTTTCACCAATGGACAGATCATCCAAAATGAAAATAAGGAAACACAAGCTTTAAATGATACATTAAACACGATGGACTTAGTAGATATTTATAGGACATTCCATCCAAAAACAACAGAATACACATTTTTCTCAAGTGCTCATGGAACATTCTCCAGGATAGATCATATCTTGGGTCACAAATCAAGCCTTGGTAAATTTAAGAAAATTGAAATTGTATCAAGTATCTTTTCCGACCACAATGCTATGAGACTAGACATCAATTACAGGAAAAGATCTGTAAAAAATACAAACACATGGAGGCTAAACAATACACTACTCAATAACGAAGTGATCACTGAAGAAATCAAAGAGGAAATTAAAAAATACCTAGAAACAAATGACAATGGAGACACGACGACCCAAAACCTATGGGACGCAGCAAAAGCAGTTCTAAGGGGGAAGTTTATAGCAATACAATCTCACCTTAAGAAACAGGAAACATTTCGAGTAAACAACCTGACCCTTCACCTAAAGCAATTAGAGAAAGAAGAACAAAAAAACCCCAAAGCTAGCAGAAGGAAAGAAATCATAAAGATCAGATCAGAAATAAATGAAAAAGAAATGAAGGAAACGATAGCAAAGATCAACCAAACTAAAAGCTGGTTCTTTGAGAAGATAAACAAAATTGACAAACCATTAGCCAGACTCATCAAGAAAAGAAGGGAGAAGACTCAAATCAATAGAATTAGAAATGAAAAAGGAGAAGTAACAACTGACACTGCAGAAATACAAAAGATCATGAGAGATTACTATAAGCAACTCTATGCCAATAAAATGGACAACCTGGAAGAAATGGACAAATTCTTAGAAATGCACAACCTGCCAAGACTGAATCAGGAAGAAATAGAAAATATGAATAGACCAATCACAAGCACTGAAATTGAAACTGTGATTAAAAATCTTCCATCAAACAAAAGCCCAGGACCCGATGGCTTCACAGGCGAATTCTATCAAACATTTAGAGAAGAGCTAACACCCATCCTTCTCAAACTCTTCCAAACAATATCAGAGGAAGGAACACTCCCAAACTCATTCTACGAGGCCACCATCACCTTGATACCAAAACCAGGCAAGGATGTCACAAAGAAAGAAAACTACAGGCCAATATCACTGATGAACATAGATGCAAAAATCCTCAACAAAATACTAGCAAACAGAATCCAACAGCACATTAAAAGGATCATACACCATGATCAAGTGGGGTTTATTCCAGGAATGCAAGGATTCTTCAATATACGCAAATCAATCAATGTGATACACCATATTAACAAGTTGAAGGAGAAAAACCATATGATCATCTCAATAGATGCAGAGAAAGCTTTCGACAAAATTCAACACCCATTTATGATAAAAACCCTGCAGAAAGTAGGCATAGAGGGATCTTTCCTCAACATAATAAAGGCCATATATGACAAACCCACAGCCAACATTGTCCTCAATGGTGAAAAACTGAAACCATTTCCACTAAGATCAGGAACAAGACAAGGCTGCCCACTCTCACCACTCTTATTCAACCTAGTTTTGGAAGTTTTAGCCACAGCAATCAGAGAAGAAAAGGAAATAAAAGGAATCCAAATTGGAAAAGAAGAAGTAAAGCTGTCACTGTTTGCAGATGACATGATACTATACATAGAGAATCCTAAAGATGCTACCAGAAAACTACTAGAGCTAATCAATGAATTTGGTAAAGTAGCAGGATACAAAATTAACGTACAGAAATCTCTGGCATTCCTGTACACTAATGATGAAAAATCTGAAAATGAAATCAAGAAAACACTCCCATTTACCATTGCAACAAAAAGAATAAAATATCTAGGAATAAACCTACCTAAGGAGACAAAAGACCTGTATGCAGAAAATTATAAGACACTGATGAAAGAAATTAAAGACGATACAAATAGATGGAGAGATATACCATGCTCCTGGACTGGAAGAATCAATATTGTGAAAATGACTCTACTACCCAAAGCAATCTACAGATTCAGTGCAATCCCTATCAAACTACCACTGGCATTTTTCACAGAACTAGAACAAAAAATTTCAAAATTTGTTTGGAAAAACAAAAGACCCCGAATAGCCAAAGCAATCTTGAGAACGAAAAACGGAGCTGGAGGAATCAGGCTCCCTGACTTCAGACTATACTACAAAGCTACAGTAATTAAGACAGTGTGGTACTGGCATAAAAACAGAAAGATAGATCAGTGGATCAGGATAGAAAGCCCAGAGATAAACCCACAGACATATGGCCAACTTATCTTTGATAAAGGAGGCAGGAATGTACAGTGGAGAAAGGACAGCCTCTTCAATAAGTGGTGCTGGGAAAACTGGACAGGGACATGTAAAAGTTTGAGATTAGATCATTCCCTAACACCATACACAAAAATAAGCTCAAAATGGATTAAAGACCTAAATGTAAGGCCAGAAACTATCAAACTCTTAGAGGAAAACATAGGTAGAACACTCTATGACATAAATCACAGCAAGATCCTTTTGGACCCACCTCCTAGAGAAATGGAAATAAAAACACAGATAAACAAATGAGACCTAATGAAACTTCAAAGCTTTTGCACAGCAAAGGAAACCATAAACAAGACGAAAAGACAACCCTCAGAACTGGAGAAAATATTTGCAAATGAAGCAACTGACAAAGGATTAATCTCCAAAATTTATAAACAGCTCATGCAGCTCAATAGCAAAAAAACAAACAACCCAATCCAAAAATGGGCAGAAGACTTAAATAGGCATTTCTCCAAAGAAGATATACAGAGTGCCAACAAACACATGAAAGAATGCTCAACATCATTAATCATTAGAGAAATGCAAATCAAAACTACAATGAGATATCATCTCACACCAGTCAGAATGGCCATCATCAAGAAATCTAGAAACAATAAATGCTGGAGAGGGTGTGGAGAAAAGGGAACACTCTTGCACTGCTGGTGGGAATGTGAATTGGTACAGCCACTATGGAGAACGGTATGGAGGTTCCTTAAAAAACTACAAATAGAACTACCATATGACCCAGCAATCCCACTACTGGGCATATACCCTGAGAAAACCATAATTCAAAAAGAGACATGTACCAAAATGTTCATCGCAGCTCTATTCACAATAGCCCGGAGCTGGAAACAACCTAAGTGTCCATCAACGGATGAATGGATAAAGAAGATGTGGCACATATATACAATGGAATATTACTCAGCCATAAAAAGAAATGAAACTGAGCTATTTGTAATGAGGTGGATAGACCTAGAGTCTGTCATACAGAGTGAAGTAAGTCAGAAAGAGAAAGACAAATACCGTATGCTAACACATATATACGGAATTAAAAAAAAAATGTCATGAAGAACCTAGGAGTAAAACGGGAATAAAGACACAGACCTACTTGAGAATGGACTTGAGGATATGGGGAGGGGGAAGGGTAAGCTGTGACAAAGCGAAAGAGAGGCATGGACATATATACACTACCAAACGTAAGGTAGATAGCTAGTGGGAAGCAGCCGCAGAGCACAGGGAGATCAGCTTGGTGCTTTGTGACCGCCTGGAGGGGTGGGATGGGGAGGGTGGGAGGGAGGGAGATGAATGAGGGAAGGGATGTGGGAACAGATGTATATGTGTGACTGATTCACTTTGTTATAAAGCAGAAACTAAAAAAAAAAAAAAAATAGAATAGTGCATTCAGAGTTTGCTAAGTAGGGATAAAATATATTTGGAAAATGGAACTGAATGCTACCTTAATCACTGACCAGCAATATTCTGATTTACTAAGTAGATTCTATTTTTAGTAATTAACTGGATATCTTTTTTTAATTTAATATTTGGCATAAAATGAATGGAGGAAATAAGATTGCCCTTTACCAAATAAACATGTTGGCTTCTAGGATCAGAAAATATAAATAAATGTTATCTTCAGTACTACTTAACTTGCAGACCTGATGTTTAAGAGGACACAGAGTTATTTGATTTCAATTCAGAGATATAGAGAGCTGGAAAGAGTATTGCTGTCCCCCATGTAACAAGGAAAATCTTGGAAATCCTCAAATTAATGACTTTTTTTGAACCTGTTAGAAAGATGAGGTTACAGAGTAAATAAATTGGCACAAAATCTAAAGAGGGACAGGAACCAGCAGGGAGAAACAGGTCCTAAGTATTTCCTTACCCGGGATAAACACCACTAAACACCAGGGAACATCTAGGCAGGAGAGTGAACGAAACATTTTTAATGAACTGTTGAAGGCAGCCTGTGAGCTAGTAAGAATGTGTGAGGCCCCTGTGAGCTGCACACCTAGGGATTTCTAATCTCTTGGAGGCTTTTCCTCCAGGAATCTACTAAGTGCCCACAGGATAGGTGGGAGTAGTGAGAAAGATCAGAGGTGACAATGGCTGTGAGTGGGCAAATTGTAAGCACCTAAGATCTCCTGTGGAATCGCATTGCAGGTGACAGAGGAACAGACTCGCTGAGATTCAGCTCCCCTAAGGATTAAAAGGCTCAAAATCTGAAGGGTTAGGGCACCCAGAACATGAAGGACACTCACTGATGGATACCCTTGGAAAACTGCACTGTGGAAGGGGACAGAGTAAAAGAGAAGCCCAGCCCCTGGGGAAGGGCAGGAATATGCGTGAAGAGAAGACAGCGTCACATCTGGAGATGGGGCAGGAGCACTTGAGAAGTCCACACCTCCAAGGTCAGCTTCACAGAAGTTGCAATGGTGCAGTGATAAGAACACAGAAACAACAAATTTCAAACCCAGCCCAATTCCTGAAGAGACAAACACAAAACCCCATATTATAGACCTAGCAGAAGAAAAGGCATGCTCATTTCCAAGCATAAAATGTACACACATAGAAAACATCAGCTTTCCATAAAAAATTACAAAGCATGCACACTGTTCATGGGAATGCAAATTGATGCAGCCACCATGAAAAACAGTATGGAAGTTCCTCAAAAAATAAGAACAGAACTACCATATCATCCAGCAATCCCACTTCTGGGTGTTTATCCAAAAGAATTGAAATCAGAATCTCAAAGAGGTATTAGTACTTGTTGCAGTACTATTCACAGTAGCCAAGATATAGAAGTAACCCAAGTGTTTATCAGTGAATCAATGAAAGAAGAAAATGTGATATATACATACAATGGAACATTATTAAGCCCTAAAGAAAATAAATAAGGTAATACTCACAATAGGCAACAACATGGAAGAACCTTGAGGGCATTATGCTGATATAAGCCAATCACAGAAAAACAGATATTACATGGTTCCACTTATGTGAGGGATCTAAAATAGTCAAATTCATAGAATCAGAGTGGACAGTGGTTGCCAGATGCTGAAAGGAGGGGGAAAAGGAGAGTTATTAATTAAAAGGCATGAAGTTTCAATCAAGCAAGAAGATGAGTGAGCTCTAGAGATCTGTGTCCAACTCTGTACCTAGAGTCAACAGTAATATCTTGTACACTTAACACTTAAGAGGGTAGATCTCATGTAACACGTTCTTTCCAAAATTAAAATAAATAAGACTGAGGGAAAGTGTAATTCAGACTAAAACTAAGATGGAGAAAGAAAAAAGAAAAAAAAGGTCTTATCACAGATTTTAATGTTGGTTTTTACAATTCTTAAGTTCTGAATTTATTTATATGTAAAATTGGAAGTTTTTTGGATGATAGCTTGAATGTAATAAACATATTTTAGCTAAACAAATGTTCTTTATTCTTCAATTTGCATTAACATGTATAATCATTCTAGTTAATGCAAATATATATTCGCATTCAGAATTTTTAACTCTCATATAACATTCTTGAAACTTTATTAAAGTATTAATATATGTCATTACTACAGCAAAAAATGAGCTCTTCTACACATAGTGTAGAAAACTAAATTTTTGTTTACTTTTTTTTGAATTTTATTTTATTTATTTTTTATACAGCAGGTTCTTATTAGTTACCTATTTTATACATGTTAGTGTATATATGTCATATATGTATATATGTCAGTCCCAATCTCCCAGTTCATCCCACCAATCCCCCCACTTTCCCCCCTTGGTTTCCATACATTTGTTCTCTACATCTTTGTCTCTATTTCTGCCTTGCAAACTGGTTCGTCTGTACCATTTTTCTAGATTCCACATATATGTGTTAATATACGATATTTGTTTTTCTCTTTTTGACTTACTTCACTCTGTATGACAGTCTCTAGGTCCATCCGCATCTCTACAAATGACCCAATTTTGTTCCTTTTTATGGCCGAGTAATATTCCATTATATATATGTACCACATCTTCTTTATCCATTCGGCTGTCAATGGGCATTTAGGTTGCTTCCATGATCTACTTATTGTAAATAGTGTTGCAATGAACATTGGTGTGCATGTGTCTTTTTGAATTATGGTTTTCTAATGGTATATGCCCAGTAAGTGGGTCATATGGTAATTCTATTTTTAGTTTTTTAAGGAACCTCCATAATGTTCTCCATAGTGGCTGTATCAGTTTACATTCCCGCCAACAGTGCAAGAGGGTTCCCTTTTCTTCACACCCTCTCCTCCATTATTTTCCAAGGTCCTGGATTTCTTAACTGTCATTATTCTGAAATCTTTTTCTGGAAGGTTGCCTATCTCCACTTCATTTAGTTGCTTTTCTGGGGTTTTATGTTGTTCCCTCATCTGGTACATAGTCCTCTGCCTTTTCATTTTGTCTATCTTTCTGTGAATGTGGTTTTTGTTCCACAGGCTGCAGCATTGTAGTTCTTCCTGCTTCTGCTGTCTGCCCTCTGGTGGATGAAGCTATCTAAGAGGCTTGTGCAAGTTTCCTGATGGGAGGGACTGGTGGTGGGTAGAGCTGGCTGCTGCTCTGGTGGGCAGGGCTCAGTAAAACGTTAATCCACTTGTCTGATGATGAGTGGGGCTGTGTTCCCTCCCTGTTGGTTGTTTGGCCTGAGGCGACCCAACACTGGAGCCTACCCGGGCTCTTTGGTGGGGCTAATGGAGGACTCTGGGAGGGCTCATGCCAAGGAGTACTTCCCAGAACTTCTGCTGCCAGTGTCCTTGTCCCTGTGGTGAGCCACAGCCACCCACCGCCTCTGGAGGAGACCCTCCAACACTAGCAGGTAGGTCTGGTTCAGTCTCCTATGAGGTCACTGCTCCTTCCCCCTGGGTTCTGATGCACACACTACTTTGTGTGTGCCCTTCAAGAGTGGAGTCTCTGTTTCCCCCAGTCCTGTCAAAGTTTGCAGTCAAATCCCGCTAACCTTCAAAGTATGACTCTCTAGGAATTCCTCCTCCCATTGCCAGGCCCCCAGGTTGGGAAGCCTGATGTGGGGCTCAGAACCTTCACTCTAGTGGGTGGACTTCTGTGGTATAATTGTTCTCCAGTTTGTGAGTAAGCTACCCAGTGGTTATGGGATTTGATTTTATTGTGATTGTGCCCCTCCTACCTTCTCACTGTGGCTTCTCCTTTGTCTTTGGATGTGGGGTATCTTTTTTGGTGAGTTCCAGTGGTCTTCCTGTTGATGATTGTCCAGCAGTTAGTTGTGATTCCAGTGCTCTCAGAAGAGGGAGTGAGCGCATGCCCTTCTAGTCTCGCAAGAGGGAGTGAGCACATGTCTTGGAACTCTACATTTTAAAAAATAATTTAAACTGGTCCTAATTTATAATCTCTTCCTTGATTTTGCACTGCATTTATTTTATACTCACCCTAAAGTAGCAGATTCAGGGAAAATTTTTAGGTGATAATAGCTGTAATAAAATAATGTGTCTTCATTTAAACTGTGAAACACTTAATGTTATAAGTACAGATATTCAGTTTTCAATTTGAGTTACTTAGTTGCTCTTTCTCGCTTTACCCACTCATACAAACAGTTAATAAGAAGGTGAAGGCAGGAATTTTCTAAGGGTAAACATGTTACTACTTCATTATTACTGAAGGTGCGTCCACAGAACATTTAGTTCTCCAGGATTTAAAGACCCTGATTGGCACTAGGTATTGCATGGGGGAGGGGAAGGATTCTGAGCTTCATTAAATTCTTTCTAAGTCCAGATCTTCTCAGAGCCTTTCAATGTATGTTATGACATTTTAAGAGTGGGCGAACACTCTCAGTGTTCCTCAAAAGTATTTCTTTATGGAACCCTTTACAAGCACATTGTGTGTGACACAATCCATTGAACGAATTAGATCTACCCCCTCTTGGGCACAGGTGTCAGAAGGCAGAGGCTTTACAGGAGGGAGTGATCAGGTGACAAGGCATTTTAGGTAACTGCAGGCAGTGGAAGTTCGGGAGTCAGCAGAATGCTTGCAATCTCTGTGCCTGATGGAGAGGGGCTAACTGCAAGGCAGCGTCCACAAAAATAGAGAAGCCATAGTGAACTCTGTGAACTGAGGTGGACAAGTCGACGCTCAGGTCTGAAGAGACCATGAACATGGCAGGAACCAGAAAAGGGTCATTTTACCTTCTTTGCTAAAAACCTAAGAGCACTCAGCCCCAACCATTATGTGAACCTCAGCCTCTCCTCGCTCTGACACCAGCTGCCGAGACACAGCATCAGGAGGGTCCGTGCCATCAGCACCATCACCGTGGGTGTTAGGAACCCTGTTCCAGGTGTTTTATAGCCGTGTGTCTAAAACTCTGCCAAGAAGACCGATGGGCCAGAGATCTTGCTCTAAGAGCAGATTCTAATTCAGCAGATCTGGGTGGGGTCTGAGATTCTGCTTTTCTAATAAGCTCCCAGGTGATGCCAGTGCTGCTTGTCTGTGGACCATACTTTGAGGAGCCAGGTTTTAGAGCATCTTAAAGAACCCTCCAAATCCAAACTCTTAACAGTTTACTTCTATCTAAGAAGGGTCTATACCCATCCTTGATACTAGACTTCTTGGTCTTGGCTATTGCTTCAAACATCAATTTGACCCCTATTTAACTAAACCCAATGTCAATTTTCAGTCTTCATCTTACTTGGCTTATCAGCAGCATTTTCCCTAGTGATGGCTATTTCCTCCTAGAAGTGTATGTCTTTTGACTTGGCTTCCGGGACACCCACATGGGCCCCCATTTTCTCCTTCCACGGTTCCTATCCATCTTTGCAGTCTCTTAAGATTGAAATGCCTCCAGGCTTGGTACGTGGGCCTTTCTGTGTCTCCCTTGATGATTTCATGTGGTCTCACAGCTTTAGACAGCGTCTATACCCCTTGACCACTTTCACTCTCAAATGTATGTCTCCAGTTTGGGTCTCTTCCTTTGAATCTCAGTCTTATATCTTCAAGGGCCACACGTGAATGTCTAATACATGCCTCAGCTTGTTCTTCTTCACAAACTTTCTCTAACCACACCCTTTTCATCTCAGTTAATGGAAATTGTCAGGCTAAAAATCTTAGAAGCATTCTGGTTTTTTACTTTCTATCACACCCCACCTCCGATCCAGGGACAAATCCTGTGGCCTCTGACTTACATCACTGGCCATCCCCAAGCCTGCTCCATCCCTCCCCCGACTAGTGTCATGCTCTCCTAAGTTACTTCCTCCCCTCCTCCCTACAGTTGATTAGACACATAGCAGCCAGCATGATCCTGTTAACAAATAAGGCAAATGACACCATTTCTCTTCTCAAAACTCTCCACTGTCTTCCCATATCACTCAGGGTCAGTGTTCTTGCAGTGGCTTTCAAAGGACCTGAAAGATCCATCCTCCCCTTTGCCTCCCCTTCCCATTCTCATCCACCCAGCCGTGCTATCTTTGAGCTCTGAGGCGAATGCCCACTGGGACTTTGCACTTGCTGTGCCTGCAGCCTGGAACCATCTTCCCCCAGTATGCACACGGCCGTCTTCCTTCCCATTTTCTGGTCTTTCCTCAGACATCACCTTTTCAAAGAGGTTTCCCCCAACCTTCCTCCTTAAAATTTATCCCCAGTGTACACTCCCTGGTTACCTTTTCTGTGGCATTTTCTGTCATCACTCATTTCATTATCTGACATACTACACATTTGATGTACTTTTTGACGCTTATTGTCAGGTTCCTGACAGCCCCACCACTAGAATGTGGCCTCCATAACGGAGGAGCTTTGGAATGCTTTGTTCATGGCTGTAACCTCAGCACCTAGAATTGTCCTGGACACCTAGTTCCCAGGAGAAATTCAAAACATATTTGTTAAATAAATGAACAAATGAATGACTTAGAGAATAAAGTGGCATCAGTGATACAGTTTTATTCAGTCAATTCTAGATAAGGATTTGTAAAGATCTCCAATGAGGGTGACAAAATGTAACTGCTGTGATATAAACCACGAGCTTAGGGTACAATTATTGTCATCTCACCCTCACCTCCTCTTCCTCGTCTTCTTTCTCCATTGAATCCTCTGCCATCCACCAGCTCTATCAGCAGGAAGATTAGTGTCTTCCTCCTGAAGCTCTCCATGTCTTCCCATCCTCATTACCAGAAGCTAAATATCTCTCTGAAAACAAGAAACTTAGCTTCATCCACAAACCTGATGAGAGAGAACTGGTCTCACACAAGGCCCATCACAGCCTGCTCTCACCTCCCGCTACCTGACACTGTCATTATTAAACACTATTTTAAGGCTCTTTGACAGATGGCAATTGTCCACTGCTTCTGAATTGTCCTTTCCTGTCTTCATCCCGACAGGAGCCTCTGTAGTGATCTCCATTTGTTACCATGATTATGACCCAGTAGTTAAAAACTCCAACAATGCTCTTGGAAGTTCAAGTGTTCCAGGGGGCTTTCAGCCCAAGGCCCTCTGTTATTGAGCTAAGGTCAGTCCTTAGCCTCGAAGAAACCACAAGTTCTTATGCTGATTGTAGTCCTGTCCTCCACTAAGGTAACTGAATTTCAGAGCATTTATTTCACTTTCTGCCATTGAGCTCTGGAACAGGGAACCCTAATCTACCTTGATAGTATCCAAATCTTTGGAGAAACAATGTGGAGTTACATGCAACCCTTTTTACCCAAAAGACTTTGGTTTTCTTACGCAATTCACACCTTATCATTGACCAATTCTACATCAGGGTGGAGACAATTTTACCTAAGACTCAAAAGCAAAACCACTTCTGGTCGTCATCCTAACAGTGGGTGTAGTCTCACCTTCATTCACAGAACCTTCCTCACAGCCTCTACTTCCTATGACTTCCTTACCATACAGCAAAATACTTGTCAACATTCAAATCATATGACATTGTCATCATTTTTGGAAACATTTAAGATAACCAGAAACATTATTAAGTAAGATTTTGAATTTTATTCTAAATGCACTGAGAACAACACAACAGTTTGAAACATGATAAGAACATAATCTGAATTACATTTTAAGAAAATAACACTTGGGCTTCTTTGGTGGCACAGTGGTTGGGAGTCCGCCTGCCGATGCAGGGGACGTGGGTTCGTGCCACGGTCCAGGAGGATCCCGCATGCCATGGAGCGGCTGGGCCCGTGGGCCGTGGCTGCTGGGCCTGTGCGTCCGGGGCCTGTGCTCCGCGGCAGGAGAGGCCACAGCAGTGAGAGGCCCATGTACCGCAAAAAAAAAAAAAAAAAAAAAAAAAAAAAGAAAGAAAAGAAAACACTTGTTTTGGAAAAAATATATTTTAGAAGAGCTAGGGTAAAAGTGGACCAGCAGCACAGATAAGACGTGATAAGAGCTTGGGTGAGGTTGGTGGTAGTGGACACAGAAAGAAGTAAAAAGAGTCAAAATACATTTTACAGATTAACAGGAATGGGTGGCTGGATGTGAAGGAAGGGGTGTATAAGGTATGAAGGATGACGTCCAGATTCTTCCATGAGCAATTGTCTAGGTGGTAGTTCTCTCTCTCTCCCCACCCTCTTCTTTCTATATCTATGTTTATCTATCTATCACCTATCTCTATATCTACCTATTTATCATCTATCTATCAATCTGTATCTATTTATCATCTATCTATATGTATCTATCTATCTAGATATTTTTAAAAGATTTTGGAGGGTCATATTTGGTTGTAAAAGATAATCATGACTTCAGTTTTGAAGGTTATGCTAAGAATTCTATGAGACATTCAAGAGGAAATGTCATGGGAGCAGTTGGGTGTGCCGGTCTGGCACTCAGGAAGAAGATATGAGCTAAAGAAATGTTTGTGAGTTTTTGGTGTAGAGAAGTTGTTGTAGTCTAAGCAAAAATGATTAAGCAAGAGAAGAAAAGGGTTCAGAATATGGGCCCAAGGAGCTCTAATACGTGGCAGAGGATACACAGAAGGTGTGATTAAGAAAACCACTCCCGTCTCCATCAGGAAAAGCTTTGGGGTGAATTTCAGGGTTGCAGGGGAGTTGAAAGACAGTCTTGAATCTAAGGAAACTGTCCGAAAGAACATTTACATCCCTTGCTTCTCAAACTACAGTCCATGAGCCAACATTGATATCAACTCAGAGTTTGCTTGAAATGCAGGCTCTCGGGCCCCCAGACCTTCTGAATCAAAATCTGCATCTTAATGTGAAGCTCTTGAAATTTGTGAGATGTTAATGCACTTGAAGCTCTCATGCAAATTCCTATTTCTCAACCTTGGCTGCACATTACATTCATCAGAGGATACTCTTAAACTCTAAATATCTAAGTTGCAACCTGAAAAGATAATCAGAATCTCTGTGGAGGTGGGGTGGGGGAGGTGAAACTCAGATATCAGTATTTTTTAAAGTTTCCCCGATGGATCCAATATGCAGAAAAGTTTGAGAACAACTGGTGTAAATGCAAGCAAAATTAATGGGGCTGTGTGTGAGAGTACCTTTAGAGGAAATACATTTACCCTACAACTTTCAGGGGCAAGAAACAATCCACTGCTTTATTCTTTTCTAATTCTAAGGGCTCTGACTCAACTCCAGCCCACCTGAGTTGGTAGGGAATTGAGTTGTCCCTATCCTGCCTGGGTGTCTCTGTCTCTGTCTATATCTATATCTATATCTATATCTATATCTATATCTATATCATCTGTACCATCCCAAAAGAACATATTCTGTATGATTCCGAATTTATTAGGTTCTAGAACAAAACCTAGAGGCTAAAGTAATCTATGATGACAAAAATCAGAAAGTAGTTTTCTCTGGTGTGGGTGGGTGGGGGGAGTTGACCGAATTTACAAGGACACTTTCTGGAATATTGGAAATATTTTATATCTTCACAGAATGGAACATTTAGTCTGTGTATTTTACTATATGTAAGCTATACCTCAATAAAAAATATAACTGCAGGAAAAAATGTGTTGGGACAACTAAACAACCAAATGGAGGGTATTATAAACTAGGATAAATTTCACAAGAACCTAAGAATTTAAAGAAAATAAAACCATAAAATGGCTAATAGAAAACATAGCAACTTTAGAGCAGGGAAGTCCCTTCCAAAACTATTTAAATCTACAAACCAAAAAGAAAAAGAAAAAACGGTCATACATTTTGTTGAGCTTTTTTTTCTGCTTAGAACTCCAGGTCGTGCTTTATAATCCCAGAGTGTTTAGCTTGCTTTAAGGTCTAGCAGATTGTGAATTATAAACATGTTATTATACTGAAAAGTGACCTGAAGTGGTTAAGATGATGGCTTTGGGCACATGTGTTGGGGGGAGTGGGGGGCGGGAGGGATGGTGGGGGGGAGGTGCTAAAGGAAAAGGGCTAGAAATGAGCTGCTGAATAACTGTCATGATTTGAAAACTCAGTATCTCACATGAGGCATGGTCAAGTTCAAGATCCCGGAAGTCTACAGAATTTGTAGATAGAACATGGTCAGGAGATGCTGGCTGGAGATGAGAGTATAAAGGGAGGGGAGCCACAGCACATTGGCATTGCATTCTGAACAGAGGAGTGGTGAGGTCAGAAAAACTTAATTTTTTTTCAAATTTCATAATTATCTAAGATATTTTCATTTGAAGAATATGATTTTTAAGCTATCAAATTAGAAAAAAAGACAACCTCAGTGTTGGTGGGGTAAAGATAAATTCATTTTTAAAATATTTATCTGGTTTAAGAGTATCAACTGATGCCACCATCTGAATAATGCAGTCGGTGATCATTGTTAAAAGTCTAAAATAGTCGTTTATGCTTGACCCAGCAATTTCATTCCTAGAAATTTATCATAAGCTTATTTATGAGGACATCTACAAAGATTTAGCAAGAAGGATATATTTCAGCATTGCTTATAATATCAAAAATTTGGAAATGACTTGATAGGTTGAATGGTATCTCCATATAACAGAATGCTAAAAGAGCCATAAATATATCATATGTGATTATTGACATTGATTCATGCTTATGATAAAAGTGAGACAAAGAATCTACATCTGTATATATAGCATGATCTCATTTACATGTTCACACATACATACATTCACATCCAGAAGGCTATAGGCCAGTGCAATGGGATGGCTGTCCTGAGTGATGGAACATACAGATTTGTGGGTAATTCTTATTTGTTTATTTCTAGTGTGTTCTTCAAGAGCCATGGGTGTTTCTTGGGTAATTTTTTTTTTAAAGTTAACACTATAAAAAATTCACACTCTGGACCAGGGAAAGTAAATAAAGTATAAAATATGAATTAGCAAGCAGGAAGAAATACATGACAGCTGTTATAACTGAATCATAAGTTTGGCTCTGAGTTCCCAGGCAGCCAGATCATAAAGGGAAACACTCAACTTTTTAATTCTCATTCCCATGAAGATTAAATATATCATCTCCAAGGGAAAAAAAGCTCTAAACAGAATCTCTTACATAAGGCACTTTTCATATCTGTTGTATATCTTTATTTTTGACTCTATCTGTTTTTCTGCCTTTTGAGTAAGAGGGATATGATTATAGATTTTTGTTGTTGTTTTATTTTTTTTTAAGACGGGAACAGCATCTATTCTAATTTTTTAAACTCACATGCAGTATAATAAGTTGTCAACATTCAGAGATTTTCATGTATATTTGTCACAAGATTGACTACTTTAATAAGATTTTTACTTCTAGCAACCAGAAAAGCATACTATTTTTAATTTATTTTGTTTTTACTTTTTCATTACTATGTTTCTTGCCTTTCTGTTTTCTCTTTTCCTCCTTTAATGATACTGACAGTATGAACTAATTCAGTCTCTTTAAAAGTGGTTTGCAGGATCATGTAAACAGTAGGTACATTTCCTTCTTTTAATAAGCAGACTCGATCTGGATGGCAATCTTTTTGGCATGCGCTTTCATTATTTCCAGTTCAACTTGAAGCTTGATAAAATCTTAGAAATACTTTGGTTTAGGTTTCTTCCAGTTTGGTGGAGAATTTTAACTGAATTCATAATCAGGGCAAATAGCCATTTAACTCCAGATTTCTCCTTTTGCCGTCCCATTTAAGATAACTAAGCTCTTGACAGAGCGGAGTCAAGATGGCAGAGTAGGAGGACATGCAGTTTGCATCTCCTCACAACTACAACACTTACCAGGTGCTGGTGGGGGACCTTGGACACCTAAGAGAAGTGCAGAGAGTCTCATACAAGGTAAACCCTAGGAGAAACACACCAAGACACATAAAAATCAAACTAACAAAAATTAAATTCAAAGAAAAAATACTAAAAGCAGCAAGGGAAAAAAACAAATAACACACAAGGGAATCCTCATAAGGTTATCAGCTGATTTTTCAGCAGAAACTCTGTAGGCCAGAAGGGAGTGGCAGGATATATTTAAAGTGATGAAAGGGGAAAACCAACAACAAAGATTACTCTACCCAGCAAGGATCTCATTCAGATTTGATGGAGAAATCAAAAGTTTTACAGATAAGCAAAAGCTAAGAGAATTCAGCACCACCAAACCAACTTTATAACAAATGCTAAAGGAACTTCTCTAGGTAGGAAACACAAGAGAAGAAAAAGACTCACAAAAACAATCCCAAAACAATTAAGAAAATGGTCATAGGAACATACATATTGATAATTACCTTGCATGTACATGGATTAAATGCTCCAACTAAAAGACACAGACTCCTGAATAGATACAAAAACAAGACCCATATATATGCTGTCTACAAGAGATCCACTTCAGACCTAAGGACACATACAGACTGAAAGGGAGGGGATGGAAATATATTCCATGCAAATGGAAATCAAAAGAAAGCTGGAGTGTCAATACTCATATCAGATAAAATAGACTTTAAAGACTGTTATAAGAGATAAGTAAGGACACTACATAATGATCAAGGGATCAATCCAAGAAGAAGATATAACAATTATAAATACCTATGCTCCCAACATAAGAGCACTTCCATGTATAAGACAAATGCTAACAGACATAAAAGGGGAAATCAACAGTAACACAATAATAGTGAGGGACTTTAACACCCCACATACACCAATGGACAGATCATGCAGACAGAAAATAAATAAGGAAACACAAGCTTTAAATGACACAGTAGACCAGGTAGATTTAATTGATATTTATAGGACATTCCACTTGAAAACAACAGGATACACTTTCTTCTCAAGTTCACACAGAACATTCTCCAAGATAGATCACATCTTGGGTCACAGATCAAGCCTCAGAAAATTTATGAAAATTGAAATCATATCAAACATCTTTTCTGAGCACAATGCTATGAGATGAGAAATCAATTACAGGAAAAAAAAAACTGTTTAAAACACAAACAGGGCTCCCCTGGTGGTGCAGTGGTTGAGAGTCTGCCTGCTGATTCAGGGGACGCGGGTTCATGCCCCGGTCCAGGCGGATCCCACATACCACAGAGCGGCTGGACCCATGAGCCATGGTCACTGGGCCTGCACGTCTGGAGCCTGTGCTCGACAATGGGAGAGGCCACAAAGGTGAGAGGCCTGCATACTGCAAAAAAAAAAAAACCAAAACACAAACACATGGAGGTTAAATAGTGTGTTGGTAAATAACCAAGAGATCACTGAAGAAATCAAAGAGGAAATTAAAAAATACATAGAAACAAAAGACAGCAAAAACACAATGACCCCAAACCTATGGGATGCAGCAAAAGCAGTTCTAAGAGGAAAGTTTATAGCAATTCAATCTCACCTCAAGAAACAAGAAAAATCTCAAATAACAACTAACCTTACACCAAAAGTAACTAGAGAAAGAAGAAAAAAGAAAACCTAAAGTTAGTAGAAGGAAAGAAATCATAAAGATCAGAGCATAAATAAATGAAATTAAAATGAAGAAAACAGTAATAAAGATCAATAAAACTAAAAGTTGGTTCTTTCAGAAGATAAACAAAATTGATAAAACTTTAGCCAAACTCATTAAGAAAAAAAGGGAGAGGACTCAAATCAATAAAATTAGAAAAGAAAAAGGAGAAATTACAACTGACACCACTGAAATACAAAGGATCATAAGAGACCACTACAAGCAACTATATGCCAATAAAATTGACAACCTGGAAGAAATGGACAAATTCTTGGAAAGGTACAACCTTCCAAGGCAAACAGGAAGAAATAGAAAATATGAACAGACCAATCACAAGCAATGAAATTGAAACTGTGATTAAAAATCTTCCAACAAACAAAAGTCCAGGACGATATGGCTTCATAGGTGAATTCTATCAACATTTAGAGAAGAGCTAACACCTGCCCTTCTCAAACCCTTCCAAAAAAATTGCAGAGGGAACAACACTCCCAAATTCATTCTACAAGGGTACCATCACCCTGATACCAAAACCAGACAAAGATATAACAAAAAAAGAAAATTACGACCAATATAACTGATGAACATAGATGCAAAAATCCTCAACAAAATACTAGCAAAGAGAATTCAACAACACATTAAAAGGATCATATGCCATGATGAAGTGGGATTTATCCCAAAGATGCAAGGATTCTTCAATATATGCAAATCAATGTGATAGGGCATATTAACAAACTGAAGAATAAAAACCATATGATCATCTCAATAGATGCAGAAAAACTTTTGACAAGATTCAACACCCATTTACGATAAAAACTCTCCAGAAAATGGCCATAGAGGGAAACTACCTCAACATAATAAAGACTGTAGAGGACAAATTCACAGCAAACATCATTCTCAATGGAGAAAAATTGAAAGCATTCCCTCTAAGATCAGGAACAAGAAAAGGATGTCCACTCTCACCATTATTATTCAGCATAGTTTTGGAAGTCCTAGCCACAGCAATCAGAGGAGAAAAATAAATAAAAAGAATCCAAATTGGAAAAGAAGTAAATTGTCACTGCTTGCAGATGACATGATGCTATATGTAGAAAATCCTAAAGATGCCACCAGCAAACTATTAGAGCTAATGAATGAATTTTGTAAAGTTGCAGGATACAAAATTAATACACAGAAATCTCTTGCACTCCTATACACTAACTACAAAAGATCAGAAAGAGAAATTAAGGAACAATCCCAGTTATCACTGCAACAAAAAGAATAAAACACCTAGGAATAAACCTACCAAAGGAAGCAAAAACTTGTATGCAGAAAATTATAAAATACTGATGAAAGAAATCAAAGATGACACAAATAGATGGAGAGATATACCATGTTCTTGGATTGGAAGAATCAATATTGTGAAAATGACTCTGTTACCCAAAGCAATCTAAAGATTCAATGCAATCCCTATCAAATTACCAATGGCATTTTTCACAGAACTAGAACAAAAAATTTTACAATTTGTACAGAAACACAAAAGACTCCGTATCACCAAAGCAATCCTGAGAATGAAAAACGGAGCTGGTGGACTCACCCTCCCTGACTTCAGACTATACAACAAAGCTACAGTAATCAAGACAGTATGGTACTGGTACAAAAACAGAAATATAGATCAGTGGAACAGGATAGAAAGCCCAGAGATAAACCCACACACCTGTGGTCACCTAATCTATGACAAAAGAGGCAAGAATATACAATGGAGAAAAGACAGTCTCTTCAATAAATGGTGCTGGGAAAACTGGACAGCTTCAAGTAAATGAATGAAATTAGGACACTTCCTAACACCATAGACAAAAATAAACTCAAAATGGATTAAAGACCTAAATGTAAGACCGGACAGTATAAAAACTCTTAGAGGATCTTTTCTGACCCACCTCCTAGAGTAATGAAAATAAAACCAAAAATAAACAAATGATATCTAATTAAACTTAAAAGTTTTTGCACAGCAAAGAAAAACATAAACATGACAAAAAGACAACCCTCAGAATGTGAGAAATTATTTGCACACAAAACAACGGACAAAGGATTAATCTCTGAAATTTACAAACAGCTCATGCAGCTCAATATCAAAACAAAACAAACAACCCAATCAAAAAATGGGCAGAAAACCTAAACAGACATTTCTCCAAAGAAGACCTACAGATGGCCAAGAGGCACATGAAATGATGCTCAACATCACTAATTATTAGAGAAATGCAAATCAGAACTACAATGAGTATCACCTCACACTAGTCAGAATGGCCATCATCAAAAACATCTACAAACAGTAAATGCTGGAGAGGGTGTGGAGAAAAGGGAACCCTCTTACACTGTTGTTGGGAATGTCAGTTGATACAGCCACTGTGGAGAACCTCATGGAAGTTCCTCTAAAAGCTAAAAATAGAAATACCATATGACCTAGAAATCCCACTCCTGAGTATATACCCTGAGAAAATTATAATTCAAAAAGACACATGTAACCCAATGTTCACTGCAGCACTATTTACAATAGCCAGGTCATGGAAACAACCTAAATGTCCATCAACAGATGAATAGATAAAGAAGATGTGATACATATATACAATGGAATATTACTCAGCCATAAAAAGGAATGAAATTGGGTCATTTGTAGAGATGTGGATGGACCTAGAGTCTGTCACAGAGTGAAGTAAGCCAGAAAGAGAAAAACGAATATTGTATATTAATACATATATGTGGAATATAGAAAAATGGTACATATGATGCTATTTCCAGAGCAGGAATAGAGATGCAGATGTAGAGAAGAGATGTGTGGACACAGTGGGGGGACGTGGAGGATGAATTGGGAGACTAGGATTGACATATATGCACTACCATGTGTAAAACAGATAACTAGTGGGAATCTGCTGTATAGTACAGGGAGCTTAGCTCAGTGCTCTGTGATGAACGAGATGGGTGCGACGGTGAGGGGGAAGTGGGAAGGAGGTCCAAGAGAGAGGGGATATATGTATATGTATAGCTGATTCACTTCATTGTACAGCAGAAACTAACTCAGCATCACGAAGCATTATACTCCAAAAAAAAAAAAAAAGACAACTAAGCACTTAATTTTTGAAAGACCAGCGTCAGATTGTCTCCCCATTTCCTCTCATCCCAAGTTGGTTTTTTCCAAAGTACAGTTGTTATAAATAGTGCTTCATTAAAGGCAGTGAGCACCTGCTCTCCCTGGCACATTATTCACAAGTTTGCAATGTGTAAACTACCCTCACCTGAGTTTCCCCAAGTGTCACCTTGTGAGCCTTCCATGTCTGTTCAGGATTCTAAATTATGTCTGTGTCTTTAAAAACAGCAACATTTGTTTGATTTTTAAAGGAGTCTCTTGCAATGAGGTGATTCTAGCAGCAGAATGGACTCATGTCCCCATCTCCAGGTCTGTCTATCCTGGCTTAATTTTTCTCCCCAGTCCCCTGATAAGATGCAGCAAGAATAAAATAAAACAGGAATCCTGCTAATAGTCATATGAGTGTAAACATGTTCTACACGTATTTGTGCATCTCTGTAAGATATTTGATAAATGCTGTATACATACGCTTTTGGACACAGATAAGAAAATGCTTATCTATACACATTTTTACAAGGGCAGTAGTTTTACTACGAGGAATAATAGTTTCTAAGCAAAAGAAATATAAAAGGAAGTTGGAAGGTATACTTACTTCCCCAGTGTCCAGCCACTTTGCTTTTTGCTTCTTGAGACAAGGAGGCTAATAGCTCCCTCCAGCCTTCTCTTCTCTGCTCTAGTCCACCCCAAGAAGGTGCACACTAAGAAGTCTGGGTCCACATTTTTAAGAGAAGGACTGGGGAGGAGGCAGAGTCCATAAGGAAGGTGGCAAGGACTTGTGAGAGAGACCAGGTATTGGGTGGGCAGGCTGATGGGGCCAAGCTGGACAGAGGATAGAGGAAGGCAACCACAGGGCAGCAGTCAGATCCTGCAAGGAGGGTGTCAGAGATGGACAGGAGACCAGGACAGGTAAGAGGGAACACACAGAGGCCACGGCCACAGAGGAGTCAGAAAATGACCACAAAAGGGAGACTCACACAGATCAGAGCTTTCAGAGAGTGGGGGGGCTAGATCTTTTGACACTTTTCTTCCATCAGATGCAGTGTTATGGGCCAAGCATGATAATTTACAGGGGGTATTAATTTGTTACGGCTTCTGTAGCAAAATACCAGAGTGGGGGGCTTAAACAACAGACAGTTGTTTTCTCACCGTCTGGAGGCTGGAAGTCCAAGATCAAGGTGTCAGCAGGGCTGGCTTCTTCTGAGGCCTCTCTCCTTGGCTTGCAGATGATCATCTCCTCGTGTCCTCACGTGGTCTTTCTTCTGTGCATATCGTGTCCTAATCTCCTCTTCCTATGAGGACACCAGGCAGATCAGATAAGGCCCACCCTTATGACCTCATTTTAATATAATTACCTCTTTAAAGACCCCGTCTATAAATACAGTCACAATCTCAGATACTGGAGGTTAGGGCTTCAACATATGGATTGTGCGGGGACACAATTTAAGCCCTTAACACAGGAGAGGCCCTTAACAAATAGAAATAAGATATAAAAATGTAAGGAAAGTCCACAAATTCCAACATGCTCTCTTGAGCCTGCTCCCCATAGGCAGCAATAGAGAAAACCTCACAAAACGTTCTGGGGGAAGGGAGGTGGTATGCAGTTCTAATGACCAGGCTGTTTGCATGACAGAAAAAGCAGGCACCAACATGCCAAAAGAGGGTCTTTAGCTAGGCTGTAAAACTACCCAGAATTGGCCAAGTTTCTAGACATTGCCTCACTTAAACATCATACCAAACAGCTTTTCTAGAGACAACTGCAAGTTCTTTCACTTCTAAGGGGACTCAGAGCTGAAGCTAATGGGTCAATGCTTGAGACAGTTTTGCACGAACTGTCTGCAGTGCATGCAGCACGGTCAGCACCCTGACTTGGTCCTCTGGGTCAGAGCTGCCCCTCCTCATCCACAGAAGCTCTGTTCCCTCACCACACGTGGGACCTGGGAGTGGTCTATATTAGGTGACAATCTAGTTCACTGAGAAAGCCTACACCTTTCTCACTAATGACTCTTACAATTATTTGAAATTTTCAAGGAGACCATTTATAAGATGGTAGAATCTGGCCAAAGTTTCTTATTGGAAACATTATCGTTCATGATGTTAACACACCATGGGGAGGTCCTGCCCAGTACCCTGTGGGAAGGGTCACTATTCCGTTCATCTGTGACAGCACGTCATAGCAACTGTTAAAATATTCAAAATGTCCATATGAGCTGGCAAAGAGCTACTGCTCCCAGTCCTTGTGCCGCTGTTTCCCCGGTTCCCATCCCCATCACCTGGGTCCTCCCCACTAACCCCAGATGGTGGTTAGTGCTGCACATAGCAGGCGGCTTCCAGGACCAGCTCAGACCCATGCCATCATCAAAGTTCACTGCGATGGGTGAGGCCAGAGCCCTGCTGGCTAGCTATTGTGAAAATCATTCTTCCCTAGAGGCACTTGGTTCAGTGGATATTTCTTTTTTGCTTAAGGAAATGGAATGAAACTGGCAAAAATGTTCACATTTAATTCAACAAAGGATTACAGATTACCTTCTGGGTGCAATGTGTTTCCAGGTAATTAAGGAAGCTCTAACATGAATGAAACCTGGTCTTTGAACTCAAGGTGATCACAGTCTACAGAAACTGCAGTTGCTGAAGCTGACAGATTTGAGATTTCATAAACTGTATTTACCTTCTTAGATTGTTCTGATTATGATCTTCCTACTTAGGTTGACCTATTCAGGCTTATGGACCTGTTTCACCTACCTATTCTCTGCAGGTGCCTCCTTTTTGCCCTTCCCCTCCTGTCCAAAAAAGCAGCGAAAAGTAAATGGTCTGATGATGGCTTCTTCTAATCTTATCAGAGTACACCCAGAAGGGGACACAGAGTTCTGTCATTCCTGCCCTGCCAGGCTTGCAGCAAGCACAATGCGCTGTTGTGTAACATTTAGTTTCAGTCTATCAATCCCTGTAAACACTGGTGAGTCAAGGTCTGTGGGAGCTCAGCAAGCAGTATCCATGACAACAGTGTCTACAGCAGGGTATTCAGCATATGGGAAACAAGAAGGATCACCCACTCCTTTTTTGCAAGAGATCATATGATGAATAACTGAATATTTAGCAAGTCGAAACATTCATTTTATGCTAGCCAATACCACTTCCATGCTGCTTTTTAACCTGTATTTGATTCACCCCATTATTCAAAAACAAGACAAAACAAACAAAGGAAGGAAGGTAGGAAGGAAGGGAGGGAGGGAGGGAGGGAGGGAGGAAAGAAGGAAAGAAAAAGGCAGGCAGACATCCTGCTTGGTTTTGGTTTAAATTATTTCCAATGACTTTTTCTGAAAGAAAATACAATAAAGATGGTCTTTCCAACCCATAGAAAAAGCCAGTGGAAAATATTAAACATGTTCAATAAATCTCAAGGTATAAGAATCTCATGAAGACACATGACTAAATTGTTCACTAAAGTTTCTTATGTATGCCTGCAACTTACATGTATTTCTTACCTATCCCTGCTTCTTGCTCCAACACCCTGCTGTGGCAAACATTTTGCATCCATGTAAGAGAAAGAAGGCGAGAAGGATGAGATGGACTGCAATGTGTCTGAGTACTGTCCAGCAACTTTAACTACCATATTATGCCAATTAAATTAATCATCAAATTCTAGTGTGTCAGAAATGGCTGTATTCTCTCATATCATCTTTTGTGTGCCTAAACGGAATAATGGGAGAACTCTGGAGTGATCAGAACATTTCACACAAGCTTCACCTAGTTTTAAGAACAGCACGTGGGATCTTAGTTCCCCAACCAGGGATCGAACCTGAGTTCTCTGCAGTGGAAGCACAGAGTCTTAACCACTGGACCGCCAGGGAAGTCCTGGCTTTAACTACTTTTTACCTTCCTAAATAACCTTCTTTGTAGAGATTCTGCCTCAATCTCCTAAGATGACATCACAAATTTTTTTTTAAGGGCAAAACTTTGATTTCCTTTATATTCTTCTCCATCTCCAGCCCATCTTCCTGTCAGAGTTGGGTAAAGCTTAGAAACTGAATAAAGTTTACAAAAAAGGCAGTGCCTGCAGAGGTTTAAAGAGGATTTTGTTTACATTGACAATAGACCCATTGACATCACAGACATTTTGTTGTGGTGTCTAATCAATGTGCACCATGAAAATTAATCACACACTTTAGCAAATGATTCTTGCAGCCAAAGAAAGAACTTATGTTCAGTATTATTAAGTGTATCTCCTATCATCAAATAATAAACGTCTGGCATGTAGCTGGATGTGCAAATATAACTAGAGACATTAATAAGAAAAATACACATGAACATTTTGTTTCATGAATAAGCACAGTTCTAAAATTTAAAATTAGTCTCTAATGTATTTACATATTTATAGTCTTGCCTTATAGTTGAAATTCTCTATCACTAAATGGAATCTAGTATTATAGTCTGCATTTCTTGCTAACATACAAAATTTTTTTTTCAAAATTCATATCCTTACCAAAGACTATTCATCATTATTCACTAGAGCCAAGGTAAAACCACTGAAATGTTGTAATCTTTATTTTTCTTTTCAATATACTAGCGGGGTTTTATATAATACAGAAGTATCGGCACTGATCGTAATAAGTTAAAATCATTGAAATGGCAGTTATGAATCACATATGTACATTTTGTACAGCACTTCAGAAGGGTGGCATTTCAGAGAATAGACTTTAAATGTACACTTGTGTTAAAATTAGGGTTGTTATCAAAACAATAAAATATGCTGACTTAAAAATATTTTCCCTTTTTGGAGCTATCTTTATACCTAACTGTTAGATATAAAGTAAGCTAAAAATATTTTCCCTATTTGGAGCTATCTTTATAACTAACTGTTAGATATAAAGTAAGCTACAAGGATATATTGTACAACATGGAGGATATAGTCAATATTTTACAATGACTATAAATGGACTATAACTTTTAAAACTGTGAATCACTATATTGTACACCTGTAACTTACATAATATTGAACAGCAACTATACTTCAGTCAAAAAAAATATTTTTCCTAATTGGGTCTATCTTCTTGATGGCATGGATGTTCTGATTTATTACCTCAGAAGTTATCAAGATAGATGAAAATAATCATTCAAAAAGTCATTTGAACTGGCAACCTTGTTTAAACTCAAGTGAATTATGTTTCCACTAGCCCAAGCTCATTTCGTTCTTCAGCCACAAACTAGAAAACTAGTTTTCTGAATATATAAGCCTGAGGAAGAGTGTTTGTGGCAAATGTGTTTGACATTGATTGAAATGTTACTGGTTAAAGAACGTTGTTGTGTGCCTGAAGCCAAGACTGTGACAGTTTTGTCCTTACAGAGCAGATGGTTATGATGGCAGGTGGGGCATAAAGAAAAAGATGAAGATGATTAATGTGTCAAGGAGTCAGCAAACCTGGCTAAATAATTATAAGTATGTATTATGACTCTGCACATTCCATTCATTATCTTTCTTGTCCTTTATATAATATTTGACATCGTTGATGGCTTTCTCTTGAAAAAGTAAAAAAATAAAATAAAAATAAAAAATATCCCTGAGACTTCCAGGACACATGCGCTCCACAGAGTCCTCTTACCTTTGGCCACACCTGCCCAGCCTCCTTTGTATGTTTCTCTTCCTCTGTTTTTCCTATATCTTGGTGTCCCCACCAGGTTCTATTCCAAGCCCTTTTACCTTCTGACTCTGCACACATTTTTGCTTACTCTAATGGTGTACATTACCATGTGTATATTACCAGAAATCTTTATTTTCAACAAAAATTGTTCTTATGGGTTTTAGACTACCTACTGGATTTTACCATGTGTACATCCCACAGAACCTCCAATCTTAAACTCAAAATCTCCTTTTATTGCTCATCTACCTGAGTTCTACGTCTAAGGTGATGACATTACTGCCAACTCATGTGCTCAAGCCAAAAACCTGGACACCATCCCCTTTCTCATAGTCAATCACCAAGCTTGGCCAATGTTACCTCCTAAATAGACTCAGTTAATTTACTTCTTTCTCTCTCCACCAACAGCACCCTAGACCAGGCCCCTCACTTATCTGAACTGTAGTATAACAACAGTTTTGTTCCTTTACATTTGCATATATCTAGAGACATCTTAATAAAGCATGAATATGTCTCATGATTTTTTTTCATAAAATCCTTGTGTCACTTTTCATTGTTTTTAGGATAAAGTCTTAACTCCTTGGCATTGATTAAAAGAACCTGTGTGCCTCTCTAACTGTAGCTATTATCTTTCAACCTTTGTACCCTGCCCTTCATTGATGCTGAATTCCTTCCTAAAATGGACCATACTATGGGACATAGCCTTTATCTAGGTGTTACCTCTATCTGGAACACCACTGCTATCATATGCCTTCTGACTTTCCCTCCATAAACTAACACATTAACATCAATTATTCTCACTTTTCTGAGAAGGCTTCCCTGACCAACCTTCCCCCAATACTGAGATGCCCTTCCTTGTACTGTCATACACTTTTAATCTTCCCTTTCACAGAATTTGTCAGTGAGTTGGGACTGTGTGTTTAATTTAGCCACGAGATTGAGGGTCGTGTCAGCATTATTCATTGCTATAGCCCTAGCTCTTAGCACAATCCTTGAGTTTTAGTAGGCACTTGATAAATATATATACTGTTTGAGTGAAAATAATACATTTTTTCACAGTTCTAGATGTAAATACTCAAGTTTAAACCATTCAACTAAGAACAAACATTGTTTTCCTTTAATGGGTTCTAGCATTTTTTATTCCATTTTCAACTTCTCTTGTGTCACCTAAAATAGGGGTAATTCATTTTATTCAGTACTAGTGAAAGGTTCAAAACACGTTCAGTGATACAGAGTCAGATAAAAGGACCTGGTTAAAAGAGTGGGGATGATAAGACTTTGAGTCTGTGACAGACTCATCTCAGAACTGACAATATGGATGGACTGATTTATTGATTAAATGTACTTACAAGTATCTGCTCACTATTGTGCTATAAAATTTACTTTAAAAGGCCAATTGTATAGAAGGAAGTAATGAGGTCAAGAATTCACTTTTACACAGTTAGCACTTGCAAATCCATATTCCAACTAAGCTATTTCCAGTGAACTATCACATCAAATAATTCCTGCTGCAGGGCTAGCATTTATCCACCACCTATTTATTCCTTCCAACTTAGTATGATAAGCACTGGCATTAAATTCCCAAACTAGATAGCCGACTAGATGATAAACAGAGGCAGAAAACAACTAGCAAAGGACAAAAGTCTTGCAGAAGGAGAGTACCATCAGAAACATTTACCAGGCTAAAAAGGGCCATTGGACCACGAGGAGCAACAGTTATTAATGGAACATGCATTAACTATTTTAAGCAGTTTGTTCAGATTGCTTGCAGGTGCTTCTGATTATCTTTAAAAGATGGCAAAGTTTAGTTCCGTTCTGCACAGTTTGGCAGCTAAAATAATAGAACATTGGAAATTTCACTTACTAGTACTTTCTTTTATTGCATTATAAGTTGTTTTTCCTATAGTAATTACCTGGGGAGAGAGTAATAACTATGACAAAAAAATGTCAGAGTAAATAATTTAAAACAACTACAATTTTAATATGTTTTGTTCTGTACATTATATAATGCTAACCTGCAGTGAAATTGCTGAGGAAGTGTTGAATTTGTGTACCCAGAAAGCACAGGAATTCCGTTTGATGATGGAGATGCAATAAAAATAAAATCAATGATCATAATGTTATCGTAAATGACCTACACTGAGCCCTGAAGACATTCCATCTAATTGTCTTTTTGAAGCAAGCATTCTTTTATTATTTCTGCCATGATTAATAAATACTGTTACAGATTGTATTTCCTGAATCTAATAAGTTCTCAAAATTATAGTTTCAATTGTTTCCATTTTCTAAAAGACTTCATTAAAAATTATACTCTGGAATAATAGAAATCTTGAAATTCACACAGGTGTTGTAGATGCCTATCTGAGGCATGATTATCTCATTCATGTCTTATTCTTGGCCCTTCCTTGAATATGGACCAGCCTGAGGTCAAATGGCACTTTACTCCAAGAGCCCACTGCACTAGGGAAGCTCGTCAGCTCTCTGAAGTTACCATTTACTCCTTCCATTTGTCTCGGCAGTACCTATAAAATTTAATAATTCATTGTTTCTAAAAACATTGACTGTGTTCCTGTTATGTGTAAAGCATATTAGTAACATTAAGATGGAAAATGCATGGTTGGTCAATGCCTTCAGAGTCCCCAGCTGTTGTAAATGTAATAAAATATGCTAAATGATAGGGTCATGCATTCTGATTTTTGCCAGCAAAGAGGAAGATTTCTAATTGGCCTTGGGAAGGGGCGGGATGAAAGAAGTCTTTCAGAAATTCATTGATTACTCATTATGCACTAGATCCAATCTAAATACTTTATATGTATTATCTTGGTGTTTATGTTTCAAACCTCTATGAATTTCCATTTATTACTGTTATCATTATGCCATTTAAAAAATGAAAATTTGAGAGTATAGAGAATTTTAAGTAACTTGCCACAAACCCAGATTACACAGAGCCGGGTGGGGCCTACTTAAACAAGAACAGACTGGCTGGAAAGCTTTCACCCAACCCTCTGGACTGCTGGGTGAAGATCAGCCTTGTTCTTGAGTGGCTCATTTGGCACTTACTGCCTGGAAATTTTATTTAACATTTTAAACATGTTCATGTGTCCATAGACACTTTATAAACATTCAGAGAGTAGGAGACCTTCAGGCCGGCAGAATAGCAAAGAAAGAACTTAGAATTTATAGGTGAGTGAAATGAGTTAGGCCAGATGCCCTGAGGGTCAGAAAGCTTTTATGCACCTCCATCCACACCAGTATAACAGGTCAACCCTAGCTGGATTGAAAAACGGTGGAGTCGTATTTCCTGGCACCAGGTGGTAGAAGAAAGAACACTGGCCCCGTCTTGGGAGACTCTGTTCTAATTTTGGCTCTTTCTCTTATTCCCTTATGGTTTTCTGGACTCAAGAGCCAATCACTTGATCTTTCTGCACCTTGGATTTCACCTCTGCAAAATTGTGGACTAATACCTGACTACCTACTCCTTACTGTTTGGGTATAAAATTAGACAATTTATGGAATTGCTATGCAAACTTCAAAGCACTAGGAGAAAATGTAGTCATTCATTGTGTCCGTGCAAAAAATGTAAGCAGCCGAGATGGGAATGGGATCCTCCATGAGTCTTGCTTCCTCTCCATAGGAAAGATTTTTACTTGGCTTCCAGGAGACAGCACCTGCCTGGTTTTCCTCCCACTTCACTAGCTGCACCTTCTCAGGTGTTTTCTGTTGATGTCTCTTCATCTTGACCTTTTAAAACTGGAGTACTCCAAGGCCTGGTCCTGGGTCCTCTTCTCTCTCTCATGATCTCACCCCACATTCAGATGTTCAATGCCATGTAGGTACTAGTGACTCTCAAAATTACATCTTCAATTTAGCCCTTTCTCCAGAACTCTAGAGCCAGTATCCAGGGTGATAGTTTAAAAAGAAAAGAAAAAAAAAAAAAAAACTAGACCATAGACTGATCAATGGACAAATTCCAAGATGTAATACAGACAACAGTGTTAAAACGTATGAGAAAGCGTCATATTTAGAAATCTTGAAATAAAAGGAGGGTAGGAATGGATCTACAAAGTTACTGACAAGTTCTTAGATAAGCCAGACTCCTGGTTCCCAGACTTCTTTACCTTGAGTTGCTCCTGGCACTATGTATCCAGGACCAGTCTCTGGCTTGCCCTCATCAGAATGGAGGGATTTTTGGGAGAAGAAACTTAAAAAAAAAAAGAATTTTCTCCTTTAAAAATCTTCTAAAGATTTATTTAAAAGCTTTTGCACATCAAAGGAAACCATATACAAAATGAAAGGACAACCTACAGAATGGAAGAATATATTTGCAAACGATGTGACCAACAGGGGATTAATTTCCAAGATATACAAACAGCTCAATATCAAAAAAAACAACCCAATCAAAAATTGGGCTGAAGATCTAAATAGACATTTCTCCAAAGAAGACATACAGGTGACCGATAGGCACATGAAAATATGCTCAACATCACTAATTATTAGAGAAATGCAAATCAAAACTATAATGATGTATCACCTCACTGCAGTCAGAATGGCCATCATCAAAAAGTCTACAAATAATAAATGCTGGACAGGGTGTGGAGAAAAAGGAACCCTCCTGCACTGTTGGTGGGAATGTAAATAGGTGCAGCCACTATGGAGAGCAGTGTGGAGTATCTTTAAAAAAAACTAAAAATAGAGTTACCATATGATCTTGCAAACCCATTCAGGGGTATATATCTGGGAAAAACTAGAATTGGAAAAGATACATGCACCCCAGTGTTCACAGCAGCACTATTTATAATAGCCAAGACATGGAAGCAACCTAAGCGTCCATCGACAGATGAGTGGATAAAGAAAATGTGATATATATAAATATATATACACACACACACACACATATACACAATGGAATATTACTCAACCATGAAAAAGAATGAAAATGCCATTTCAGCAACATGGATGACCTAGAGATTATCATACTAAGTGAAGTAAATCAGACAGAAAAAGGCAAATATATGACATCGCTTATATATGGAAAAAAAAAAGATACAAATAAACTTATTTACAAAACAGAAATAGACTCACAGACATAGAAGAGAAACTTATGGTTGCCAAAGGGGATGTGGGAGGGATAAATTAGGAGTCTTGAATTAACATATACACACTATCTATAAAATAGATAACCAACAAGGACCTACTGTATAACACAGGGAACTATACTCAGTATTTCATAACAACATATAATGGAAAAGAATCTGAGAATATATATATATATATATATATATATATATATATATACACACACACACACACACACACACACATATGTATGTATATGTATAACTGAATCACAATATTGTAAATCAACTATACTTCAATTTTAAAAAAATAAATTTATTTTTAGTTCTACTTGAGCAAGGTAAACATTTTCTCAATCCCTAGGATATTTCTCCTCCTTACAAATATTTGAAGCTCCTTTAACCATGACAAAATCCATTATTCCACAGTGAGAGAGACAGAGTTCCCAAATTTAAGTGCTTTTCAGAACATTTGTATTTAATCTAACTGAATGTAATCTAATCTAAATTCTATTCAGTAATCAAGCAAAATTTAAATAGCTGACAATGGATGCCTTCATATTTCCATAAAAGGAAGAGCTTAAGTGATTTAGAAGGCTCAATGTGCTAAATATTGGGGTCACTCTAATGAAGGGAAGGGGCACATGATAAGAGGATGAAAATGACAGGTGTTTTATTTTACTGATTTATTTATTTTAACTGCTTTATTGCAGTAAAATTGCTTTACAATGGTGTGTTAATTTTATAACAAAGTAAACCAGCTATACATATACATATATCTCCATACTCTTCCCTCTTGCGTCTCCCTCCCACCCTCCCTATCCCACCCCTCTAGGTGGTCACAAAGCACCGAGCTAATCTCCCAGTGCTATGTGGCTGCTTCCCACTAGCTGTCTATTTTACATTTGGTAGTATATATAAGTCCATGCACTCTCTCACTTTGTCCCAGCTTCCCCTCCCCCCTCCCCATGTCCTCAAGTCCATCCTCTACATCTGCGTCTTTATACCTATCCTGCCCCTAGGTTCTTCAGAACCACTTTTTAAAATTAGTTTCCATATATATGTGTTAGCATACAGTATTTGTTTTTCTCTTTCTGACTTACTTCACTCTGTATGACAGGCACTAGATCCATCCACCTCACTACAAATAACTCAATTTCATTACTTTTTATGGCTGAGTAATATTCCATTGTATATATGTGCCACATCTTCTTTATCCATTCATAGGTTGATGGACACTTAGGTTGCTTCCATGTTATGGCTACTGTAAATAGAGCTGTAGTGAACATTGTGATACATGATTCTTTTTGAACTATGGTTTTCTCAGGGTATATGTAGTGGGATGGCTTTGTCGTATGGTAGTTCTATTTTTAGTTTTTTAAGAAACCTCCATACTGTTCTCCATAGTAGCTGTATCAATTTACATTCCCACCAACAGTGCAAGAGGGTTCCCTTTTCTCCACACCCTCTCCAACATTTATTGTTTGTAGATTTTTTGATGATGGCCATTCTGACTGGTGGGAGACGATATCTCATTGTAGTTTTGATTTGCATTTCTCTAATGATTAGTGATGTTGAGCATTCATTCATGTGTTTGTTGGCAATCTGTATATCTTCTTTGGAGAAATGTCAATTTAGGTCTTCTGCCCATTTTTGGATTCGGTTGTTTGTTTTTGTTGATATGGAGCTGCATGAGCTGCTTGTAAATTTTGGAAATTAATCTTTTGTCAATTGCTTCATTTGCAAATATTTTCTGAGTGTTGTCTTTTTGTCTTTTTTATGGTTTCCTTTGCTGTGCAAAAGCTTTTAAGTTTCATTAGGTCCCATTTGTTTATTTTTGGTTTTATTTCCATTTCTCTAGGAGGTAGGTCGAAAAGGATCTTGCTGTGATTTATGTCATAGAGTGTTCTGCCTATATTTTCCTCTAAGAGTTTGATAGTGTCTGGCCTTACATTTAGGTCGTTAATCCATTTTGAGGTTTTTTTTGTGTATCGTGTTAGGGAGTGTTCTAATTTCATTCTTTTACATGTAGCTGTCCAGTTTTCCCAACACCACTTTTTATTTTTTTTATTTTTTTTTTTTCTTTTTGCGGTATGCGGGCCTCTCACTGTTGTGGCCTCTCCCGTTGCGGAGCACAGGCTCCGGATGCGCAGGCCCAGCGGCCATGGCTCACGGGCCCAGCCGCTCCGCGGCATATGGGATCCTCCCAGACCGGGGCACGAACCCGTATCCCCTGCATCGGCAGGCGGACTCTCAACCACTGCGCCACCAGGGAGGCCCCAACACCACTTTTTAAAGAGGCTGTCTTTTCCCCATTATATATTCTTGCCTCCTTTATCAAAAATAAGATGACCATATGTGCTTGGGTTTATCTCTGGGCTTTCTATCCTGTTCCATTGATCTATCTTTCTGTTTTTGTGCCAGTACCATACTGTCTTGATTATTGTAGCTTTGTAGTATAGTCTGAGGTCCAGGAGCCTGATTCCTCCACCTCCATTTTCTCTTTCTCAAGATTGCTTTGGCTATTCAGGGTCTTTTGTGTTTCCATACAAATTGTGAAATTTTTTGTTCTAGTTCTGTGAAAAATGTCATTGGTAGTTTGATAGGGATTGCGTTGAATCTGTAGATTGCTTTGGGTTGTATAGTCATTTTCAAAATGTTGATTCTTCCAGTCCAAGAACATGGTATATCTCTCCATCTGTTTGTATCATCTTTAATTGCTTTCATCAGTGTCTGATAGTTTTCTGCATACAGGTCTTTTATCTCCTTAGGTAGGTTTATTCCTAGGTATTTTATTCTTTTGGTTGCAATGGTAAATGGGAGTGTTTCCTTAATTTCTCTTTCAGATTTCTCATCATTAGTGTATAGGAGTGCAAGAGGTTTCTGTGCATTAATTTTGTATCCTGCTACTTTACCAAATTCATTGATTAGCTCTAATAGTTTTCTGGTAGTTTCTTTATGATTCTCTATGTATAGTATCCTGTCATCTGCAACCAGTGACAGCTTCACTTCTTCTTTTCTGATTTGGATTCCTTTTATTTCTTTTCCTTCTGTGATTGCTGTGGCTAAAACTCCCAAAACTATGTTGAATAATAGTGATGAGAGTGGACAACCTTGTCTTGTTCCTGATCTTAGTGGAAATAGCTTCAGTGTTTCACTATTGAGAACGATGTTGGCTGTGGGTTTCTCATATATGGCTTTTATTATGTTGAGGAAGGTTCCCTCTATGCCTACTTTCTGGAGGGTTTTTATCATAAATTGGTGTTGAATTTTGTCAAAAGGCTTTTCTGTATCTATTGAGATGGTCATATGGTTTTTCTCCTTCAATTTGTTAATATGGTGTATCACATTGATTAATTTGCATATACTGAACAATCCTTGCATTCCTGGGATAAACCACACTTGATCATGGTGTAGGATCCTTTTAATGTGCTGTTGGATTCTGTTTGCTAGTATTTTGTTGGGGATATTTGCATCGCATCTATGTTCATCAGTGATATTGGCCTGTAGTTTTCTTTGTGACATATTTCTCTGTTTTTGGTATCCGGGTGATGGTGGCCTCGTATAATAAGTTTGGAAGTGTTCCCCCCTCTGCTATATTTTGGAAGAGTTTGAGAAGGATAAGTGTTTGCTCTTCTCTAAATTTTTGATAGAATTCACCTGTGATGCCATCTGATCCTAGGCTTTTGTTTTTTGGAAAATTTTAATCACAGTGTCAATTTCAGTGCTTGTGACTGGTCTTTTTATATTTTCTGTTTCTTCCTGGTTCAGTCTCAGAAGTTTATGCTTTTCGCAGAGTTTGTCCATTTCTTACAGGTTGTCCATTTTACTGGCATATAGTTGCTTGTAGTAATCTCTCATGATCTTTTGTATTTCTGCAGTGTCAGTTGTTACTTCTCCTTTTTCATTTCTAATTCTATTGATTTGAGCCTTCTCACTTTTTTTCTGGATGAGTCTGGCTAATGGTTTATCAATTTTGTTTATCTTCTGAAAGTACCAGCTTTTATTTTTATTGATCTTTGCTACTGTTTCCTTCATTTCTTTTTCATTTATTTCTGATCTGTTGTTTATTATTTCTTTCCTTCTGCTAACTTTGGGGGCTTTTTATTCTTCTTTCTCTAATTGCTTTATGTGTAAGGTTAGGTTGTTTATTTGAGATGTTTCTTGTTTCTTGAGGTAGGATTCTATTTCTATAAACTTCCCTCTTAGAACTGCTTTTGCTGCATCCCATAGGTTTTGGGTTGTCATGTTTTCATTGTCATTTGTTTCTAGGTATTTTTGATTTCCTCTTTGATTTCTTCAGTGATCTCTTGGTTATTCGCTAAGGGTTTTAGATTAGACAATATCATGTAGTCATCCTTGGTTATATTCAGCAAAGGGAAGTTTTACAGGCTTTGCTTGAGAACAGAGTAGAAGTAGCTAGCACTGAATCACAGACATGCCCCGTTCCTCTCCTTCAAGGCCCCTTCAGGTGGTTGTGCCTAGCCTGGGGAAACTGACTCTAGATAAGAGTGCAGCAGGTTGAGGACCTTGGCATAGACTGAATGTTTGTGTCCACCCAAAATTCATGTTTAATCCTAATCCCCAATGTGATGATATTTAGCAGTGGGCTCTTTGGGAGGTGTCCAAGTCATGAAGGTAGAGCCTTCCTAATTGAGATTAGTGCCCTTATGAAGGAGACTCTTGAGAGCTAGCTGGCCCCTTCTGCCTTATGAAGACTCAGCTGGAAGACAACTGTCTATGAACTGGGAAGGAAGCAGGTCCTTGCCGGACACTGAACCTGCCAGCATCTTGATCTTGGATTCCCAGCCTCCATAACTGTGAGAAATGAATATCTATTGTTTGTAAGCTGTCCAGTCTGTGGTCCTCTGTCACAGCAGCCCAAACGGACTGCTTCTCCCTTTTGCCTCCCCATCTCTGTCCCCCACTACTGTGTCCATTTTTTAAACATAGCTGATTTTTTAATATTAAGAGGCCTAGTTAGCCAAGTATTACTGTTCTTAAAATAAAAATTAACTAATTCTGTGATCAAATGATAAGAGCTTCATAAACTCCTTTAGCTTAGCCAGACTATAGCACAAGAAGGAACAGTTTGTATAAATAGAGTTGTCTCTCTGTTGAGTGAATTTCTCACATAATTTTCCACTCTATCAGTTAGCTATATTTCCAGAAATAATTCCCACTTTATAGCCTAGTGTAAAGACTCATGACTCTACCTCTCTACTTATAAAAATACTGCTCATTATTCTCCATATTATCTTTGGCCAAGTATGGACACATAAAACAGACTGAATCGAAGGGTCTGAAAAGAAAGTGTGCTTACAGAAAAATGGTTTTCCATAATCCCTTCCTCAATTCAACAATGTATCTATTCAGGTGCTAACAAAAATAACAAAGGTCAGGATATATTCCGATTATAATTTAATGGATTGTTAAAAACATTGCCCATTTATTTTAAGAATATACCATAAATTTTTTCTTCCCTCAGTTCAGAGACTAGACACCAAATTGAATGGAAGGAGTCACACAGAGATGAGATATCAAGAAATATATAATGTTTTCCCCCAAATTTCCTCATGGTCTCTAAAATGAATATCTTTCTCATTTACACCACCAGGATTCCTATTGTTATTCCTATGTCTCACAGTAATTTCAAGTCCATAAATAACTTTGCCTATTAAATCTTAACATGTTAGAGAATTGCATATTTTTCTGTGATTATCAGTTCACTGGACTATTAAATCCACTTATTCTGTATTTGGTAAAATGGTCTAGAGAAACCATGAAATTATTTCATGCTGTTAACAGAAGGGGCAGCTTAAATCCATAAACAACTTGTTAGCACAGGTTTCAAACCTTTAAATATTCACTTGGTATGACTCATGTTCAATACCTTATTTCCACATTATTTCTAAATGTACAAAAACAGAATTGATTGGTTACTGGAGTCATATTTATAAGCTCATCCCTCAATGTTTTCCTCCCTTGGTGATCAATTTCTTCAGGCTGGGCAGCAAGAATATCCCCAACCCCTGATCTTGCCCAAAAGTAAATAGAGTACTGCGGATGCATTCCAAGGTATTTGGAAACCTCACTCTAACATAAGGACCATTCCTCCTATTGGAAAGAACACTGAGGAACCACAGATGGTTCAGGAACACACAACTGGGCCAAGTTTTAACATTTTAGTGTTGCCACATTGGGTTTTGTTTCCCAGTAACAATGCAGCCAAGTATCTTGAAACTCCTGCCTCTGGCAGGAGGCTGCTTCTTACTCAGGAGAGCTAGCTTTCTAAGGATGCTTTTTTTTTTCTTCATCAGATGTATAAGTCAATGCAACTACCTAGTAACATCTGTGGCCCACAGGTGTCATACTTCAATTTTAATCTGGGCTACTCACAGCTCTTGGAAACAAATAATTGAAAAGCATTTTATTTTTTATCAGTTTCTCACCTTTATGAAGTGAGGCAATGTTACTGTTGCATCATTGCAAATGCAGTGATGGGTGATGTGATATTTCCTTTTTACATGAGTAGCAAAATGAGGTTGTGAATGAAAAGATCCATCATAATTTTTCTTTAAAAACTGATCATTATCATTTATGAAACTCTAATAAGCCACCTGAAGTTGGATGTGGCCTGTTTCTGTGTGTGCAGTGAGAGTTGGGAGGATGCGAGAGGAAGCCCAGAGGGTCTGCCCGCACCTGTGTTGGAAGGGCTCAAAGCAAGCCTGGAGCCTGATGGGACCCAAGCTCCTGCTTTCTCGAGGTAGGTATGTTTTTTCAGTCATGAATTGCAAAAGACTTTGTGTGGAAAGACTCAGAATGTGCTCAGCAGATGAGCTGCAGCGGCAACCACGACTCACTGGCTCAGGTGTGTTTATCTGCTTCTTGCTGTGCTACTTTCTCACGCTCTTTTGGAGCCTTTTCTTCCAAATTGAAAACGGTCCCTAATAAAAATCAGTTCATGGGAAAAGTCATTTCTTGAAGGGCCAAACTGCTGAAGCTGCCTGGGTTTTCTGTCCCTGACGTTTCCCTTCCTCCCTGTCCCTGGCCCACTGTCATTAGGTGTGTGACACTGGAAAAGACAAAATGCACCTTTCTTTTCCACTGAGCTGTCTTGTACGTCCAGTTATGTTGGTGCTGAGATTCTCTCTGGTTTCAGTTGGCTGGTGATGGAGCACTAAATCTCACCAGAAGGACACAGAATTCCCTAAGCGCATACTCTGATGTGCCAGCCTGGCCAGTCCCCAGGAAGAGAGGTACACGGACTGGCTCTGCCCAGAGGCCCCAGTCAGGTGAGAAAAAAGGGCAGAGGGATGGTGAAGTTCAAAGTAGTGACCTGACCTACCTCTGAACTTGTGCAAGCATGTCTCTACCATCCTTAAGTCAGCACCAATTCCTGAACCATTTAAGTCACTTTGCTTATTGCTTTGTCAGAGAAGTACATGAGATGCTTTTCCAAACATGGAGACACTAAGCATTCTGAAGCTAAGTCAGGATAAGTCTCAGTAGTTGGTTCTGCTGTCATGGGCTTGTGTGACGGTGAACTTTGTCTTCTCTTTAGTGACAAGTTTCCTCTCCAGAGACCACAACAATGCCTCTGGTTTTATCTTTGTGCCTCACATAGAAAGACATTAAAGTAACCCAAGATACGTGATAACATTTCCACTCTATACTATCTTTAGATTGCATGCCCTCAGTCATAAATCGATTTCTTGAAATAGCAACTCCTAGTTTGGAGATTTTCCCCATACATTCAGCATTAAGGCTTTCTGGGAAATATTTTTAATTATCTCCAGTTCTAACTCTATTTTATTAACAAAGACCTGGAAAGGTGAGGGATATGGAAAAAAAAGTGCATGATCAATTCCCAATCTTCTATAAAGGGCATAATGAAATGAGTTGCTATTAGATGTGATAGTAATGGATTATTACAATTGTTTTTTTCCCAAGGAAGTTGGCAATGTCTCAGTCCTGTTCCAGGTCAGTTACTTGTACCTTCCTTGTCTATAGCAAAAGTGAATATGTGAAAATATATCCAGTAGAGTAAGGCAAATAGCACATGTTCTTGGGTGAGTCTTTGACTAATAAACTAGGCTGTCTCATGAGGACATCTCTGTACCCTAATGCTTTGGGGCTGAAGAAGCCATTATTGCCCTGAGCCCACACCCGAGCCTTCTGATGAGTGTAAAATTCAGTCCAAACCACAAGTAGCTCAGAGCTGACTGCTAGGTGGCTGTGGTATAGAACCTTGTTACCACTACTGGCAAATAAAGGGAGACCAGGTGAAGAGGAATACCATGTGAGAACACATTGTACCTTGATGCACTGGTGTCCCCAGGGCTGCGGTTCAGTAATAGACTCCATTCCTGGGCTACAAGTCATGAAGACATGATTCAGCACATGTCAAAGGTGGATTTATTGACTATGGATGGGGGAAGAACAGGGTTTTAGCTGGTGGTGACCAGAAGGGGGGCTCCGTGCCTCCTGACCGGCCCCTCTCCTCCCACATCCTCCCTGAGACTGGGGCGTGGTGCTCAAGTCTGTGCTCACTTCCTCACGAGTCACTGTCAAAGAGGGAAGGAGGTCCATGTCTCCTGGCTTCCATTTAGAAGTCCTGGGGTACACTTTTAATATGGCTGGCTTGGGGCTTTGCATCAATAAGAAGAATAGTGATGGCTCAGGGTTATTTTGATGCTTACAGTCATATCCAAGGGTCCAGGTCTGCTGTCAGAGTCGGTGTGTAGCAGGTACACATGGGCACGGGGAGGGTGGCATGGGTGCTGTACAGAGAGCACTTGCCAATGCTGGGTCAGTACCTTCACCTCTGTGCACAGCTACTTTCCAGAGAAGGTGAATCAGATCACTGTTCTTTTGCCCTGGGGTGAAGTACTGGTAGATGGAGGGGAAGGGAGGGCCCAAAATACATCTTTTCTTCTTTCTTTCTTCCTTCTCTCCCTCCTGCCTTCCCTCCCTCCTTCTTTCCTCCCTCCCTCCCTCCCTTCCTTCCTTCCTTCCTTTTTTAATATAGGAAAATATTTATATATTTCCAACTTTCTTTGGTGGAGATCTTAAGAGCACATTCAAGATGTAAAAGGTCTGGAAATGAGGCAGCACTGAGACTACCTTTAGGTCTCTCCTGCTGTACACACGGGTTCTGAGAGCATGTCCTGTGGCTTCAGTATGGTGCTTTCATCAGTGTACCATGTTGCACCTTCATTTTCTCCACTGGCCATAACATTAATCTGTTTTTTTTTTAATGTTTCTACTAGGTTACCTGTTGGTATGAACCACAGGCATCAAAAACTGAGCTTCTTTACTCTTTACTCAGACTTGATGAAAAATTCCATTTTACTCAAGAACTGCTAATGCTAAAAGGCTCCGAAACATGTTCCAAGTCACACTGTAACAGCAACAGGACCAGAACTCCAGATCTCCTGGCTCTTAATTCACTGTCATATACAGTTTTGCTGTATTGTGGAGGCTTGTGTCTTCATCCATGCAAAGTTCAGCATTATAATTTAAAATGAACACTTTTACAAGGTTTATATACTAAGTATTTAATAATTTGTATAATCATTTCAGTTTTTATAGATTATTATTTATCATATTGCTATGTAGCCAAACCAAACATTTCTAATCTCATATTAGCTTCCTTTTGCTGCTGTAAAAATTACCACAAAATTAGTTAATTTAAAACAACATGAATCTATTATCTTACAATTCTGGAGGTCAGAGCGCTGAAATGAAGTGTCAGCAGAGCTACCCTCCTTCTGGAGCCTCTAGGGGAGAATCCATTCCTTGCCTTTTCGTTTCTAGAGACCACCCACATTCCTTGGTTTATGGCTCCAAATCACTCAGATTCAGGCTGCCTGAATGACATTCAGAAATGTCATCACATTTTCCTCTCTTACCCACACTCTCTTGTTTCCCTCTGTAATTTATAAGGACTCCTGAAACAGTGAACAAGTCCCTGTGACCCTGTCTTTTGAAGTAAAAGGCTGACTGAAGAGTTAATGATTGGAAAACGTGAAGATGGAGAAACAAAGAATAGATGTTGGGCTGGAGAACTGGTAAGAGTTGACTATAAGTCTGCCATGTGGCAGAATCACTAAACTCACAGTTCCCTGACAGACATAGATAAAGGCCTGACACACATTCCTAAGTTGTTTTTACAGGAAGCAGACCCCCACCAGATGAAAATTGCTGCTCACAAGCACATAGACCCCAGACTGTTTGGAAACAGAAGGTTGATGATGCTGACTCCCAATTACCTCATGACCAACCAATGAATGTCCCCGAGTTGATCATGCCCTGCTCCTTGAACCATTACTATAAGACTCCTTACTACCCCTCCAGCATAGGATACACAGTTTTGAGAGCATTAGCCCACTGTAGCCCCTTTGCCTGGCAAAGCAATAAAGCTATTCTTTTCTATTCACCCAAAACTCTGTCTCTGCATTTCTATTTATCACAGGTGAACAGAGGCTGAGTTTTGGCAGCACCCCCGTGCTTGGAAGTCCTTAAAAATTAGACTGGGCCCACCCAGTTAATCCAGGATCATCTCCCATCCCAAGATCTTTAACTTAATCAAAGTCCCTTTCCCATATGTAGTCACTGGTTCCAGGTACTCATGCCAGGTACATCTTTGGGGACTGTTATTTTGCCTACCTATTCTCTGGAAATAAGCAGAGAGAAATCTGGAAAAGGAGAAGCTGCCCCAATGTCCTTCAGTGGCTCCTGTATTTGTAACCCAGACCCTAACAGGAAGATCCCCACACAGAACACTCAAGTGGTGAGAATCCTCCCTTTTCCCAGCTCACCTGATCCACGCTGACTCGGCTATTGGGTGAGGTTTCAGGGGAGGTCTTCATGGGAAACAGGAGGAATGGATAGGGGGTTCCTTTAGCTAAAGTACCTGTGTGACTTAAGGGGAGTCGAGGATAAGCAATGTGACTGCATGGGACAAATGTAGACTAGCTGGAGTCTTGCCCCTGGGGCTTTGTGTAAACCAAGGAGAATGAGGCCTCCCTCATGACTGGGAGCAGGGGGCCAATGGGAGGGACCTGCTGGGAGAAGGTGGGTCTATGGTGAAGTAATCTCAGAAGGTACAGGAAGCCCTTGCTACTGCCTTCTGTTCATCGTTGGCCACTCTTTTTCCTTTTCTCATGTCTCAATATTTTATCCTTGTAAAGGAATATCTACTATCAGATGACCGCAGTTAAAACAGGTTGTGCTCTTCAGAATGTACACATGCCACCACCCCTGGCCCGATGGGCTGGCCTCAAGCTGCGGTGGAGGCAGGCTCAGGTGCTCTTCACCTTTCTTATGCTTCCCTGGTCAATATACAATCAAAACACAATGACAGGAAGAAAAGCCCACTCTTTTGAGGGGATAAATGTTCTTAGTGTGTCCTCACATTAAGTAGGCATTCTGCTTATTCTTTAAGAAAATTTTTTTATTGATGTATAGTAGATGTACAATATTATGTAAGTTACAGGTGTATAATATAGTGATTCACAATCTTTAAAAGTTATGCTTCATTTACAGTTATTATAAAATATTGACTATATTCCCTGTGTTGTACAATATATCCCTGTAGCTTATTTTATACCTAATAATTTGTTCCCCTTAATCCCCTATGTCTATATTTCCCCTCCCCCTTCCCTCTCCCCACTGGGAACCACTAGTTTGTTTTCTATATCTGTGAGTCTCTTTCTTTTTGGTTTTATTCACCAGTTGTTTGTATTTCTTAGATTCCACTTATAAATGATATCATAACAGTATTTGTCTTTCTCCATCTGACTTATTTCACTTAGCATAATACCCTCCAAGTCCATCCATGCTGTTGCAAATGGCAAAATTTCATTTTGTTTCATGGCTGAGTAGTATTCCATTGTATATATATACACCACAACTTCTTTATCCATTCATCTGTTGATGGACACCTAAGTTGCTTCCATATCTTGGCTATTGTAAATAATGCTGCAGTGAACGTTGAGGTGCTTGTATCTTTTCAAATTAATGTTCTTGTTTATTTTGAATATATACCCAGGAGTGGAATATATGCTGGGTCATATGGTAGTTCTATTTATAGCTTTTTTAGAAAGCTTCATACTGTTTTCCACAGTGGCTGCACCAATTTACATTCCCACCAACAGTGTACAAGGATTCCCTTTTCTCCACATGCTCACCAACATTTGTTATTTGTGTTCTTTCTGATGATAGTCATTCTGACAGGTGTGAGGTGATATCTCATTGTGGATTTCTTTTTTTTTGGCTGTGGCATGCAGCTTATGGAATCTTAGTTCCCCAACTAGGGATTGAACCCAGGCCACAGCAGTGAAAGTGCTGAGTCCTAACCACTGGACTGCAAGGGAATTCCCACTCTCATTGTGGTTTTGATTTGCATTTCCCTGATGATTAACAATGTTGAGCATCTTTTCATGTGTCTGTTGGTCATCTGCATGTCCTCTTTGGAAAAATGTCTATTTAGATTTTCTGCCCATCTTTTAATCAGGTTGTTTGTTTTTTGATGCTGAGTTCTATGAGCTGTTTATATATTTTGGATATTAACCCCTTATCAGTCATATCATTTGCAAATATTTTCTCCCATTCTGTAGGTTGTCTTTTTGTTTTGTCTATGGTTTCCTTTGCTGTGCAAAAGCTTTTAAGTTTAATTAGGTCCCATTTATTTATTTTTGCTTTTATTTCCTTTGCTTTAGGAGACAGATCCAAAAAAATATTGCTAAGATTTGTCAAAGAGTGTTCTGCCTATGTTTTCCTCTAGGAGTTTTATGGTATCCAGTCTTACATTTAGGTCTTTAACCCATTTTGAGTTTATTTTTGTATATGGGGTAGAAGGTGTTCTAATTTCATTCTTTTACATGTAGCTGTCCAGTTTTCCCAGCACCACTTATTGAAGAGACTATCTTTCCTCCTTGTTTATTCTTGCCTCCTTTGTCATAAATTAATTGACCACAAGTGTGTGGATTTATTTCTGGGCTTTCTATTTTGTTCCATTGATTTATGTGTCTGTTTTTGTGCCAGTACCATTCTATTTTGATTACTGTAGCTTTCTAGTATAGTCTGAAGTCAGGGTGTGTGATTCCTCCAGCTCTGTTCTTCTTTCTCAATATTGTTTTGGCTATTTGGGGTCTTTCATGTTTCCATACAAATTTTAAAATTATTTGTTCTAGTTCTGTGAAAAATGTCATTAGTATTTTGATAGGGATTGCATTGAATCTGTAGATTGCCTTGGGGAGTATGGTCATTTTAACAATATTAGTTCTTCCAATCCAAGAACACTGTATATCTTTCCATCTTCAATTTCTTTCATCATTGTTTTATAGTTTTCTGAGTGGCTTTTACCTCCTTAGGTAGGTTTATTCCTAGGTATTTTATTCTTTTTGATGCAGTGGTAAATGGAATTGTTTCCTTTCTGATAGTTTGTTGTTAGTGTATAGAAATGCAACAGATTTCTGTATATTAATTTTGATCCTGCAACTTTTCTGAATTCATTGATGAGCTCTAGTAGTTTTCTGGTGACATCTTTAGGATTTTCAATGTATAGTATCATGTCATCTGCAAAATGTGACAGTTTTACTTCTTCTTTGCCAATTTGGATTCCTTTTATCTCTTTTTCTTTTCTGATTGCTGTGGATAGGACTTCCAAAACTATGTTGAATAAAAGTGGTGACAGTGGACATCCTTGTCTTGTTCCTGATCTTAGAGGAAATGCTTTTAGCTTTTAAATTAATTTTTAATTAAAATGTTTTAAGTTTTAAAAAATATTATGTTTGGGCTTCCCTGGTGGTGCAGTGGTTGAGAGTCCACCTGCCGATGCAGGGGACAAGGGCTCGTGCCCTGGTCTGGGAAGATCCCACATGCCGCAGAGAGGCTGGGCCCGGGAACAATGGCCGCTGAACCTGCACATCCGGAGCCTGTGCTCCACAATGGGAGAAGCCACAACAGTGAGAGGCCCGTGTACCACACACACACAAAAAAATTATGTTTGTCTAAAGTACTCCTGAGTAACTCCAGATATGCAGATCTGTTGCTTCAGTTATATCAGGAGTTAGGCATCAATATGTCTCCAGATAGATAGTAGGTCAGGGAGTTCCCTAGAGACTGGACCAGAGTCTTTCCCATGGTGAACAGGAAGTAAGGTAAGTGAAGTGGAACATAAATTCCTTCAGGAGATGGAGGGACAGGGCCTTTCTGGGTAAGAGGGCATTAAGCCAGGAACCTATGAGAAATTTCCAAAGTCAGATTCTCCCTCTCAAAGAACAAATCCCTGTAGGTTATCTGATCTGGACTCCATTATGCATTTGAACCCTGTAACAAACTGGCCCTATTCTAAATCCATACTCAGATAGCAGCTTCTAACTTTACCTCCCGTGGGATTGTGCCTGAGAGTCTTGGCACATGACAGCTATGACTTTACTGGACATTGTGAAATAGGCAGTTTTGTGTCCTGGGTAAAGCCCAGGACACCCTAGGCTTGGGGTGCTGAGCTTGAGGGAGTGAGGTCATCACCTGGTCAGTGCCACTGTGTGGGCACCTTTTTGAGCAATGTATATTTGTTTTCTGTTTCTTTACAGATTTTTAAAAAAGAACTTCCCCATTGTTATCCACACCTCCAGAAAAACTGAGTTATGGAACACAGAACAGGGAGATTCCACCTAACTGACAACATATTCCTTATTAATGTGTATCATGTCAATCTCAGGGAATCCCAGAGGCTAAACTTGATGGCCTCGGGACCCTACAGCAGAACAGAGAAGCAGCTGCAGTGTCTGGCATTGTTTGCCTGTATCTTAGATAGACCATCATAACCTGATGGTGTCCCTACCTGTCCTACTGAACATCACCACTGGGGCCATTCACACCATCTTTATGGAATTCCTCTCCATAGAGGAAAGCCCAATGCAGAGGCTTATGTCTGCAAATGTCCTGGCCCTGTGGGAAGTTGGTCTTCGTGGCCTTGCATGACTCTATAAAAACCACCTTGCCATTACTCTCTCCCTCTGTTATCTCATATGCTCTGGCAGTTCAGAATCTCCATCTTTTCCAATCCAGGTCTGTGCTCCAATCACAAAATGTCCACAGTTTCATTGAGCCTTGCATCCTCAATATACATGCATTACCTGGGGTCTGATCAAGGTAGCTCACTTCTAAAAATGAGTTCAGTTGGTGTTTTGATTTCTTGAAAAGGAACTGGCTGACATGAAGAAGCATCAATATAATTCATAGATTCAGCATTTTGACAATATGGCACAATTTGTGTTCTGTACCTTTTTATAGAGATCAGACCAGGTGTGTGAGTGGGCAGAGGGGAGAGGGTGACTGCCTGGCTGATTGGACTCAGGGAATGATGCAGAAGCCTATTTCCCTTCTCAGTTGTGCTGAGCAAATGAGCAGGTGCAAAGTTATTTTTAATTGAGCTCCACACCATGGGTCTACACAGAACTGAAGCTGTCTGTTGAGACCAGCTTTCTGCACATTCAGAACTACTCATGGACCCAATGAGGACACTTCAGTTCATCAACTGTGTCATTTATAAAGACAAGAAACGTTATAGAAAAAAGTACTAACCACTCCAAAAGAGTGCTCAAAAGAGCACAGAGATAAATTCAATGCTTCCAAAAGACAGCTCGGTAGAACAATTGAACTCGCCAGCAGAATTTTCCATGGTAATAAATGCTCTATATTTGTTCTGTCCAATATTGTAGCTTCTAGTCACATGTTTATTAAGCATTTAAAATGTGACTTGTGTGACTGGGGAACTGAATTTTTAATTTTGTTTATTTTTTAAGCATCTTTATTGGAGTAGAATTGCTTTACAATGGTGTGTTAGTTTCTGCTTTATAACAAAGTGAATCAGCTATACATATACATATATCCCCATATCTCCTCCCTTTTGCATCTCCCTCCTCCCTCCCTACCCCACCCCTCTAGGTAGTCACAAAGCACCCAGCTGATCTCTCTGTGCTTTGCAGCTGCATCCCACTAGCTATCTATTTTACATTTGGTAGTATATATTAGTCCATGCCCTCTCTTACTTCATCCCAGCTTACCCTTTCCCCTCCCCATGTCCTAAGTCCATTCTCTACATCTGTGTCATTATTCCTGTCCTGCTCCTAGGTTCTTCATAACTTTTTTTTAATTCAATATATATGTGTTAGCATACGGTATTTGTTTTTCTCTTTCTGACTGACTTCACTCTGTATGGCAGACTCTAGATCCATCCAACTCACTACAAATAACTTAATTTCATTTCTTTTTATGGCTGAGTAATATTCCATTGTATATATGTGCCACATATTCTTTATCCATTCATCTGTCGATGAACACTTAGGTTAATTCCACATCCTGGTTATTGTAAATAGAGCTGCAATGAACATTGTGGCACATGACTCTTTTTCAATTATTGTTTTCTCAGGGTATATGCTCAGTAATGGCACAGCTGGGTTGTATGGTAGTTCTATTTTTACTTTCTTAAGTAACCTCCATATTGTTCTCCATAGTGGCTGTATCAACTTATTTTCCACCAACAGTGCAGGAGGGTTACCTTTTCTCCACACCCTCTCCAGCATTTATTGTCTGTAGATTTTTTGATGATGACCATTCTGACTGGTGTGAGGTGATATCTCATTGTAGTTTTGATTTGCAATTCTCTAACGATTAGTGATGCTGAACATTCTTTCATGTGTTTGTTGGCAGTCTGTATACCTTCTTTGGAGAAACATCTGTTTAGATCTTCTGCCCATCTTTGGATTGGGTTGTTTGTTTTTTTGATATTGAGCTGCATGAGGTGCTTGTAAATTTTGGAGATTAATCCTTTGTCAATTGCTTCATTTGCAAATATTTTCTCCCATTCTGAGGGTTGTCTTTTTGTCTTGTTTATAGTTTCCTTTGCTGTGCAAAAGCTTTTTTTTTCTTTTTCACACACACACACACACACACTATTTTATTTTTACAAGAGATAAACTGACACCAAGCATTGTAAATGGATGATCACAACAAAAGCAACAATGATTGCAATTACCAAACACGAAACACACTCATGCTATGTCATAATATTGACATTCAGTCCAGTAATCCTCCACTGTGACAGCTCCTTTACTTTGTAGTGAAAATTGATTTGTATATTTTTTACCTCTGAGTCCTTGTGGGATTTTTTTTTATTCAAACAGAAAGTCACAAAAATTATAATTGGGCTTCCCTGGTGGCGCAGTGGTTGAGAGTCTGCCTGCCAATGCAGGGGACACGTGTTCGTGCCCCGGTCCAGGAAGATCCCACATGCCGCGGAGTGGCTGGGCCCATGAGCCATGGCCGCTAAGCCTGCACTTCCGGGGCCTGTGCTCTGCAACAGGAGAGGCCACAACAGTGAGAAGCCCATGTACCACAAAAATAATAATAATAATAATAATAATAATAATAATAATCAGTTCATTCACTCCCATGTAATTAATTTTTTTCATCTTGATCTTTTGTTAGCACTTTTATTAATTCATCAGTTTTCATTAGAGTTCTGAACATGCTTATTCATTCAGTTCAGCAGTATAGTCAGTTACCAGAAACCTGTACTTGTCAGAGTCTTTTCCACGAATTCCTTGAAGATGAAACCCTTTTATAGGAACATATTTACAAAAGTGTCAGAGTACACCCAGAACTGTCTGGAAATGGCAAAAGACTTAAAAATGACCATGGTTAAAGATTTGATGAAAGTTCATAATAATGCAATTGACAAGGAAACAGTTATTTCTGAGATATATTTTAAAGTAATAACTAGAATTATGACTTATAACATTATATCAGAACATATAAGATTTTTGAAATTTCATATAATGTCTGAAACATTTATATTAACATATATCCATACAAATAGCCCAAAGAAAGTTTAGTATTAGTCGTTTTTTTGTTTGTTTCTTTGTTTGTTTATATTGCAAGTTCTTATTAGTCATCAGTTTTATACACATCAGTATATACATGTTAATCCCAATCGCCCATCCCACCCCACCAAAGTTTTGCCTGCTTAGTGTACATACGTTTGTTATCTACTTCTGTGTCTCAGCTTCTGCCCTGCAAACCGGTTCATCTGTACCATTTTTCAAGGCTGCACATACATGCATTAATATACGATATTTGTTTTTCTCTTTCTGACTTACTTCACACTGTATGACAGTCTCTAGATCCATCCACGTCTCAACAAATGACTCAATTTTGTTCCTTTTTATGTCTGAGTAATATTCCATAGTATATATGTACCACATCTTCTTTATCCATTCGTATGTTGATGGGCATTTAGGTTGCTTCCATGACCTGGCTATTGTAAATAGTGTTTCAATGAAAATTGGTGTGCATGTGTCTTTTTGAATTATGGTTTTCTCTGGGTATATGCCCAGTAGTGGAATTGCTGGATCATAGGGTAATTTTATTTTTAGTTTTTTAAGGAACCTGCATACTGTCCTCCATAGTGGTTGTATCAATTTACATTCCAACCAACAGTGTAAGAGGGTTCCCTTATCTCCACACCCCCTCCAGCATTGGTTGTTTGTAGATATTCTAATGATGGCCATTCTGACTGGTGTGAGGTGATACCTCATTGTAGTTTTGATTTGCATTTCTCTAATAATTAGTGATGTTGAGCAGATTTTCATGTGCTTCTTGGCCATCTGTATGTCTTCTTTGGAGAATTGTCTATGTAGATCTTCTGCCCGTTTTGGAATGGGTTGTTTGTTTCTTTAATATTGAGCTGCATTAGCTGTTTATATATTTTGGAGATTAATCCTTTGTCTGTTGATTCGTTTGCAAATATTTTCTCCCATTCTGAGGGTTGTCCTTTCATCTTTTTTATGGTTTCCTTTGCTGTGCAAAAGCTTTGAAGTTTCACTAGGTCCCATTTGTTTATCTTTGTTTTTATTTCCATTACTCTAGGAGGTGGATCAAAAAAGATCTTGTTGTGATTTATAACAAAGAGTGTTCTTCCTCTGTTTTTCTCTAAGAGTTTTACAGTGTACGGTCTTACATTTAGGTCTCTAATCCATTTTGAGTTTATTTTTGTGTAGGGTGTTAGGGAGTGCTCTAATTTCATTCTTTTACATGTAGCTGCCCAGTTTTCCCAGCACCATTTATTGAAGAGACTGCCTTTGCTGCATTGTATATCTTTGCCTCCTTTGTCATAGATTAGTTGACCATAGGTGTATGTGTTAATCTCTGCACTTTCTATCTTGTTCCATTGATCTATGTTTCTGTTTTTGTGCCAGTACCATATTGTCTTGATTACCGTAGCTTTGTAGTATAGTCTGAAGTCAGGGAGTCTGATTCCTCCAGCTCCATTTTTTTCTCGCAATACTGCTTTGGCTATTTGGGGTGTTTGTTTCTCCATACAAATTTTAAGATGATTTGCTCTAGTTCCATAAAAAATGACATTGGTAATTTGATAGGGATTGCATTGAATCTGTAGATTCCTTTGGGTAGTATAGTCATTTTCACAATATTGTTTCTTCCAATCCAACAATATGGTATATCTCTCCATCTGTTGGTATCATCTTTAATTTCCTTCATCAGTGTCTTATAGTTTTCTGCATACAGTTCTTTTGTCTCCCTAGGTAAGTTTATTCCTAGGTATTTTATTCTTATTGTTGCAGTGGTAAATGGGAGTTTTTCCACAATTTCTTTTTCAGATTTTTCATCATTAGTGTATAGGAATGTAAGAGATTTCTGTGCATTAAATTTGTATCCTGCAACTTTACCAAATTCATTGATTAGCTCTAGTAGTTTTCTGTTGGCATTTTTAGAATTCTCTATGAATAGTATCATGTCATCTGCAAACAGTGCCAGTTTTACTTCTTCTTTTCCAGTTTGTATTCCTTTTATATCTTTTTCTTCTCTGATTGACGTGGCTAGGACTTCCAAAACTATGTTGAATAATAGTGGTGAGAGTGGACATCCTTGTCTCATTCCTGATCTTAGAGGAAATGCTTTCAATTTTTCACCTATGAGAATGATGTTTGCTGTGGGTTTGTTGTATATGGTCTTTATTATGTTGAGGTAGGTTCCCTCTATGCCCACTTTCTGGAGAGTTTTTATCATAAATGGGTGTTGAATTTTGTCAAAAGCTTTTTCTGCATCTATTAAGATGATCATATGGTTTTTCTCCTTAAGTCTGTTAATATGGTGTATCACATTGACTGATTTGCGTATATTGCAGAATCCTTGCATCCCTGGGATAAATCCCACTTGATCATTGTGTATGATCCTTTTAATGTGTTGTTGGATTTTGTTTGCTAGTATTTTGTTCAGGATTTTTGCATCTATATTCATCAGTGATATTGGTCTGTAATTTTCTTTTTTTGTAGTATCTTTGTCTGGTTTTGGTATCAGGGTGATGGTGGCCTCATAGAATGAGTTTGGGAATGATCCTTTCTCTGCAATATTTTGGAAGAGTTTGAGAAATATGGGTGTTAGCTCTTCTCTAAATGTTTGATAGAATTCACCTGTGAAACCATCTGGTTCTAGACTTTTGTTTGTTTGAAGATATTTAATCACAGTTTCAATTTCATTACTTGTGATTGGTTTGTTCATATTTTCTGTTTCTTCCTAGTTCAGTCTTGGAAGGTTATACCTTTCTAAAAATTTGTCCATTTCTTCCAGGTTGTCCTTTTTTTTTTTTTTTTTTTCTTTTTGCGGTATGCGGGCCTCTCACTGTTGTGGCCTCTCCCGTTGCGGAGCACAGGCTCCGGACGCGCAGGCCCAGCGGCCATGGCTCACGGGCCCAGCCGCTCCGCGGCATATGGGATCCTCCCAGACCGGGGCACAAACCCGCATCCCCTGCATCGGCAGGCGGACTCTCAACCACTGCGCCACCAGGGAGGCCCCAGTTTGTCCATTTTATTGGCATAGAGTTGCTAGTAGTAGTCCTTTAGGATGCTTTGTATCTCTGCGGTGTCTGATGTAACTTCTCCTTTTTCATTTCTAATTTTGTTGATTTGAGTTCTCTCCCTCTTTTTCTTGATGAGTCTGGCCAGTGGTTTATCAATTTTGTTTATCTTCTCAAAGAACTAGCTTTTAGTTTTATTGATCTTTGTTATTGTTTTCTTTGTTTCTATTTCATTTATTTCTGCTCTGATATTTATGATTTCTTTCCTTCTGCTAACTTTGGGTTTTGTTTGTTCTTCTTTCTCTAGTTCCTTTAGGTGTAAGGTTAGATAGTTTACTTGAGATTTTTCTTGTTTCTTGAGGTAAGCTTGTATAGCTATAAACTTCCCTCTTAGAACTGCTTTTGCTGCCTCCCACAGGTTTTGGATCATCGTGTTTTCATTGTCATTTGTCTCTTGGTATTTTTTGATTTCTTCTTTGATTTCTTCAGTGATCTCTTTGTTATTTAGTAATGTATTGTTTAGCCTCCATGTGTTTGTGGTTTTTACATTTTTTCCCTGTAATTGATTTCTAATCTCATAGCGTTGTGGTCAGAAAACATGTTTGATATGATTTCAATATTCTTAAATTTACTGAGGCTTGATTTGTGACCCAAGATGTAATCTATCCTGGAGAATGTTCTGTGCACACTTGAGAAGGAAGAGTAATTTGCTGTTTTTGGATGGAATGTCCTATAAATATCAATTAAATCTATCTGCTCTATTGTGTCATTTAAAGCTTCTCTTTCCTCATTTATTTTCATTTGGATGATCTGTCCATTGGTGAAAGTGAGGTGTTAAAGTCCCCCACTATTATTGTGTTACTTTCAATTTACTCTTTTATAGCTGTTAGCAGTTGCCTTATGTATTGAGGTGCTCCTATGTTGGGTGCATATATATTTATAATTGTTATATCTTCTTCTTGGATTGATACCTTGATCATTATGTAGTGTCCTTCCTTGTCTCTTGTAACATTCTTTATCTTAAAGTCTATTTTATCTGATATGAGTATAGCTACTCCAGCTTTCTTTTGATTTCCATTTGCATGGAATATCTTTTTCCATCACCTAACTTTCAGTCTTTATTTGTTCCTACGTCTGAAGTGGGTCTCTTGTAGACAGCATATAGATGGGTCTTGTTTTTGTATCCATTCAGCAAGCCTGTGTCTTTTGGTTGGAGCCTTTAATCAATTCACGTGTAAAGTAATTATCGATATGTATGTTCCTATTACCATCTTAATTGTTTTGGGTTTGCTTTTGTAGGTCTTTTTCTTCTCTTGTGCTTCCCACTTAGAAAAGTTCCTTTAGCATTTGTTGTAGAGCTGGTTTGGTGGTGCTGAATTCCCTTAGCTTTTGCTTGTCTGTAAAGCTTTTGATTTCTCCGTGGAATCTGAATGAGATCCTTGCTGGGTAGAGTAATCTTGGTTTTAGGTTCTTCCCTTTCATCACTTTAAGTATATCATGGCATTCCCTTCTGGCTTGTAGAGTTTCTGCTGAGAAATCAGCTGTTAACCTTATGGGAGTTCCTTTGTATGTTATTTGTCATTTTTCACTTGCTGCTTTCAATAATGTTTCTTTGTCTTTAATTTTTGCCAATTTGATTACTATGTGTCTCGGCATGTTTCTCCTTGGGTTTGTCCTGTATGGGACTCGCTGCACTTCCTGGACTTGGGTGGCTATTTACTTTCGCATGTTAGGGAAGTTTTTGACTATAATCTCTTCAAATATTTTCTCGGGTCCTTTCTCTCTCTCTCTTCTCCTTCTGGGAACTCTATAATGTGAATGTTGTTGCGTCTAATGTTGTCCCAGAGGCCTCTTAGGCTGTCTTCATTTCTTTTCATTCTTTTTTCTTTAGTCCGTTCCACAGCCGTGAATTCCACCATTCTGTCTTCCTGGTCACTTATCAGTTCTTCTGCCTCAGTTATTCTGCTATTGATTCCTTCTAGTGTAGTTTTCTTTTCAATTATTATATTGTTCATCTCTGTTTGTTTGTTCTTTAATTCTTCTAGGTCTTTGTTAAACATTTCTTGCATCTTCTCGATTTTTGCCTCCATTCTTTTTACAAGGTCTTGGATCATCCTCACTATCATTATTCTGAATTCTTTTTCTGGAAGGTTGCCTAACCTCACTTCATTTAGTTGTTTTTCTGGGGTTTTATCTTGTTCCTTCATCTGGTATATGGCCTTCTGCCTTTTCACCTTGTCTATCTTTCTGTGAATGTGGTTTTTGTTCCACAGGCTGCAGGATTGTTTTTCGTCTTGCTTCTGCTGTCTGCCCTCTGGTGGATAACGCTATCTAAGAGGTTTGATGGGAGGGACTAGTGATGGGTAGAGCTGACTGTTGCTCTGGTGGACAGAACTCAGTAAAACTTTAATCCACTTGTCTGTTGCTGGATGGAGCTGGGTTCCCAACCTGTTGGTTGTTTGGCCTGAGAAAGCCAACACTAGAGCCCTCCTGGGCTCTTTGGTGGACCTAATGACAGACTGT